>NC_090384.1:90160362-90831683 GCF_036365525.1 Heterodontus francisci | reverse complement strand
TAGAGAGGGGAGGGGAGAGAGAGGGAGGGGAGAGAGAGGGAGAGGGAGAGGGAGAGGGAGAGGGGAGAGGGAGAGGGGAGAGGGAGAGGGGAGGAGGGAGAGGGAGAGGGAGAGGGGAGGAGAGAGGGAGAGGGGAGGAGAGAGGGAGAGGGGAGGAGAGAGGGAGAGGGGAGAGGGGGAGGAGAGGGAGAGGGGAGAGGGGAGGAGAGAGGGAGAGGGGAGGAGAGAGGGAGAGGGGAGGAGAGAGGGAGAGGGGAGGAGAGAGGGAGAGGGGAGGAGAGAGGGAGAGGGGAGGAGAGAGGAGAGGGGAGGAGAGGAGAGAGGGAGAGGGAGAGGAGAGAGGGAGAGGGAGAGGGGAGGAGAGAGGGAGAGGGAGGGAGAGAGGGAGAGGGGAGGAGAGAGGGAGAGGGGAGGAGAGAGGGAGAGGGAGAGGAGGAGAGAGGGAGAGGGGAGGAGAGAGGGAGAGGGAGAGGGAGAGGAGGAGAGAGGGAGAGGGAGAGGGGAGGAGAGAGGGAGAGGAGGAGAGTGGGAGAGGAGGAGAGGAGAGAGGGAGAGGGAGAGGGAGAGGAGGAGAGAGGGAGAGGGAGAGGGAGAGGAGGAGAGAGGGAGAGGGGAGGAGAGAGGGAGAGGGGAGGAGAGAGGGAGAGGGAGGAGAGAGGGAGAGGGGAGGAGAGAGGGAGAGGGAGAGGAGGAGAGAGGGAGAGGGAGAGGAGAGGAGGAGAGAGGGAGAGGAGAGGGAGGAGAGAGAGGGAGAGGGAGAGGAGGAGAGAGGAGAGGGAGAGGGAGAGGAGGAGAGAGGGAGAGGGAGAGGAGGAGAGAGGGAGAGGGAGAGGAGGAGAGAGGGAGAGGGGAGGAGGAGAGAGGGAGAGGGAGAGGAGGAGAGAGGGAGAGGGAGAGAGGGAGAGGGAGAGGAGGAGAGAGGGAGGGGAGGAGAGAGGGAGGGGAGGAGAGAGGGAGGGGAGGAGAGAGGGAGGGGAGGAGAGAGAGGAGAGGGGAGGAGAGAGGAGAGAGGGAGGAGAGAGGGAGAGGGGAGGAGAGAGGGAGAGGGGAGGAGAGAGGGAGAGGGGAGGAGAGAGGGAGAGGGGAGGAGAGAGGGAGAGGGAGGAGAGAGGGAGAGGGAGAGGGGAGAGAGAGGGAGAGGGAGAGGGAGGAGAGAGGGAGAGGGAGAGGGGAGGAGAGAGGGAGAGGGAGAGGGGAGGAGAGAGGGAGAGGGAGAGGGGAGGAGAGAGGAGAGGGGAGGAGAGAGGGAGAGGGGAGGAGAGAGGGAGAGGGGAGGAGAGAGGGAGAGGGGAGGAGAGAGGAGGAGAGAGGGAGAGGGAGAGGAGGAGAGAGGGAGAGGGAGAGGGAGGGGAGGAGAGAGGGAGAGGGGAGGAGAGAGGAGGAGAGAGGGAGAGGAGGAGAGAGGGAGAGGGAGAGGAGGAGAGAGGGAGAGGGAGAGGAGGAGAGAGGAGAGGGAGAGGAGGAGAGAGGGAGAGGGAGAGGAGGAGAGAGGGAGAGGAGAGGAGGATGAGAGGGAGAGGGAGAGGAGGAGAGAGGGAGAGGGAGAGGAGGAGAGAGGGAGAGGAGAGGGAGAGGAGGAGAGAGGAGAGAAGGAGAGGAGAAGAGAGGAGAGAAGGAGAGGAGAAGAGAGAGAGAGAGGAGAGGGAGAGGAGAGAGAGGAGAGGAGAGGAGAGAGGGAGAGGGAGAGGAGAGAGGAGAGGGGAGGAGAGAGGGAGAGGGGAGGAGAGAGGGAGAGGGGAGGAGAGAGGGAGAGGGGAGGAGAGAGGGAGAGGGGAGGAGAGAGGGAGAGGGAGGAGAGAGGGAGAGGGGAGGAGAGAGGGAGAGGGGAGGAGAGAGGGAGAGGGGAGGAGAGAGGAGAGGGGGAGGAGGCTCGAGAGGAGAGGGGGAGGAGGAGAGAGGAGAGGGAGAGGAGAGAGAGAGAGGGAGAGGAGGAGAGAGGGGAGAGGAGAGAGAGGGAGAGGAGGAGAGAGGGAGAGGAGGAGAGAGGGAGAGGAGGGGAGAGGGAGAGGAGGAGAGGGAGAGGAGGGGAGAGGGAGAGGAGGGGAGAGGGAGAGGAGGGGAGAGGGAGAGAGAGGGGAGAGGGAGAGGAGGGGAGAGGGGAGAGGAGGGGAGAGGGAGAGCGAGGAGAGAGGGAGAGGAGGGAGAGGGAGAGGAGAGGAGAGCGGGAGCGGAGGCTAGCGAGGCGAGAGGGGAGGAGAGAGGGGGAGACGGAAGGGAGGAGAGAGGGAGAGGGGAGGAGAGAGGGAGAGGGGAGGAGAGAGGGAGAGGGGAGGGGAGAGAGGGAGAGGGAGAGGAGAGGGGAGGAGAGGGAGAGGAGGGGAGAGGAGAGGAGGGGAGGGGAGGAGGGGAGAGGAGAGGAGAGGAGAGGGAGAGGAGGAGAGAGGGAGAGGGGAGGAGAGAGGGGAGAGGGGAGGAGAGAGGGAGAGGGGAGGAGAGAGGGAGAGGGGAGGAGAGAGGGAGAGGGGGGAGAGGGAGAGGAGAGGAGGAGAGAGGGAGAGGGAGAGGAGGAGAGAGGGAGGGGAGAGGGAGAGGAGGAGAGAGGGAGAGGGAGAGCGAGGAGAGAGGAGAGAGGAGAGGAGAGAGAGAGGGAGAGGGAGAGGAGGGGAGAGGGAGAGGAGGAGAGAGAGGAGAGGGAGAGGGAGAGGAGGAGAGAGGGAGAGAGAGAGGAGGAGAGAGAGAGAGAGAGTGAGAGGGAGGTGGGGGGGACTGAGAGAGAGGGGGTGAACAGTGTGCCGGGATGACACTGAGGAGGGGTGACAAGGGAGGGGAAGCACACAGAGAGGGGAAGGAGCAACACAAGGGGGGGCAACACAGAGAGAGGGAGGGGGAGAGAGAGTCATAGGCATAGAGTTGTGCAGCACAGAAACAGGACCTTCAGCCCCTCGTGTGTGTGCCGGACATCAAACCACCTAACTATTCTTATCCCATTTTCCAGAACATGGCCCGTAGCCTTGTATGCTTTGAAGTTTCAAGTGCAGATCTAAATACCTCTTAAATGTAGTGTGGGTTCCTGCCTCGCCACCTCTTCCGGCAGTGAGATCCAGATTCCTATCACCCTCTGGGTGAAATTTTTTTTCCTCAAATCCCCTCTAAATCTCGTTCCCCTTATCTTAGTTCTATGCTCCCTGGTTATTGACCCCTCCGCTAAGGGAAAAAAATCTCTTCCTATCTAACCTATCAATGCCCCTTCCAATGGCAGGGAGGCCCGGAAAATTCTCCGAGAGAGGCCGTCTCGACGGTCAAAGTCGAGAAGGCACCGCTGCATTTTACTGGCGCTGGCGAGGCCTCGGTGTGGTTCTCTCCACCGCCATGCGGTGGAGCCATCATTCGCCTAATAAAATGAATTCAAATTCATGTTAATGAACTTACCTAGACCGGGTGGCCATCCCACGCTGATATTCCAGCCACTGGCTAGAGAGAGGAACTGAGCTGAGACACTGGTGGGGAGGGCGGAGGAGTGTAATCTTCAGGCCGGTGGGGGGAGGAGCAGAGAAAACTGAATCCTTTGGTTGAGGGGATGGTGGGAAGGGGTTGAAGATCTTTAAGTTTGGGAGTGAAAGGTCGGGACTGGCAAAGCATTGTTTTCAGAGGGGAGAGGGAAATTAAACCTTTCTATATCATTGCCGGTGGGGGATGGGGGGGCGGGAAATGGTGGTGGAATAGGAGCCTCTCTTGTTTTTTTAATTATGTCCTTCGCATTTTTCCTTTAAAAATGCAAATTTCTTCTAAGGGCTTGAAGCCCTTTAAAAATGGTGGTGGCTCCTGCACAGTGGCACCGGATGTTGTTGCCAGGGACGGAATGGCCACCCCTTTTCATCATCGGGGGTGGCCGCTCTGCCCCCTCCATTTAAATGAGCCCCATGTGAAATATCGCAGAAACTCAGTGGCAGCCACTCCACACGGGAAGACTGCCAACTTCAAAGCGTGCTGCGCAATTTATGGCACGCTATTAAAATTCAGGCCAGAGAAGGAGACAGACAGATAGAGAGGGAGGAGGGTGAGAAAGCAATCAAGATCACTCCTGACAGATGGACATCTATCTGGGATACTCTGCATTGCTATTACACAAGTGTGCGGGCAGACATCGACTACTTGCGCAAGCAAAAAAATGCCAGATATTTTGCTAAATAAGTGTCCCAACATAGTGATGAGAAAGTAGGTCAATAAATTAGTCTTCTCATTTAAAGCTTCTTCACAAACAATACACATATGTTGATTTAATTGAGAGAGCTTTTGGGCCAACCATCAAGAAGATCGCCCTCCCCTCAAGTCTAAATCAGGGGAAACGATCACTGACCAACGCAAGCAAATGGACCGCTGGGTTGAGCACTACCTAGAACTGTACTGCAGGGAAAATCTTGTCACTGAGACCGCCCTCAATGCAGCCCAGTCTCTGCCAGTCATGGATGAGCTGGACGTACAGCCAACAAAATCGGAACTCAGTGATGCCATTGATTCTCTAACCAGTGGAAAAGCCCCTGGGAAGGACGGCATTACCCCTGAAATAATCAAGAGTGCCAAGCCTGCTCTACTCTCAGCACTACATGAACTGCTTTGCCTGTGCTGGGACGAGGGAGCAATACCACAGGACATGCGCGATGCCAATATCATCACCCTCTATAAGAACAAGGGTGACTGCGGTGACGGAAACAGCTACCGTGGAATCTCCCTGCTCAGCATAGTGGGGAAAGTCTTCGCTCGAGTCTCTTTAAACAGGCTCCAGAAGCTGGCTGAGCGTGTCTACCCTGAGGCACAGTGTGGTTTTCGAGCAGAGAGATCCACCATTGATATGCTGTTCTCCCTTCGCCAGCTACAGGAGAAATGCCGTGAACAACAGATGCCCCTCTACGTTGCTTTCATTGATCTCACCAAAGGCTTTGACCTCGTCAGCACACATGGTCTCTTCAGACTACTAGAAAAGATCGGATGTCCACCAAAGCTACTAAGTATCATCACCTCATTCCATGACGATATGAAACGCACAATTCAGCAGCGCGACACCTCATCAGACCCCTCTCCTATCCCGAGTGGCGTGAAACAGGGCTGTGTTCTCGCACCTACACTGTTTGGGATCTTCTCCCTGCTGCTCTCACATGCGTTCAAGTCTTCAGAAGAAGGAATTTTCCTCCACACAAGATCAGATGGCAGGTTGTTCATCCTTGCCCGTCTAAGAGCGAAGACCAAAGTACGGAAAGTCCGCATCAGGGAACTCCTCTTTGCTGACGATGCTGCATTAAAATCTCACACTGAAGAATGCCTGCAGAGTCTCATCGACAGGTTTGCGTCTGCCTGCAACGAATTTGGCCTAACCATCAGCCTCAAGAAAACGAACATCATGGGGCAGGATGTCAGAAATGCTCCATCCATCAATATTGGCGACCACGCTCTGGAAGTGGTTCAAGAGTTCACCTACCTCGGCTCAACTATCACCAGTAACCTGTCTCTAGATGCAGAAATCAACAAGCGCATGGGTAAGGCTTCCACTGCTATGTCCAGACTGGCCAAGAGAGTGTGGGAAAATGGCGCACTGACACGGAACACAAAAGTCCGAGTGTATCAGGCCTGTGTCCTCAGTACCTTGCTCTACGGCAGCGAGGCCTGGACAACGTATGCCAGCCAAGAGCGACGTCTCAATTCATTCCATCTTCGCTGCCTTCGGAGAATACTTGGCATCAGGTGGCAGGACTATATCTCCAACACAGAAGTCCTTGAAGCGGCCAACACCCCCAGCTTATACACACTACTGAGTCAGCGGCGCTTGAGATGGCTTGGCCATGTGAGCCGCATGGAAGATGGCAGGATCCCCAAAGACACATTGTACAGCGAGCTCGCCACTGGTATCAGACCCACCGGCCGTCCATGTCTCCGTTATAAAGACGTCTGCAAACGTGACATGAAATCGTGTGACATTGATCACAAGTCGTGGGAGTCAGTTGCCAGCATTCGCCAGAGCTGGCGGGCAGCCATAAAGACAGGGCTAAATTGTGGCGAGTCGAAGAGACTTAGTAGTTGGCAGGAAAAAAGACAGAGGCGCAAGGGGAGAGCCAACTGTGCAACAGCCCCAACAAACACATTTCTCTGCAGCACCTGTGGAAGAGCCTGTCACTCCAGAATTGGCCTTTATAGCCACTCCAGGCGCTGCTTCACAAACCACTGACCACCTCCAGGCGCGTATCCATTGTCTCTCGAGATAAGGAGGCCCAAAAGAAAAAGAAAGAAAGTATAAATGGGTGGTTAATGGTCGGCACAGACTCGTTGGGCCGAAGGGCCTGTTTCAGTGCTGTTTCTCTAAATCAAATCAAAAATCAAAACCTCTGGGTGCTTACCCATTGTCTCTCGAGACAAGGAGGCCAAAGAAGAAGAAGATAAATTGTCTCACCGGCCCCTGATGTAAGACAAAAATTGTAATGTGGCCCCCCACGTGAAAAGGCTGGACACCCCTGCTCCAAGCCTTTAGATTAGATATACAGCACTGAAACAGGCCCTTCGGCCCACCGAGTCTGTGCCGAACATCAACCACCCATTTATACTAATCCTACACTAATCCCATATTCCTACCAAACATCCCCACCTGTTCCTATATTTCCCGACCACCTACCTATACTAGTGACAATTTATAATGGCCAATTTACCTATCAACCTGCAAGTCTTTTGGCTTGTGGGAGGAAACCGGAGCACCCGGAGAAAACCCACGCAGACACAGGGAGAACTTGCAAACTCCACACAGGCAGTACCAGGAATCGAACCCTAGTCCCTGGAGCTGTGAGGCTGCGGTGCTAACCACTGCGCCACTGTGCCGCATTACCTTGTGTTTTAAAATAACTCACCAGTTAGATTATTTAAAACATAAGTTTAAAGGCCTGTGTTATGTAAACTCATTTTAAAATGGCAAAAGTCATTTGGGGAATGTCTCTATTTCTATGCTCTGGCATGCATTACTTTCACTTGGGACACAAGCTCAGTGAAATATTGAAAGTTACTGGACTTTTATTTCTATATAAATGTCACAATTCCGCTACTATCCATTTGGAATCACATTGTTCCAGAATATGCATTCAGGGAAAAATGGGCAGGAAAATCCAAGAAATCTCCAGAACACAGCACTGTAAGTTCCGAGTGAATACAAAAGTACGGTGTATTGGGACTGAGTGATATGGGTAAAAACAAAATGCTGCTGACCCATATACAATTGTTCGTAAATACAATGTAATGGATAGCTTTAATAAACCTTAATCTATGATGAACTGTCTATGATTCTTTAACAAAATCCATGCTGCATTTTGCAGTTTTAAAAACTGTTGGAAAAGACATGATACATTTTTACTATGTTTCAATGACCTATGTTTGGGCTACAGGCCAAGTGCTGGAAAATGGGATTAGAATAGTTAGGTGCTTGATGGCCAGCACTGACATGATGGGCCAAAGGGCCTGTTTCTGTGCTGTATGACTCTATGACTCTATGACTATGACCATGTTAGAAACAGTCATTAACTGATTTGTTTTTTTTTGCTGCGAATTGCATTAAAGGACAAGTTTTACAAGTATGTCAAAGATTAGTAACTGCAATGTGCATCATTTACTATCCAATTTGAGGGCAGATAACCTGAGTGGCCAATGTCATTTGAAAGTTGTCTGTATCATGTAATTACATTACGTTATAAGTGCACCTTTGCTAACAGTTCCGAGATTTTGCTTGGACATAAATTGGTTAGTCTGGAGTATAATCTTACAGAATCCAACTAAACATTTTGTGATTGAATAATACATGCAGTAACAACTGCTCAACCTTTTGCCGAAAATCTTTTTCTTCATGATTATCTTGTCAGAGTTGAATTGGAATCGACAGTGATAGACTGAGATAGACATAAGTGAATTTAAGGGAATCGCTTCATTGAAGGAACTGAAGGGTGCTCTTAATTTGTAATTGTGTTTATCTAATTTTGTCACTAGCTTTTGTGAGTAAATTACATTTTGTCCATGAGAAATTCTGTTGTTTCTGTATTTTAGAATGTAGGACCTAATTTAACAGCCTGTCAAGATGAATAAACTAGTTTTGGCTACCTATCGTTAATCTTTCTGTCCCTTCCTGTCCCACTTTGCTTTTCTGTTTTACGTGACTCTTCAGAAGTACTATCTGCTCCATCCTATAAAATTCTCCTGATTTGGAGGTCACTGCCCTTTTGTTGTTTAGTTTAGAGATACAGCACTGAAACAGGCCCTTCGGCCCACCGAGTCTGTGCCGACCATCAACCACCCATTTATACTAATCCTACACTAATCCCATATTCCTACCACATCCCCACCTGTCCCTATATTTCCCTACCACCTACCTACACTAGGGGCAATTTATAATGGCCAATTTACCTATCAACCTGCAAGTCTTTTGGCTTGTGGGAGGAAACCGGAGCACCCGGAGAAAACCCACGCAGACACAGGGAGAACTTGCAAACTCCACACAGGCAGTACCCAGAATTGAACCCGGGTCGCTGGAGCTGTGAGGCTGCGGTGCTAACCACTGCGCCACTGTGCCCTGTCTTCAGACACATAACACAAGTAGGTGGAGAAGTTGCACAAACGTTGACCATGGGTTAAATTGTCTTGTGACAACAGCAGTGTGAGAACTGGTCTGTCTTCCTATTGCTGATTTTTCTACTGCCTCACCTAAATAACGAGAATAATAATCCCCTCCTTGAGTTTTATGGTTTATTGGATGAATTTGCACTCCTGACACAGTGTGAATCCACAGAGGTCATCCGATAAGGTTCATCTTCCACCCCATTATATGGTGTAGCTAGCTCTATTCTGTCAACAAAAGTAATCGCATTGGCATTGCATACTATTTTGCTTGATAGCTAGCTAATACAGTTGTGCTGCTCTCCATTGATGTTTGTATGCTTTGCTACTTTATTTATAGGGAGAAATGTCTTTTAAATAGTACTGTGTTTTGATAGCATTAGATTTGCTGTACTCTTTGTATACAGATTAATTGCCCCCATGTCCGTGGCTGAGTTAATAATTTTGGCAAATGTCCATGGTGCAAGATGTCGGTGCCTATCGCTGCTCTTGGCTGTGCCTTGTAAATGGTGGAAGGGCTCAGGGTGTGCCAAAGTGTTTTACAGCCAATGAAATACTATTTGTGTAATCCAAATTAAAAACACACAACTCATAATTTATATCTGCTGGTACTCAACCCAGAAGCCCATTCCATGTGTTAATTTTTTGTGTGAAGAAGTAGTTGCTGACATCATTGCTAGATTTGCCTCCTTTAGTACGGGAGGGGAGAAAATTAGTGGTGGTGGACTCGCCGATAACGAGCTGCCAGAACTTCAGATCCATGGCCATCTTAAGATGGTGGATGTAAGAGGGGTAATGTTCACCTGTTCATTTCCTTTGTCAACTATAAATCATTAATATCTGGAGTGGAGCATTTTAGAAATCCATTCATGGTATTTATTGTGGACTGCACTGAGTCTCCTCAAATGCATTTCATGTAAGTTCTTTACCAGGTAGCAGGGAGAAGATTTTCACCCCATTAGTCTGGGAGATATTCAAATCCAGGTCACAGGTGTGAAGCCATTGTATGTAAACCAACTTTTGGATGAAATGTTAAACCTAGGCCCCATCTGCCCACTCAGGTGGATGTAAAAGATCCCATGGCTCCATTGGAAAATAAGCAGGGGAGTTATCCCTGGTGCCCTGGCCAATATTTATTCCTCAACTAACGTCATTAAAAATAACAGGCGATTTGGTCATTATCACGTTGCTGTCTGTGGGAGCTTGATGTGCACAAATTAGCTGCTGCATCTCCTACAATATAAGAATGACAACACTTCAAAGTACTTAATTGGCTGTAAAGCGCCTTGGCACATTCTGATGTTGTGAAAGGCACCTTCTAAATGCAAGTTCCTCCTTTTCTCTCTCACTGTTACTCCCATCCATCAACCTTTAAATAAATCATATTTATTTTAATCAAATTATCAAGGTGGCATAGTGGTAATGTCACTGGACTGGTAATTCAGAGTCCAAGCTAATGCCCTGGTGACATGGGTTTGAATCCCACCATGGCAGATGGTGAAATTTGAATTCAATTAATAAATCCAGAATTTGAAAAAACTAGTCTAATGATGGCCATGAAACCATTGTCGATTGTTCTAAAAACCCATCTGGTTACTAATGTCCCTTAGGGAAGGAAATCTGCCGTCCTTACCTGCTCTGGCCGACATGTGACTCCAGACCCACAGCAATGTGGTTGACTCATAAAATGCCCTCCGAAATGGCCTAGCAAGCCACTCAGTTCAAGGGAAATTAGGGATGGGAAATAAATGCTGGCCTAGCCAATGACGCCCACATCCCACAAATTTTTTTTTTTAATTTATAAAAAAAGTTATCTTGATATAACAACATATGAGACTGTAAATACATCAGTTTATGACCATTTTGTCACCAGTTGATGTTGTAAATTCTCTACAGTTGCTGTATCTTGATGTTGCAATGTTACTCATTAATGTTAATGCAAATCTTTGTTGTTTTTACTTCTCTACACAATAGCTGCACCAGTCAGGTAGAAATCTACTTCCATTCAGCACCCTTATGCTTCATATCTGTTTCCAAGTAATTACTAAAAACTCAATCTGAACTATCCAGAGGGAAGTACAAATCACTGCTGAGTGATTTGAAAAGCTCTCTGTTACACAACCTCCCTAATGCATTTGGTAATGTATATACTCTGAGTCACTTTGTTGCTACTTACATGGTAGCCACTTGACTATTATCAGTTTGTGTTCATTATTATTTGTATTGGATATCTCAAATAAGTTTCTAATTAAATCTAGTTTATTTTGTAATGAAATATTCAATTTATAAAGTACACCAGGTACTGTAATAAAAAGCGGAAAACACTTGCATTTATATAGCGCCTCTCATGACCTCCAGATGTCTCAAGTGTATGTTTACAGCCAGGTGTATTTTTGAAGTATCGTCACTGTTGTAATCTAGGCAAAACAGCAGCCTGTTTGTGCACAGCAAGATCCCATAAACAGCAATGTGATATGACTAGATAATCTGTTATCTGGTTTTGGTCGAGGGATAAATATTGGCCAGGACATGAGAGCGAACTCCCCTGTTCTTTTTCGAAGTAGTGCCATGAGATATTTGATGCTTACTTGAGCACTCTCTTTGTACTGCATTGGCATGACAACCAGATTTTTTGCTCCAGTTTCAGGAGTGGATCTTGAACCCACAAACTTCTGACCCCAGAGGCTAGAACATTACTAACTGAAGCACAGCTGACACTGTGATGATTGGGATTGCTGTACTTCCAGTTAGGTTTGGGACTCCAATTCTATACTTTTAAAGTTTTAAGTTGCAAGGGTTGACTTGACTGATAAAGATTTTCGTGCAGCAATATAAGAATCCTTCTAAATCCAACCACCTGTATTGCCCTCCTTACAAGGCATTGCAGGGAGGAAGGAAATTGGACCTGCCTGGGTACAGTGTTACAAGTTGGATTCCAAGGCAAAACAGAAGTGTGAGGTTTAAACTTTACCACCTAGTATAATCTAGTTGTGCTTTGTTAGTGGCCAACAGAAAGAAAGACTTGCATTTATATAGCGCCTTTCACAACCTCAGAACATCCCAAAGTGCTTGACAGACAAGCCTACACTTTTTGAAGTGTAGGAAATGTCGCAGCCAGTATGGACACAGCAAGCTCCCACAAATAGCGATGTGGTAATGACCAAATAATCTGTTTTTATGATGTTGATTGAGGGATAAATATTGGCCAGGAACAAATCCCCCACACTTCTTTGAACTTTTACATCTACCTGACAGGGCAGGTGGGTCCTCAGGTTAACGTCTCAATTGAGAGACAACACCTCCAACAGTGCAACACTCCCTCAGTGCTGCACTAGAGCATTGATCAAGATTTTTGTGCTCAAGCCCTAGAGTGGGACTTGAACCCACAACCTTCTGACTCAGAGGTGAGAGTGCTCCTGACTGAGTTACAGCTGACACAGAGTGAAAAAGGGAATCTACCTAATATAATTATACAGTACATTTTGTGTATGCTTTTTAGTGCCGCAGTACATTTTTATTTAAATGAAAAGCTGGCAGATCCTCCGGTGGCTTGGCAGTTAATTTCAGAAGATGGCATGGCAAAGAGCTGTTCACGATGGCAAAGATCTTTGGTCAGCACTAAAGCTAGCTGCTTTACCCACCTGACTGGGTATAGGCATGCAGAAATTTGTCTTTTTGCCCCCAGGGCAGGGAGAACAGAAATCAGCTGTGGCTGCTGCTTAAGCTTATTATGATTATTATCTCGTAGAAGAAAAAGTTTGAGTGTGTGTATATTTTCACAGAGGCTAAAGCCAAGCCTGGTTGTGATGTTTTTCCTCTATCCCATCCCGCTTCCCCCAAAGCTTCATAGCTCAATAGGCACTCTCTGTCCTAGCTCACTCATGAAGAATTGCTGCTTCGGTGAGCTGCTGGGGACTGTCAGTAGCCCAGTAAACTGCACCTTTGCAGGAATCCATGCTTTGAGGTGAGGAGGCATTCAGAAGGATTGGTCTGAAGTAGTACTTGGCTCGTTTCTCATGCAGTTTGTATTTAACTCTTTAGCGACTTGAGTCAAGAATTCAGCATCAAAAGTAAAATACTGATTGCCTACGACAGTGGTGGAAGTGAATGTGATCAATAATTTTAAAAGGAAATTAGATGGGCACTTGAGGGAAATGAACTTGCAGACAACGGAGATAGAGCGGGGGAATGGGACAGACTGAATTGCTGTACAGAGAGCTGGCATGGACTCAATGGGCCAAATGGCCTCCTTCTGTGCAGTAATAACTCTGGCTATATTTAAACACTTAGCATGGAGCACAAATTCATATACTGCTTTGACTTGACAATATTTACCATTATCACTTTTCTATGAATAGGTTTTACTGGCTACATATGATGGGTGATCAATGTGCAATTATTTGAAACATTGCCAAGAGTTGCACAGTCTCCTTACATGCCAATGCACATTAAATTCTGTATTTGGATAAGTTGCTTGTTGGTTTCTCTTTATCAAACTGGAGTTGAAACAAACCAACTATCCATCTTCCTTTGTGACACATGTGCTACTTTCCCAAGTCTTTTGCAACAAAACAGGAAGTTCTAAAATGTAAAACTTTTAAAATTAATCAAGCTCTATTCTCCAGCTCCCACTAGTGAGATTGCTTTGCTTCTCTGCATTGCTCATACTGGCCTATGTAATTCAATGCCGAAAGATGGCGATCTTATGAAAGTACTATGTCAGACCATGTAGCAGAACTTGGAATGTGAATAAGCTGATGTGTCCTGTGTGTACTTGTCGTGGGGGAAGGAGTAAAGAAGTGAGAAAAAGGCATCATTCCAAAATGTGACTCACCAAGGAGTGAAGTCCTGTGAGGATAAATGGGCATTTCAATATTGCAGATGAAACTTAATGGGAAGGATGGGGGACAGTGGCTGGCAAAGTATGATGCAGGCAAAGAATTTTGCAAATGATGTTGACCCGGGGAAGGAGCTGTGGATGATAAACTAAAGAGTGGAGGGGGTAAATTCTGATGAAACAGGCAAGCAATTACAGAAGAATGAGGACAGCATTTGCAATTGGGCAGAACCACGGCAGATGAAATTGTGGAGTTTAACCCTGAGGCTGAAGCTCTGGTTAGATGATACCTTAACAATTGGATGCAGTTTTGGATGTTAATGGACAAGGAAACATGGGAACCCTGGAAGTGGTGCAAAGAAGAGCTAAAAGGCTGATTCCTAGTGGTAGAGAACTGAATTATGAGGAAGGTTAGGAAGACTTAGATTGTTCAATTTTGAGAACGGAACGCAAGATATTAAGTGGGATAGAAAGATTTAATTCTGAGTGCTATTTTGAGTTGAACCAAAATTACAGACCAAGAGTTACAAGCTGGTAAAAGGAAAGGCTAGGACCAATGACTGAAAGCGCTTGTTCACACCGAGTGATTAATTCCTGGAATGGTATGAAAAAAAACGTCTTTCAAGTGACAGTGGATGCTGTGATGGGGTAGGGAAATAATAGGTTTCCCTGGAAGGATGAGTTGATTGAGCCAAGTGACTTTCCTCCTCTGCACTTTATAGTCTTATTCAGACATTACTTCTTCAAGGAAGCTGAAGGAGAGGAAAGCCAGAAAGGAAGAAATCCACAGATTAACTAGCTAACAATGTGGCCTGAACTACAGCAGAGTTATGTTATAGTTTTGGTTGCTCGTTTTTGACATTCTGTGGTCGATAACCACTACAGGAAATGTTGGGGTAGGAAAAGGAAACTACTTTTGTGGTATTTTATCCTAGATATTAAGATGCTGTGCGCTTGCATACTCTATGCTGAGTTTATTACTATGCGCATGGCTAATTAACTCTGTGGAATTTGTTATGATGGTAAATTCATGCTGTTTAAATTTGTTGTAAATTTATGTTTGTCGGGCAGTTTCTTATTCCCAGATTAGTTTTTTTATATGTTTTTGTTTGCATAGTAATTCAGATAATTTGTATAAGATTATTGATATTCTGTGCCTCCTTGTATGAAGATTAACATCTTGCCGTGATTCAAAACAGTACGTGGCAGATCTACTGATTTCTCTTCATCTGATCATTTTGACAACAGATCTGCACATTCTAAGGTTGCTGAGACGTTGAAAGTATTTGGGTACTTCACCTTGCTTAATGAGGTGTATGGCATTACATAAGATAAAAAAAACTGTGTGGCAAGTTACCAGAAGGGATTCAATTTCATCGCTTAATTACCTTATGGTATGTATGTTGGGTTTTCACCATCTTGAATGTATAAATATTTCAGAAGTAAAGCTTCAGCTCATGATCTCTGGATGTATTAAACTCAATCCCTTAAAGCGCTCTCCCTCCAAACAGGCAAAGCACTCTACTGTAGATATTGGCCTGGATTTTGTAGTAGGAATAACGGTAAGGCTATCAGTGCTTGCCATTATTATGGAATAAATCAGACAGCAACTTCTGGCATCTGGACATGTGAAGTAAAACGCAGAAATTGGGAAATTGCTGTCCCAGTTTCCCTGCTACACTTCATCGAATGATTTGGCATTCAAACAGATGAAGAGCTTGAAGTTGTGCTACTTACCCACCAGATACTGACTAAAACCGCCAGAAAAAAAAAATTAGGGCTTGCCCTGTCAAGCGTGAGTGAATTTTTAATGGCGTGATAAATCTTAATTGCTGCCAAACAACCTCTCTGGCCCTGAAAATTTAGTTTAAAAAATGTGAAGTCTCATTCCTTCAGATTTTAATTATTGTTGGAGATTTAAAAAGAATTAAAATTTTATTTATTTTACCTTTTTGTTTTTCTTTCTGTCTCTTTATCTCTCTCAATCCCATCTTTCTTTCCCTGTCTTTATTTCACTTTCTGTACAAGATTTTACTTGAGTTAAATATTCCACCTTAAACTTCCTGATTTAAACTGCATGGCTCAGTAATGATTCTTCAATCTGATTGGTTGAAGAGACATGCTGTTGCTTGTCCTGTTCACACAGGTCTCAGATCCCCTGTAGAGGGCACTGTGCTGTTTTAGACTCTTAATAACTGCAGGTTGCTGTGCAAATGCCCACTAAATGTCTGTAGGTAGCTGTAAACGTTTGATCGATGATCATTCACCGCTGCCCTCTAAATCTGGGCCATTGAGTTTCATCTCAATTTATGAAACTCCAAATTGTTACCTTTTCCTAGAGCAAATATTTTACATTCCACTGTATGTGGAAATAGCTGGTAAAATGTGTACGATACAAGTAACCCAATATCTTAACCAGAAAAGCACTCGGAGCTAGATTATTTTATTCATCATTTGAACTGTATTTGGACTTGAGACTGGAAAATTGTATGCATTTGAAGCTCAATTGAAAGTATCTTGTTCAGGCAATGAGTAGACTTGATTGCATAAATCTGCTGTGGCTGAATTAAACTGGCATGAAGCTAATTGACTTTCAGCAATTCAGCCTATTGGTTGTCATGACCACACTGATTTTTTTTTCAGGTAGATAGGTTACTGCTTGTGGAATATTGGAACAGTGATAATTCCCTGCAGCAGACTTGGTGATCTGTAAGAAAGAACTTGCATTCATATCGTGCTTTATCCTGCCCTCAAGTCACCAACTGATTTGCACACAGCAGAGTTCTGCAAATTAGAGTCATAGAGTCGTACAGCATAGAAACAGGCCCTTCGGCCCACCTCGTCCATGCCGACCATAATGCCTATCTATACTAATCCCACCTGCCTGCATTAATTCCATATCCCTCTATGCCTTTCTCATTCAAGTACCTGTCCAGATGCCTCTTAAATGTCGCTACTGTTCCTGCCTCCACCACCTCCTCAGGCAGCTGATTCCAGATACCCACTATTTTTTGTGTGAAAAATTTACCCCTTTGATCCTCTTTAAACCTCCTCCCTCTCACCTTAAATCTATGCCCTCTAGTTTTAGTAACCCCTACCATGGGCGGCGCAGTGGTTAGCACTGCAGCCTCACAGCTCCAACGACCCGGGTTCAATTCTGGGTACTGCCTGTGTGGAGTTTGCAAGTTCTCCCTGTGTCTGCGTGGGTTTCCTCCGGGTGCTCCGGTTTCCTCCCACAAGCCAAACGACTTGCAGGTTGGTAGGTAAATTGGCCATTATAAATTGCCCCCAGTATAGGTAGGTGGTAGGGAAATATAGAAACAGGTTGGGATGTGGTAGGAATATAGGATTAGTATAAATGGGTGGTTGATGGTCGGCACAGACTCGGTGGGCCGAAGGGCCTGTTTCAGTGCTGTATCGAAACTAAACTAAACAGACTCTGGCTATCTACCCTATCTATGCCTCTCATAATTTTATTTACCTCTATCATGTCCCCTCTCAGCCTCCTTCGCTCCAGGGCAAACAGACTCAGCCTATCCAATCTCTCTTTATAACTCAAGCCCTCCAAACCAGGCAACATCCTTGTGAATCTTTGCTGCACCCTCTCTAGCTTAATCACATCTTTCCTGTAGTGCAGCAACCAGAACTGCACACAATACTCCAAATGCGGCCTAACCAACGTTATGTGCAACTGTAACATGACGTCCCAACTCTTGTACTCAATGCCTCGTCCGATGAAGGCAAGCATGCCATACGCCTTCTTCACCACCCTGTCTACCGGTGTTGCCACTTTCAGGGAACTGTGTACTTGCACCCCAAGGTCTCTCTGCTCAAGAACACTCCCCAGGGCCCTGCCACTCACTGTATATGTCCTGCCCTGGTTGAACTTCCCAAAATGCATCACTTCACACTTGTCTGCGTTAAATTCCATTTGCCACTCCCTTCCCCACTTTCCCAGTTGATCTATATCCTGTTGTAACCGGAGACAACCTTCTTCACTGTCCAAAATACCACCAATTATGGTGTCATCTGCAAACTTGCTAATCATGCCCCTTACATTCACATCCAAGTCATTAATATATATGACAAACAACAGAGGGCCCAGCACCGATCCCTGCGGCACACCACTGGTCACCGGCCTCCAATCTGAAAAACAAACCTCCACTACCACCCTCTGCCTCCTATCACCAAGCCAATTTTGTATCCAATTTGCTAGCTCACCCTGGATCCCATGTGTTTGAACCTTCTGGACCAGCCTACCATACGGGACCTTGTCAACGGCCTTGCTAAAGTCCATGTAGACAACGTCCATCGGCCTGCCCTCGTCAATCCTCTTGGTCACCTCCTCAAAAAAACTCAATCAAATTTGTGAGACATGATTTCCCACGCACAAAGCCATGCTGACTATCCCTCATCAGACCATGCCTTTCCAAATGCATATAAATCCTGTCTTTCAGAATCCCTTCCAATAACTTTCCCACCACTGATGTAATGCTCACTGGCCTACAGTTCCCTGGCTTATCCCTGCTGCCCTTCTTAAATAAAGGCACAACATTAGCTATCCTCCTGTCTTCCGGTACCTCACCCGTGGCTAACAATGATACAAAAATCTCTGCCAGGGCCCCAGCAATCTCCTCCCTTGCTTCCCATAGCATCCTAGGATACACCTGGTCAGGCCCTGGGGATTTATCCACCTTAATGCGCTTCAAAACCTCCAACACCTCCTCCTTTGTAATGTTGATATGCTCCAGGATATCGGTGTTCCCTCCCTTGAACTCACTAGCTTCCATGACCTTCTCCATGGTAAATCTGGACGAGAAATATTCATTTAAGATCTCGCCCATTTCCTGTGGCTCCGCACATAGATTGCCACACTGATCCTGAAGGGGACCTACTCTCTCCCTAGCTACCCTTTTACTCTTAATATACTTATAGAATCTTTTAGGATTCTCCTTTATCTTATCTGCCAGGGAAATCTCATGGCCCTTTTTCACCCTCCTAATTTCCTTCCTACATCCCCTATACTCCTCGAGGGACTTGCTCGATCCCAGCTGCCTATACATGACATATGCCTCCTTCTTTGTCCTGACCAGACCCTCAATATCACTCGTCAACCAAGGTTCCCTAAACTTGCCAGACTTGCCCTTCCATCTAACAGGAACATGCCGGCCCTAAACTCTTCCTATCTCACTTTTAAAAGCCTCCCACTTGCCAGACGTCCCTTTACCTGTAAACAGCCTCTCCCATTCAACTTTTGAGAGTTTCTGTCTGATGCCACCGAAATTAGCCTTCCCCCAATTTAGGACTTCAACCTGAGGACCAGTCCTATCCTTTTCCATAACTATCTTGAAGCTAATAGAGTTATGGTCACTGGTCCCAAAGTGCTCCCCCACTGACACATCAACCACCTGCCCAGCCTCATTTCCTAAGAGGAGGTCGAGTGTAGCCCCTTCTCTAGTAGGGCCATCCACATACTGTTTCAGAAACCTATCCTGGACACACTTAACAAATTCTTTCCCATCTGATCCCTTAGCACTAAGGCAGTCCCAGTCAATATTAGGGAAGTTAAAATCACCTACTATTACAACCCTATAATGCCTATACCTATCTGTGATTTCCCTACATATATGCTCCTCCACTTCCCTCTGACTATTGGGGGGGCCTATATTATAATCCCATCAAAGTGATCACCCCTTTCTTATTTCTAAGTTCTACCCATATGGCTTTGCTGGACATTCCCCCCGGGATATCCTCTCTAAATACTGCCGTGATGTCCTCCCTAATCAATAGTGCAACTCCCCCTCCTCTCTTACCTCCACCTCTTCACACCAGAAGGATCGGTACCCTGGACCATTGAGCTGCCAGTCCTGCCCATCCCTCAACCACGTTTCCCTAATAGCTATAATATCACAATCCCATGTACCGATCCATGCTCTGAGTTCATCTGCCTTACCTGTAAGGCTTCTTGCATTAAAGTAAATGCTGTTTAGCCGACCAGACCTTCCACGCTCCCTGTCCTGCCCCTGTACGGCCTGCCTACTGGACTTGCTTTAACCTCGACATTTGCCTCAACTATGTCATCTGAGAGACTACTACTTTGGGCACCACCCCCCTGCAAGACTAGTTTAAACCCTCCCAAGTAATACTAGCAAACCTCCCGCAAGGATATTGGTCCCCCTCCAGTTTAGACGCAACCCGTCCTTTAAATTAACAGTTCACTGGCTCTGTTTGTTGTGGGAGGAAAGTTGGCCAGGATCAGATGAACTCCCTACTTTCCAAATCGTGCTGTGGGTTCTTGAGAATTTAGATGACCAGGTGTTAGTTTTCTCACTGTGGCTATTTCTCTCGGGTTTTTAAATCTGCTTATACATTTTAAGTCATTTACCAGATGGTTCATGTATTGAAGTCTGATCTGATGGATGACACCATAAACATTGCAATACTCCTTCAGTACTGCACTGGAGTGTCAGTCTAGGTTTAGTATTCAACTCTGAGTGGGGCTTAAACTCATAATATTATGCCTCGGAGAGTAGGAAACTGCTAACTGAGCCAAACTGACACATTCCTCTGGGATGTTGTAATGATTGATCAGCCATCTGGATCATTGGTGGGTCTTGGATGGGTCAAACTCTTTTACATCACTGGGATTCTTCCCACTTGGTTCCACATAACTCTTCATGTTGGTGTCTTGATCAGTATGGTGTTTCCGACCCCATAGCCTCTCTATCATCAAAACTGTCTACTTCCACCTCTGTAATTTACCCATCTCCGTCCCTGCTTCAGCGCATCTCCTGTGGAAATCCTCACTCATTGGCTTTGTTACTTCTACACTTGACTATTTTAATGGTCTCCTGGTTGACCTCCCATCATGCACCTTCCGTAAACTTCAGCACATTCCAAAACTCAACTACCCATATCCTAACTTGCAACTTCACCTTTTACTTGTGTGCTCGCTCACCTACATTGCCCCAATTTTAAAATTCTCATTTTCGTTTTCAAACCCTTCCAGGATCTTGCCCCCTCCCTTTCTTAGGAATCTCCTTCAGTCCAACAAGCTACCCAGATCTCTTTACTCCTCCAATTCTGGCCTCTGTCATATCCTAGATGTTAATTGCTCCACCATTGTCAGCTGTGCCTTCACTAGGCTCTAAACTCTGGAATTCCCTCCCTAAATCTGCCTCACTATCTCGCTTCTTTTTAGGAAAACTCCTTAAAACCTACCCCAGAATACTGAGGGAGGCAAGGGAAGAAATTGCTGGGGCCTTGACAGAAATCTTTGCATCCTCATTGGCTACAGGTGAGGTCCCAGAGGACTGGAGAATAGCCAATGTTGTTCCTTTGTTTAAGAAGGGTTGCAAGGATAATCCAGGAAATTATAGGCCGGTGAGCCTTATGTCAGTGGTAGGGAAATTATTAGAGATGATTCTTCGGGACAGGATTTACTCCCATTTGGAAACAAACAAACTTATTAGCGAGAGGCAGCATGGTTTTGTGAAGGGGAGGTCGTGTCTCACTAATTTGATTGAGTTTTGTGAGGAAGTGGCAAAGATGATTGATGAAGGAAGGGCAGTGGATGTTATCTATATGGACTTCAGTAAAGCCTTTGACAAGGTCCCTCATGGCAGACTGGTACAAAAGGTGAAGTCACACGGGATCAGAGGTGAGCTGGCAAGATGGATACAGAACTGGCTCAGTCATAGAAGACAGCGGGTAGCAGTGGAAGGGTGCTTTTCTGAATGGAGGGATGTGACTAGTGGTGTTCTGCAGGGATCAGTGCTGGGACCTTTGCTCTTTGTAGTATATATAAATGATTTGGAGGAAAATGTAGCTGGTCTGATTAGTAAGTTTGAGGACGACACAATGCTGGTGGAGTTGCGGATAGTGATGAGGATTGTCAGCGGATACAGCAGGATATAGATCGGATGGAGAGTTGGGCGAAGAAATGGCAGATGGAGTTTAATCCGGACAAGTGTGAGGTAATGCATTTTGGAAGGTCTAATGCAGGTGGGAAGTATACAGTAAATGGCAGAACCCTTAGGAGTATTGACAGGCAGAGAGATCTGGGCGTACAGGTCCACAGGTCACTGAAAGTGGCCATGCAGGTGGGTAAGGTAGTCAAGAAGGCATGCGGCATGCTTGCCTTCATTAGTCGGGGCATAGAGTATAAAAATTGGCAATCCTGCTGCAGCTGTACAGAACTTTAGTTAGGCCACACTTAGAATATTGCGTGCAATTCTGGTCGCCACACTACCAGAAGAACGTGGAGGCTTTGGAGAGGGTACAGAAGAGGTTTACCAGGATGTTGCCTGGTCTGGAGGGCATTAGTTATGAGCAGAGGTTGGATAAACTCGGATTGTTTTCACTGTGACGACGGAGGTGGAGGGGCGACATGATAGAGGTTTACAAAGTTATGAGCGGCATGGACAGAGTGGATAGTCAGAAGCTTTTTCCCAGGGTGGAAGAGTCAGTTACTAGGTTTAAGGTGCGAGGGGCAAAGTTTAGAGGGGATGTGCGAGGCAAGTTTTTTGCACAGAGGGTGGTAAGTGCCTGGAACTTGCTGCCGGGGGAGGTGGTGGAAGCAGGTACGATAGCGACATTTAAGAGACATCTTGACAAATACATGAATAGGCTGGGAATAGAGGGATACGGTCCCCGGAAGTGCAGAAGGTTTTAGTTTAGGCAGGCATCAAGATCGGCGCCGGCTTGGAGGGCCGAATGGCCTGTTCCTGTGCTGTACTGTTCTTTGTTCTTTAATCAAACTTTTGATCACCTATTCTAATATCTCTTTATCTGGCTTGATGTCAAATTTTATTTGGACATTTTATGACCAGGGGATACATAAATACAGATAATTGTTAGTAGCTGGATATGCCAGTGGGAAGCTAAACGAGTGATTTTTGCTAGTAAGGTGTGTGGGTTTAGGCGTTAAACCTCTGCAATACCTTAAGCCTTAGCTGATGCTAAACTGCATTAATTCTTTGGGCTTAAGTCAGTGGGTGTATTCCTACGTGGAGAGAATTTGCACATATTATCTGATAAGCCACTGTCTCACTTACAAGGATTACCTAGAAGTTGGTGGATTTGTGGCTTGGGTTTCTGTGTATGTGCGCCCAACTTCCTCCAAAAAAAATACAAAGAGTAGTATTGCTAGCAATTATTCAGCCTTCATTTGTTTTCCAGTATCATCTTTTGGAAAATAATAATATATGTTGGTCCCTTTTTTAAAAGAAAATTTACATTTAACCTCGACCATTGTAAATGAACTACCTACATATCTATGTGGCAACTGAATTCGTTTGAGTCTTGCACAGTATGAAGAACTTTTAACTGATTGTATTTTTTTTTATTCTCCAGTTTTGTAAAGTAAATAGCACTGCCCTGGTGCTTCTGGAGATGCTGGCGAGGGTTATTTCCTTGTGTGTTCACTAGCCTGTGATTTTTCTGTCCACTGAAATGAATGGAGTGGGAAGTCACAGGAAATGCTGGCCACTGACTCCAGAGTGAAGATGCTCAAAAGAGGTTTTTTTGCCAGTGCTCATGGAAGTAGAAGCACCGTTCCAGGCAAATAGAAATGGTGCTGACAGAGATGAAGGTCATTGTCTTTTTATTGTCAGTTTGTGTGGCCCTTACCTATCCATGAGGGAACGTCTGGCGTCCAGAAATAAAATACCACATTGCCAGTTTGAAGCAATGTTGTTTGTTTGTGCGTGTCTGTTCCAGTGCTGTGAAATCTGCCTTACAATATGAAAGGCACAAATTTTAAAAAAAAATCACCTCGAGCACTTTTTCTCAAAATGGATTGATTGTGCATTATAAAAGGGATATCAAAGGGAATAAAAGCCACTCAGCTGGGATAAATTAGATAGAAAAACCTGTGCAGTTGTGCCAACATTTGCAAATGAGATGCAAGGTAATTATTCATTGGTATTGCAATGAGGTTGTTGAAGAGGAGGTGGAAGGCAGCTAAGCATTAATTTTTTTTAATCAGCGTTATTTTTTTTCATGTTCAGTTTCTCTACTTCACCCTTCTTTCCTACAGGTATTGACTCCTTTCTGAGATGGTACTGCCAATTCTTTGATAACTTGCCATGTGGACATTATTTATGCCTGAGCCTTGATGGTGAGTGTTGACAGACTATTTGGCTGTGATGAAAACATAACTGGGTCTAATCTTTAGCTCTACTGATGGGCACAGTCATGCACTTCTGGCCGGGGCTCCATGTTGGGATCAGGAGCAGCAATCTTGACTGATGTTTCCTCTATAACTTAAGGGTACTGAGAGTAATTGCACTACTGCTGCCCCACTTTGCTGACATAATTAACTCAATGTGGACTGAGGAATGAACCTGAGATTTTCCTGGGCAACATGTGCTATGCACTGCATTACATAAATCTTATTGACTTAATTTTCCATGTAAACAGTTCATGAAACAGTCAGTGAGCAAATGCATGAAAATGTGCAGATGAAAGGCATCAACAATTTCAGAGCAAAATGAGCAATAATTATTGTAAATTGTTCAGAGACAATGGAAGCCTAACCAAACCAGCGAAGGAGCTGGAGAAGGATCCATACATGACCACAGAGAGTATATGCAAGATCTGAAAATTTTAAGCCATGAAGGCAGCTGGAATAGAGTAGAATGAGCCTAATTCACTTTGAGGCTGGGTGTCAGTAATATTCACCTGATGAATCGCATGCCCCACATTGAACTGCAGCTCGCTGTCTCTGGGCCAGTCTAGCATTGGACGGTTGGAGGCTGACTTAGCCAGCAGACAGGTAGCTCTGCGGTGGGCATCGGGGCCAGTGGCTACTTTATCCTGTGCATCCTGGAGGAGCAGTCGTGCTTACCCTGGGCTGCAAAAATGAATTTACCACTTACCTTTTTGGGCCTCTTCCTGTTGGCTGCCAGGTTTTACTGAATGGAGCAGCATCCATGGCCCATGCACTGCCCAGTAGGTAGTTTTATATGGGATCAGAACCCTGTGGCCACATGACCGTGATTTGTATGGATTCATGAGTCTGCCACCTGATTCAAGCCAGTGCCAGGGCTGCCCAGCTAAAGACCCCAGGGTAAAAGTTGGCGGAGCAATGTTGAGACAGTAACGCGAGCACCTTGATATTAATTCTTGTTACAGTGCCACTTACTTCCATTGGGTAGGGTGGATTAATATCAGCTCTCCACCTCCACCCAGCTGCTGTGGAATCACTTCTCCAGAGACAGTTACCTGGGTGACTGGGATGTGAGCTGGAGTAGTGGGAAAGGGAGCAGAGTGATGCTAAACCTTCTAACCCTGAGAACTGTCATAATTTCTTCCTTGGGAGATCTTGTGCTTGTTATAGACTGCAGTAGCTCCCAAACACAAGAGTACAGAAAGCAAAATCATGGCCACATAAATTTTAACTAAAAATGAATGTAAAAGTTAATACTGCTCTCCGAATTGGACTTATCCTCACAAGCCATTTTAGGCTGTGCAGTTTGATGCAGAACTTCATGGAATCTTGGAACTGCACAGAGGAGGAGATGGTGAGAATCTCCGTGAAGATCATTTACTGACTGTTCCAATGCAGTAAAGTAGGTTGGGATGAACCTTAACACGAGCAAACAACCTCAAGTGAAGAAGTAGTCTCAAACAAAGTTGTGTGGACAGTTGCTAACATCATCATAACATTTCTGACATTAATCAAGGATCTCTCATCTCCAACAAAATGAAATGTGTGACACATATGATGAAGGGCTGATTATCCTTCCTGCAAATGCTGGTTGGTGGAGATTTTGAGAGTTGCCAGACAAAATACTTTGCTTTCCTCATTTGAGATCTTCATTCAAATCGGTATCTCTAATTTCACAAACAATCAGTTGAACTTGTGACGTATACAGAAAGCAAAAATGTATTAGGTTGTGAAAACTGTTAGCAAAGTCTGCTAAGGTTCTCAAGGGTTGATGCCAACCCCCAAAAAAGATTTTCTATGAAGCTCCTAGATTTATCCAGGAATGCACAGAAAGACAATTTTATTTTCCCTTTAATTGCGAGGCATTTCTTCGGATAGTCCAGCTGAGAATCGTAGATCCCCATCTTCCCCTTCCCCTTCACAACTCAAGAGGACATAATTGAGTTGAAACTGTAGTTACTGAGTGGATTTGAAGCAACTGTTATAATGACAGTCCCAACTGTGCTCGAAATTAACATTTTTTTCCTGAAATTTGTGTGTCTATCTGAAGTGAGCAAATGATAAATTTGGTTGGTTTCACTCTGCACCTACTAATTGATAATGACAATCTAAAGTAAGTACTTCGGTTGCTTGATCATATTGCCTGAGGCAGATTGACACAAGTGAAATTGTTTGCAGAGTTATAGTGGTATAATCATGGAAATCAAAGGTCTAATTTCCATTGTGGTGCCACAGTATCTCAAGTTAAATTACTTCCAATTACACAGCACAAATTATTCTGTTAAAGTTTTTTTTAGGTCTTTAAGTCTTGTAAGTCTGAAATGGAACACTAGGTTGCGTATCCATGTTTTATAATAATTTCCACTTCTACTTGTGATTTATGACATCAATGTCATTTGGTGAAATGGCATATTATGATACTCTCCATTTCCCAGTCTCTGTGTCTTAGTCACTTCCCTTTATGTTTGGTAAACTGTGTTGGAATCGAGCCCAATGCAGCATGGTTTAAGAGATTAGATGACTGTCTGACATCTGTTAAGGATCACAAGTGAGATGAATTTTGGCAATGTTGGGTGAGTTTTAATGTAGCTGTATTTTTGAGGCTGCGTAATTGGAGATTAGAGGAACTGTGGTGTCTAATGCACAAAACAATGCTTCACATTATTGGCAGATGAATGCAGAAATGAAAAAAATGCATTTCCTATCACTTCATCCATTTCTTTTTTTAATGAGCACTAAAATTTAATTCACTATAGAGTTATGAATGTGCCAGGTTTTGCCTTGAATGCAATTAAATATTAGTTTTCAAGTGAAGACTAGTTAAAAACATAGGTCTGAGTTACAAATGAGATGCCTACCTGAGAATCCACAAGGAATTAACCACTCAAAGTCTCTTCAGCTGTGAAGTTGTTAAAGTATTAGGACTTTGACCCTGATTAGGTAAGGCTCAGGAGCACGCAGGCAAAATCAAAGGTTAAGGAGTCAAGGATGTAGTAAAGTTCGTGTTTATCATGTATAAATATTTCTGGAAAAGGTATAAAGTAGCCTGTAATTGTCAGTTTGACATCCTTGTGGATGTCTTGCCTGAGTCAGAAAGTTGTTGGAATGAGCCAAGGAGCATAAATGCACTTCATCTAGGTTTGCACTTTCGTACAGTTTAAAAAAGACTTGTACAACACCTTTTCATGTTCCTGAATAAAGTCTTGCAGTGCTTCTTACGTTACTTCTGAAGTATAGCCACTGTTATGCAAAGAAACATGCTGACCAATGTTCCGAACAGCAAGATTCCATGAACGGAAATGGGATGAAAGATCAGTTAAACTGCTTTGTGGTGTTTCTTGAAGGACCTGAACACCCACAATGGTTGCCTTAGGATGTTTTGTCAAGTGTCAACCCTGGCTATTTGATCACTTATCAAAGCCAACCGTGATTCTGTTCTCAATTAATGCCTACACAAAAACTATTTCAATAAGTAGCATTGGATAGTACATAGTACACGTTCTGAATAATTTTCCCTTTTCTAACCTGGATGCCGAGACGTGTACAGCAGCATACCAAAGAGCCGGTACAGGTATGATGTGCTGAGCAGCTTGCTTCTGTGCTGTATCGTTCTGTATCTACTGTTGCTGTGCTTGAGACCAGCCAAGTCTAATGAGCAGTGGGGAATCGACTGTGGGACTGGCTTCATTTGCATAGCTCAGCCACTCACGACCTTAACACCTGAGCCAGTTGGGGAGCCTAAGGCAATTTGTACTTGGTAACCAGTTTAAAAAAAAAAGTGCTTTGTCACACCTGGATATTTGCTAATATTTCCCCAGAAGGCACCATGAAGCATCCTTTCATTTCATATCAGTTATATAAAGCATAGGCTGTATTAATTACTGTGGGTTGAGCACAGGGAATATGGAGTGAACAGAGCATTGTGAAGACTGACTTAATTGAACAGAAATGCTTTTATACAACAAGGACGAGTGGGAGGAGACTGTAATGGAGAGTAATACTTAAAAGCTGTCAGTTAAATAAAGTTGGTCATTTGGAGGTGGGAAAAATGAACCACTCGTTAGCGGTTATTTATATTACACCATGGAGTGTAAATGTAAATAGAGACATATATTTTTAGTCCTGATATTGGAGACTTTGATGAAGACCAAGTTCTGCAGTCTTTCTCTGTTCTTTATCCATGAAATTATTTGTTCTACATCAGAACAATGTGCATACTGCTGGTTGAAGGTAGTATGGAAGAAAGCACTGCACAGGTAAGGATGGTTTGCATATGAAATAATAAACGTGCAGACAAGCACCTATGGTATGAATACCAGTAAATATTTGGATATATTAAGCTCTTGTAGCGTCATTTTACAGAAATATGCAAACATACTAACATTCTTTGCGTTTGGAGCTGCCTTTCCTACTTAAAAGGCTAGATAGTTGACATGACTTTGATGTTGATCAAATTTCATACATCCTGTGTGGTGAGTTTGGGTGAATGAAAAACTCTTGTTTCCTTTTCCTACTTTTGGTAATTCCATGCTGGAGGACTATCAATTCGGTGAAAGACGCCCTTTGGTCTGCCCGAAACTTGCTGGTCTTCCAGCGCAAAGAGTTGTCCACCACCGAATGTTGCAGACTGGCACATTTCAAGGTCCAGGACTACGTGCTGAGGGACGCACTAAAGCTTGGGGCAGCCGCAGCAAAGGCTCAATGGGGAAAGACCACAGTGTAAGGTTCCCCCACCAAGCTGGACTGAGGGGCTGGATCCATGGGAAACCCCTCGAACTGTATCGTTAATATTCTCAATTGCTGTAAATGTAAAACTGTAGTTGACATGACAATTGTGAAACGGATGGGTTGGGAAGAAACTCATGACAGTATTGAAGGAAACTGATCTCCCTTGCAATGTTTGTATTTTTTGGTGCTGTTTGGAAACTGTTTGGCAATGTAATTTGTCCAGATTTTTATGAATAAAGTATATTTTGGAAATAAAAAAAAAATTCAAGAATTGAACAGATGCATGTTAAAACAAACTTGAATGCCTATTCCATTTTGTATTTGTTTCCCTATTTTTCTTTGAATATTCCTTGCACAAAACATCCCTTTCTATACTGGAGGGTGACCTGCTCCTTGGCTTTTACCAGTGCAGTTCTTGAACTAGTCACTTTTAAAGGTGCAAGAACGACTGACTGACTAACAGATTTGCCATCAATTGTCTTCTCCCATCTGCTTGGCACTTTCTGCAAGCAGCCCGAGATCAGGATTAAGGCATGCTGGAAATCTCGGGCTGAATTTCCTTCTGCCTTTGGAGGCAGGCAGGGAGGGGGCAAACAAAATGGCAGGGGGCGCTGTTCCCAAAGTTGCCTGGGAGCCCCGCCATTTTGTCCGGGGTGGGGAAGGCCACTCCAGGCAAATTGAAGCCCTTAAGTGACCAACTATTGCCACTTAAGGGCCTCTTCCCACCTCCACCTCAATTTTGCTGAAGGCAGAGGAGCCCGCCGCTGCATGGTGTGGTGGCCTACTAACGGGGTGGGAGGGTGTCCCTCCTTTGGGGGCAATACAGGGCCCCCACCCTGGGAAGACCCACCCTCACCAACCGCCCTCCCCACCCCATCTATGGGGCCTGACTGAATGGACCCAGCAATCCCGACTCCAACTACCTCTCCCAGGTCTTCTCCTCTCTTGGGTACAGCAGTACCAGCAATGGCCATTGCTCCCATTGGTGCTGCCGGTAATGCAGAGCTGCTGACCTTCGGATTGGGAGTTGGGAGCTCGTCCCTTAAAGGGACGCCGTCCCTGACAGCGGGCTCTAAATTGGCTGTCTGCTGTTAAATAATGACAGACGTCCGATGGAGGGCTGAGGTAGGGTCTCCCTTCTGGCCCTCTGCTGGGACCACCGCCGCCGGAATAAAATGCGGCCCTTCCGTGTTGAGTTTGATGTAGATGCAGTTCTGCGTACACTCCAAGAGTTAATGTTATGGTAGAGTGGTGGAAACACAAAATGTTTTGGTCCTTTTGTTTTCCTTATTGAAAGAGAACTATATTAATTTTTTTCCAGATGAATGCTCATTACATTTAAATATCATTTTTTTTGCCCAGCTTCATTGGAAGCAAGTTTAGGCATAAGCTTAAAAAGTGCAAATTCAGTAGTAGTTTAAAGTGGAAAATTCAAAGCTTGCTATTATTGTTGGATACTCTGCAAAGATGCTGCTAAGGATCAAGTTTTCCAGATGAGATTTGGATATTCTACCACAGCATTCAACCTTTTTTCTACATTTTCTTTCAAGTTTTAACGGGAAAATGTTAGATATAGCTTGTTAAGGCTCTGTCAGTGTCCAAAGAAATATGAGAATATTTATAGGCATAAATGTGTGCCAAATATGTACCATTAACAATTCTAGTCAGAAATAGAGGTAATTTTAAAATGTTTAGCTCACTTTATATGCAATTACTTTTTTTCCTGTTTGTTGCCAAGTTGAGAATGTGTTTTATACATTTTGCAGGTCCTGTTAGCTTACGTAATGTAGGAGATGTTGGAAATATTCGATTTACATGTATGCATCAACTTCAGTATTGTAACAAAGCAGTTTCTGGCAGATGTACCCCTCTTCAGGTGAAGATTTCAAATCCAAACTCTACATTCTTTACTGCAGTGTAAACATGGTTTTCAGCAATGTGAACCTCAGTCTTCATTTCTATTGATAGCTGCCTTGTAAAGTTAGAATGTTTCAGGGCTTGAAATCTGGCTTCAGAAAGAGCAAGTGAGAACGGGCTTGGAAAAGGAAGTTTACAGCGAATTTATAAACAATTGATATTATTGTTAACAATTGAACAATTTGAAAGTGTGGAGCACCACTCGAGCAGCGTCAAGCATTTAAACAGAAGTGCAGCAGAGTGGCAACAGAGAGGTGAGTGGCACGGGAGAAAAGAAATTGCAAACTGGCGTCACTATATAAGGAGGGATGGCGGGGGTAGGTTTACAGGTAAACATTTATGTTAACCGACCTATAATAGTCATAGAATCATAGAGTTATACAGCACAGAAACAGGCCCTTCGGCCCATCGTGTCTGTGCCGGCCATCAAGCACCTAACTACTCTAATCCCATTTTCCAGCACTTGGCCCGTAGCCTTGTATGCTGTGGCATTTCAAGTGTTCATCTACATACTTCTTAAATGTTATGAGGGTTCATGCCTCTTCAGGCAGTGCGTCCAGATTCCAACCACCCTCTGAATGAAACATTTTTTCCTCAAATCCCCTCTAAACCTCCTGCCCCTTACCTTAAATCTGTGCCCCCTGGTTATTGACCCCTCTGCTAAGGGAAAAGGTTTCTTCCTATCTATCTATCAATGCCCCTCGTAATTTTGTATACCTCAATCATGTTCCCCCTCAGCCTTCTCCGCTCTAAGGAAAACAACCCTAGCCTTTTCAGTCTCTCTTCATAGCTGAATCTCCTCTGCAATCACATCCTTCCTATAGTGTGGTGCCCAGAACTGTACACAGTACTCCAGCTGTGGCCTAACTAGCGTTTTATACAGCTTAACTTAAACTTTTTATAACTTAAACTAGATCAAGTAATTGGCTTAAGAACTAAAAGATAAGCTAAGCTGATTAAATGCATAAACTTTGATTAAATAAATCAAACAAGGTTAGTTAGAGATGGCAGTGCAGGTAGTGTGCCGCAACTGCAGCACCTGGGAATTTGTAGGAAGCATCACGATCCTGCATGGCCACATCTGCAGTAAGTGTCTGCATTTTCTTTTATTCATTCATGGGATGTGGGCATTGCTGGCTAGGACAGCATTTATTGCCCATCCCTAATTGCCTTTGAGAAGGTGGTGGTGAGCCGCCTTCTTAAACAGCTGCAGTCCATGTGCGGTAGGTACACCCACAGTCCTGTTAGGAAGGGAGTTCCAGGCTTTTGACCCAGCGACGGTGAAGGAAGGGCGTTCCAAGTCAGGATGGTGTGTGGCTTGGAAGGGAACTTGCAGGTGGTGGTGTTCCCATGCAACTGCTGCCCTTGTCCTTCTAGATGGTAGAGGTCGCGGGTTTGGAAGATGCTGTCCAAGGAGCCTTGGTGCGTTGCTGCAGTGCATCTTGTAGATGGTACATCTTGTGTAACTTTCAGTTCAGAGTTGTTGAACTGGAGTCTGAGGTACAGATATTGTTTATATTGTTGGTGTAGTTCGAGCGTTGTTTACAGATGTCTTGGAGTCTTTGTAAGGCTAATCAGTAACTCGTTTATTTTATATTCATAACTGTTTACAGTCTCATTAAGCAAGTGCAGTGAGCACCTCTCATGATGCTTCTAGCTTCTTCCAAGCCTAACACCCATGTGCCTATTTCATCATTATCACTACAGTGAGGGGTTACTCTCAATGTCTCAAACATTAACCCTTTCAGACCCTTATACTACAGATATTATGGGACATTGTGGAGAAGCAGAATTATCTGGACATTTTGATCCAGGAGGCAGTCGAACCATTTAGATTAGGTGATGGTCTATTTAGTGGTCGGGGTTGGAGGGTGTGACTAAGTGTCAGACAGGTAATGGGACCTCAGGTGCACTGGTGGAGGAGCCTCATATCCAACAGGTGCAAGGGGAAGGCATAAAATCATAGTGTATCATTTGCATTCACGTTCAGCAAGCATAGATTCCTATTTACTGATGAAAAGAACTTGCATTTCAGTAGCACCTGTCATATCCTTAAGATATTTTTGAAGTGCAGTCATGGTTATGTAAACAAAAGAACTGTGGCCAATTGGTGTGCAACATTCTTCCACAAATATCAAATTAGTGAAAGATTTTTTCTTTTGGGTGGTGCAGGTCAAGAGAGGAATCTTGGCAAGGAAACCAGAAGAACTCTGCATTTTTTCGAATAGTGCCAGAGAAGGAGGAGAAATGATTTGATGGCCCTCCTGAAAGGCTGAACCTCTGACAATGGAGAATTTCCTCAATACTGCATTCAAGTTAACAACACTGTGCATTCATATAGCCCCTTTAATGTCCCAGGGCACTTTTATGTGTCTGAGCCACAATTATGTGTGCATCGTATCTAGGTGAGATTTCACTCAAAAACCTTCTGATTAGGTTTGTGTTTATTGGGTGGTTCACCGCTCTTTGGGTTAGAGGATGTGACCCTATTGTTCCCAGGAAAGGAATGGAATCCTCTGGCATTCTGCACGGTGATCCTATTTTAATTGTGTTCTATAACAAATCATAAAAGTCTTTCCTATTTTTCCTTTACTGACTTTTGCCCATGTGGATATGATTTCTTGGGTAAGTTGTTTTTCTGAATTGCAGTGGATAGCACAAGCAACTGTATAAACTCTTACCTAACTATAAGGTTACCTCCTTTCGGAAAAGTACTTACTTTGCGCTCTGTGCTACATGATACCGATAGATAGATGTATAGAGCCCTGGTCAAATTTATCCCTCAACTAGCAGGACAAAAACAGATTATTCGATCATTATCACATTGCTGTTTGTGGGACCTTGCTGTGCACAAATTGACTGCTGTGCTTCCTACTTTACAATAGTGACTACACTTCAATAAAGTACTTTATTGGCTTTAGGTTGTCCTGAGACCATGAAAGGCATTATATTAATGCAAGTACTCTATCTACATCTGGAGCTAGAAAATATTCTTAAAACTTACCCTCAACTGATGCCTCGCTGTGTATAATAAAAGTCACTGTTTGTTTAAACTCTGTGCTGCTGCCTGGTAACTCTGCTACCCCCAAAAATTTGCAAAATAGCAATCAGCAACTTTATTCAGATGATATTGGCTAATGAAAAGTGTTAGACTTGATTTGTGGCCAGAAAGCCTTAATCACATGGTCATTCCATACCCAGTTGTTACAGAGTAGAAAATAAGGCAGGAAACTTGATCACAGACTTGAATTATGCTCTGAAATGTTAAGTTTAAACCAGTTTAATCTTATTAAATTGATTCTTAGCCATAATTTACCTTGTGTTGAGTCACAATAGTTTATACACAGAAATATGATGATCTGGAGCCAAAATTGATCTCACTCGATTTTATCTTAAGTGGGCCCCACTGTATTAATTCTATCCATGCTTATTGAAAATGAAATTCACTCGCCAAATTCAGTGTCCTCATGGGTATAGGTGTAGTACATAGCCATAACTGACAGCTATTTGGCAAATGCAAGGAAAATAAATCTGTTTTCCGTATTTCTAAAGCACTAACTGTTTTTCAGATATGTGTTTTTTTTACTTGCTTTTTAAGGTTGAAGAAAAGGCTTTTCCAAGTTTGGAAATGTGTTTCATTTTCCCCATCTCTCTTGGCTCTTAGCTTTTGGAAGAACAGAAATTTTTGTTGCAAGCTCTGCAATATAAACATATTCTAACTCTTCGCATGAACTGTGTATTGAAATGTTGTTATTGGGCCAGCACTTAGAATGTGAATCTTTCAAGTGAACAAGACCAAATGCTGGGCACAGGTATGTGTTGATCTTTTCGTCTAGTTTTATTGCTTGCTTAGTGGAGTCTTGTATCAACTGCAAAAGGGGGACAGGAAAGCAAGTTATCTCCTGAAGAAAGACTTGAATTAGTAATTTTACTTCTGGAAGTGGACACAGGATAGACAGAATCATTTTCTGAGTATGTTGCTTCCTTGATGCTGACAAGTAAGAAATTCAGCAAGTAGCTACTTGGACATATATTTAAGTATTTCTTTTTGGATTTTTTTACGTTAAACTCTTGGGGATTCTCCAAATTACCACTCCTCTTTTAAGGGAGGGGTGATTGTGAAATTTGTGTAACTAAATATTTCTAGAGTATATTAACATACAAAATAAACACCGCATTGATGTAATTAGTATTTGTAATACTGCTATATGTAGTGAGATATATTTATTGCATGATACAGTGTCACTCATATCAAGGAATTTGTAACAAAGGAACAAAAGAACTGGCATTCACAAGTGTCTTTCATGATCTTAAGGATGTCCCAAAGTGCTTTAGAGCCAATTAAATATTTTTGAAGTGTAATCAGTGTTGTAATGTCGGGAAATACAGCAACCAATTTGCACACAGCAAGATCCCACAAACAGCAATGAGATAAAGATTAGATAATCAGTTTTATTGATGTTGGTTGAGGGATAAATATTGGCCAGGACATTGGGGACAACTCCCCTGCTCTTCTTTGGAATTCAGAGGCAGATGTGTATAATGGGCTGGTGGGTAATGAGCATTCAGGCTGATTTATGCTGGGAGAAAGTGCTGCATGGTGTCAGTGCTAGAAAAATAAAGAGTTGTCCAAAGGGAAGGAGTGGCTACTCATGGCAGTTGAGGTGTATGTTTTTTTTTTGCTTGAAGTCGTTTTCCTTTTTGAAGTTGATTTAATGAACTTTAGCACAACCTTCTTAGAAGCTGGCTATCTTCCGTCCATCCTCCGCATTCTACCTGACCTGACAGTTCAGACTGTACAGCATTTTGAGAGTCAAGAAAAGATGCAGCAATTGGGGTCACCCCAATTAAAAGGGAATAGTTGAGAAATATGCTTATTGTTGCTAAGCAGTAATCAGTTTTAGTGAAGCTACTCATCTAGAACAGCGCAAAAGGCTGGTTCCTCACTTCCCTCTGACCAGAGCTTTTAAGTATGGATAAAGTATACCAAACTAAGGTTAACTTTCTCAAAGAATGACTCATTGTGTTCTGCTTTATTGAGTACCATTTTTGCCCTGTTGTTCTGACCTGAAGAAAGTCTCATCTGATCTAAGTTTTATTCTCCCGATAATTACAGATTGGCCACATGCAATTAAGAGCTCATAGATGCTTAAAATTTGCTTTTGTTTTTAAACAGATATAGTTCTTATGGGGGGGGGAACATTTCTAATGGTATTGCTTCATTGCAATTGTGTTGATTTGTGTGTGACCAACATTTTATAAGCAAAAATAATCTCAGAAAATATGTTTTTAATGGGTGCATGAATATTTACAAAATGCTATTTCTTTCTCATTATTTAGTAAACCTCCATAACCAGGCTACTGTCTCCTGATAAGAAATGTGGTACAATATAATGTAGAATTAGTTAATTCTTGCAGCAACTAATTATTAATTTGGACGGATATTTCATTGCGTAGTACCTCCGAACCGCTACAGATCTGTCTCGATTTGGTGTGAGACAAGCTGTATCACAGTGTGATAGCATCAAAGAATATATTATCCACATCATTGTGAACTTCTATTATTCTAATGTTTCCTCATTTTTTTTCCCTTCGCCTGTTCAGAAGGCTGTGACTGACACTGTTCATTTGGTTCAATTCAATGAGCACTAGAAACCCTTCATCAAAGTGACTGTGTGCAAGCATAGACAGTGATCTGGCTATCTGATGGGGTAAATAATGCAGTTGAGGCCAATTTTGTCCTTATGAAAAGTACAGAGATAGACACGTGCGCTGTAGCTGTCTCGTGCCCTTAATCTGGAGAGTGATTAAAAAGGAACACGAGCTGACTTTATTTTTCTGTTGTCTTATGGAGAATTTGTCATTTTTTTTAATGAGGAGAATGCGCCATTGTATTCTATTGATGTAATTTATCATGTGAGGAAGTGGGACTGAATCATTGTGAAGATCCTCTTCATGGGAGTGATTTCAAATTTTGTAGTCAAAGTCCCACCAAATAGGGCTAAAGTTTCACTTTGGGGGCTGGAACCAGGAACTAGGAGTTTTTTCAGTTCCCAAACACAGACCCCGCCCCCAGGGAGGAAACAGTCACTGTCCTGGGATATTCATGGAGGTGCCCCCTTAATTGGCATGGGGACAGGTTCCCTCTCCAATTAAGGGCGGCAGGTGGGCTTTCGAAGCTACAGGGCCAATCAGAGGCCTTCCAGCTTGAGAGGAGCTGCAGGAAAGAGTAAGTAACTGAGAGGGTGCTTCAACATGAAGTTGCCCTGTCACTGATGTTTTTAAAAATGTAATTAAAAACAGAAAAAGCAGCCAGGTCACCACTGTTGGTGGGGTGGAGGGAGGGGTTGAAATCCCTCTACAAGGTGGCCTTTGGCTGTAGCCACATCCCACAGGCAGGCAGGGAGGGCCTGTAGGCCTGCCTGGAGTGCTGTACCACCTGCCCCCCCCCCCCACCCCCCGCCCCGCCGGCCGCTGGGTGACTGCCACCAGGCAGTTAAACAGTCCCCGTCGGGTTGGGAGACTGGAGGCTGACTGGAAAATCCCTCAGTGCCCTCAACAAGGCTCTTAATGAGCAGTTCCGAAGAAGGGTCACTGACCCGAAACGTTAGCTCTGCTTCTCTTTCCACAGATGCTGCCAGACCTGCTGAGTGATTCCAGCATTTCTTGTTTTGGTTCTTAATGAGCCTAGTTCGCTACCCGCCTTGTGGGGTTGGGTAGCCCTGCTGGCCCCAAGCCGGTGCTGGGAACAGGGTTGGGAAACGGGCATGCTGACCAGTGGTGGTGTTTTCGGGCCCCGTCTGCCTCCATTCTCAACCTTGGTGGGTGGGAAAATTTTGCCAAGTCTCTGTTTAGAACACTGGTATGAAACCATAAGAAAGCAGTGAGCTTTTATATAGTATCAGTTATACCTTAATCAGTAAACTATGTGCTATGGATCCTTAATCTCTAGAACCTGCAGTGGCAACACCAACACCATGTACAGTCTTTAACATATAAAAAAATTCCCTTGGTATCTTATAGATTAGTAGAAAGATGAATGGGATACTACATTAAAGATGGTGATTGAAGGCCTGTGAGGAGATGGGTTTTGAGATCACTTCTAGAGGAGGAGAGATGGAGAAGGTGTGAGAAGGCGATTGCTTTGATGATTTATTAATGTGCTGGGGTAATCTTGAGCTTTGCAAGTAGTGGCAGCTTATTTATTATGTGAGGGTTGTGATGGTTGTATTCCAAGTATTTGAGGAATTCTGGAACCTCAAGATATCCAGAACCAATAGCAAAAGAAAACAAAAGTAACAACTTGCAACATTGTCACGTCTTGAAACTTTCATGTTTGAAATAAGATAAGTTCTGAATGAGTTAAAGCTTGAATTTTGTGGCGCTTAGGAAGCTAACAAGAATGGTGTTGGACTTGCTATCACTGTCTAGCATGCTGCAGTATGGAATGGGCAAACATGTTCATGTCCACAATCTAATTGATTTAGATTCTAATTTCAAGTGTGCTCTCACTGAGAAACACGCAGTGAATATCAGGCATTTCCTCATAGGCACAGACATAATTGAAGGCTGGTTACTGTACATTGATGTCGCGCATGTCTTCGTGGCTAGTTACAGATTGACATTGGCAGGCCTTGGGGGCGTGGGTGGCTTAGGTGCTCACCCATACTCTTGCTACAATATATATAAAGAGGAGACTTTTAGGAAGGGAGGAAAATAAATTAATTGCCGCAGGATGTTTGTTTCTCATTTTTAAGTGACTGTATTTTATAAAACCCAAGGGGTTTCTACACAGCAATACTCTTTATTGCTTCAGTATTTATAGAGGAAATGAGTACTTGTATCGTATCAGAGTATTTCTCTCTTTACTTCCTGATATAGCATATTACAGCTGGTTTCCTTCAAAATTATTCGCTAGTAAGATGAAACTCCTTGCATTTGTTAGCTGGTTTGAGTAGTTCTGTTGTGGCTGATATCTATCTCAACAGACAAGAGTACTGAAGCAGTGCTATATCTTCCTTCTAACATGTATAGTGTTTTTAAGTCTCTTTATACTGGGAAATGGATGTTACATGCAGCCTTCATTTTCGCATTATTATTTGCAAATTTTGCAGACCACATCAGCAATGTTGAAGGCCATACCAAATTAAGTAAAATTTATGCTGTCACCTCTTTGTACTGTTTAGTAGTGGATTTAGGACCTGAATTTCTCTCCTTACACCCTCCCCTCCTTCCTCATAGCTGCTGACAGATTCCTTGCTTTCGATCACTGAAAATTGCTTGTCCTGTCTGCTGCTCCTACAGCTCTTCATTCCAAATAAAGGAAAACATTAATTATCTTTGTGTTTTTGCAGCATCTGATCTGTGTGCGGGTGCCTTGCACATTCAAAAAAATAATTAAACAAATGTAACTGTCTACCAATGTAAGTGGACAGCTCCAATGTCTATCTTTAATTGCACATTAAAACTCTTTGTCTCGGAGCGAACAAAGCATAAATTGTTATTAAAAGAAGCAATTACGACGAGCGAATGGTTAAGGAAAAATATTTTCTCAGGAGTGTAATTTAAAAGGGATATCTTCAGTATATCTCAATTTAACTGCTTGTCACTTTATTTTTATGTATATCTATACATTTCTTCTATCTAGTGCTGTGATATACTGCATTGCTAGTTTGAGCAGCTCTGGTGAAAGGTTATCAACCTGAAAGATTTAACTCTATTTCTCTCTCTACATTTGCTGTTTGACCTGCTGAGTATTTCCAGCATTTTCTGTTATGTCAGATTTCCAATATCTGCAAGATTTTGCATTGTATTTGTTTGACACCGTGGTTGTTGAGTGTGAAACACAACCCACAACATGGGATTTGTGATATGGCCACTCTGCTGGCCAAGTAACAGCTCTCTAAATTTACCATATCTTTTTTTTAAAATTACAAAATATTTACAGCACTGAAACAGACCATTCAGCTGAACAGGTCCACATGGGTGTCCTCTCATTCCTCTTCTAACTCCATCAACATATCCTTCTATTCCTTTCTCCATCATGTGCTTATCTAGCTTCCCCTTGAATGCATCTATGCTATTTACCTCAACCGCTCCCTGTGGCAGCAAGTTCCACATTTTCCAACCACTCCCTGGATAAAGAAGTTTCTCCTTTTGGATTTATTAGTGACCATCTTATGTTTATGGCCCCTTGTTCTGGACTTAGCCACAAGTGGAAACTTCTTCGAATCATTGCGGCACAGAAGGAGGCCACTTGACACGTTGAGTCCATGCCAGCTCTCTGTAGAGCAATCCATTCGGTTCCATTCCCCTGTTCCTGGGATCTTGCACTGCTTAACTTACTGCATGTGGGAATAACCTGACCCCATGCTGATGAGCAACTGAAACTACTTTGCCCTTGTGTGAAAGTGCGAGTATACTTTAGTCCAACATTCCACTGTAAAAACAGAGCAAACCTCTATATGTTTAAGAGCTAATGAATGGAGACTTTTATTTTGTTTTGTTAAATGAAGATAATACTATTAAGGGATCTGGTTGGTGCAGTATGTTAGATGCATTGGGTGGAAATTGGTCTCGGGTGGTGGCACAAAATGGGTGTTCTCGGATTCTCCACCCATGATATGTACCGCCTGACATTCCGTTCCATTGCAGTCAGTGAAATTAAATATAGGACACTGCATATAATGGGAGGCTTCCCTTTTTATGCCACTGCCTGAGACCAATTTCTGCCCTGTTGTCTTTCATCCCCTGGGTTCAATGCAGAAAATTTTCTTCACTTGTTGTCTATAAGGGTCCTAAGTGAAATGAGTTTTGACATTCTCAGTCCAGTTTCTCATCCTACAGTGCAGAACTCCCCCACCCCATATTTTCGTGCTAATTAAAAAAAAAAAATCTGTTCATGGCATGTGGGTGTTACTGGCAAGGCCAGCATTTATTACTCATCCCTAATTTCCCTTGAAAAGGTGGTGGTGTGCTGCCTTGAACTGCTGCAGTCTCTATGGTGTTAGTACACGCACAGTGCTATTAGGGAGGGAGTTCCAGGATTTTGATTAAGTGACAGTGAAGGAACGACAATATTGTTCCAAGTCAGGATGCTGTGTGACTTGGAGAACAACTTGCAGGTGGTGGTGTTCCCATGCACCTGCACCTGCCATCATTGTTCTTCTAGGTGGTAGACGTTGCGGGTTTGGAATGTGCTGTTGAAGGAGCCTTGGCGACTTGCTGCAGTACATCTTGTAGAAAGATAGTACACACTGCAGCCATGGTTTGCTGGTGGTGGAGGGAGTGAATGTTTAAGTGGATGGGGTGCCAGTCAAGCAGGCTAGTATGGAAAAAGGAAAAATTTGTATCTCGGGATGCGCTTCTGAAATGGGGATTAGGCTTATTGTTTGACAGTGTAGAGGGAGTTTTCCTTTGCATTCATCAGGCGCAATAAGTGACATGCTGACACTAGGCGGCTGAAATGGAAAGCATTCAATCCCCCAGCACACTAACCAACTTGCATCTTGATAAACATCAAAATCCATAAAAATACCAAATAAAATGGTGATGCCTATTGCAGTTGGCAACTTCTGAGATAGTTTCATGAAAGATGCAGAGTATCTCACAACTTAGAATCATCTAAGTATGCAAGCAAGAATAATTCTCAGTAGCAGAAATAAAATTATAATGACCTTTTCTGGTAGTTTAAAGGAAAACCACTTTCATTAAAAAAAAAACTGGTAAACCATTTTAATAAGTATTTGCAAACAATGCATAATGCGCAAGTTGCATTGAATCACATCATTGCATCACCTGGGTGCAACATCAGTTTGACAGCAATCCTGTACTGGCTCTTTTTCCTCGACGGTGAAACAAACATTTGCCAAATGCTTTGGGGCCTAACAGTGGCCCTTTCAAAATTGACAGGGTTTTGTATAAAAGCAAAACTACAGAAAATTAAAAGGAAACCTTTCATCTTTTAAAAGAACACCACGTGCAGAAAATATATATTCAGTAATTAAATGAGTAATCTCGAAGGGGTAATCAAATTATTTCTATTACCAAATATTTGACTTTTAAGTGCGTTCATTGGGACATTGCTTCAGTATAAAATGCACTGAAATTATGTGATTTTCACAACTTGCTGTTTAACATGCCTACATTTCACAACACCATAGGTTATCACCCCGTGGAACCTATGAAGCTGGCTGTGACATCATTCCCCAGATAACCTTAGATGACTTTGTATGGTAGCATTCTCATTGTTCCATTAGCCGGCGACTGTTCAGTAGACTTGCTCTGAGTTCGTTTTAAAATGAAACTGAGGATTGAGTTGTAAAATACACCTGCTGCACATTGTTAATGAGCTGTTGTAATGTTACCTGAAGGATGTATTTGAAGCATTATTGATTACTGTTGCTTTAAAATGCTTTGAATTCTGCTTATCCTTAAAATAAGGTGAACTCCAAAAAAGATTTTGTGATGTATATTGTTTGCATTCACTTTTCCAAGGTCCAGGACTACGTGCTGAGGGACGCACTAAAGCTTGGGGCAGCCACAGCAATGGCTCGATGGGGAAAGACCACAGTGTAAGGTCCCCCCACCAAGCTGAATGGAGGGGCTAGATCCATGGAAAACCCCTTGAACTGTATCGGGAAAATTTTTGTTTGCTGTAAAATGTATATGGCAGGAAAAGTGAAATGGAAGGGTAGTGAGGCAACTCACTCCTGCATTGAAGAAACTGACCTCCTTTGCACTGTTCGTAATTTTTGACTTGGTGTTGTTTAGAACTGTTTTGTCATGTATTTTTTTACAGATTTTTATGAATAAAGTATATTTTGCAAATAAAAAAAAATTGACTGCAAGCAGAGTATTTTTTACCATGTAATGCCAATGTACTTTGCATTTAAAACGGAATGGCAAGAATTGTGAGGCACTTCATGTTTCTGTATGGAAGAAATCTGATCTCTATTGTACTTTCCGAAATGTGAAATTTGAACTGTTTTGTAATGTAGTTTTGCAAATCTTTATGAATAAAGTATATTTTGGGGGAAAAAAAAGACTGCAAGCAGAGTAAGTGGGCTGAAAGTAATGTCCTCAAGGCGCTACTGGAAAAGGAGATGTGGATCCTGTCGGGGGTTCCCCAGGCAGACTGTCAAACTTGTTTGACAGAATGCCTCATTGCCGGAACTTCCAAACAAGCACCAAGACGTAGCATGGCTGGTGGTGAGAAGCGGCCCTCCCCATCAAATCCTTCCTGCACGCCCAAAGTCTCACCGTCTCGGCATGCTGCCCTCGAGGTGGCTGTGGTGGGGAAGAGACTGTCGTCCATCTCCTTCCGGAATGCCATTGCAAAGCAGGTGTAGAAAGAGATGCAGTGGTTTTAGTCGAGGTTCATCCCGAGCATCTCCGTAATGCCGCACTCAGTACTTTATGGGCTGTTCCCAGGGACGCACACTGAGATAAACATCAACTGCTGCTAGAGGACCATCAACTCAGTGAAAGATGCTCTTTGGTCTGCTCAAAACCTGCTGGTCTTCCAGCGCAATGAGTTGTCCACGACCGTGTGTTGCAGACTGGCACATTCCAATGTCCAGGACGACGTGCAGAGGAGTGCACTAAAGCTTGGAGCAGCCGCCGCAAAGGCTCAATGGGGAAAGACCACTGTGTAAAGTCCTCCCACCATTGCATACCGAGGGGCTGGAACCTGTGTAAAACCCTTTGGGCTGTGTGCACCAAAATATGGTTTTTGCTGTGTAATGCAAATATGCATTGCATATAAAATGAAATATTCTGTATTGAAGGAATCTGATCTCTATTGCACGTTCCGAAATGTCAAATTTAAACTGTTTTGTAATGTATTTTATACAAACTTTTATGAATAAAGTATATTTTTTGGAAAAAAAAGACTGCAAGCAGAGTAAGTGCTACAATCTGTGTGGTAGGGCAGGCCACCTCTACAAAACCTACGCACGGGGGCAAAGACCAAGGAAAGGCTGGAGGAAAGAACGGTGAGCGCACCTGTTGCTGCCTGCGGAGACCAGCAACCCTCCCTCCACCGAGCCCCACAGTGAGGAAAATCAGTCAAAGAAGGAGAAGAAAGGGGAGGGGAGCTACAGCAAGCTACCCAACACCATCCCTGTGCAAGGAACCACCTCCTCAACAGTCAGAATCACAGGAACATAGAAAATAGGAGCAGGTGTAAGCCATTCGGCCCTTTGAGACTGCTCCACCATTCATTATGATCATAGCTGATCATCCAACTCAATAACCTGTTCCCGCTTTCCCCCCATATCCTTTGATCCCTTTCGCCCCAAGAGCTATATCTAACACCACCTTGAAAACATACAATGTTTTGGCCTCAACTGCTTTCTGTGGTAGTGAATTCCACAGGCTCACCAATCTCTGGATGAAGAAATGTCTCCTCATCTCAGTCCTGAAAGGTTTACCCCATATTCTTAGACAATGACCCCTGGTTCTGGACTCCCCCACCATTGGGAACATCCTTCCTGCACCTACCCTGTCAAGTCCTGTTAGAATTTTATAGGCTTCTATGAGATCCCCCCTCACTCTTCTGAACTCCAGCGAATATAATCCTAACCGACTCAATCTCTCCTCATACGTCACAGGAATCAATCTGGTAAACCTTCACTGCACTCCCTCTATAGCAAGAACATCATTCCTCAGATAAGACGACCAAAACTGCACACAATATTCCAGGTGTGGCCTCACCAAGGCCCTGTATAATTGCAGCAAGACATCCATGCTCCTGTACTCGAATCCTCTCGCTATGAAGGCCAACACACCATTTGCTCTTTTTGCCGCCTGTTGCACCTGCATGATTACCTTCAGCGACTGGTGTAGGAGAACACCCAGGTCTCGTTGCATATTCCCCTCTCTCAGTTTATAGCCGTTTAGATAATAATCTGCCTTCCTGATTTTGCTACCAAAGTGGATAACCTCACATGTATCTGCATTATACTGCACCTGCCATGCATTAGCCCACTCATTCAACTTGTTCAAATCACCCTGAAGCCTCACTGCATCGTCTTCACTACTCACCCTCCCACCCAGTTTTTGTGTCATCTGCAAATTTGGAGATATTACATTTAGTTCCCTCATCTAAATCATGAATATATATTGTGAATAGCTGGGGTCCTAGCACTGGTCCCTGCAGTACCCCACTAATCACTGCCTGCCATTTAGAAAAAGACCCGTTTATTCCTACTCTTTGTTTCCTGTCTGCCGACCAATTTTCTATCCATTGCAATAACTACCCCCAATCCCATGCGCTTTAATTTTACATGCTAGCCTCTTATGTGGGACTTTGTCGAATGTCTTCTGAAAGTCCAAATAAACCACATCCACTGGCTCCCCCTCATCAACTCTACTAGTTACATCCTCGAAGAATTCTAGTAGATTTGTCAAGCATGATTTCCCTTTCGTAAATCCATGCTGACTCTGCCTGATACTATGCATCAATGGGGGAGGTGCCAGCAGAGGGACAACCAGGTGAGTGGCAAGCCATCAAAAGAAAAATCACAAAAAAGAAGACCCAAAAAAGGGAACAGGCCACCACCCAAACCAGTGGCAAATGGAGGCTAACGTCTGAGATGAACTACAGAAGCTGCTCCTCATTGGATGAGGCAGGGCTGGAAAGACAGCACCCGCAAAAGAAGTGGCAGAAGGCAAAGGAGCTGGAAGTGAAAGCCCCCCAGCTCTGAAACACTGGAAGCAGCGATGGGCCCAGCTCCAGGATACCTGGAGCAGTGAAGTGCCCAGCGTACCCCAGCTCCGGGAAGCCGGGAGCAGTGAAGTGCCCAGCGTACCCCAGCTCCGGGAAGCCGGGAGCAGTGAAGTGCCCAGCGTACCCCAGCTCCGGGAAGCCGGGAGCAGCAACGTCCTCGAGGAGGAACAGAGGGGAACGACACCACCAGCAGAGGACAGTCCAAACCTCGCTGCATACAAGAGCCGCCACCCGATGTTACCCCAGTGGAACAAACACCCCGTGAATGACCAGGAGAGTTTTCTGAGCCTGATGACTGTGTGACAGTTTGTGAGCACTACTGCTGGAACATACCCAAGGACTGCCACTTGTAAGGACACCTGGAGTGGTAAACAACATCCAGCTTTAAATGGGTTTAAAGATTGCTTCCATGAACGTACGTAGCATTAAGTCCACTGGACGATGTGTTTCGACCTAGGGTTACCTCGCCAAGGTCAAAGTCAATCTACTGTTTCTGCAGGAGTGTGGAAGACCCCACCTCAGCACTTACAGGCAATAGTCGCGATGGTGGTCCCACGGGCCGTCGATCTGATCAGGGGAAATGATTCCTGTTCCGCTGGCCTGGGTATTCTGCTGCAGGGAGGCAACGTCACCATCTCCGAAGTTAAGGAGGTGGTGGGCGGTCGTCTCCTCATAGCAGATGTAACGTACAACAATTCTCTGCTGCAGTTGATCAAGGTGTATGTCCTGGCATAAAACAGCGAGCGGCTGACCGTCCTCCAGCAGCTCCCACTGCTGCTGGTGACATCCAAACTGGTCATTCTAGGCGGTGACTTCAACTTCATCATTGATGCAGCAGGACGATCTGGTAGTGACGTCAGCAAAGGGGTCACCATGTCCAGACTCCTGGTGGAAACAGTGAAAGATGCCAAGCTGCACGACGTCAAGGAGGATCTCCAAGAGGTGAAGAGCCAGCAGGCCTCGCCTTTGCCACAGAGGCCTCCAAGATCATCCAGAGTCCGCTCTGTTGAGCAGGATGAGACGTGCTCGTGTTTCTTCTTCCAAAAGGTACGCAGAGAGAGCTCTGTGATCAGCCGCCTGAAGGAAGAGGATGGCTCGGTAACGTCATCGCAGTGTGACACACTAAAGAACAGCAAATCCTTTTATGCTGGGCTGTACGATGTGAAGCCCACAGACAACATGGCCTCCCAGTCCTTCCTGTCATCTATCACGGAGGTCTTAGACGACCGTACGCAAGAGAGTCTGGAAAAACCGCTAACTCTGGACGAGCTGACAAAGGCTCTCAGGTCCTTCAAGACAAGTAAAACTCCCGAAAGTGACGGCTTACCGGTTGAGTTGTGTTTGACTATGTGGGGCTGGATCGGCCCAGACCTGCTGGAAGTGTACGAGATGATTCTTCTGGCCGGCAGCATGTCAGAATCCGTGAGGAAAGGCATCATCACCCTCATCTACAAGCGGAAGGGGGAGAGGGCGGAAATCAGAAATTGGTGGCCCGTCTTGCTGCTTAATGTCGACGACAAGATTCTGTCCAAAGTCATCGCCAGTCGGGTCAAGTCTGCTCTGGAGTTGGTGATTCATGCCGATCAGTCCTGTACTGTACCGGGCAGGAAGATCTCTGATAGTCTCGCGCTACTCAAGGACACGATCGCTTATGTAAGGGACAGGGAGGTGGACACCTGCCTCAACAGCTTGGACCAGGAGAAGGTTTTTGACAGGATATCGCACACCTACATGATGGACGTGCTCTCCAAAATGGGGTTTGGGGGAAGGAATCCACAAATGGATCCAGCTGCTCTACACAAATATCAGTAGCGCATTCTCAATCAATGCGTGGGAATCGGAAAATTTTCCGATCAAATCTGGAGGCAGACAGGGCTGTCCTCGCTCCTCTGTCTTATTTGTTTGCTGTATTGAACCTGTTGCTGAGTCTATTAGGAAGGATGCAGGCATTAGTGGGGTGACAATCCCAGGCAGCGGAGGCGCTCGGGTCAAAGCCTCCCTGTACATGGACGGGTTGCCGTCTTCTGCTCGGATCCACTGTCCATTCGCAGACTGATGAGCATCTGCGACCAGTTCCAACTGGCCTCGGGAGCCAAAGTAAATCGCAGCAAAAGCGGGGCCATGTTCTTTGGGAACTGGGCCGACCGATCCTTTGTTCCCTTGACCGTCAGGTCAGACTACCTGAAGGTGCTGGGAATATGGTTCGGAGGGGCTGGGGCATGCACCAAAAACTGGAAGGAGTGTGTAGCCATGGTGAAACGGACACCAGTCACGTCAGTGTGCCACTCCCTGTGCATTGCAGGTAAGATCCTGGTCATCAGTGTGAGGCACTCTTGGTGTTGCTGTATGTGGCACAGGTCTGGCCCATACCCACTGCTGCGCCATGGCAGTTACCCGAGCCATCTTCCACTTTATCTGGAGATGGAAATGGAGTTTGTGTCTGCAGGGACACAATGTGCAAACCGCTAGATAAAGGGGGAAAAACGTACCCAACATCGCTCTCATTCCGATGGCCACCTTTGTTTGTGGCTGCATCAAGTTGTGCATAGACACCCCTATGCAAACACCAAAGGCTGGATTTTAAAGTCCCTTTGCCATCGGGACTGGTGGCAGGGGGGCAATGAAGATCACTACGGCGGAGGCCCGCCACCGACTCTGACGGTGGCAGGCCCTGTACTGGTCTCGGCGGTGGCAGCAAGGCCTCATGCCGGCTGCCCCATCGCTTGGCGACGGGACCCCATTTCAACACGTACATTAATTTACATACCTGATTTAATGACGGTCCCGTCACCTCCTTAATTGCTGCACCGATCTTCATTCAGGCAGCCGACAATGCGGCGCCTTCAAATCCCCGTTCGGGGAAATGTGGCGCGACACCAGTGGGGCGGGGGGAGGAGGTTTTTTTTCTCTGTGTGGGAGTAGGGGGAGCGGGGGTACAACACCCGGGGGGGTGTTGATGGGAAGCGGTAAAGGACAAAGGTGCTGATTTTATGGGGGTGTGCTGGAAAAAGGTCAAATTTTCAGTATAGTTAGTCAGGGGGAGAACAGAGCAGGAATGTTATGAAATGCCATTGGGGAAGTGGGAAAGTGCATGGAAAGGTCATTTCGATCTTTTGTGCAAAACTTTAACTGAAATGGCCCTTTAAATTTTAAATGTACATTGAGGGCTGTAAGCCTTTTAAAAATGGTGCTGGCCCCTGCATATTGGCGTCAGATTTTGTTGCCGGCAATGGCTCGACCACTCCCTCCACACCATTGTGGGGGGCGGGTGCCGTGGCCATGCAAATGAGCCGCCGCATTTGAAATCGTGTTCGTTCCATGATGTGGTGTCCATGGGAGTGGGCCACATATTTTTATGTCATCTGCTGAAGTCTTAAAATGCAGCCCCAAGTGTCACTACGTGTTGAGGTTCTATTTGTTCCCAGAGTTGCGAAGAATGGGTCTGGCCACATTGCCACAGAAAGCTCTATTCAGTTGGACCATCCCGCATCACCTGTCTCTTGTGGAAAAGTTTATGCAGTTTGACTACAAGTCCATCAGGCAATGGTCCATACGTATCGTCCTCGAGGCCCTGTGGGAAAAGGAGATGGTGGACCCTGCCGGATAGTTCCCCGAGCAGACTGTCAAACACATTTGGCAGATTGCCTCATCGCCAGAACTTTCAAACAAACACCAAGACATAGTTTGGCTGGTGGTGAGAAGGGCCCCCATTCCCGGAGTCTCATCGCCTCCGCACACTGCCCTCCAGGCAGTTGCGGGGGGGAAAAGTCCGTTGCCCACCTCCTTCTGGAATGTGCCTTTGAAAAGCAGGTCTGGAAAGAGATGCGGTGGTTTTTATTGAGGTTCATCCTGAGCAGCTCAGTAATGCTGGACTCAGTGCTGTACAGGCTGTTCCCAAGGATGTACACCGAGATGAACATCAACTGCTTCTAGAGGACCATCAATTCGGTGAAAGACACACTTTGGTCTGCCCGAAACTTGCTGGTCTTCCAGCGCAAAGAGCTGTTGATGACCGAGTGTTGTAGACTGGCACATTCCAAGGTCCAGAACTCTCTGCTGAGGGACGCACTAAAGCTTGGGACAGCCGCCACAAAACCTCTCTGGGGAAAGGCCACTGTGTCAGGCCCTCCCCCATAGTACATCGAGGGGCTGGAAACTTTGTAAGATAAAACCTGGCTACATGTATCAGGTTCGGGTTGGGTCGGGTCTGTATTCTGCATCCAGCATTCTGACTCGGGTCAGGTCAGGCCGGACTGCAGTGTTTTGTTTTGTATTGTTTCTGTTTTAATCTACGATTTTTATCTGCTTCAATAATATTTGTTATTTTCGGATCAGGTCAGGCATTTAAAAAAATTAAGGGACTCTGGCCTGGGTTGGGTTCGGGTTGGCTGTTGTCGGGTCGGGCCCGGTTCGGGTTTTAATTTTATACCCGAGTGTAAGAACCCTTGGGCTGTATGTACCAGAGGATGTTTGACATGTAATGTAAATGTACATTGTAAATATAACCTGTATTGGCAAGTGTAGTGAGGCACCTCGTACTGTATTGAAAGAAACTGATGTGTATGGAACACTACGTAATGTCCGATTTGAATTTATTTATTTATTTTAAGATACAGCACTGAAACAGGCCCTTCGGCCCACCGAGTCTGTGCCAACCATCAACCACCCATTTATACTAATCCGACATTAATCTCATATTCCTACCACATCCCCACCTGTCTCTATATTCCCCTACCACCTACCTATACTAGGGGCAATTTATAATGGCCAATTTACCTATCAACCTGCAAGTCTTTGGCTGTGGGAGGAAACCGGAGCACCCGACGAAAACCTACGCCGTCACAGGGAGAACTTGCAAACTCCGCACAGGCAGTACCCAGAATCGAACCCGGGTCGCTGGAGCTGTGAGGCTGCGGTATATGTAATTATGTAGTATATTTTTACAAAATTTATGAATAAAGTATAGTTTTGGAAAATAGTTAGCTTCTTGGGTGATGCATTCAGAAGCTTCCAATATTTCCCACTTGCATTATTGAGACAGCAGGAGTGAATTGTAAAAACACATGCATGTTTTGGCCTGATAGTGCCAGGGTTTTAGTGCGGTGATGCACTGTGTTATTAACAGCATGAGAAAACTTGGGGGTTTGGTGTGGGGCGGGTGTCAAGGTGGGTAGTGAATTTTAGCTTTATTAGTCCCAAGGCCCATTCATCCATCACCCTTGTGCTCACTACCCTACATTGGCTCCCGATCTGACAATGCCTCAATTTTAAAATCCCCAACCTTACTTTCAGATCCGTCCATGACCTCGCCCCTCCCTATGTGTGCAACCTCCTCCAGCCCAATAAGCCTTCGAGATCTCTGCACTCCTTTAATTCTGGCATCTTGTGTATTGCTGATCTTGTGTGCTCCACCATTGGCGGTCATGCATTCAGCTGCCTGGGCCCGAAGATCTGGAATTTCCTCTCTAAACCTCTCCACCTCACTTCTTTCGAATGCTTCTTTGACCGAGCTTTGGTCATCTGTCCTGATATCTCCTCCAGTGGCTCGGTGTAAAACTTTTGTTGATATCGCTCTTAAAGTGCTATGACCTCAGTGAAACCGTTAACATTAAAATTTGAGTTATGAACTCTCAGACCTATTTAAAGAATTACACGACAAGATTTCACATTTTGAAACTTTGATTATAACAACTAAACTAAAAGAAATTGCCATTAACTAATTAGCACTTTGTAAGTGGCTGATACGTCAAATTACAAAAAGTTATTTTGTTCACTTATTAAAACACTTGAAAACCTCACACCACACTTATACTTTACACAGTTCTCCTTGATGGCAAAATCCTGGTGGTTAAATGTCCCAAACTCTTCCCAATAGCAATGGATTGGATCTCCCAGACATTTCTCAAAGTCACTGTCCTCTTTTCTCACTTCTCCGAGCGCTTTTCGACCAGGATGTCAATGAATAAGGCGATTCCTGATGATCCTATTGGTCTTTTACTTCTCTGCAAACCTCAACTCTCAAAGCAGGTTCAAGTCTTCACAGCCTTTTGCTGTATCAGTCTTCTCTGAGAGCAGGTGTTCCTTCTCTCTCCTTTGAGGCTGCCACCGCTGGTTGTCTTCCTTACAGCCTGATCTGATGCTGCAACTGCTGGTCTCCTTTCTTACAGCCTGTCTGTGTTCAGAAAACCTGTTAAACTTATTTGGAATCAAAAGCCAATAGCTCATTGTCCTTTTGCAATATGCAAAGTCCACATGTCTGGCTTCAGCAGAGTCACCTAGGCTTTCCATTGCTTCCAGGTGTTAGCAGCTGCCATGTACATTTAAATCCTCGGAATCACTGATTCCTTGTTTACAGTCTGCGAGGGTGAAACCTATTGTTCTTTAGGTGTTGTACCCCTGCAGTCCCTTCTTTTCAAAAAGGTCTTAGATCTGGGTTCTCTGTCACCCCAGTACCCAAGATTTCTGTCTTTTCTTTAAGCAGAGTTGATGTGAGATCCCCTGACCTCTCTGACTCCATCTTAAACCTTTAAAAGTCACAGTTTTTAAAACATAATCATGTTACAAAGTTTAGCATTCATAACATTAAGCACCTTGTGATGTTTTGCTTCATTAAAGATGTGATATGAATGCCAGTTGTTACACTATCCTATTTCACCCCCACAACTCCCACCAAATATTTCTCACCTTTGCTTCCCACCTCTCCTGACAGCATTGACTCATGTTAGAGTATAGCTCATAGCAGACCTGTGCTATCTCATTGAAGTGGTGCTGTTCATGTGTGTTCAGATAGTGGGTCACTGGACGGAAGAATTCTTGGCCAAATTCCTCTACCTCTGCCCCTTCCCTCGCTCAAGCCCAATTGTATCATCTTCACTGCTGCGCTAGCTGAGATCAGCTAACTTGTGAAAGGTCAGAAATCTTCCTGATCTGCCTTCCTCAGTTGTTCAACAGGCACTGCATTTACCCGGTGAGCCATCAGGGGAGCTATTACAAATGGTGTACATGGTATAAGTGATGGGACACTTCATGTGCAATAAGATGGTTGTAATTTTGAATTCCAGGACTGCCTGTCGACGAAAGAATGCTTGCCAGTGGTTGAGTGTAAATTTTGTCAGGTCTGGCGAAGTTGCTAGATGATGCAATCTTCTGGACTGTACTGCAGGGATGGGAAAAAGCTGATACAAATGTTTAATCATTCCACAAATGCATTTCCTGTGAGTTGATTATAGAGTGACAGCACTTATGGTTGTAGAGTAGACATGTCCTGATTGAATGACCCTCCCTTCTCCTGTTAATGAATTCCATGAAAGCAGAATTTAGGGTTGGCATTGGGTTGGAACTAGGATAAAAATAATTGTGTTTTGGAGAAGAAAATAGAGGAAAGACAAGCCATCCTGGAATCTTTGGGAACGGATGATGCATTTTAGAATATTAATTACATTATGACTGGAAGTGAATGATTGTGTTGTGTTACTGCTCTACACCCACAAAATCCCAAATAGCTTCCATCACTAGTTCAGGCACGTAGCGCAGGTGTTGGTCAAGGGAATGCATTTGGTACAATGCTCACATTTAGAGGGCTGAAGCAGCCAAAAGTATATCTCACCAGGTGTTTAGAACTGAACTGGAAGATTGCCAGAAAAAAAAGCGCTTTTCATGCATGAAATGAAGTTGTCTGTCTAAACAAAATGCTTTGAGTATTTGTGTGGAAAGGGAATTAACATGAGGCAGCCTTGGGGAATTTGTTAATGAATGGGTGCGGATATAAAAGTCTGCTTGTTTGGACGAGGCTTCTTTTGAAGTAACAATTATTTAATGAGTTTGTACAATGTATGTGTTACATAATTTTTTTTTATTTGTTTCATTGGATGTGGGAGTCGCTGGCAAGGCCAGCATTTGTTGCCCATCCCTAACTGGCCTTGAGAAGGTGGTGGTGAGCTACCTTCTTGAACCGCTGCAGTCCATCTGCTGTTTGGGAGGGAGTTCCAGGATTTTGATCCAGCGACAGTAAAGGAATGGCGATATATTTCCAAGTCAGGATGGCGTGCAGCTTGGAGGGGAACTTGCAGATGGTGGTGTTCCCACATATGTGCTGCCCTTATCCTTCTAGGTAGAAGAGGTCGCGGGTTTGGAAGGTGCTGTCGAAGGAGTTGTGGTGAGTTGCTGTAGTGTGTCTTGTATATGATACACACTGCTGCCACTGTACGATGGTGGTTGAGGGAGTGAATGTTTAAAGTGGTGGATGGGGTGTCAATCAAGTGGGCTGCTTTGTCCTGGATGGTGTTGAGCTTCCTGAGTGTTTGCTGGAGCCACATTCATTCAGGCCAGTGGAGAGTATTCCATCACACTAAAGGCTTGCTACCTGACCCGAACCCGATGGGACCCGACGACGTGTCGGGTTCGCATCGGGGCGCACTTCCGGGTCTGGCATTTGGGCTCGGGTCGGGTCGGGCCGGATCAGACACACTCTATCACCACCTCAGGTAACTGACTCTAATGTTAATGTACTTTTTGTACTTTAAAGGTGGTTTTGTTACAGTTATTTTAAGGTTGTGCAGGTAAGGAACAAAGTGGAAAAACAGAAGGTAGGTTAACTGATGGTCGGGTTGGGTCGAGCGCGGGAAAAAATGGAAGGACTCGGGCCGGGTCGGGCTTGGGGTCGGATGGGGTACTGTTGGGCCCGGGTCGGGTCTCCTTTGCAGACCCGAGTTGACCTGCTTTTGCAGCTAGGGTATTTATATGACTGGCCTAGTTCAGTTTCTGGTCAATGGTAACCCACAGAATGTTGATAGTGGGGGTTTCAGCGATGGTAATGCTGTTGAATGTCAAGGGGAGATGGTTTGATTCTCTCTGATTGGAGATTGTCATTGCCTGGCACTTGTGTAGCGCGAATGTTATTTGCCACTTATCAGTCCAAGCCTGAATGTTGTCCAGGTCGTGCTGCATATGGATACAGACTGCTTCAGTATCTGAGGAGTTGTAAATGGTACTGAACATTGTATAATTATCAGTGAATATCCCCACTTCTGACCATATGATGGAGGGAAGGTTATTGATGAAGCAGCTGAAGATGGTTGGGCCTCGGGCACTACCCTGAGGAACTCCTGCAGTAATGGCCTGAGGCTGAGATGATTGACCTCGAACAAACACAACCATCTTCCTTTATGTTAGGTATGACTCCAACCATTGGAGAGTTTTCCCCCTAATTCCTGTTGACTTCAATTTGGTTAGGGCTCCTTGTGCCACACTCGGTCAAATGCTGCCTTGATGTCAAGGGCAGTCACTCTCATCTCATCTCTTGAGATCAGCTCTTTTGTCCATGCTTGGACCAAGGCTGTAATGAGGATGGAGCTGAGTGGTCCTGGCGGAACTCAAACTGAGCGTCACTGAGAAGGTTAATGCTAAACAAGTGCCGTTTGATAGCCATGTCAATGACACCTTCCAGCACTTTGCTAATGATTGTGAGTAGACTGATGAGGTGTTAATTGGCCGGATTGGATTTGTCCTTTTTGTGGACAGGACATACCTGGGCAATTTTCCACATTGCTGGGTAGGTGCCACTGTTGCAGCTGCACTGGAACAGCTTGGCTAGGGGTACGGCTAGTTCTAGAGCTACAGCTACAGCTGGGATGTTGTCAGGACCCATTGCCTTTGCAGTATCCAATGCCTTCAGTCATTTCTTGATAACACGTGGAGTGAATCGGATTGGCTGAAGACTGACATCTTTGATGCTAGAGACCTCAGGAGGAGGCCAAGATGGATCATCCACTCGGCACTTCTGGCTGAAGATGGATGCAAATGCTTCAGCCTTTTCTTTTGCACTGCTGTGCTGGGCTCCCCCATCATTGAGGATGGGGTTATTTGTGGAGCCTCCTCCTCTGGTTAGTTGCTTCATTGTCCACCACCATTCATGACTGGATGTGGCAGGACTGTAGAGCATTGATCTGATCCATTGGTTGTGAGATTGCTTAGCTCCGTCTATTGCATACTGCTTCGGCTGTTTGGCATGCAAGTAGTCCTGTGTTGTAGCTTCACCAGGTTGACACCTCATTTTTATGTATGCCTGGTACTGCTCCTGGCATGCTCTGCTGCATTCTTTATTGAACCAGGTCTGATCCCTTTGCTTGATGATAATGGTAGAGTGAGTGATATGCTAGGTCATGAAGTTACAGATTGTGTTTGAATACAATTCTGCTGCTGGCCTACAGCGCCTCGTGGACGCCCAGTTTTGAGCTGCTAGATCTGTTCTGAATCTATCCCATTTAGCACGGTGGTGGTGCCACACAACAAGTTGGAGGACATCGTCAGTGTGAAGGCAGGACTTCATTTTCACGAGGATTGTGCGGTGGTCACTCTCAGCAATACTATGATAGACAGATGCATTTGCAACAGGTAGATTGGTGAGGACAAGGTATTTACAATAACAAACAAATGTGCGCATTTCACAATAATAATAAAAAACTATTTAGTTCAGCTACTTTTTCCTGTGGATTCAGAAAACTCTTCCAACTTCCATGATGTCTCAAGAAGTTGATTCAATGAGTCAGTTGAGTCACAAAAATGGCGATGTCCCATGATAGATCCCTCATTGTGTTGCCAGTTGACCTTGGGCAGGATAGCAGCAGAGCATCTGCAATTGGCCTCTGACCCCTGAGGTAAGCAGGGGAAAAGCAACCTGATTTTCATATATCAGTTTCCTGTTGGAAGTATATTCATTCATGGGATGTGGGCGTTGCTGGCTATGCCAGCATTTATTGTCCATCCCTAATTGCCCTTTAGAAGGTGGTGGTGAGCTGCCTTCTTGAACCGCTGCAGTCCATTTGGGGTAGGTACACCCACAGTGCTGTTAGGAAGGGAGTTCTAGGATTTTGACCCAGTGACAATGAAGGAACGGCGATATAGTTCCAAGTCAGGATGGTGTGTGACTTGGACGAAACTTGCAGGTGGTGATGTTCCCATGCATCTGCTGCCCTTGTCCTTCAAGTTGGTAGAGGTCGCGGGTTTGGAAGGTGCTGTCTAAGGAGCCTTGGTGCATTGCTGCAGTGCATCTTGTAGATGGTACACACTGCGCCACTGTACGTCCGTGTTGGAGGGAGTGAATGTTTGTGGATGGTGTGCCAGTCAAGTAGGCTGCTTTGTCCTGGATGGTGTCGAGCTTCTTGAGTGTTGTTGGAGCTGCACCTATCCAGGCAATTGGAGAGTATTCCATCACACTCCTGACTTGTGCCTTGTAGATGGTGGACAGGCTTTGGGGAGTCAGGAGGTGAGTTACTCTCCTCAGGATTCCTAGCCTCTGACCTGCTCTTGTAGCCATGGTATTTATATGGCTACTCCAGTTCAGTTTCTGGTCAATGGTAGCCCCTAGGATGTTGATAGTGGGGGATTCAGCGATGGTAATGCCATTGAATGTCAAGGGGAGATGGTTAGATTCTCTCTTGTTGGATATGGTCATTGCCTGGCACTTGTGTGGTGCAAATGTTATTTCCACTTATCAGCCCAAGCCTGGATATTGTCCCGGTCTTGCTGCATTTCTACACAGACTGCTTCAGTATTTGAGGAGTCACGAATGGTGCTGAACATTGTGCAATCATCAGCAAACATCCCCACTTCTGACCTTATGATTGAAGGAAGGTCATTGATGGAGCAGCTGAAGATGGTTGGGCCTGGGACACTACCCTGAGGAACTCCTGCAGTGATGTCCTGGAGTTCAGATGATTGACCTCCAACAACTACAGCCATCTTCCTTTGCGCGAGGTATGACTCCAACCAGCAGGGAGTTTTCCTCCTGATTCCCATTGACTCCAGTTTTGCTCTGGCTCCTTGATGCCAATCTCGGTCAAATGCTGCCTTGATGTCAAGGGTAATCACTCTTACCTCACGTCTTGAGTTCGGCTCTTTCGTCCACGTTTGAACCAAGGCTGTAATGAGGTCAGGAGCTGAGTGGCCCTGGCGGAACCCAAACTGAGCGTCACTGAGCAGGTTATTGCTAAGCAAGTGCTGCTTGATGGCACTGCTGATGACACCGTCCATCAATTTACTGATGATTGAGAGTAGACTGATGGGGCGGTAATTGGCCGGATTGGACCTATCCTGATTTTTGTGTACAGGACATACCTGGGCAATTTTCCACATTGCTGGGTAGATGCCAGTGTTGTAGCTATACTGGAACAGCTTGTCTCGGGGCACAGCAAGTTCTGGAGCACAGGTTTTCAGTACTATTGCCGGAATATTGTCAGGACCTGTAGCCTTTGCCGTATCCAGTGCCTTCAGTCATTTTTTGATATCACGTGGAGTGAATCAAATTGGCTGAAGTCTGGCATCTGTGATTCTGGGGACTTCAGGAGGGGGCCGAGATGGATCATCAACTTAGTACTTCTGGCTGAAGATTGTTGCAAATGCTTCTGCCTTATCTTTCGCACTGATGTTCTGGGCTCCCCCATCATTGAGGATGGGGATATTTGTGGAGCCAACTCCTCCAGTTAGTTGTTTAATTGTCCACCACCATTCACAACTGGATGTGGCAGGACTGCAGAGTTTAGATCTGATCTGTTGGTTATGGGTTCGCTTAGCTCTGTCTATTGCATACTGCTTACAGAGTTTGGCATGCAAGTAGTCCTGGGTTGTAGCTTCAACAGGTTGACACCTCATTTTGAGGTATGCCTGGTGCTGTTCCTGGCATGTCCTCCTACACTCTTCATTGAATCAGGGTTGGTCTCCTGGTTTGATGGTAATGGTAGAGTGGGGGATATGCCGGGCAACGAGGTTTTAGATTGTGGTTGAGTACAATTCTGCTGCTACTGATGGCCCACAGCGCCTGATGGATGTCCAGTTTTGCATTGCTAGATCTGTTCGAAATCTATCCCATTTAGCACGGTGATAGTGCCACACAACACGATGTACGGTATCCTCAATGGGAAGGCGGGAGTTCGTCTCCACAAGGACTGTGCGGTGGTCACTCCTACCAATACAGTCATGGACAGAAGCCTCTGCGGCAGGCAGTTTGGTGAGGACAAGGTCAAGTATGTTTTTCCCTCGTGTTGGTTCCCCCACCAGCTGCTGCATACCCAGTCTAGCAGCTATGTCCTTTAGTACTAGGCCAGCTCGGTCAGTAGTGGTGCTACCGAGCCACTCTTGGTGATGGACATTGAAGTCCCTCACCCAGAGTACATTTTGTGCCCTTGCCACCCTCAGTGCTTCCTCCAAGTGGTGTTCAACATGGAGGAGTACTGAGTCATCAGTTGAGGCAGGGCGGTAGGTGGTTATCAGTAGGATGTTACCTAGCCCTTGTTTGACCTGATGCCATGAGACTTCATGGGATCCAGAGTTGATGTTGAGGACTCCCAGGGCAACTCCCTCCCTACTGTAGACCACTGTCCCGCCACCTCTGCTGGGTCTGTCCTGCCGGTGGGACATGACATACCCAGGGATAGTGATTGCATTGTCTGGGACATTGTAAGGTATGATTCCGTGAGTATGACTATGTCAGGCTGTTGCTTGACTGGTCTTTGGGACAGCTCTCCCAACTTTGGCACAAGCCCCCAGATGTTAGTAAGGAGGACTTTGCAGGGTCGACAGGGCTGGGTTTGCCCTTGTCGTTTCCGGTGCCTAGGTCGATGCCGGGTGGTCCGTCTGTTTTCATTCCTTTTTATTGACTTCGTAGCGGTCAGGTACAACTGAGTGGCTTGCTCGGCCATTTCAGAGGCCATGTAAGAGTCAACCACATTGCTGTGGGTTTGGAGTGTGAACATAGGTGATTCAAGTCCAGCCCTCATCCAATGAGGTTCTTTCCTCCCTTCCCCATCCATCCCCACCACACAATTGAAGACCCTGCCAATATTCACAAATAATTATATTTGGATAAGTTATAAGGGAGCCCAGCATGAATGGAGCCACAGTCCAGCAAGGAGTCAATGCATTCAGAAGAGGAGAGAAGAAAATTTGTCTATAGGGAGACAGAAAAAATGGCCAAGGTAAGGATTATTTTTAATGATTGGACTTTGATAATTAAGGTGACTTGGCTAATTAAGAAAGCAACTTTTAGTAATTTTGTGTGTGAGGAAATGACCTGAAAGTAGTATCATATGCTTGTCACTTACTTTATAATATGCCATGCATGCAACACCTTTATGTGATGCAAGTCTGAGAGATTGTGACTCCTCACCAAATATTAAAGTAACTTCACTTGTATCCCAATATTGATTTTGTGAGCCTATTCTACAGTTGCTATAATTCATTACTAGATATTAAAAAGTGGATCTTTTGGATGAAATGCTCTCACATCAGCTCACTAATGCATTCTGTTAGAGATTGAATGGCTATAGCAATAAATTTGTAATGTTTTCATTGGCTTAATGTTATGAGGAAATATATTGATTCATTGAGCTGGGACCAATTGTACCTTGCAGTAATTTTTGTGCCTAATAATTTAAGAATAAAAGGTTATATTACCTGTGAGGTGCTACTTCAGCAATGGTAATGAGAAAAGTAATATATCTTGCAGCAGACTGTGCAAAGATGAGATTACAGAGCCCCCACCTCACTGTTTACCTTCATGTCTAGAGAATTTACAGCTATGCCTTCAAAGAAAAGAGGAAAATTGGCCAGCAAGTTTCAGGATAAGGTTAATAAAACATTGAAACTGGTCAGACAAGAACTTATGTGTACCTTAAAGTTGAACGAGACTTTTCTTTTAAACTACCATGGAATTTTGCATTATAAAGTCTTTGAAAGGTAATTGGATTTTAAAAAATAAATTTTCACATTTTTTTCCAAATATACACAGAGCTGCCAGTGCTTTTGTTTTTACAGCCTGCCATTCTTTAACTTATAATGAAGATTCGGTATCAATATCGAGTCTGTGTAAAAAGTGAGCCTGCATTAACATCAATAGAAATTGCTAGTTACAGCACGTAATCTTGTGAGATCGGTCCCATTCCCCATCCTTGATCTTATTGGGGTTGAATTTCTTCACATTTCCACAAAGGAGGTATTCGTAGAAAATATTTCCTCTGAACTGTCAGTTGGGGCTCAGTCGGTAGTCCTCCTGCCTGTAAGTCACAAAGTTCTGGGTGTAAGTCCCATTCCAGGGCTTCAGTGCAAATGTCAAGGTTGATGCTCTAGTGCAGTACTGATGGAGTGCTGTACTGTTGGAGGTACTGTCCTTTGGTTGAGACATTAAACCAAGACCCCATCTGCTTGTTTGGGTGGATGTAAAAGATAGCATGGCACTATTTTGAAGAAGAGCAGGGGAGTTCTCCCTGGTGTCATGGTCAATATTTATTCCTCAATCAACATCACAAAAACAGATTATCTGGTCATTATCACATTGCTATTTGTGGGAGCTTGCTATGTGCAACTTGGCTGCTGCGTTTCCTGCATTGCAACAGTGACTACACTTCAAAAAGTACTTCATTGCTGTGAAGCACTTTGAGACATCCGATGGTTGTGAAAGGCGCTATATAAATTCAAGTCTATCTTTCTTTCAAAAGTCACATTCTATTTTAAGCATGGTCCATTTTAGCACAGTGTTCCATTCAGGCAGAAAGATTTGCTTGATAAATGTTCTGGATCGTATGCTGCTTATGTGATCCAGTGTGTACAGTGATCGTTTAGATTCATCACTAGGGAGCTATCGTTGCTTGTGTTGATTTGAGGGTACACCCATTCCTGTAAATTAAAGATACCTTGGTTTGTCTTTCATTTTGGGATGCTGAAGGTTCATGTTAAAATGATGATTTTGGGAAGTAATTCTAAAGAAAAGTTAGTTTTCATGTGCTTCATTTCCCCATTTATATCAACATACTTAAATTTTGCATCTACTGTGTGTGCCACGCATCGGTGTGAGTGATGGAGTGTGGAAACATGATTGAAATAATTGCCATCCATTTAGTTAACTATTCACACTGACTCCAATATCACATTTGCTTATGTAAAAGACAGTTCTGTTCAATATGTTAGTAGGAAAACTCCCCAGGAGGAATGAAGCATCACACAATTACCCAATGAGATTACTGATTTTTTTTTTCCCCCCTCCAAACCTGGCCAACAACTATGCTAAAGTTAACGGTATATCTAGACTTGCAGAAAGTCTTCAGAAAAGTTTTGAAAGGCTGCTGCATTATGTTTAGTTTAGTTTAGAGATACAGCACTGAAACAGGCCCTTCGGCCCACCGGGTCTGTGCCGACCATCAACCACCCATTTATACTAATCCTACACTAATCCCATATTCCTACCACATCCCCACCTGTTCCTATATCTCCCTACCCTACTTATACTAGGGGCAATTTATAATGGCCAATTTACCTACCAACCTGCAAGTCTTTTGGCTTGTGGGAGGAAACCGGAGCATGCGGAGAAAACCCACGCAGACACAGGGAGAACTTGCAAACTCCACACAGGCAGTACCCAGAATTGAACCCAGGTTGCTGGAGCTGTGAGGCTGCGGTGCTAACCACCGCGCCACTGTGCCGCCCTTAAAGTCGTGGGAATTCAAAGGACTAAGAAACTGAGGAAGGAAAGAAGCAACAACTTAATGGCTAATAAACTGACTGAAGTAAAAGCAGTGAGTATTTGTTGGGGATTGGGAGGAAGGAAGTAATGAGTGCAGTATTGCAATGCTTGATGCTAGGACCCCTGCTGTTTCCAATTTATATCAATGAGTGAGTGACTAAAGTTCAGTGCAAACTGGTCAAGTTTGAAGATAACACTGGAAGTGGTTTTAGCAGGGTGGTTGGTGGGGGGGGGGGGGGGGGTGCAGTGTTATGTGTGGGGAAGTGTTAGCTGAAAACTCAAAATGGGCAGAGGCTGGTAAAGTGTCATGTAAAATTAAATATAAAATATTCTACACCGCAGGGAGGAAAAGTGATGAAAGGCATTATAATGGGCCTAGTAACAATGCACAGTGAGGTTAAAAGAGATCTGAGGACATTAGTAGATGCAGCACTTGTCATGCCAAAGTACTGTGGAACATCAGTTACATTTCATACATTTTAAAGTTATCAAAATAAAGATTCTGAGCTGCCTTTTATGTTGCAGAAGGGAATCTTTTATATGCTGTTATATTGCTGAGCTCAGGCATTGTAGCTAGAGTGAGTGAGTCCATCAGCCAGATAGACCATACCTTCAGTTTTCTGGACATGGATGATTGGGCAGGTGGAAAATCCTTTCCTGGTATACACAAGCAACAACTTTACCAAGAACTGCAGATCCACGTTGGGAAGTAAGAGGAAGGAGGGTTGGGGGGTGGGGGGGGGTGGGGGGCAGGGAGAAACTTTTTTTCCTGTAATCATGTATAATAACTGAGAAGGTGGGGGCAAAAAGAATTGAAGTAATTTCATCTTAAGCAATGCTGCAAGTCTATCGTGGGAAGTGGAGCAAAGAAGATGGTAAACACCTGGTAAGTAATTAGTGATGCAGATATTACAGCCTCTGGCATGCTTCCTACCATCTGCACTGTTTAAATGCTGGACACAAGGGTGAACTGTTGCGCTAAGGCATCCAGCATTGAATGATATGTGGGCCAGGAATCTCAAAGAGGCCAGGACCTTTGCAAGTGCTCAGGGATTATTGTCTTGCAATGATCCAAGAAGGTTGGAGCCGGTGAGGGAAGCTAAATTTGTATATATGTAAAAAAAAATGCGGTGTCCATTACGTGTAATTTAATTACATTTGCTGTGTGTTTCAGCTGCACTGATACAGCAGTAAACGTAATTAACTGGATGACCTGCAAGCAATGGCACAGGAGATCAATTAACACTTATGGTATTCATTGGCAGTCTAGAACACCGACTATATTTCTACTGCAAATGCTCGCTTCAGGAGATTGGAAAGGCTGGTGTTGAGGACCAACGACAAATATTTTTTAAAAAGGGGTTTAACTGAAACAAAATGATCATAAAATGTTAGAATTTTTTTTTTTAAATGCATAGCGGTGATGGCTTTGTGTAGCACCTTATATCCCAAGATGTGGATATTTATTTGAATACTTTTATTTGTTTCAAAATTCCCTTTTGCAACATCAAATAGCTGTGAAAAACCATATAATTTTCAATCCTTGGTGCATGAAATAGATTTTACTTGTATTGTGTGTCTGCTCAATTATTCTTGCTGTTCTGTGGTGAGTTTCTATTTGAATCAATTTATAAGTTACTTACTACCGCTGAAGAAAAATGGAGCAATTGTGTGCTTGCAAGGTTTTGATTAATACTCAATCGTATTGGATTCCTTATTACACTGACTCTTTTACATTTGTGGGAAGGCAATTTTTTTGAAAAGGTCACCAGGCAATGTTGTAATATAGTTAAGTCTTAAATTTGTATGCAAATTAAAAAAAAATATATGCTCAAATATTTTTGAAAAGCAGCAGAAGTACAACATGACCATCTTGGTAAACCAAATGCTCGAACAACTTCTTTCATCCCTCATTTTGACATCTGAATAATTTTTGATACCAAGGCAATCGGCCTTTCTTTATGTATAAACTGATTGTTGTTGTGTTTCCAAAATACAGTCTTTAGTTATTACCAAAATACATTGATTAGTCCTACTAAATCTGACAACCAATTGTGGATTAGTCTTTGTTTTTGCTGCTATTAATGTAAATAGGGTGATGCTAATTTTGGAGGCAAATCTATGCCCACAACAGGACATTTGCATTGATATTCTTTCAAGCAACATCCTGGGATGGCGCAGTGTTAATATCTGACCAAAGCCAGGTTTGCTGTGTAAAATTAATTGCCCTTTCAATCTGATCACCCATTAATTTGTGTTAATTGCTTTGTGATAGTGTCATACAGTTTCCTTTGTCACTCGATTTTTATGCTGCTGACACGGTGGAGATGACTGGATCACTAATCGGGTAATAGCACTGAGCATGGTGGCTGTTGTCCCGAATCTAATTGTGGGCAGATGAAGCCTGGAGGATTGTGTTATTGAGTCTGGATATTGAGCAGATTGAGAAAGGTGCTGCAGCATTTTTGCAATGTGTCACATCTGTATGAGCTTTTCCTTCAACACTGGCTTTCCAAGTCCGTTGACTGTTATATTTGCAGTAGTAATAAGCTGACGAGGTCACATTTCAAAAAGCAAAATTTATTTTACATTAATCGCCGCTATTTTTCAAAGTCAGTGTTGGTAAATTTGATTTATTTTTGATTTTTCACTAAATAATTTTTGTGAATTAAAAACAATTATTTTTCAGAATTTAAAAGGAGACAAAAACGATGGACAAGGTGAAGCTAATTACATGCACAACCAATGATCAGCTGGTGGAAAATTTAGCTGTTATACTTCAGGTTTCTAATCTGCTCTTGGTGCAAAGTTAAGGCTGTCCAACATTTTGCAAGGCACCTTGTGGAAAAAAATCTATTGACTGAAGCGGTGATGAATGCAGAATTTATCAAAAGAATGAGGAAGATCTGATATATTGCAAATGACATTATGAAGCTCTTCCACATGAGTGTGCTGCTATAGACCACAGACTGAGCTGAATATTTAGTTTACATAACATTTAATTTTTAACTTTAGTTATTGTTTGTGCATGTGTATGCGTGCCCGGATGCATGTATGTAAGTGGATTATATATGTATATGCAGATATACTTCTTCCCCTGCAAAAGTTAGTTGCGATCATCTTCAAAGTACCCATATTTAATTAAAAACATGGAGTCATTTTGTATTGCAGCAACAAGGCATAGATCTGTGTAACTTGGCTTTTATCTATCGGTGCAAAAAACTGAAAGTTTAAAGACTTCTGTGGCAAGTATCTTAGATTACATAAATTTAATCTCCTCTTGTATGGATGAGAACAGGTATATTTTCCGTGCAATGGAAAATATGCTGTACTTGGCAGACGGAGGATTAAGGATTAAATAGATGGAAGCTGTTTAACATTTTAAGTACCCTCGTTTTTATGATATTCCTTCCTCCTGTTCCCCCCCCACCACCTCCTCTACCCCCCACCACCACCTCTTTTCCTCCCCTCCACCACCTCTCCCCGCTAACCCCATTTTCGTTTTTCTGAACTATAGAAAAGTTGCGGCACAGAAAGAGGCCATTCAGCCCATCGTGTCTGCGCCAGCTGAAAAAACTAACCACACATTCTAATCCTGCCTTCCAGCACCTGGTCGATAGCCCTGCAGGTTACAACACTAAAGGTTCAGGTAATTAATTGAATTTTTATCAATTAATTTAAATTTACCCACCAGCTGCCATGGTGGGATTTGAACCTGTGTCCGCAGGACATTCATCTTGGCCTCTAGATTACTACGACAGCACCCTCTCCCTTACAGTACTGGTTTTGTTACAAGATTATCTGTTATGATGACAAGTTGCATTTAAATCTGCACCACAATTGTCTTTATAAACACAAAAGAATCAGTGCTTCTTCTAAGTGCAAAATTGTGACCCTTGCTTGCAGAAATTTGGATCTGGGCATCACTTTCCACAGCGCTGCCCAAGCCTTTGTCTCTGCGGGTCATGGAGTCTCGAGGGCTGCATAGGATGGCATGTTCCCAATAATTGGCATGCTGCTCAAGCTGGTGATACAAACAGTTCTTGGTGTTGTGCTTTTTGATTTATTCACCAACATGGCAACAAGACTTTCTAAACCTCCAGTTTGCCAAAATTTAAACAGGATATACTTGTGAGTAAAAATATTGATAAATACTTATAGGACTGAACAACCAGGGCTTGGGGCAACATGACAGGAAGAACAAGAGTTTTGGTCATTCTATCCAGACCTGTGAAAGCTTTGTCCTGGTTGTCTCCCAGTAAGTCTGCCTGTGCTCTCAGGTTGAACACAGGAGATACATGCCTGTGGCTGTGACCTTTAGCCATTTTGCCTTTTTAAAAGTAATTTCCTTTTAAATTTGCTTCTTTCAGCAACCTGTAGGCTTTTAAAACTAACTCCCAAGGTCAGTTTACGAATATACGAATTAGAACAAAGAACAAAGAAAATTACAGCACAGGAACAGGCCCTTCGGCCCTCCAAGCCTACGCCGATCCAAATCCTCTATCTAAACCTGTCGCCTATCTTCTAAGGGTCTGTATCTCTTTACTTCCTGCCCATTCATGTATCTGTCGAGATACATCTTAAAAGACGCTGTCGTGCCCGCGTCTGCCACCTCCGCTGGCAATGCGTTCCATGCACCCACCACCCTCTGCGTAAAGAACTTTCCGCGCATATCCCCCCTAAACTTTTCCCCTTTCACTTTGAACTCGTGTCCCCTTGTAATTGAATCCCCACTCTGGGAAAAAGCTTCTTGCTATCCACCCTGTCTATACCTCTCATGATTTTGTACACCTCAATCAGGTCCCCCCTCAACCTCCATCTTTCTAATGAAAATAATCCTAATCTACTCAACCTCTCTTCATAGCTAGCGCCCTCCATACCAGGCAACATCCTGGTGAACCTCCTCTGCACCCTCTCCAAAGCATCCACATCCTTTTGGTAATGTGGCGACCAGAACTGCACGCAGTATTCCAAATGTGGCCGAACCAAAGTCCTATACAACTGTAACATGACCTGCCAACTCTTGTACTCAATACCCCGTCCGATGAAGGAAAGCATGCCGTATGCCTTCTTGACCACTCTATTGACCTGCGTTGCCACCTTCAGGGAACAATGGACCTGAACACCCAAATCTCTCTGGACATCAATTTTCCCCAGGACTTTTCCATTAGTTCACTCTTGAATTGGATCTTCCAAAATGCATCACCTCGCATTTGCCCTGATTGAACTCCATCTGCCATTTCTCTGCCCAACTCTCCAGTCTATCTATATTCTGCTGTATTCTCTGACAGTCCCCTTCAGTATCTGCTACTCCAGCAATCTTAGTGTCGTCTGCAAACTTGCTAATCAGACCACCTATACTTTCCTCCAAATCATTTATGTATATCACAAACATCAGTGGTCCCAGCACGGATCCCTGTGGAACACCACTGGTCACACGTCTCCATTTTGAGAAACTCCCTTCCACTGCTACTCTCTGTCTCCTGTTGCCCAGCCAGTTCTTTATCCATCTAGCTAGTACACCTTGGACCCCATGCGCCTTCACTTTCTCCATCAGCCTACCATGGGGAACCTTATCAAACGCCTTACTGAAGTCCATGTATATGACATCTACAGCCCTTCCCTCATCAATCAACTTTGTCACTTCCTCAAAGAATTCTATTAAGTTGGTAAGACATGACCTTCCCTGCACAAAACCATGTTGCCTATCACTGATAAGCCCATTTTCTTCCAGATGGGAATAGATCCTATCCCTCAGTATCTTCTCCAGCAGCTTCCCTACCACTGACGTCAGGCTCACCGGTCTATAATTACCTGGATTTTCCCTGCTACCCTTCTTAAGCAAGGGGACAACATTAGCAATTCTCCAGTCCTCCGGGACCTCACCCGTGTTTGCGGACTGTCAGAGAATACAGCAGAATATAGATGTTGCAAAGATATCTGTTAAGGCCCCAACTATTTCCTCTCTCACTTCCCACAGTAACCTGGGATAGATCCCATCCGGACCTGTGGACTTGTCCACCTTAATGCCTTTTAGAATACCCAACACTTCCTCCCTCCTTATGCCGACTTGACCTACAGTAATCAAACATCTGTCCCTAACCTCAACATCCGTCATGTCCCTCTCCTTGGTGAATACCGATGCAAAGTACTCGTTGAGAATCTCACCCATTTTCTCTGACTCCACGCATAACTTTCCTCCTTTGTTCTTGAGTGGGCCAATCCTTTCTCTAGTTACCCTCTTGCTCCTTATATATGAATAAAAGGCTTTGGGATTTTCCTTAACCCTGTTTGCTAAAGATATTTCATGACCCCATTTAGCCCTCTGAATTCCTCGTTTCAGATTGTGCCTACAATCCCGATATTCTTTCAAAGCTTCGTCTTTCTTCAGCCGCCTAGACCTTATGTGTACTTCCTTTTTCCTCTTAGCTAGTCTCACAATTTCACCTGTCATCCATGGTTCCCTAATCTTGCCATTTCTACCCCTCATTTTCACAGGAACATGTCTCTCCTGCACGCTAATCAACCTCTCTTTAAAAGCCTCCCACATATCAAAAGTGGATTTACCTTCAAACAGCTGCTCCCAATCAACATTCCCCAGCTCCTGCCGAATTTTGGTATATTTGGCCTTCCCCCAATTTAGCACTCTTCCTTTGGGACCACTCTCGTCTTTGTCAATGAGTATTCTAAAACTTACGGAATTGTGATCACTATTCCCAAAGTAATCCCCTACTGAAACGTCAACCACCTGGCCCGGCTCATTTCCCAACACCAGGTCCAGTATGGCCCCTTCCCGAGTTGGACTATTTACATACTGCTCTAGAAAACCCTCCTGGATGCTCCTTACAAATTCTGCTCCATCTAGACCTCTAACACTAAGTGAATCCCAGTCAATGTTGGGAAAATTAAAATCTCCTATCACCACCACCATGTTGCTCCTACATCTTTCCATAATCTGTTTACATATTTGTACCTCTATCTCACGCTCGTTGTTGGGAGGCCTGTAGTACAGCTCCAACATTGTTACCGCACCCTTCCTATTTCTGAGTTCTGCCCATATTGCCTCACAGCTCGAGTCCTCCATGGTGCCTTCCTTCAGCACAGCTGTGATATCCTCTTTGACCAGTAATGCAACTCCTCCACCCCTTTTACCTCCCTCTCTATCCCGCCTGAAGCATCGGTATCCTGGGATATTTAGTTGCCAATCATGCCCTTCCCTTAACCAAGTCTCAGTAATAGCAATAACATCATACTCCCAGGTACTAATCCAAGCCCTAAGTTCATCTGCCTTACCTACTACACGTCTTGCATTAAAACAAATACACCTCAGACCACCAGTCCCTTTGCTTTCATCATCTGCTCCCTGCCTACTCTTTCCCTTAGTCACGCTGACTTCATTATCTAGTTCCTTACAGGCTTTAGTTATTACATCCTTACTCTCCACTGACCTCATTTGGTTCCCATCCACCTGCCACATTAGTTTAAACCCTCCCCAACAGCGTTAGCAAAAGCACCCCCAAGGACATTGGTTCCAGTCCGGCCCAGGTGTAGACAGTCCAATTTGTAATAGTCCCACCTCCCCCAGAACCGGTCCCAATGTCCCAAAAATCTGAACCCCTCCCTCCTGCACCATCTCTCAAGCCGCGCATTCATCCTGACTATTCTTTCATTTCTACTCTGACTATCACGTGGCACTGGTAGCAATCCTGAGATTACTACCTCTGAGGTCCTACTTTTTAACTTGGCTCCTAACTCCCTAAATTCTAGTTGTAGGACCTCATCCCGTTTTTTACCTATATCATTGGTGCCTATGTGCACAACGACAACTGGCTGTTCACCCTCCCCCTTCAGAATGTTCTGCAGCCGATCTGAGACATCCCTGACCCGTGCACCTGGGAGGCAACATACCATTCGGGAGTCTCGTTTTCGACCACAGAACCGCCTGTCTACTCCCCTTACAATCGAATCCCCTATGACTATAGCCCTTCCACTCTTTTTCCCGCCCTTCTGAACAGCAGAGCCAGCCACGGTGCCATGAACCTGGCTACTGCTGCCTTCCCCCGGTGAGCCATCTCCCTCAACAGTATCCAAAACGGTATACCTGTTGTGGAGGGAGATGACCGCAGGGGACACCTACGCTGCCTTCCTGCTCTTTCTCTGCCTTTTGGTCACCCATTCCCTTTCTCCCTCAGCAATCCTAATCTGCGGTGTGACCAATTCACTAAACGTGCTATCCACGACCTCCTCAGCATCGCGGATGCTCCAAAGTGAGTCCATCCGCAGCTCCAGAGTCATCATGCGGTCAAAAAAGAGCTGCAGCTGGACACACTTCCTGCACGTGAAGGAGTCAGGGACATCAGCCATGTCCCTGAGCTCCCACATTGAGCAAGAAGAGCATGTCACGGGTCTGAGATCTCCTGCCATTTTTAATCTTAAGCTTAAACTTAGTTAAATGAAAAAGGAACGAAAAGTTTTTTACCAATCACACAATAAAAAAAAGAGAAATAGAAAAAGCCTTACCTTATCTACACACCACCAAGTCCTTTTTTTTGGTTAGAGGAGGAGGGCGGGTGGGAGACACTACAGGTGTAGTGTCTCGGGTTCAGAAACGGCCCAAATATATAGGGTTTTACTTACCCAGCAGCCCCCTGGTCTCCGCCGAAAACAAAAGGAAATTAAATTTACTTTAAACTGACCTTCCCAGCTGCTCACTCGCTCGCACTCTGCTCCCGGAAAAGCTGCTGCAATGAATTAGGAACAGGAGTAGACCATTCGGGCCCTCAAGCCTGCTCTGCCGTTCAATAAGATCATGGCTGATCTGATTGTACCGTCGACTTTCCGCCTCCCCCGATAACCTTTCATCCCCTTGCTTATCAAGAATTTATCTACCTCTGCCTTAAAAATATTCAAAGACTCTGCTTCCACCGCCTTTTGAGGAAGAGAGTTCCAAAGACTCACGACCTTCAGAGCAAAAGTTTCTCCTCATCTCTGTCTTAAATGGGCGACCCCTTATTTTTAAACAGTGACCCCCTTGTTCTAGATTCTCCTACAACGGGATACATCATTTCCACGTCCACCCTGTCAAGACCCCTCAGGATCATATATGTTTCAATCAAGTCGCCTCTTACTCTCCTAAATGCCAATGGATACAAGCCTAACCTGTCCAACTTTTCCTCATAAGACAACCCGCCCATTCCAGGTGTTAGTCTAGTAAACCTTCTCTGAATTGCTTCCAACACATTTACATCTTTCCTTAAATAAGGAGACCAGTACTGTACACAGTACTCCAGATGTGGTCTCAACAATTCCCTAATCATTGCTTGATTTCCCATAGCTTTTTTTTTTAAAGCTTTTTTCAACCTTGATGTCCTGCATTTTTTGCCATGTCCCTTCATTTAGGTTTTATAATAAAAGTAAATGTGACTTGCATGATGATTTTCTCTATGGGTCACTGGACACCCTCTTCAAAATCCAGACACGCACACTTTCCAGCAGAGAGTTTCCTTATAGCAATCATTTCCTCTACCTTCTATTTGAGGATCACTATGGCCAATTTTGTCCCAGTCAAAATCTCCAAAAAATCAACAATTAAACCTGTAATAAAAGCAGAAAGTGCTGGAAATATTCAGGTCTGGCAGCATCTCTCTCCACAGATGCTGTCAGACCTGCAGAGTATTTCCAACACTTTCTGTTTTTATTTCAGATTTCCAGTATCTGCAGTATTTTGCTTTTAATTAAACCTGTTACCTTCTTGGTACGTTAAGATTCTGTGTAATAACACAAGATACTTTTACTTGCTTTGTTACGCATGGTACAGTTTTATAAACTTAGATTTAGAAACAAAACAATTCTTCTCCATCCTGCAAATTTAAATTTGTATTTCTCTACACTTTTTCTGTCAATCTTATCCACTGCCTTCATTGAGTTTTGACTGGTGCATGTTTCTTTATGTTTGTTGTTTCTAGTACTTTGCCCAAGTGGCCATTGTTTATATATGAGCCGAGACATTTGATAGTCAGCAGGCTATTGGACCCAATCCCCCAGCCTGACATTTATGCACTTGCTCTTCTAGCAGTAGTTACTGGATAGTATTTAGGACTGATGAATGCTGGCTAATTCTTTCCTCCCTTCCCTAACTCAGCTACTTGTAGTATCTTTATTGCCATACACTCCATCCAGGTTATTAAGAACGGACTGGTGATCATACATAAAACTTGTCATGAAAGCAAAGTACTGCAGATGCTGGAAATCTGAAATAAAACAAGAAGTGCTGGAAATGCTCAGCAGGTCTGGCAGCATCTGTGGAGTGAGAAGCAAAGTTAACGTTTCAAAACTGATGAAAGGTCACAGACCTGAAACATTAACTTTGCTTCTCTCTCCATAGATGCTGGCAGACTGCTGAGGATTTCCAGCACTTTTTGTTTTGTTATAGGACTTTTCCTGTTCGATACTGCTCAGCTACTTCCTGCCCTAGCCAATGGAACCATTAGGAAAATGTGCAAGTAATCAATTTTAGCACCAAGTTGGGAAAATTGACTTATCTGTTTAGACTGCCTGAAACATGTGTGATGAGGAACCAAAGTGATGTGCAGGGTATGATGGTAATAAACTGAGCTTTAGGATTTCAAACACGATGCTTGTGCCATTTTAATTCTTACTACTAAAGTCACATTACCTAAAATGAGTTTTATTTCAATTGTTCCTCTTGCCTAACTGCACCTGTGCAGACAGCAGTTCAAAGATGTCCTGCCCCAATTATGTTTGCACCCCAACATTTTAATTCTGCAGAATGATACTGGGATTTGAAGCATGGTGTATTCTTTCTGATTAGCATTCTGTCAGACTGCGAGAGCCCAGTGTTTATCAGGTTCCATTCAATGAATGCAAATAATTTGTTTTCCAGCTTATCACACCATTGTCAGTGCAAACTGGAATTAATGACTCTGCCTTGACTAACTGTTTACAACTGACATTTAGGTCAACATCCTAGTAACAAAGTCATCAAATGTTGTAGCATTGATTGTGCAGTGTCTGCTACCTATTTGTCAATATGCTTTTTAAATCAAACAACACGTGACTTGTTAGTTCACCACCACCTTCTCAAGGGCAATTAGGGATGGGCAATAAATGCTGGTCTAGCCAGTGATGCCCAATTCCATGAAAGAATAAAAAAAGTAGTTTGTGCAAGGCTTAAGGTATCTACGGATCTGTGAATAAGTAACCGAGCTGGAGCTTACTGGAAGTACATTTTGAGGTTGGTGTGATATGGAGAAAGAGAAGACACCTCCTTTCCACTCTTTCCCTGTCCGTCCACCATGGCCTATACATATTGGAGCAGGCTTCCTTCTTTAATAAGTAACCTATGTGAGTTCATCTTGCCGTTGTGCACTCATTCCCGTTTATTCTCTCTCAACTTTGGCACAGTTTGTGTATTGATTTTGTTATTGCACAATTCATGTTCTCATTATCTCTAACATGGTCAGCCTCTTGACCAATTAATTAATTTTATTAGTAAACACCTTTTCTGCCTTGCATGAACTTCAGCTGAGAGTCGTATTTTGTTCATTCAATTCCTGGTTTATCTGCAGTTGCATTTGCAGGTTTGACTCCAAACTATAAAGACCCTGCTTGTTTGTGTCCTCGGGCTGCTGTTCACTATTTTGTTTGCTTCAGTTAAATTAATGTTGTCTATTTTCAATCAGGTTACAGGACCGAGCACCACAAAGAGGTGAGGTATTCAGCTGATTGAATACTGATTTTCCTGGCCAGTCCTAGAACAATGTTGCTAAGTCTATAGTGGAGACACTTCAAAAGGATTGTTAAAAGGGTGTTAAAAGTATTATCAGGTTGTTGAATGCCAAAAATTTGAGTCCAGCTGAGGAAATTGTAGCATTGCCCTTTCTCATTTCTGTGTAACGCAACATTGCCTGTCAATGGAAGAGGTTACTTGTTTCTAGTCTTGCACTGCTCAAGGTGATGCTCCAGGAGCATCCTGGAGTGGCTTTCTTCTCTGGGGATGCATTTATCCTTTGCTGTACAACTCATAGGTTAGCAATACTTGTTGCCAATTATGGTGCTGTGGGAACTGGACCCATTTTAAGGGCTTTGTTTTATCCAGAGGATTGCATCCAACAGCAGAAGTGCTTTGGGTGGCAACTGATCTTTGGCCTCCTTGTCTCGAGAGACAATGGGGAAGTGCCTGGAGGTGGTCAGTGGTTTGTGAAGCAGTGCCTGGAGTGGCTATAAAAGCCAATTCTAGAGTGACAGACTCTTCCACAGGTGCTGCAGATAAAATTGGTTGTCGGGGCTGTTACACAATTGGCTCTCTCCTTGCACCTCTGTCTTTTTTTCTGCCAACTGCTAAGTCTCTTCAACTCGCCACTCTTTAGCCCCACTTTTATGGCTGTCCGCCAGCTCTGGCGATCACTGGCAACTGACTCCCACGACTTGTGGTCAATGTCACAGGACTTCATGTCGCATTTGCAGACGTCTTTAAAGCGGAGGCATGGACGGCGGTGGGTCTGATACCAGTGACGAGGTCGTTGTACAATGCGTCCTTGGGGATCCTGCCATCTTCCATGTGGCTCACATGGCCAAACCATCTTAAGTGCCGCTGGCTCAGTAGGGTGTATATGCTGGGGATGTTGGTCGCCTCGAGGACTTCTGCGTTGGAGATACAGTCTTGCCACCGGATGCCAAGGATTCTCCTGAGGCAGCAAAGATGGAATGAATTGAGACGTCGCTCTTGGCTGACATACGTTGTCCAGGCCTCGCTGCCATCAAGCAAGGTACTGAGGATGCAGGCTTGAAACCTCGGACTTTTGTGTTCTGTGTCAAAGCGCCATTTTCCCACACCCTCTTGGCCAGTCTGGACATAGCAGTGAACGCCTTTCCCATGCTCTTGTTGATTTCTGCATCGAGAGACAGGTTACTGGTGATAGTTGAGCCTAGGTAGATGAACTCTTTCACCATTTCCAGAACGTGGTGGCCGATATTGATGGATGGAGCATTTCTGACGTCCTGTCCCATGATGTTCGTTTTCTTGAGGCTGATGGTTAGGCCAAATTCGTTGCAGGCAGCCACAATCCTGTTGATGAGTCTCTGCAGACACTCTTCTGTGTGGGGTGTTAATGCAGCATTGTCAGCAAAGAGGAGTTCCCTGATGAGGACTTTCTGTACTTTGGTCTTCGCTCTAAGACAGGCAAGGTTGACCAACCTGCCATCTGATCTTGTGAGGAGGAAAATTCCTTCTTCTGAAGACTTGAATGCATGTGAGAGCAGCAGTGAGAAGAAGATCCCAAACAGTGTAGGTGCGAGAACACAGCCCTGTTTCACGCCACTCGGGATAGGAAAGGGGTCTGATGAGGCACCTCTATGCTGAATTGTGCCTTTCATATTGTCATGGAATCAGGTGATGATACTTAGTAGCTTTGGTGGACATCCGATCTTTGCAGGTAGTCTGAAGAGACCACATCTGCTGACGAGGTCAAAGGCTTTGATGAGATCTATGAAAGCAACATAGAGGGGCATCTGTTGGTCACGGCATTTCTCCTGTAGCTGGCGAAGGGAGAACAGCATGTCAATGGTGGATCTCTCTGCTCGAAAGCCGCACTGTGCCTCAGGGTAGACACGCTCAGCCCGCTTCTGGAGTCTGTTTAAAACACTATGCTGAACAGGGAGATTCCACGGTAGTTGTTGCAGTCACTACGGTCACCCTTGTTCTTATAGAGGGTGATGATATTGGCATCGCGCATGTCCTGTGGTACTGCTCCCTCATCCCAGAACAGGCAAAGCAGTTCATGGAGTGCTGAGAGTATAGCAGGCTTGGCACTCTTGATTATTTCAGGGGTAATGCTGTCCTTCCCAGGGGCTTTTGCACTGGCTAGAGAATCAATGGCATCACTGAGTTCCAATTTTGTTGGCTGTTCATCCAGCTCATCCATAACTGGCAGAGACTGGGCTGCATTGAGGGCGGTATCAGTGACAACATTTTCCCTGGAGTACAGTTCTAGGTAGTGCTCCACCCAGCGGTCCATTTGTTTGCGTTGGTCAGTGATCGTTTCCCCTGATTTAGACTTGAGGGGGGCGATCTTCTTGATGGTTGGCCCAAAAGCTCTCTTAATGCCATCATACGTACCTCTGATGTTTCCGGTGTCGGAGGCCAGCTGAATACAACTGCATAGGTGTTGCCAGTAGTCATTTGCACAGCGCCTGGCTGTTCTTTGTGCAGTGCTTCTGGCTGCTTTAAGTGCTATGGATGTTAACTCGCTGGGTGCTTTCTTGTAGTTCAGCAGTGCAGTGTGCTTAGCGGCTATGACAGGTTCCAGCTCTTCAAAGTGAGATTGGAACCAGTCTGCACTCTGCTTCTCGCGTTTTCCAAAGATGGTCATTGCTGAGTCACAGATGGCACCTCTGCTGTGGGCGCACTTGGTCTCTGCATCCCCTGCAGGAGTGTTTTGAAGGGCTTTTTCGAGTGAATTTAGAAACTTATGTAACAGCTATGGATAAGAAATTCTGTTAGTGTTGATGCTTGGGCGGCCCTTCTGCTTGGAGTGATGTGGCTTCTTTGGTTTGAGTCTAACTTTGCTGCACACTAGGGAGTGGTCGATGTCGCATTCCGCACTGTGGAAGCTGTGTGTGATTTGGACACTGTTTATAGAGGCTCGCCTTGTGACGATGAGGTCTAGCTGATGCCAACAATGTGACCTTGGGTGTCTCCATGAAACCTTGGGGGTGACGGGGTTTAGTAGGAAAGAACGAGTTGGTGATGCAGATGTTGTGATAGGTACACAACTCCAGCAGTCTCTGTCCATTCTAATTCATCCTTCCAATGCCATATCGCCCAAGGCAGGAGGGCCATGAGTCATGGTCGGCCCCAACCCTGGCATTAAAGTCCCCCAGCAGGAACAAATATTCGGTATTCGGAATGCTACTAATGATATTATGGAGTTCCTCGTAGAACTGGTCTTTAACTTCAGGTGAGGAGCAGAGTGTTGGAGCATCGGTGCTGAGTAGGTGTACTGGGTGGCAACACAGCAGTACAAATAGACTGATTTATCCTCATAATTCTTGGAACAACTGCAGCACAAAAGCAATGTAGTGCTGATTTTTAGCGAGGAAACTCGCGCATCACTGATTTATGTCAGTTTTACTCAAAAACATTGCTTCAAGTGAATTTCCTAATCTTGCCTTTCGTGTGCTCCAGAGTGTGGGAAGAATAATTGTAGCCTGCTGCACACTTCACAATTTCACCCTGCGAGAAGGACTTGGTCTGAATATATCTGAGGAGGAGCCATGTTCTGCTCTACTTGGTGGATATCTCTCTGTGAAACTGGAAATGCAGTTGAGACATGGGAGACAAACTGAATAATTCTTTACATATTTGAAACAGTCTGACTCTTGCCTTCGACTACTAACCCTTAATCTGAAGAATGGTGTATGTTCCATGCTTTTATCCTGCTCCATATGGATTTCCTTGGGGGAGGGGGAGGGGGGCTCCATTGGTGATGTTGCATTTACACTCGTTTTACTCTGGTTTTTCTCTGGTTTTTAAGTACCAGTATTGGCAAATGAGATCTGCAGGCAATCTGTCAGTGGAAACCAGTGGAAACTTTGACACAATATGTGTTTGAGGATGAATAACTCAATTCTGTTAACAAAAGTGGCTTCAACCTCTTAAACTGGATTTTCACTTGCTGTCTGTCACCCAAACTCCCTGCAGTGGCAAAAATACAGTACGTTGAGTCTACCATTTTTAGGGTCTGGCTGCAGGTGGGCTAGGCTATCACCTGTTTTGTACAGGTCCAGAAACATGTTTGCAGCAATGATGACCTGAATTGTCCTTCCTTTCCTCAGCATGATGATGGATGTGAGCCCTGCTGCTAAACTCAGGAAGGCAGCTTTGCACCAATTATACACGAGTTGCACATTCGCTGCAATGTTGGTATGTTTACAATGAATTTTCCATAATGTTAAAGGGGTATTAAACAATTGCAAACATTGACTCTTTTTCCTGGGTGCTAACTTTTTTATTGAGTGTCCAGGCCAGCAAAAGCAAAAAACACATCATGAGGACTATTCCGAATACTTCAACTTGGGCTGCTGAAAACTGAAAATATAGCTGCCTCTGTCTTTATGCTGAAGTTGGAGGTATTTAGATTACTGTTTTTTTGCCAGATATGGAGCATCTGTTTGAGACAAACAAATGGACTATTAGATTAGAAATGTGCTATGTGGGAAATCACAGGTATTTTATACCTTTTGTGGCACATGGTGTTTTGCCAACTCATTAGACGACCATGCCACCCATTCAATCATCTTTATTGAGATATATGGTTATTGTGTTACTGCAGTTTATGTTGCTTTGCAAAGAAACTTGCAGAATGGGCAAATAATTGGTAAATAAAGTTCAACACAGATAAATGTGAGGTATTATGTTTTGATAGGAAGAATATGGAGGGCACTTAGTGCTTGGAAGGCCTAGGTTGGGTAGAGGAACAAAGGGATCTCGGAGTACAAATACACCAATTGCTAAAAGTTGTGCCACAGGTTAGCAAGGCCATAAAAAAAGCAAACTAAGCACTAGGCTTCATTTATAGCGGGATAGAATTGGATAGTAGTGAAGTTATGCTAAACATGTATTGAAATTGGGTTAGACCACATTTAGAGTACTGCATGCATTTTTGGTCACCAGATTATGAAAAGGATATAGAGGCACTCGACAGAGTGCAGAGAAGACTTTTAAGAATGATATTAGAAATGCATAAGCATACATAACAGGAAAGGGTGAACAGGCTGGATCTCTTTTTCTCTTGAAAAAAGAAGGCTGAGGGGTGACCTAATACAGGTCTTTAAAATTATGAAAGGTTTTGATCAAGTGGATACCGAGAGAATGTTTCCACTTGTGGGGAAGAGCATAACTGGAGGCCATCAATATAAAATTGTCACCAAGAAATCCAATAGGGAATTCAGAAGAAACCTCTTTACCTAGAGAGTGGTGACAATATGGAACTCATGACCACAGAGAGTGGTTGAAGCAAATAATATTGATGCATTTAAGGGGAAGCTAGACAAGCACATGAGGCAGAAAGGAATAGAAGGTTATGATAGATTGAGATGAGCATGGATGGGAGGAGGCTCAAGTGGAGCATAAAAGGAAACATGGACTGGTTGGGCCTAATGGCCTGTTTCTGTGCAGTATATCCTATGTAATCCTACATAATAGGCTGGATTTTACCAGCCCCACGGTGTCATGGATCATGGCGGGGAGGCCCGTAAAATGCTTGCGGGAGCGACCTGCCACAATGCCAAGAAGGCCCCACCAGATATTAGTGGCTGCGGCGAGGCCCCGGTGCGCCACCGCCCCCGCCCCCGCCCAACTGCTTGGCGGCAGGGCCTTATTTGGAAATAAGGTTACTTAAAATGCAAATGAACTTAGCTGCTGCCGGCGGCTGTCCCATACCGAGTTTACGGCTGCCGATAGCAGCCTGCGCGCCTTCGGAAGGTGAGAAACTGGTGGGGGAGGGGGGAGAGGACTATAATTATCAGGGCGGTGGGCGGAGCGGGGAAAATGCTTTTTGTTGGCTGTGGGGATGGTGGAATGGGGTCGAAGAGCAAAAGTGATGAGGTTGCGGGGGGGGTGGAATTTCAGGGTGGGAATAAATTAATGTCTGTCAGATTGGCATATAAAACAACCATTGGGGGCGGTTGGGAAAGGGATTTTTATTTTAATTTTAAAAATTTAACAAGGTAATTTGGTTAGCACCGCAGCCTCACAGCTCCAGCAACCCGGGTTCAATTCTGGGTACTGCCTGTGTGGAGTTTGCAAGTTCTCCCGGTGATTGCATGGGTTTTCGCTGGGTGCTCTGGTTTCTTCCCACAGCCAAAGACTTGCAGGTTGATAGGTAAATTGGCCATTATAAATTGCCCCTAGTGTAGGTAGGTGGTAGAGGAAGGCGGGGATGTGGTAGGAATATGGGATCAATGTATTAGAATTAGAATTATTAGAACATTACAGCGCAGTACAGGCCCTTCGGCCCTCGATGTTGCGCCGACCTGTGAAACCATCTGACCTACACTATTCCATTTTCATCCATATGTCTATCCAATGACCACTTAAATGCCCTTAAAGTTGGCGAGTCTACTACTGTTGCAGGCAGGGCGTTCCACGCCCCTACTACTCTCTGCATAAAGAAACTACCTCTGACATCTGTCCCATATCTTTCACCCCTCAACTTAAAGCTATGTCCCTTTGTGTTTGCCATCATCATCCGAGGAAAAAGACTCTCACTATCCACCCTATCTAACCCTCTGATTATCTTGTATGTCTCTATTAAATCACCTCTCCACCTCCTTCTCTCTAACGAAAACAACCCCAAGTCCCTCAGCCTTTCCTCGTAAGACCTTCCCTCCATACCAGGCAACATCCTAGTAAATCTCCTCTGCACCCTTTCCAAAGCTTCCACATCCTTCCTATAATGCGGTGACCAGAACTGCACGCAATACTCAAGGTGCGGCCTCACCAGAGTTTTGTACAGCTGCATCATGACCTCGTGGCTCCGAAACTCGATCCCCCTACTAATAAAAGCTAACGCACCATATGCCTTCTTCACAGCCCTATTAACCTGGGTAGCAACTTTCAGGGATTTATGTACCCGGACACCAAGATCTCTCTGCTCATCTACACTACCAAGAATCTTCCCATTAGCCCAGTACTCTGCATTGCTGTTACTCCTTCCAAAGTGAATTACCTCACACTTCTCCGCATTAAACTCCATTTGCCATCTCTCAGCCCAGCTCTGCAGCCTATCTATGTCCCTCTGTACCCTACAACACCCTTCGACACTATCCACAACTCCACCGACCTTCGTGTCATCCGCAAATTTACTCACCCACCCTTCTACACCCTCATCCAGGTCATTTATAAAAATGACAAACAGCAGTGGCCCCAAAACAGATCGTTGCGGTACACCACTAGTAACTAAACTCCAGGATGAACATTTGCCATCAACCACCACCCTCTGTCTTCTTTCAGCTAGCCAATTTCTGATCCAAAGCTCGAAATCACCTTCAACCCCATACTTCCGTATTTTCTGCAATAGCCTACCGTGGGGAACCTTATCAAAAGCCTTACTGAAATCCATATACACCACATCCACGGCTTTACCCTCATCCACCTGTTTGGTCACCTTCTCGAAAAACTCAATAAGGTTTGTGAGGCACGACCTACCTTTCACAAAACCGTGCTGACTATCGCAAATGAACTTATTCTTTTCAAGATGATTATAAATCCTATCTCTTATAACCTTTTCCAACATTTTACCCACAACCGAAGTAAGGCTCACAGGTCTATAATTACCAGGGCTGTCTCTACTCCCCTTCTTGAACAAGGGGACAACATTTGTTATCCTCCAGTCTTCCGGCACTACTCCTGTCGACAGTGACGACATAAAGATCAAGGTCAAAGGCTCTGCAATCTCCTCCCTGGCTTCCCAGAGAATCCTAGGATAAATCCCATCTGGCCCAGGGGACTTATCTATTTTCACACTTTCCAAAATTGCTAACACCTCCTCCTTGTGAATCTCAATCCCATCTAGCCTAGTAGGCTGTATCTCAGTAATCTCCTCGACAACATTTTCTTTCTCTACTGTAAATACTGACGAAAAATATTCATTTAACGCTTCCCCTATCTCCTCTGATTCCACACACAACTTCCCACTACTATCCTTGATTGGCCCTGTTCTAACTCTAGTCATTCTTTTATTCCTGATATACCTATAGAAAGCCTTAGGGTTTTCTTTGATCCTATCCGCCAATGACTTCTCGTGTCCTCTCCTTGCTCTTCTTAGCCCTCCCTTTAGATCCTTCCTGGCTAGCTTGTAACTCTCAAGCGCCCTAACTGAGCCTTCACGTCTCATCCTAACATAAGCCGCCTTCTTCCTCTTGACAAGCGCTTCAACTTCTTTATGGGTGGTTGATGGTCGGCACAGACTCGGTGGGCTGAAAGGCCTGTTTCAGTGCTGTATCTCTAAATAAAATTAAAAAAATAAAAGTTTCCCTTTAAAGATTCAAATTTCTGTTAAGGGCTTGAAGCCCTTTAAAAATGGCGCCAGCGCCTGTGTGGTGGTGCCGGACGCCGTTGCTGGGGACGCGGCAGCTGCCCCCTCTACATCATTTGGGGGTGGCCGCTCCACCCCCTCCATTTAAATGAGCCCCCATGCGTAATATCGCGGGGGCTCGACGGCTGCCGCTCAGTGCAGTCAGACCGCTGACTTCAAAGCACGCAACAGCGATTTGCGGCACGCTAATAAAATTCATTCCAATATATCATGTATTATTGTAGCATTGAGAAATTTGATTGAAAATATTCAAACTCCTTAATTACTGGTACCTACTGAACTGAGGAATAAAAAATATCATTTATTTTACTTGGCTACATTTTTAAACAGCAAATAGTGTTTAAGGTACTGGAGATTTTCTTCGATAATGAGGTTTCTCACCGTTGTGAAATGAAATCTGTGTTTTCAGCTGCTGGGACCATGTGTTAATTCCCAACATCATTAACATAATAAAGTTTTTCTCTTGTGCACATGCTGGTTGCATTGCTGTATAAGAATGGAAGTCATTTTTAAATGTTCATACTCAAACTTAATGTGAATCAACAGCTGTGTGGCAAAAGGCTACAGCAAAAAGTCATATCATTTACCAGGTGTCTCTGTGAATAGTTACTTCCTGAGAAGTACAAAATGTTCTGTTATTTCAGTGATGTGGGTCATAAGTAATAAGTCTGAGTTACTATATGGGCTGGATTTTCAAAAGCCCGTGGGGGCACGGTCAGGTGTGGGTGCACTTTGAACCTAGTGATCCCGGATGGTGTGTCAGTCTTCCGATGCCTGCGGAATGTGCTGCAAATTTCAAAGCAAGGGTGGAAGCGGGTGGGGGCGTGACAGCAACCTGCTCACCTCCAGTTAACTACCCGTTAAGCTCGTTGACAGTTTGGGAGATCCAGAAGGAAATTTTCAAAGTGGGAAACGGGAAGAGCAAAAGATCTGGGGCACATTAGTGCACACCTTTTGGGAGCACTGTGGGGAGCCATACTGTGATATTGCTGCTGAATTAAAGTGGTGGGAAAAAAGGGTTATTCAAACTGAAGTGCTCAAGCGATGAGCAGAGTGGGTCAAGCACCTTGTGAATATCTGACTGGCCACTTGTATGCACTGTGAGGTGACTGGCCCTCTGTTCTCCTGCCTGCTCTAATCTGCAAGGCAACGGCAAGCCCAGGCAAGGCAGCCTTCTGCCTTTGAGCTCCAGAGCCAGTTCCTGCCTTCAGGCAGCGGCTGGCACCACTAAATGGATGCTGAGCTTGCCCCTGGCCCAATTAAGGGCATTGCATATTAAAAGAGCATTGTGGGGTTGGGATCCAGTAATGATCCGACCCTGGATTGAAAATTCAGCTTTTAATATAAGCATTTGTATATGTCCATGCAGTAAAAATGAAACGTCCTGTTTGTTTTCACTCAACTTATTTGGTAAGCAAGTTTCAATCATAAATAGGCAATGGATTGATTGGAACGCATCTATTGAATAGCTTGCCAAAACGTGCTTTGCTGCACATGTAAAGAATGGCTACTTGAGTGCTAATCCTATTATATCCCAGCTTGAGTTAGCACATCAGGAAATGAAGGGGAACAGGAAGTAGGCTCGTTTACTTTTGATTTGTAAACAAAATCCAGTTCACATTTAGCAATTTGTAAATGAAACCAGCCCCCTTTGCTTTTCCTGCTACTCAATTTATTGAATCATTTTCCTATTTTCTTTTGCTTTTCCCCTTCCATTTGAAGGGAATAAGATAAAGGACTGAATTTTGTTCTGCCCTTGGGTGTGGGCACGTGGGTGGGGGTTGGGGGTCAACAAAATGGCAGGGGGCGTTGTTCCCAATGTTGCCCAGGTTTCTTGCCACCTTGTTTGGGGTGGGTAAGGCCGAGGACGGCCTTCCCACTGCAGGCCAGTTGAGGCCCTTGAGTGGCAATTAATGCCTCTTCCTGCCTCCGCTTCCATTTAATTGAAGGCGGAGTGGCCCACCGCCATGTGGAGACAGTGCCAGATGAAGTCTGGTGGGCTCGGGGTTCTGAGGATTGGTGGAGGGGGTGGGGTTGGGGTTTCCCCTCCTTTGGGGATAATCAAGGGCCCCCAGTGGGCCTCCCCACCCCCCGGCAGTGATCGCAACCGCCCCCTGCCCTCCCAGCCCCATCTCTGGGGCCTCCCTGAATTGACCCGACAACCCTGACCCCACTTAATTCTTCTGGGGTTTTCTCCTCTCTTATTGGGTCTCCTGCAGTACTGGCAGTGGGCATTATTTCAGGTGGCGCTTACAGTAGTGCAGAACTGCTGACCTCTGATTGGCCAGGAGGTCATTCTTTAAGTAGCCATAGGGGTCCAGTGGAGGGGTGAGGCAGGGTCTCCCGCCACCTTCCAGCCTGTTGCCTGAACAAAATCCAGCCCATAGAGTTTCACCGATTTCTCTATAGATATCATTAGTATTGGTACACTATTGATCAATCTTGATTTGGACTTTATACCGTATAGGGTATTGTTGGCTCAGTGAGAGATTTTTCATATTTAATGAAGGCGATGGAGAGGAAAAATTTGCATTTATATTCAGATAGTGACTAATGTATTCTTGAAGCACCTTACAGACAGTGAACAGCAGCCAACTTTTATGTAGCAAGACCACATAACGAGTACATATTACTGTTATTGGACATGGAGGTTAAGGGAGGAATGTTGGTCTGGACACAAGGCCAAACCCTGCTCTACTTCAAATGGTGGTGTGGGAGCTTTTACATCTTAACTGAAAAATGGCACCCAGTACTCCCTCAGTACTGGACTTAAGTATTAGCCAAGAAATAGGGCTTTAACACACAACCTTCTGACGCACAGATGAGAGCGCTGAGGCAAACTGACACAAATTGGTAAGTGAGCAAAGTGCTTTATAGTAACATCACTAAAATAAGCCTGCATGCCATACATTAGTATAGCTTATTTTTAACATGTATTTGCCTCCCTAATTCCTTCGATTTTAATTACTCACCCAATGTAATCCAAACAAAATACCCGATGAATATTGTGGAATACAAATTTTACCCACATGCCTCTGAAGATGATTCAATGCTGGTGAGTTTGCGACAAAGCACACAGCACTTCATTCTCTTTGCCTCCCCATCTGTTTTATTCTTGCAGAATGTGTTCATTATATACAGGAGTCCGCAGCTCCAGATTGCCTTGATTTTATTAATAGTAATATATCTTTTATGCTGCATTCAGATACCATATTCTCCAAGAAAACTTTGCTGGTGGAAAAATGATACACTGTGAATTAAAACAGATTGCCACAGGAGCAAGTTTTGTTGCTAGTGGCAATCACTAAAAATGAAAGAAGATCGTACCATCAGACTAGACATGACTTTTTTTTGTATTAAGAGATGAAAGGATATGATGGATTGCTGTTAGTGATATATTGCTGCTGCCTGCCGCTGTCTACATATAAAGAACACACGAATAGGAGCTTAATTATTAATTAACATAATTCAGAATTAAGTTGAGTGCATTCTTTTATTACTTCTGTTCTTGAGTGTGGTGTTTCAATATTTGATTTCTTGTAAAGTTTTGGATAATTGCAGAACAACATTCAATCTTATTCATTGATCTGTTGTTGAAATTAATTACCTGCCATCGTTTCTACTTGCAATTACGATCTAATTCATTCTTCCTCATGGATTTCTGACTATGGCTTTTGTCATGCTAGAAACTAGTGAAGCTTAAATTGTACCTCTTCCCTTCCAGCCACAGTATTTTAGGATAGCTGTGTGCATTTATCAGAAGCTGCATCAGAAGAATACTGATTGCATTCACAACATTAGACTGTATGTCATTTTATGGAAATTTAATGAATTAATTCAGATCTGTTTAAGGTGGTAGATGGACTGCTGATCAAGTGGGCTGCTTTGTTAAGTGCCGAGCTTCTTGAGTGGTGTTGGAGCTGCACCCATCCAGGCAAGTGAAGCATATTCCATCACACTCCTGACTTGTGCCTTGTAAGTGGGGGTCAGGAAGTGAGCCACAGGATACCCAGCCTCTGACCTGCTCTAGTAACCACAGCATTTATGTGGCTGGTCAAGTTGTTAATAGTATTAAGTATTATTGCTACTGAAATATGCTACCAGTAGCAGAAATGAATGAATGACACAAAAATGAATTTATCCATATTAATGGTGGACTAAACTGTTCGGACAAAATTGTTGGACTTTTCAGATTTACAATCACAGTGAATTAAGGGCGAAAAAATATCTTCACGCATGTTCCCTTTCAGCAGCAAATTACGAACATTGCCAATGCTAGTCTTGAACATTATGTTGTGTGTTGAAAAACGCTGAGACCAGGGAGCTTTACAGAATCAATGAGTAAAATTCTTCACCTCCAGCATGGTTGCCACTTCATGATGTTCTCAAATTCTTTTTTTGTTTCAAGCATTTTGAAGCCTTTCGTTCCCAAAATTTATCTGCATGAAACAGGGTGACCTTGCCCTCCTTGATGCTTATTCAAGAAAGGAATATTTTTCTGGAAGATGCACGTTTGGACCATAGTGTAACTCCTGGTAGCTGCATTGTGCGCTTGTCTTGGTGTAGCATCAGCTCATTGTATTCTTGATGGATTATCAGGTTGTAACCTCCCTATACCACAGCATCTTTTGTACTATTCCAGATCTGACAGTTTCCACCACGTGACCTGGGGATGTAGGAATGATCTTTTTCAAGGACTGTCGGGCACTAACTATGTAGTGCATCTGCCAGTCTATAAATGAAGCTGAGATAATTTCTTTTGACTCATTGTTTGGGTTTAGAGAGGGTCTGGCATTGTGCTTGTGCTATGCATCATTTATCAATAATATGTTTTGAATCAATAGTTAACAAAGTGGGGGAAGGGATATTTGTCTCAGCCGGAGCTGTAACATGCTGACTTGCATGTTACACATTCTAATGAGAGTACTGAATATATAATGAACAGATTTTGCTTGCAAAGTGAAATAGCTCAAAGCTGAAAGAGTAAAGGAAACCAGGTTGCTCACATCAGTATCTAGTTCTGATCAACATCTATTAAACTGAGGCTCTATCATCAATTGGACTGGCATTTCTGTTGTAAATTGATCCAGTGAATGAATTGTCCTGATATTGATACCATTGTTGGGATGAAACTTGCATTCTTATGCCGATTGTTAGTCTCATTTAAATTATTATTGTTGCAGTTTTCCATTTAGTTTTTATTTTGTTTTTACATTTGGTCGCTGCGTCACAATATACTACAGTGTTGTAATGATTTATGGTTTTTCAAGCATACCAACTCTGTTGGATTTGGCAAGACTTGTGCGGGGAAGAGCATGATCTCCCCACTGAGGATCAATCTTGCATGAATAGAGACAACTGGTAATTGCTGGCATTTTTCTTGTTGGACAGTTCACTGTGGAGATGGGAGCTATCCCAGCACTTTGCGATAGTAACGGACCATTATTAAACTATAAGGGCTTTCATTACCACTTAGAATACCAGGATAGCACTGCCTATATAGTTGTCTCGTGTTTTCCCTCACTGTCCAATGTAAGAAAATGCGAAAATGCTTCCAAGCCCCTCATTTAGGTGGACTATGAAGAGACTCAGAGGAAAATGAGTGCAGCAGGTAAGGGAGTTTAAGGTAAAGGAGAGAAGAAGTGTACATTAATTCCACTTCACTGCCTGCCCCATTGCACAGTGATAAATGTGGTCCGCAGCTTTTAATTATATTTATGTTTTGCTGTAAGTGGATGCCTTGGGTATGTGGCTCGGGACTGAATATTTCTCACCAAGGATTTCTCCATTGTTATCTGCTCTAGTTAATAACACAACAGCAATGTTGTGAAAATAGTGAGTGACTGCAATGAATGAACAGATTATTCAGCAATTAGTGAACATTAGTGCTTCACAAATTTAGTTGTCCCTCCCATTTGCTCTGAACTTCTAGTCATTTTGAGGTCTGGAAAAAAAGACTTAAAGGATTGTAAGTTAAGTTTAAAGTGACTGCCCAAAATTAAGGTCACATGGATATTATGTGATTTATATCAAAGGTTTTTCATCCAAATGGAATTTATTATCACATTGTATCCAGGAATTCATGCATTGACCTTGCAACTGAGAAAGAATTGGGACTTACTCCTGATAATTGCAGTACCGATGTGTCTGTGAATAAGCATACTGGAGACTCATCATGTATTGTATTAATAAACACACTTTATATTCTAAACATTTACATGTTTGAAGGAATTTGTCACTTCTTTCTCTTCTCACCTTTCTTTTTCTGGGGACATTTCCTGCACAGATACTGAATGACAAACACAAATCTGTGCTTCACCATATTTTGGAGCATCACATTGGTGCTGCTACAGCACCTCCTAATACCAACTAAGCACAAGATCTACAAGGTAGGTTTAGATGAAGAAGGCCGTTGAAACCCATTTGGTCTCACCCTTCCAAAGTACCATTCTCATAAACTCCATGTACTAGCATTAAGCTGTTTCTGAAATGAACCCAATGTTTTGACTTCAACCATTCTTTCTGGCAATATATCTCAGCTATTGATTACGCTCTGTAAATAAATTGTTTCTAAGGCCTCTCTCAGTTTTTGACCTGAAATTAGATTTATTGCTATCCTCTGTATTACCTCTCGGCCCTAGATGGCCTCCTAATGTTACAGTGACCAGAACTATTTGCAGGATTCCAAGTGTGGCCTGACAAAGACCTTATAGGACATTGGAGTGAGCTCAATTCAGCAAGGCAATATAAATCCTCTTTAGGTTGTTTATTGCCCCTTTGTTCACTATGTGTTAACAGTGCGATGAAGTATTTTTGTCCAGTTTTGGTGTGCCTTCTTTTAAATTCAGTCCTAATATATATGGAGTATTACAGCCAACTAAGCCATAATCTTGAACCAGTCAGTCTTGCAAGTTTCTTCACTCTGAGGCTGGAAAGAGCAATAACTTGACCTCGGATAATTCTGTGTCATTTGGTTCATTTTGAGAAATGACAGTTTCTTTAGAAATTTGAAGGGTCAGATATTTGAAATCCAAGTACTTCAGGCAACACTCTTCGAAGATATTAAAAAGAACTATTCATTTCAAATTAAGAGTCAGTTTGAAACTGCTGGAAGAAAAAAAATATTGGTTTGAATTTCCAAGAAACAGTTTAGACTAACTAGTATGGTGGTCTGAAGTTTAAAAAAAGACTTATTTTTTAGTTTAGGTTTAGAGTTGTGATCTTTCTATTATTTTGTGGAAGGATATATACTGTAAATGTATAACCTTATCGCTTATTTTCTTGTTCATCTTGTGTAAAATAAATCTGCTTGTTATTTCACAGTCATCTTGAAGTTTAATGTGATGCTGCATCACATGACACAGAATTATCCGAGGTCAAGTTATTGCTCTTTCCAGCCTCAGGGTGAAGAAACTTGCAAGACTGACTGGTTCAAGATGATGGCTTAGTTGGCTGTAATACTCCATATATACTAGGACTGAATTTAAAAGAAGGCACACCAAAACTGGACAAAAATACTTCATCACACTGTTTACACATAGTGAGCAAAGGGGCAATAAACAACCTAAAGAGGATTTATAAAGAAGATTGTTTGTGAGAACTTATGGAGACATAGGGTAAATTCAGTAGATTAAATTCCCAGCTGGGGTTTGCTGTTCATATCAATGGTTTGGTTGAGTGGGCGGAAAAGTGGGAAATGGAATTCAATCCATTGAGGTAAAAGTGTGAGGGCAAACAATGCGAGGGAATACACAATAAACGGGAGGATATTGAGAGGGGTAGAAGAAGTGAGAGACCTTGGAGTGCATGTCCACAGGTCCCTGAAGGTGGCAGGCCAGCTAGGTAGAGTGGTGAAGAAGGCATATGGAATGCTTTCCTTTATTGGCCGAGGTATAGAATACAAAAACAGGGATATAATGCTGGAACTGTATAAAACGCTGGTTAGGCCACAGCTGGAGTATGGCGTACAGTTCTGGTCACCACATTACAGGAAGGACATAATTGCTCTGGAGAGAGTACAGAGGAGATTTACAAGAATGTTGCTAGGGCTTGAAAGTTGCAGCTACGAGGAAATATTGGATTGGCTAGGGTTGTTTTCCGTAGAACAGAGGAGACTGAGGGGTGACTTATTTGAGGTGTACAAAATTATGAGGGGCCTAGATAGAAAAGACAGGAAGGACCTGTTTCCCCTAGTGGAGAGGCCGGTTACCAGGGGGCACAGATTTAAAGTGATTGGTAAAAGGATTAGAGGGGACATGAGGAAAAACATTTTCACCCAGAGTGCGGTGGGAGTCTGGAATTCACTGCCAGGAATGGTGGTGGAGGCAGAAACCCTCAATTCTTTTAAAAGGTACCTGGACATGCACCTGAAGTGTTGTAACCTGCAAGGCTATGGACCAAGTGCTGGAAGGTGAGATTAAATTTTCGGCTGGCACGCACACGATGAACTGAATGGCCTGTGCCGTAATTTTTCTATAGTTCTATTTCCCAGTGATTCTATTGAAAACTTAACTGGACCGACAGGCACAGATAGAAGGTACATAAAGTTGAGATCCCCCTACCATTAGCATTCTGATATGTGAGAGTTGAAATACTCCAGAACAAGAAGGTTTGTGATTCCAGGCCATTTATGTTATTCGGAACAGAAAGAGTCCTAACATTGGACACAGCAGTGCCCCCTTTTTTTACATCCATGTTCAATATCTAACACAGTTTAAATGACAATGAATTGGATGCTTTTACTTTCTGCAGCAACCGAGAAGTCCAATTTTCACAAAAAAAATGAAGGGAGAAGTTAGAGTAAGTGGTTATCGATACAGGGATCATAACATAATTTAAAGGGGAATTAGGTAATTATTTCAAAAGGAAAGATATGATAAAGATTTGGGGAAAGAACAGGGCAATTAGATGGAAGTAAATCTCTCCAGTTGCCAATTATGATGGTTAAAATGCTTCCTCCTATGCTGTAATTTCTGTGATTCAAAAAATGAAGGAATGTCCTGGCTTTACACAGAATGAAGTGAGACTGTTTATCAGGGCTAGTTTTGGATCTGCTGTTAGTGGAGACGAGCATTACTGCACAGTTTTTCTTTTAGTTTTCTTCTCTAATTTAGTTTAATATTTTCATACTTCTGAGATAAAAGGAATGGGAAAATTGTGGTTATAAGCCTATTAGAGGAAAACTTGTCTGAAGATAATCAAAAGAAAGGATAAAAGTATACAAAGGTTGCCATTGCCTCCTGTCTGACCCAGCTCTGAAATGTGGAGTGTGGTATGGTCATGACAGAATTACAATACCCGGCCACCAACCTATGGCAACTCCTATGTAGGACAGTAGAATCCCATTTTACAAAGTGCAGTTTGGGCGGTATCTTGCACTCTACCTCATGGTGACTTTGAATGCAGGGAGAGCAATTAATCAGGTGGGATGGGGTGGTGGGTGGGGACCGCGCTACCTTCCTGCCTCCACCCCAATTACGACTGTGGTGGAAAGGCGCGTGGACAGCCTTTATGCCCTGCCACCAGTTGAGGCCCTTAAGTGGGCAATTAATGATCGATTAAGGGCCTCTTCCCACCACTGCCGGATTTAGCCCAGTGACCTGTTGCCACGTGGGGAACACGACGAGTAAACCTTTGTAGGTTGCTTGCCAGCTCCCGGGGGTTGGGGGGAGCTGGTGGTGGAGAGTGGTGTCCCTTGTTCACAGACACTCAGTGCCTGATCAAGGGAGCTGGCATGGGGAAGAGGGGGCTGCTGACAGCCACAACCCATCCTTGCTGCTGAGCCCCTACAAAACCCTCCCTGTGACCCCCAGCCCATGAAACCCCTCCTACCATTGCTCACCTGTGGCCTGGGTCCATCGATGATCCTAGGCCTCGGGTGGGTGCAGTACTGGCAGCAGCCACCGCCTCCACAGTGGTGCTGCTGTGTAAAAGAGCTATCGGTTTCTGATTGGCCGGCAGATCTCAGCGGGTGAGACTTCCAGCCCCGGGGTTCTTAATGCCAGGCAAGGCCCGCTGCTGAAGTGGCTGTTTGGCATGTAAGGCAATGGGCCCTCCAAAAAAGAGGCGACATGGGGCTCTTGCTGGCTTTTCAGCCGGCAGGCGAGACCCCCATCATCTCCATTAAATACCATTGTTTGTTTCTATAGAGGTTTTTGAGAACCTAATGGGGCTTGTTGCTCTTGCTCATTCCCCCACCCACACAATGTTTAGAATTTAAGCCACCTCCGCCGTCCAAGAGTTGGCTAGAAGGCGTGGTGGTGCGTATAATAGGGTGGGAGGCAAGGGTGCCAAGCCCGTCACTTATCCACATCCATAGTTATTTTACAAGTGCAGGGGAGGAGGCAGACAGCCCGCCCGCTCTTAGGCCAGTTGAGGCCCATAAGTGGCCAAGTAATTGCCAATTAAGGCCCTCTTCCCGCTGCAGCTAGCGACGGCCGGGCACTTTAGCACCTAAGGAGGCTGCCTAGTAATACATGGCGGCCTCCTTGCAGGCTGGGGTCGGGACCCTCTTGATCGGGCACCCTGTGCCTCACGGAGGGCCCCCACCAGCAGCATGGGCCGTTCATGTTAAAACAACACCCCCCCCACCCTACCCTCTGACCACCTCGCCACCCCCCCAGCCCACTTTCACTGGGGCCTAGCCGATTGTTCCCGGCGAGGCCTGACCACTCCACTTTTCGCAAGCCTCCTCCATTGTTGCGGGTCCTGGCTGGGTGCAGTCCCAGCAGTGTCCACCGCTCCCGGTAGTGTTGCAAGGACTGAAGAGCGGGTGGCCCTCTGATTGACTGGCAGCTCTTCGAGGTGGGACTTCCTGCCTTAGAGGGGCAGAAGCCCCGACTGAAGCCAATTAAGGGCCTGAGCCACACAAAATAGCAGCGTGGCTTCCAGGCTCACTGGAAGTGGGCTCGCTCCCGGCTTTCCAGCCAGTAGGCAGGGCCACCACCTCACTGTTAAATTCCGGTCAACATCTTTGTAATCTCCAGTGGAGTTTGGACATTGCTAAATCAGACAAAATAATAGCATGAAGAAAGCATTTTAATTACAGTGATTATTTATTCATGGAGAATTCCCCAGGATATGGCCAGGCTTCAAATTGGGACCATTTGGACAGCTTTACGTTGATACCCTGCTGCAAAATCCATTTTAAATCACAAAAAAACTGAGTGTGAATTCAGATTCTAATTTGATTACAATTTGTTTTGAAAAACATTCAAATTTAATTTTGGTTAAAATAACTCTAGTAACGCCATATCATAACAGCTTGAGAGCATTAGTTTTGATCTTCATGGTGATGGGGTAAGTGCTCAACTGAATAATTATTTGAATTGTTCTCGTTTCACATCAGTATTTAGTTTTCATGTGTAACAGATGGCTATAAATGCTACTTAATTCTTTTTTTTACGTGAAGCTGCATTCGCAATGCCATTGCAAAGCTTCACTTTGTTCTGGAGAATTTGGAAAATCAAGTTCCGAGGAGTTCTGTAAGCTTGTTGACCAGTCTGCTGGATACAAAGCTCCAGACCTTGTTGTTAATGTCGCTTTGGGGAAGATTGTGGCTGCTTGTCCGAGTGTATGAAGTAACCTATTAATTCGCACTAGAGCAACACTTTAATGAGGGTTGATCGAGGTTTTTCATGGTTCTGTCTGTCTTTTGCTGGTGTTGCTTTACAGAGTGTTTCACACTGAGTCCGAGGAAGTTGAGATTAACGCTACACTGCTGGATTGCTGAGGATGAAATGTGGATAGCAGATGGTGCTGAAGAAAGATGTCACAAGATGGATTATTTTGTCATAATGAAAGCTGCTGTAAAATAATTTTGGGAAAGCCATGACCAATTAAATATTCATGTTCTTGGCATGTTATATTTTCAGTTGCTGGTTTCATTTATGTGCTTATTAATTTGTCGTCGTCGTCTTCTTTGGTCTCCTTGTCTCGGAAGACAATGGGTAAGCGCCTGCAGATGGTCAGTGGTTTGTGGTGCAGCGCCTGGAGTGGCTTTAAAGGCCAATTCTAGAGTGTATACTGGTTAATTATACACAGTGGCACAGTGGTTAGCACCGCAGCCTCACAGCTCCAGGGACCCGGGTTCGATTCTGGGTACTGCCTGTGCGGAGTTTGCAAGTTCTTGTGACCGTGTGGGTTTTCGCCGGGTGCTCCGGTTTCCTCCCACAACCAAAAACTTGCAGGTGATAGGTAAATTGGCCGTTGTAAATTGCCCCTAGTGTAGGTAGGTGGTTGGGACTATGGGATTACTGTAGGGTTAGTATAAATGGCTGGTTGTTGGTCGGCACAGACTTGGTGGGCGAAGGGCCTGTTTCAGTGCTGTATCTCTAAATAAATAAATAAATAGGTTACTAGCCACTTTTGCCTTTCAACCGACAGCTAAGTACAATAACAACAACAACAAATTACATTTGTATTGCACCTTTAGCACAGGAAAGCATTCCAAGACGTGTCACAAAAGCACAATCAGACAAAAACCAACATGGAGCCAAAGGAGGAGTTCTTAGGGGGATTAAAAGCCCTGTTCAAACAGGTAGATTTTAATGAGGATCTTGAAGGTAGAGAGGGAAATGAAGAGGTGGAAGTTTAGGAAGGGAATTCCATAACTTACATAGCAGAAGGCACATCTGTCATGGTGGGTGAAGGGTGTGGGGGGATGTGCAAGAGGCTTGTACTGCTGTGGCAGTTCTTTGTTCTGAATTACCTGTATCAAAATGTAACTTCACTGTATAAAGCCAGTATTGATGAGGGCACAACCATCCCTGCTTCTTCAAGGCAAACTTGTGTGATGTTTATTCTGAGTAATAAAGTTAGCTACTGTTTCAAGGTGGCAGTTATTGTATGCACTGGCTGAATGCAGAGCACCAAAACCTTGAATTAATTCTGTTGGCGCACTAGTACAGCAAGGCAATCATTACTTCTTTCTTTGTCAATTCCAAAACCTTTTTTGGATTTTCTTGGAAGTCTGTAAATAACGGTGCCAGCAAGAATTGGAGGTTTGTTATTATTGTGTCACATATTGTAACATGCAGTTAATGAGACTTGGCCCACGGTTAGAGAGAGCTGTTTCCCACATAGCCTACTTGATGTTTTGTTAAAAGGCAAAACATTGTCAGGCAGTAGCAGTAGCAAAGCAGCCTTTGGCTCCGAACAAAAATGTCCTAGGGTTTGAATTATTGTGTGCCTGTGTGTGTTGGGCATCCTATTCTGCATGGTGTGTCACATGAAAATGATGCACAGCCTCTTGGGAGAAGGACGACTGATGTCCACCTTCTCCTGCTGAAATTATATCTCCTGCCAGCTGATCACAGAGCATCAATGGAGAGTTAAAGACTTGCAAAAAGCTGAGCATACATAGCACATCCATCTGCATCTGTGACGAAAGGAAGCATATTATCATTTCAGTTCTTTCCATGGGTTTCTGTTTTTATGTCCGTTTCTAGCATTTTCAGACTTATTTCTCTCTACCCCTGACTTGGTTTTTCAGCTAATTTTCAAAGATTAAAAAAAAAAGTGATTTTTCTTTTTATGTATAAAAGCACAAATGGGGCGAAAAAGATGAATCCTAAATAAAATACCAAACTTGCAAAGCCTGTTCCCAATAAAGTTTGACATTTATATTAAAAATAGTAGCAGAACAACATTAACTACTTTTGAAAGGTATTGGGGGTAATTTTCTCTTCTCGGTGGGAACCCATTGGGATGTGCAGTCTACCCATCTTGGGGTCTGTATGGGAGGCTTAGTCTATAGTAACTACTTGGCTTCATTTATGTCTTGCTCCCCTGGCAGAGGTGTAAGGAGGCAGCTGGCTGGCTGCTGCCAGGTGATGATTGGGCAACCAAGGTCGGCTGCCTGCTCATGAATGAAGGGTTTCATGGTTGGGACAGGGGGAAGACCATGACAGCAGTGGCCCAAACCTTCTTAGTGGGTTTTGGAGGAGTTCTCCTCTTCCTCCTGACTCCACAAAAGTAAGTTTCTTTTTCTCGGTTAAACATTGAGAAGACTAAAGCCATCATCTTGTATCTCTGTCATGCACTTTGGGTATCTTGATCACCACTTCCATCCCCCCTCCCCAGCCAGAACCAAAATGTTTGCAACCTCGATGTCTTGTTCAACCACCAGCTGTGTTTCTGACTCCATATCCTTTCCAATTACACAGATTGGGCTACTTCCACTTCTAGAATATTGCCCCGCCCATACCTTTGTCATTTCCAGACTCGACTATTTCAAGGCTCTTCTGGCTGGCCTATCCTTCTCCCTCAATAAACATCATCCAAAAAATCTGTTCGTCATCTCTATTTTTGCTGACCTACATTGGATCCTGTATCCCCATTGCCTTATTTAACATTCTCATCTTCGTGTTTAATTTCCTTTTTTGGCCTCACCGCTTGGCTTTCTGTGAAATCTCTTCCATCCCCTATAATGCTCCCACTCTAAAATCTCCATTCCTCTGATTCAGGTCTCCTCCTGCCCATGCTTGAGAATCTCCTTCAACTCATCTGCCTCCTTCACCTCCATTTCCCTCTCTTTTAAGATCATTCGTAATACCCATTTTGGTCACCCCTTTTTAAAGTCTTGTTCTTTGGCTCAATGTCCATTTTCTTCTGATTATACCTCTGTGAAGTGCCTTGGGTGTTTTTATTTCTCTCTGTTAAAGGCATTATATAAAATAAAGTTGTTCTTTTAAAAACAAGTGCACTGCTACAATTTGAATGTTTGATGAGCTAATTATCTTGGTTTGCAAGAAGCCTTGCTGTGATAATGCAAAAGTACGTTTTGTGGATGTATTTTAAACTTTCCTTTTTGATTCTGTGGGCTTGTCAGTTAAGAATAAGAAATGTTACACTATACTCAGCATTGCAAGCGAAAAATATTTTTCATGCATTTGAGGAGTTTGCAAGGCTACTGTAAAATGTTCTTCTAATACTTTTAAGTGACAAGCCCTTAGAAATGCATGCTTTCAACCTGTCTAGGCCTTGATGCCCACCTCAGAGTGCGGAGGTGCAAATGAAACAATTACCTTACTCTTTCCCTCCCCTCCCCGCCCACTTCCACACCAAACATGGTAAAGCTTCTGTGCTTTGTTTTTTCTGAATTCCTAGAATTAAAAAAAAGACTGTGACACCTTCTTAGGACCGAGAATGGGAATGATTTACGGAGTATTTATAGCACCGAAACGGGCCATTTGGCCCAACAGGTCCATGCCGGTGTTTATGTTCCACACGACTTGGGAGACTTTCGCTGTGAAATGGATGACTTGCTGATTGACTGCTCGGTGGTAGACAAATGCTTTTTTAAAATTTCTTAACACTTGCGACAGCATTTTTGTTATCCTCTTAAACCAAATTTTGTCTTTCTTTCATCCCTGCCCTCCCCATCCCCTACCCTCTTCATAACTCATTAAACTCTTCCATGAGCACTGGCTACCCTCTAGTACTTTGCTCTAGTGGGCCATTGTTCATGTGAACCTGGATGGTGAGTGTTAGCAGGCTGTCTGGCTGCAGGGGAAATTGCAGCTGAGCCTGAACCTATCCTCATCTAATATCCCCACGCATGCAGATTCTGGCAGGGGTCACTGGATAGCAATTAGGAAAGGTAAGCCTGTCTGATTCTCCTTTCTCTAACCCAAGACATTTACTCCAGTGACAGAGCTGCTCCAGCTGCCTCATTTGAAATTGGCTAACTTAGAGCAGACTGTGTATCTTGTATCTGCTTTTGTTCGACTGTGTGTTAACGCAGTAGCAAAGGCAGGACTGCAAGATTATTGGTTAATCCAAATGGGGAATTTGGATCTTCTCTAGTGTTAATGACCTAGCCCACATGCCTTATATACCACATACAACACACTGTGCTTGATCTCCACTAATTGTCTTTCCCCATTCCCATTACATACGCTATGTTCATAGGATCATAGAAATTAATCTACATTCCACTATATCATATAAACTGTGCTCAATACTCGGATTGTTTTCACTGGAACGACGGAGGTGGAGGGGCGACATGATAGAGGTTTACATAGTTATGAGCGGCATAGACAGAGTGGATAGTCAGAAGCTTTTTCCCAGGGTGGAAGAGTCAGTTACTAGGGGACATAAGTTTAAGGTGCGAGGGGCAAAGTTTAGAGGGGATGTGCGAGGCAAGTTCTTTCCACAGGGTGGTGAGTGCCTGGAACTTGCTGCCGGGGGAGGTGGTGGAAGCAGGTACGTTAGCGATGTTTAAGAGACATCTTGACAAATACATGAATAGGATGGGAATAGAGGGATACGGTCCCCGGAAGTGCAGAAGGTTTTAGTTTAGGCAGGCATTAAGATCGGCGCCGGCATGGAGGGCCGAATGGCCTGTTCCTGTGCTGTACTGTTCTTTGTTCTATACTCATGAATATACTATCTACTATATTATTACATTATATTCTTAACCCTCATAAACCTATCGTCAACATTATCATATCAAATTCATTACTCCACAATTTACTATCACTTATAATACTTAATGAGATCTGGTATGAAACCCGTATCCCGTCAATGAAATTACAGATAATATATAAAGCCTGAAATGGCAGTCATGCCAAAGTCTAAGCTGAAAGGGCCTCTTGCTGGGTCAGTGAGTAAACACACTGCAGTATATAGCTTGGTACTGAGTCATACAAATTAAAGAGACTCCGTTTCATGGCCTGGTCTGTGCTGACTGTGTCGATCTCAGCTGGGATATCAGTAGGAGGTGCAATTATTAGCTTCGGATAGGCCAGGGGAGCAAAAGAATTGGAAGAAGACCCACTCCTGATTGCTTTCCAATAATTCTTGCTGTAGGCGTGGAACTGTGGCAGTCAAGCAACAACAAGACCAAGATCAGCTGTGATCGAGCCACCTCCCCCACCAGTTGAATAGCCATCTGGGTTCACACATGGAGGAGCAGCCACTGAGACGATTTACCGAAAATAAATCGGTGCCAATAAAAATGCACTTTCAGAAGAAGAGGAGTTTTTTTTGGGGGGGGGAATTTGAAAAAAATAACTTGAACCAGAATGCTCTATATGCAGGATAGATACAAAATAACATGCAATGCGATGGGTGGATCTAAATAAAGCTGTTGTGCAGCTGTAGTTTTAACATTTGCTTTTAAACATTCACTTTTCATCATCCTCATCTAATTAATGCCACACAAAAATTTGATACTAGGTTGTTAGACAATCTTTTTCTGTTGATCCATATCAGTGCTGCATCTCCAATCCTCTGTCTATGCTGGGCTGCAGACATTTCTTTAGGTTTCTGTTTGATGGTCTTCTGGAATATGTGTTTTACCTTCAGAATGTAGCTTTCAGAATGCTGGGGCTGGGGTCACAGCAAGTTCACAGTAAAATTTTTCATTATTGGTTAATTCTTTTCATTTTGTCTAATAAATGTACATTGTGCTGTATAATTCACAGCTTCACATAGACTGAGAGTTGAAATTAACTTGGGGGTTGAGTGGGGAAGAGGGATATAATGTCTCGAATTCTGTAATCAGCGGCCACGCGATGATGATCGCTAGAGGCCTGCTACCCGACCCGAACCCAACGGGACCCGACGACCTGTGTCGGGTTCGGGTCGGGTCGGACCCATCTTCCGGGGCTGGCTTTCGGGCTCGGGTCGTGTCAGGCCGAGTCCAGATCGAGTCGGGTCGGGCCTGACGCACACGGTAGGTGCTCTGCTGGTAAGTAGTAAAAATAAAAAAAACTTACCTGAGCTGGGAGTCCGGGACGAAACTGAGTCTGTGCAATGAGCGAGTGACGTCATTATGACGTCTCGCGCATGCGCTGCAGCTTCGTACAGGTTCGATGTCAGGAAAGTAAGTAAAGGGATGGTCGGGTTGGGCCGGGCTCAGGGCAAAATCAGAGTGACTCGGGCCAGGTTGGGCTCGGGCCCACTGTGGTGCGGTCGAGTTCTTTTTCCCGACCTAAAGCAGACCTCTAATGCTCGCCTTGAAGAAAGCTGCCCAGAAAGATCTAGTGATCTCTGTGGTATGGATTTCCCCTTTACCAACATTAATTTGAATCTGGCGCCAAGTCAAGGGTATCTTCAGGTGTCCTGCAACAGTGATGTCATCAAGCAGGCGAAGCAGCCAATCACATTGAAGAATTCTTACAGACTGCAAACCAGGAAGTAAAATTCACTGATTCTTGATGTCACGCAGTGAAGAATAAAGGGCTGAAGGCAGGGGATACAGCAAAGACAATTGGCCCCAACACCATCCTGGCTGTTGTGTTGAAGACCTGTGTTCCAAACCTAGACACGCCCCTAACTAAGCTGTTCCAGTACAGCTACAACACTGGCATCTACCCGACAATGTGGAAAATTGCTCAGGTATGTTCTGTCACAAAAAGCAGGACAAATCCAATCTGGCTGATTACCGCCTCATCAGTCTACTCTCAATCATTAGCAAAGTGATGGAAGGTGTCGTCAACAGTGCTATCAAGTGGCATTTACTCAGCAACAACCTACTTACCGATGCTCAGTTTAAGTTCTGCCAGGGCCACTCAGCTCCAGACCTTATTACAGCCTTGATCTAAACATGGATAAAAGAGCTTAATTCCAGAGGTGCGGTGAGAGTGACTTTCGTCGACATCAAAGCAGCATTTGACCAAGTGTGGCCTCGAGGAGACCTAGTAAAATTGAAGTTGGTGGAATAAGGGAGAAAACTCCTCTGGTTGGAGTCATACCTAGCACAAAGGAAAATGATTGTGTTTGTTGGAGGCCAATAATCTCAGCCCAGGATATTGCTCCAGGAGTTCCTCCAGGCAGTGCCCTGGACCCAACTTTGGCTGCTTCATTAATGATCTTCCATTTGTCATGACTTCAGAAGTGGGATGTTCGCTGATGATTGCACAGTGTTCAGTCTCATTTCTAACTCCTCATATAATGAAGCAGTCAATGCCTGCATGCAGCAAGACCTGGGCAACATTCAGGCTTGGGCTGATAAGTGGCCAGTAACATCCACACCACACAAGGGCCAGGTAATGACCATCTCCAACAAGAGAGAATCTAATTATCTCGCCTTGACATTCAACGGCATTACCATCACTGAAACTTCTACCATCAACATCCTAGGGTTTACCATTGACCAGAAACTGAACTGAAGCAGCCATATAATAAATAAATTGATCATTAATAAATCTGGAATTATAAAATCTAGTCTAGTGCTGACTATGAAACCATTGTCGATTGTTGTAAAAACCCATCTGGTTCACTAATGTCCTTTAGGGAAGCAAATCTGCTGTCCTTACTTGGTCTGGCCGACATGTGACTCCAGACCCTCTGGAATGCATTTGACTCTTAAATGCCCTCTGAAATGGTTTAGCAAGCCACTCCGTTGAATGGCAATTAGGGATGGGCAATAAATTCTGGCCTAGCCAGTGACACCCACATCCCACAAACAAATAAAAAAATATATAAATACAGTGGCTACAAGAGCAGGTCAGACACTGGCGAGTAACTCACCTCCTGACTCTCAAGTCTGTCCACCATCTACAAGGCAAAAGTGAGGAATGTAGTGGAATACTCTCCAGTTGCCTGAATGAGTGCAACTGCAACAATACTCTGAAGATGCTTGACACCATCCAGGACAAAGCAGCCTGCTTGATCGGCACCCCATCCACCACCTTAAACATTTACTCCCTCCACCAGCGATGCACCTTGGCAGCAGCATCTATTGCGTACAAGATGCACTACAGCAACTCGCCAAGGCATCTTCAACAACACCTTCCAAATCCGCAACCTCTACCATCTAGAGGAACAAGGGCAGCAGACACATGGGAACACCACCACCTGCAAGTTCCCCTCCAAGCCACACACCATCCTGACTTGGAAATATATCGCCGTTCCTTCACTGTCACAGGGTCAAAATCCTGGAACTCCCTTCCTAACAGCACCGTGAGTATACCTACACCACATGGACTGCAGCAATTCAAGAAGGTGGCTCACCACCACCTTCTCCAGGGCAATTAGGGCCTTGCCAACAATCCTCACATCCCATGAACAAATTAAAAAACATTCTATAAATTCTACAGAGCAATTGGGCATACACATTAGAAGGTGAAATATCATTATATTACAAAACTATGGAACTTTTATCACCATGGAAAATTTGACATGACACAAATATAAGATTAATTTTCCAGGGCCAGAGTGATTGTTCAGCAGTAGCTATGACTTAATATATTGTAAAAACACAGTTACATCTCATTAAGAAGGTGCAATTTTGGGGGTTTTAACTGCGATATTGCAGAGTAAAACTGGAAGTTCTTGTCTGTCAGTGATTTTTAAAAGATTGTCATCAGCGGGGATTTCAACAGTGCACCCTGTGGAGTTGCAGGTAATCACTGACAGCACCATCTGGATTTCCACATTTAACTGTGCATGTGTGGATGGCAGAAGTTACTATCTGTTACACAGTGTTATGACAGTGAATGCTGTCATTTTTACCGTCTTTACAACAGCAAAATATGGACCATAGAGTGTGGTTGAAGCTATACGTAGGCGGAAAGGGTCTGCAATCCTAAAGTAAGCCGAAATCTTTGTTCCTTGATACCCACAATTTATTTGTGAACAGAGTAGACTGGTTGTGCTCAATAGCGTGTCTTAGACCCTGTGCCCAGAAGTAGGTGAGTGTTACAGGGGGGACAGTCCTTCCATGGCTTACTTGGCTGAAGCTGGCAGAACTTCCATTTGGGGGACGGTGGATTTGTATTGAGATGTACTGATTGGGAAGACTGTGTTGCAGTATTCTCTGTTTGTGCCTCTTAAAATATTCTTGTTAATATTTTGTATATGCGTGGAATTCGATGAAAAATGTTGCACACAAAATTGATGCAATGTAAGTAAAATTTCTGGAAAGTTAAAAACAAACTGAAGAAGCGATATTTAAAGGTGAGCAGATCAATACCCTATTGACTTTTCTCGTTAAGATGAAAGGCTACTGAGACATCCAGAACAGGAAGACCTTCTGTGCCATGCTGGGCTCAAGGTAGAGATACTGATATTGCCTGCAATGCCCCCAGATTGGATTGTGAAAAATTAATTTGAATTTCTGCTCTTGATGGCTTTCTCGCTCATGTGTAGAACAGCTAATTAAGTGAGGTACTGGAGGACAATTCGTACTCTTGATGTTGTAATTCACCAAAGAGTTAAATAGAGAAGTGGAAAAAACTAACAGGAAAAGGTGGAGATAGAAAAACATCATTCCGATCACAGCTAATTTATTACTTCAACATTTTACATGACCCAGTAAGGCACGGAAGAGCTCAAATGAGTATGTATGAATTGAAAATCTGTTGAATATTGGAACCTATGAAAGGCTGGATTTTTTCCACTTTCCTGTGGTTGCCAGGAATACAAGGGTCTGCATTTTCATCTGTAAAAAGTACTTGAAACATTTCTGAACATTTTTTTCCCCACTCAGATCAAGATGTGGGTGTAAAGTTTAAAAAATACCTGGAGGCTAATGTCAACTCTCGGGTAGATGACTTTTAATTGACTTCAGATTTTGAGATGAATGACTTTTTTTTTAGTATGTAATCTTAGCTTTTGAATGTACAGGAACATACAAGTTCGTCATCGATAGTTTGTGACCATGTCACCTTGGGAATAGTTGTTTTGACCTTCACCTTGCATGCTATTTGTATGGTGTGTTTTTGATTAAATGACAAATTATGGGTTTGGTTCTCTGTTCAATTTCTAAACAGTGAATCATAATGCCAGTGATAGTCCAATCATTGGAAAATTGTCATAACTTTGATCTTGAAGTGCTATGTAGTTTTCTGATATCTAATTGCTGCATATTGTTAGTTACTGATCATTACGGATACGACTCATTCATGTCTCACCTGTCCTTTGAAATCGGTTTGTTCTTTGCAGGCTGTACCACATAAGCAGAGTCCATTGTGCTTATAGATCTAAGTTCTAATTGTTACTCTTTCCCTACTCAGTCATTTGGATACCCATAATTTACTAAAGTCTCTGTTTAGTAAATTATAATAAGTGTTGACAGATGATGGAATATGCTGAAGAAATGCCTAGCGAAGGCAGCCTTAGAGCTTGTAGCCTCACTGGATCTTCATTCATTTAATCAGCTTTCCTAAGGAAACAAAATCCTGTGTAAAAAAAAAAGTAAGAACAATGAATTAATCCTCTGCAGTACTTCAGAGGAAATTAACTGCACTTTTCAGTTACTTTTTCCCTATTTCTTCCTCACCTCCTCGTAAAATAGTGTTACGTGCTGATTAAAAATCTGTGTAAACTGCACACCATAGCAGCACATTATTTTTGTATAATTCTCAAAGATTATTAGTAGCATATGTACTGTGTATAATGTTTGCAGTGCTTTCATAAACTTTGACGGGAAACCAAATGTTCTTGTTATTCTTACTGCTTACAGTGCACAGAATAATGTTGAAACTTGCAGACGTGGGGTATCAGGAACTCAATAACACCTTATATTTATATCGCGCCTTTATCATTATAAAGCAAAATTAGACACCGAGCCACGTAAGGTGATATTAGAGAAGATGGACAAAAGCTTGGTCAAAGATTGAGGTTTTGAGGAGTGTCTTCAAGGAAGGAAGAGAGATAGCGAGTCGGAGAAGAGGGAATTCCAGAGTTAAGGTCTAGACAGCTGAAGATATGGCCACCAATGATGGAGCAGTTAAAACCAGGGATGCAAAAGAGGCCAGCTTTAGATGTACATAGATCTCTCAGAAGGTTGTGGGACTGGAGGAGATTACAGAGCTACAGAAGAGCCAGGCCATGGAGGGATTTGAAAATGAAGATGGGAATTTTTAAATTGAGGTGTTGCTTGACCAGGCGCTACTGTAGGTCAGCTAGCACAGAGGTGATAGGTGAACAGGACTTGGTGTGAGTAAGGACATGGGCAGCAGAGTTTTAGATGACCTCAGGTTTATGGAGGGTAGAATGTGGGAGGCCAATGAGTAGTGCATTGGAATAGTCAAGTCTAGAAGGATTTCAGCGGCAGATGATTTGAGGCAGGGACAAAGTCGGGTGATGCTATGGAGGTGGAAATAGACGGTCCTAGTGATGATGTGGATATGTGGTCAGAAGCTCATTTTGGGATCAAATATGACACTAAGGTTGAAAACAGTTTTAGACTCAGACTGTTGCCACTAAGAGGGATGGAGACAGTAGCTAGAGAATGGTGTTTGGAGCGGGGACCGAAAACAATGGCTTCAATCTTCCCAATATTTAATTGGAGGAAATTTCTGTACATCCCGGTTTGGATGCCGGATAAGCCGTCTGATAATTTAGTAACAGTGGTGGGGTCGAGAGAAGTGGTGTTGAGGTAGAGCTGGGTGTCATTAGTGTACATGTGAAACTAATGCTGTGCTTTTGGATGATGTCTCTGGGGGCAGCATGTAGATGAGAAATAGGAGGCACAAGGATAGATCCTAAGGGACACCAGAGGTAATGGTGCAGGAGCAGGAAGAGAAGCCATTGCAAGCGATTCTGTAACTACGATTAGATAGATAAAAATGGAACCAGGCGAGAGCAGTTCCACCCAGCTGGACGACAGCGGAGAAGCTTTGAAGGAGGATGGTGTGGTCAACTATGTTCAAGGCTGCAGATAGATCGAGAAGAGCGAGGAGGGATAGCTTACCTTTGTTACAACCACATTGGTCTGGATTTTATGGGCCCCCCGGGATGGGAACGGAGGTGGGGGAGATCCATAAAATTGCATCAGAAGGTGGAGGGGAGTAGGGTGGTGGAGTGCCCATTGCCTTCCCAATGCCTTCCAATTTAGGCCGGGGCAGGGAAGGCTGAAGATGGCCTTCCGGCTGCAGGCCAATTGACGCCCTTAATTGACCAATTCCTACCTCTTCCTACCTCTGCCTCAATTTAATAGAAGACGGCGGAGCCTGGCATCATGGGGAGGCGCTGCCAGGTTAAACCTCTTAGCGGGCTCAGAGCAGGAGGTGTTCCCTGTTTTATGGAAATCCTGGATCCCCGGAGGCCCCCCCACCCCACCTCTGGCGGCGATCACTGCCTCAACCCTCCTTCACTAATCTCCTCCCCGACATTCCATTCATCCTGTTGCCAGGGCCTGCCTGAATGGCCCTGGCGATCCCAAACCCCATTCACCTATGCCAAGGTCTCCAGACTCTTTGGCACTGCAGGGCCTCCTGCAGTACCAGCAGTAGCCATTGCTCCCAGTGCTGCTACTGGTACTGCAGAGCTGTTGGCCTTCCGTTTGCTTGGCAGCTCTTGGAGGTGGAATCTCATCCTTAAAGGGACAGCAGGCAGTTAATCGGCTGCTTGCTGTGTAATTGCAATGGGGGTCCGACAGAGGGATGAGTTGGGATCTCCCCACCTTCTGGATCGCCTCTGGGACCCCATTGTCACAATGAAATTCAGCTGATAGGCTGTCATTTGTGACTTTGACAAGAACTGTTTCGGTACTGTGGCGGGGGGTGAAAACCTGATTGGATTCATGGAGCTGAATTTTATTAGCTCGCCAGTGACGAGCTTGAAAGAAGGCATGGCGCATGCGTGACTTGTGCGCTGCTGAGCTGCCATAAAATTTTGTGCGGCGGCTCATTTAAATGCCGCGGGTGGAATATCCGCCCCCGGTGACGTAGAGGGGGTGGTCACTCAGTCCCCGGCAATGCGTCTGGCACCACCGCACAGGCTCCGGCGCTATTTTTAAAGGGCTTTAAGCCCTTCAGTTCAATTTACATTTTTAAAGATACATTGATTTGACACTGAGTTTAAAAAATTAAATAAAACCTGGAAGCCCCTCTACCACCCTCACAATGACCACACACTTTATTTTTGGGACTTTCCCACCAAAATAACTTTATTCCCAACCCAAACATTCTCTCCCAAACTTCTTCACCTTCGCCCTTCAACCCCTTCCCACCATCCCTTCAACCAATGGAAACAATTCTCCCCACTTCCCTCCCCCCACCACCCTGAAAATTTCACTCCTCCCCCCCTCCCCACCAGTGTCACCCCTCGGATCTCTGAACGGAGACTGAAGGCGCGGGACATCTGGCAACCGGCCGGAATATCGGTGTGGGACGGCTGTTGCTACCAGGAAAGTGTTTATTCATTTATTTTAATATCATTAACATATTTAGATTAGGGGTCCGCCGCTGAGTGGCGGGGGGGTGGGGGGCGCTGTGGGGGACTGCCCCGAGGCCTTGCTGCCGCCGGTAAAATGCAGCGGAGGCTTCCCGGCATCAAGGCCCATGGCGGGCCTCGCCCGGGAGGATTTTCCGGGTCCCCAACCGCCACAATCCCCGACGTCGGAGGGCTGGTAAAACTCAGCCCATGATCTTTCAACAGATACATAGCACCAGACCTGTGCATACACTTACACAGTTCCAATGTGTAAGCTCTGAAAAGCCCAAGCTTTGGCAGTTGAAATACCTGTTTGATCACAATTTTATTCTTTTATCAAGTTAATTTATTTTAGCTTTGAAGCTTCAGCAATGGCAAGATAACTGAAGCATTGAAACTTTGGCTGCAATGTGAGGACAGGGAATTGTGCTTCTCTGGGGAATAGAAGACATGGCTGGGTAAAAGTTATGAACTGAAGTAGTAGCTTTGCAATTGATTGTTTAGATTCTATTCAGTTTTAAATCCCAGTAGGAATTAACAAAGCTTCAAGAACTAAAGATGTGGTTACAGAACTGCTTTTCTTTGAGTCATTACAGCACAGAAGGAAGCCATTTAGCCCATCGAATCCATGCTGGCTCTCTGTCGAGCAATCCAATGAGTTCCATTCCCCACTCTATCCCCATCGCCCTGCAGTTTTTGTTCATTGCATGATGAAGATGAATCAGGGAAAAGAGGAAGGTGAGTCCTCTTAAGGTTTTATTATACTACGTTAGTAATCCTTAAATTGTGCATAATGAATATTTTTGGATGGTTATAATGGATGCGAAGGATTTATTTAAAAAAATAATCTTGCAGATAACCTTTAATTCTGCTTTCATAGGCGAATAATTTTTTGAATACTAGTTTAGCCAATCCACATACGGATAGAGCATATACAAAAACAGTTGCAACAAAAATGGGGAATATTATCTCTAAAACTAAGTAAATCTTGAGGCAGCTCCAATGAAGATAAAATAACAAAGTGTTTCCAAAGAATTACAAAGAATCCAAAGCATTACAGGAAAAGAATATGCATCCTTAAATTGTGAATTTGGTGTTAAGTAATTTCACTGAAGCATTTATCAAGTATAATGCAATGTTAATGTGATACAGAGGCCGATCCCCTGGGAATAGAGCTCTAAACAGATTATGGAAAGAGGCCTTTTATTCTACAAGATGCAATTTATTAAACTGACTACAAGGTCTGATGTTGCCAGCACCATAGCCAGACTATTGGACAACATCTTGGCAAACTTGGCCTCGTTTTGTCTACTTTTATTTGTAATTAAAGGATGTATAGATGATGCACAGCTCAAATTCTTTCTTCAATATTTTTATGAAGCATTTGATGCTCTTTGCTCCAGCACTACTCCAACGGTTAGATAAAATATGTGAGATCTGTCTCATGTTTTATTGTGTTGTTAAATTATCACTTCTGCTGAGGCTGAATCTTCCAAGTCGGCCACCCGATGTCAGCGGCGGGTGGAAAAATCATCGGCCCTCCTGTGCGGGCCGCATGCTGCGGAACCGGTGGCTCATTTAAATAGCTGTGGTGGCCGCCTCCACCCTCCACCCCCCCCCCCCCTCCCCCGATCACATGGAGAGGACTGGCTTCCCGTCCCTGAAAATAGCATCAGAGCTGCCTTTGCGCAGGTGCTGACGCCATTTTTAAAGCCCGACTGGGAAGTTTAAATGTTTAAAGGTACAGTAAATTTTAAAAAATGAAGACATTTCTTCTGCCTCTCTCCCATGCCACCAGTAACAGGAAAATTAATTATTTGCCCTCCCCCCCCCCCCCCCCACAAAATACTTAACTTGTCCATGTCATTTCCCCCCCCCCCCACAAACTGCACAAACTTTAACCTCCAACCCTTCCCACCATCCCCTACACCCATGACATTACTTTGACCCTGTTTCCACACCCCTGCACTGATAAACTTACCTCTTTCCCACCCCCACCCCCACCCCCACCCCCACCAGTGTGGCGCCTCGTTTCCCCAGACAGGGATCCGAGGGCTTGGGTGCGCCGGCCACTGGGACGAAGATCGCAACGGGCATCAGGTGGTGATGTGAGTATCATTAATTCGTCAATTTTAATTTATTGAAATATTCAAATGAAATTCCCGTTGCCGAGCGGTGGGGGGGGGTCAGCCATGAGGCCTCGCTGCCGCCGCTAATATCGGGCCAGGCCCTACTGGATGAGCAAAAATTCACCACATCCTTCTGAAGGCAGTTAGGGATGGCAACAAATGCTGGTCTAGCCAGCGATGTCCACATCCCATGAAAGAATTTTTAAAAATTTCCTCCAACTAAATTTTTGGAAGACCAAAGCTATTGTCTTTGATCCCTGCTGCAAACTGTTATCTCGCTACTGACTCCATCCCTCCCCCTGGCAACTGTCTGAGGCTGAACGAGACTGTTCACAATCTTAGTGTTATATTTGGCCCTGAGATGAGCAGTTCACATGACTTGGAGGGAATTTTGCTGCAGTTTGCATGTTATTGAGAGAGAAATAAAGAAAAATTCTTGGCAGCTGGAGCTTTTTGATACAAATATACCTTGGATTGCATCATCGATGGAATAAAAATAAATCCCGAATGCTGTGTAAATTTTATGCACTCAACCTTTTGTTTTCCATTGCAAAATATCACTTGATCATGTGTTTCGATGAATTGAATTCCTATATTTTAAATGTTACTAGATCTCAATGACTGTACCCCTCTGATGATGCATAGTAAGTTTTAATCTTAAGTTGCAAAATGAACAACTGTCCAACTATTCCTAAGACCATCTACTTCCACCTCAATAATATCACCCGCCTTTTCTCCTGCCTCAGCCCACATGATGCTGAAAAACTCATCCATGTTTTAGTCATCTCCAAAGTCAGCTGTTTCCAATGTTCTGCTAGTTAGCCTTCCATCTTCCATCCTGCATAAACTTTGGCTCATCCAAAACTCTGCTATCCGTATTCTGGCATGCATCAAGCCCTGCTCACCCATCACCCCTGTGCTCGTTGACTCCAGGTTTACTTAAAGCCTCCAATTTAAAATTCTCATCTTGTGCTGAAATCTTTTCATGGCCTCACCCCTCCTTATCTCTGAAACTTCCTTCAGGCCTACCACTCTGAGAACTCTACATTCCTCTGATTATCCTCTTGTGCATCCCCCCCCCCCTTCCTATAAACCACCGTTGGAGTACATACCGTTAGCCATCTTTGAACGAAGCTCTGGAATTCCCTTCCCAAACCTCTCCATCTTTCCACCTCCTTCTCTCTTCCTTTAAGACATTCCTTAAAACCTAAGTCTTCAACTAAGTTTTTAAGCACCCTTTCTGGTATGTCCTAGTTTTCCAATCCTTTCCAGACACAGTTGCACTCCCATCTTAATGCAAATCTTATGCTTTTTTAATGCTTTTACTGATGTACAATAGATAATGTTTTGCACAAATAAAAATTGCACAATACTAATGCTGCAACCATAGAAACCAAAGGCCGTGGCGTAACGTTGATATCCATGAGATAAGTTACTTTACAGTAGGCTACTCATTGGTTGACATGAAATCGTGTGACATTGATCACAAGTCGTGGGAGTCAGTTGCCAGCATTCGCCAGAGCTGGCGGGCAGCCATAAAGACAGGGCTAAATTGTGGCGAGTCGAAGAGACTTAGTAGTTGGCAGGAAAAAAGACAGAGGCGCAAGGGGAGAGCCAACTGTGCAACAGCCCCAACAAACAAATTTCTCTGCAGCACCTGTGGAAGAGCCTGTCACTCCAGAATTGGCCTTTATAGCCACTCCAGGCGCTGCTTCACAAACCACTGACCACCTCCAGGCGCGTATCCATTGTCTCTCGAGATAAGGAGGCCCAAAAAGAAAGAAAGAAAGAAAGAGACTCATTGGTTGAGTATAGTTGCTGAGTACAGGAGAAAGTATTGCGAATTTGTTTTAAGTTGTGCAATTTGCGGCATGTATTATATTACAGATGGCCATTTTGAATCTCATCAGTGAAGACATTCCTCCTTGTATTGGTAGACATCAGATTTTGCAATAGGACTTGATTTCTGCTATAATAATTGGGAGGTTGGGAACCAAACCTTTCCAAAAAGGCTATAATCATGTTAGGTCTTGTATATGCATCGTTAAATCTATGTATGTGGTTAAAAGCAATTTTAAATCAAAATAGTCCCTATTATATTATACTAGATTGTGTTGTATTGCTGCACAGTGCTTCAATAGTCCAGCATTTTTGAAGACTTTCATTGCCATCAGATTGTTTAACATAAAGACAGATACTGAGCATGAGCAATTGCAAGAAAAAAAATTAGCAAAATTAACTAACCACGAAATTAAATAGAAGTTTGATGAACTGTGCTGAAATTTTCATACTGAGTACTTCCAAACTTAGTAAAGGTTCTATCTATCTCTATTCAAATTTCCTTTATTCTTTGAATTCAGTAGCCGAGAAATTACTGTTACTGTTGTAAACGGCTGAATGCTTGATGTGTTCAAGTGATATTCCCATATTTAGCATTAGACCAATTATTTTAAAACCGTGAGCTGAGAAATGTCATATTAATACATTAAATATTTGCACACTAATGCTGCAAATAGTAATTTCCAGGCTAATATGATTTGAAAAAGTTAAATCACATCGTTACTGTGTTAGTGAAGATTTTATAAAGGCAAGGAATAAACAAAGAACTAATTCAAGTGCAAGGCAATGGTTGAGTTTTAATTTTTGCAGCTCAGTCACCGATACACTAGTGATTCTTTATGGTTGTGCACTAGAACCTTGAACCAATTCCACTTGAACTGAATTTGAATTTTAAACGAGAATTCTGAGATACCCAACAGCTTTAGAATGATTCTTAAAGTGAAATTCTTTACATTAGGGGAGCCCTTCATCTTGAGGGAATGAACAATTTGTATTAAAAACCCAATTACAATTCCTTTTGGCAGATAGGAATGATATTTAATGCAGCTATGGAACAGATTCATTTCATGAAACCAACTTCTCTGCCTGTCTGACAAGGGAATAGTATTGGGAACGTAGTGGATATAGAGAAATGTAAAAGGAGAGAAGAGTCATTTTTATTTCTTGAGCAAAACCACATCATTAATTGGTGTTGTATATAAACAAATTACCTGATAAAGACATAGTTTGCTGAGAAACGTTTATTTCGAATCAGGATTTCTATCCAGGAAAATTGGAATTTATTGCTTTCTTTAGGTACATTTTATAAACTTGAGCTTCTGACGAGAGTTCAATACCAGCATTTGACTTGCGGCTTCACAAAATCATTTTGTTTGAGCTTGAATGTGCCATTGGTTTTCAGTGCTACTGAACACATTGAGAGTGTGCTTTGGATACGATGAAGAACCGCACAGTGAGAAGGTGGTGTAAGTTATGTTGGTATCAAAATCTTAATCCATCACAAACTTAATGGCTTGGATTCCATAGGCCCACCACCGAACTAGGCGGCGGCCAAAAAACATGGTGGCTCGCACATACTGGGCACACGTTGCGGAGCCGCCGTGATTCCAAACGAGGTGGCTCATTAGCATGGGTGGGGTGGCCGTCCTTCCAATGATGTGGAGGGGGCGGTCGAACTGTCACTAGCATACAGCGCAGGTGCTGACGCCATATTTAAAAGATCTTTGAGCCCTAAATGACAAGTGAAATATTTAAAGAGCCAGTTATTTTACAGTTAATAAAAAGAAAGAAAAATATATTTCCATGCCCTTCCCCCCCACCCCCACTACAATGGCATTGCACATCATTCCTGCCCTTTTTTCCCCCTGGAATACCTACTGTGAAAATGTGACCTTACACCTCCCCACGAGTCCTCTCCACCTCCCATTGAGATTAGGTCGGGCCCTGCTGGCGTCAGGGTCAATGGTGGGCCTCAACCATAGCGATCTTCATGCACCCCCCCCCCTCCCCAGCACTGTCCCCCCCCGCAACTGTTCCCAATGTAGAGGGCTCTAAAATTCAGCCCAAATTCTGCAAATGCTGTGCCAAGTGATCAATGCCAGTAATTCTGTTTGTGAATTTTGGTGAGATAATTCAGGACTTTAGTTTTTATTAAGCTAACAGCTATACAACCTTATGTAGACATTTTAATTTATTTTCTGTAACATAGCATTGATTATGACAGAGGTGAAAGGGCCACGATGATGTTGGATAGTGTGCAAGTGTACAATCTAAGTCACATTATAAAAGCAGCGATAAAGATTAAAGAAATGATAGAATGTAGTGTTTTGATGAAGCCTCGGGTGAAAATTCAAGTAGTTAATGGCAGAATATTATCTGGATTAGTCACTAAGCTGATTGTTTGCTTCTGTCCTAAACGCCACATAAAATCTAAATTCAGCTTTCAACCAGTGACACTACCTAGAATATGATGTTTTTTGCAGAGGGTAAGCAGATTGCTGTCGTGAAAGGCACATCATGTACAATGATGCATTTATTTTGTGCTTCAATTTCTACATTTTAGCCAAATCTCCTGTTGCCAGATAGTTGACAAAATAAATGGGAACATGCTCAGGCCAACTTTAAAAAACATCCACCCAATGTGTATTTTGATAATGTCAGGAATGCTCCAAACTGGCTTCTGACCACAGAACACTCAATTCATCCACTGCAGTACTCATTTGTGAGCCTTTATCTGATTAAGCAACAAGATAGCTATTGAGAGGTTCAATATTGTCTTGGTTTAAAAAAAAAATTGGTTGTTTTTTTCCCATAATAATTCCTTTAAGGTGATTTTTGACAACAAGGCCAATAATGTATATCGTGACTTGATTGTGATACATGTGTCAGTGCATTCCAGATTATGTTTGTTTTACTATAGCAAATTTAAACCAAAGTTTTTGATATCGCATGAGCTACAGAATGAAATATTTATGGTAACCAGTAGAAACCTTTCAGTTTAACATGTTGTAAATTAAAGCATCATGTTAGAAGTGCATACATTTCCCAACATAATCTGACTTCAGTCTAGTTATAATTGTGTGGTGGGCCTGCTCCATTGATACCAGGCCATATATATTATGGGCAGGATTTTATTCTGCCCTTGGAGATGGGCATGGAGGCGGGGGTGGTGGGGGGGGGGGCGGTTCGCCATTCCTGATGTTGCCTGGGCCCCCTGCCATTTTATCTGGGACGGGGAAGGCTGAGGCCAATTAATAGCCACTTAAGGGCCTCTTCCCACCTCCACTTCAATTTTACTGAAGGCAGAGGGGTCTTTCTTCATGTGGAGATGCTGCCAAATAAAGCTTGGTGGCTTCCTAGCGGGGTCTGGGAGGTTGGGGGAATCCCTCCTTTGGGGTCAATCCATGGCCCCCGGAGGGCCCCCTCAGGAGGGCCTCCCATGGCGATGGCTGCCCCTCCCCGCATCCCCATCACTGGGCCTGCCTGAATGCCCCTGGCAACCCCAACCTCACTCACTGTCCTGGGGTCTCCTCCATCCTTCGGTTCTGCAGAGCCTCCTGCAATACTGGCAGTGGCCACTACTCAGTGGTGCTGCTGGTACTGCAGAGTTGCCAGCCTTGCAATTGGCTGGCAACCCTGGAGGCGGGAGCTCATCCCTTAAAAGGACAGCATTCCTGATGGCGGGCAATTAATTGGCTGCTCGCTGTGAGATAGCAACGGGGGTCTGATGGAAGGCTGAGGCAGGATATTTAAGTTCTTGAGGAAATTAGTTATTGACTGCATATTGCACTCATGGTTATACCAGTGCATGTGAAAATAAAAGTCTTGTAAGAACAATGCAAGGCTTGGCTATGATACTTTCGATGGTTGAACAGCCTGCTTGCACAGACTAAACAGGATCAGAAATAATGAACTTCTTCTTGAGCAAGGTCATGAAATGTTTCCGGCCACTGTGGAACCATGTTTGTTTCATATTTTCTCAGGATGTGGGTGTTGTGGACAAGGCCACATTTACTGTCCATCTCAATACAACTGAGTGGCTTGTTAGGCTACTTGGGATCCCATTGTCAGGATCAAATGGGGATCCCGAGCATGTACTTGCCGCAGCGGGACCGACTTGACAATTTTACTGGCAGCGTCCTCCTAACTGGCCACCTCTGGGCTGGCTGTCTAATTAAGGACGGCGGGCAGGCTCCTGATGCTGCTGGCCCAATCGGAGTGCAGGCGACTCTGAAGCCTCAGCAGTGCCACCAGGGGAGGTAAGTAGACAGGTAAGTAGAAATAACAAATTCAGGATGGCCGAGGGCAAAAAGTCCTGCTGATCGCAGGGGAAACCCATCGGGGCGGGGGGGGTGGGTGGGGGGGATATCATTGGGGCGCACATGCTGCCTTTCCAGCCCATGGCCCCATCTTTGGGCCATGGATCCTCTGGCTCCAATAGCCCCCAGGCTGGCACAGGAAGCCTGCTCCAAGAAGCTGGTGGCCTGCCCATGTGGCAGGGAGGCTGATTACCAGTGGCCCTCTTTAACGGCCCCTAATAGGGGCCGTAATTATGCAAAATGGCTGCCTACCTCCATGGAGCAGGCAGCCAATCCACACCCCGGCCCACCTCCTGCCCGCTGCTGGAAAACTGGTAGTGTCACTGGACCACTAATCCAGAGGCCCGGGCGAATGCTCTGGGCTCACGTGTTTAAAGCCCACCATGGCAGCTGGTGAAATTTGAGTTCGTTTAATAAATCTGGAATTAAGACGCTAGTCTAATGGTGACCATGAAACCATTGACGATTGTTATAAAAAGCCATCTGGTTCACTAATCTCCTTTTGGGAAAGGAAATCTGCCATCCTTACCTGGTCGGGCCTACATGTGACTCCAGACCCACAGCAATGTGGTTGACTTTTAAGTACCCTCTGAAGTGGCCTAGCAAGCCACTCAGTTGAAGGGCAATTAGGGATGGGCAATAAATGCTGGCCTAGCCAATGACGCCCACATCCCATGAAAGAATCGAAAAAATGTAGTGAAACCTTAAAAGCATCTCATTGAAACTTTTAACATTCTTAGGGGGCTTGACAGGGTCGATGCAAAGAGGCTGTTTTCCCTGGCTGCAGAGTTTAGAACTAAGGGTCACAGTCTCAGGATAAGGGGTTGGCCATTTAGGACTTAGATGAGGTGAAATTTCTTTTCTGAGAGGGTTGTGAATCTTTGAAGTTCTGAATGCCAGAGGACTGCAGCTGCTCAGTTGTTGAGTATATTCAAGATTGAGATCGATAGATTTTTGGGCAATCAGGGAATAAAGGGATATGGGGATCGGGTGTGAAAGTGGAGCTGTGGTAGAAGATCAGCAATGATCTTCCAGAATGGCAGAGAAGGCTCAAGGGGCCATAAGGCCTACTCCTGTTTCTTATGTCCTTGTGTCCTTAAAGGGCAAGGTTCATTTCCCAGGTAGACATTTCCTATTTTTTTCCACTTGCGTCAAGAAGCAAACTACTGGCAAATTGTAATTTATGAGATGAACGCAGAAAATGCTGGAAATGCTCAGTAGTTCTGGCAGCATCAGTGATGAGAGAAACAGAGTTAACTTTTCAAGTCAATGACCTTGCATCAGAACTGGGAAAAGTTAGAAATGTACAGCACTCCCAGTATTTTGCTTTTGTAATTAATGAGCTCCAGGCAGGAAATGATCCGCTTGTGTGAGATTATTGACTTGTCCGTCCTTAGCCAGCTACTATTAGTGAGAGGAGATTGGCAGATTTGCTGGTCCTGGATGAGTATCACTCCATAATTATGGCTTGTATTGAACCTGCTAACAGTATTGTTATACAAAGATATGTATGGTTTTGACGGTGAGTTTCCACCATCTGATGCTACAAATTATTGTTTGAAGAAACCTTATCATTAAGTCGGAATTCTCTCAACTGGTTATTTTTTAGGTGCGCTTCTTGATGATGGGTCTGCTCATTTTTATACGTTACATTATAAGCATGTCTTTAATCCCTGAAAGTAAGTGGTGGGTGAGGCCCAAAAAGTTGATAATTGGAAAAAATCAACCATTTACAGTTATAAATTGAAGCAGAATTATGTGTTAAATTTACTTAATATTCTTTAAATTGGACATAACCAAATTTTCTTTGTTCCAAAAACATGAAAGTGCTTCACAATAGAGGGTTTAAACTCACAATTGCCTCTAGAATGACACCTAATAGCTGGTTGATTGGAAAACCTTCCTTTAGTCTTTAAATTTGACAGTGTGCGAATTCCCCCCCCACCACCCTTCAACCCCCAAAAATGTGTTGTTTAATCTTGTTCTTGCAGAATGGCTGTTGATTATTCAGTTGACTTGACTCTTGTCATGCAAATTGTGGCATCTTTCTCAGTGACTGCACAGGCTTAGATTAGAGGCGAAAAGCAAGTCCCACTGACCAGCTGCTGTGTTTTTTTTTTGTGTGTGTGTCTGCCTCCCTATTTTTTTTATCCTCTCGTTCTCACTCCTTTTTGGCTGATAATGTTCTGATAATGCCATCCCAAGGGGATGGGGCAGTGGGCTCAATAGTACCATATCAGAACTGGCTGTGCGCAGCTGCTAGGATGTGTAATGTGAGGGCAGGTGGCATACCTTGGGGAATGTTTTTGTCTTTACTGCTGGATCCTGCTGCTACTATCTCCTTGAAAGCTGCTGGGGTGGCGGGGGTGGTGCGGTGGTTGGGGGGAGGGATATAAAACCCATATTCTTGTTACAGTTAACACTGAAAATGTTTTGTGAGATTGCACTTCTTTAATACACAAATGCCTCCAACAACAGACCTTGCAGTCCTGTCTATTAGTTGTGTTTTTAGATCATCACAGCTGATGGCGCCGAGATGTGTTGGTTCTTGTGGGCCTTTCTAGCTGCAGGATTATTTTTTCACTGGTAAGCTTTATAAGTTAGGGTCAAGATCTTTGCAAAACAGTTCTGTTGTGTAACCTGCTCCAATCATTCAGGGGGCATTCTCCTGCATAATTTCCCTCTCTTGCCTTTCCTCCTGTTAAACCTCACAACCTGGTAAGTTTGGTTGTTCTTTATGTGTGAGCTTTAAATGGTGTGTGCTGCAGGCCATTCAACTCTGCGTGACATAGCCAACCTCGAATTGTCACATGCTCACATTTATCAGCAAAAGTTGCCGGACAGTCAAACCTTCCCTCAGGCCTCCCCCTTACCCTAACCCCTTACCCTAACCCTGCATCCCATTTCCAGTCGTGCCCTCTCCGATCTTGTTTTTTGAAACAAGGCTTATTTTTCTCTCTGCTTCTTAGTTTAGCATCAGTTGTAGTGCTCCTTGCTGCTGGCCTGCTGGAACTCAACACAGAGCACATATTGAACCAGGAACCTTCCTGGTGTGTATCACTCAGTGTCGCAGCAGGCACTGCCCCTATCCACTGAGTAATCATGGGTGCTCTTGACTTAATACCTATCGATTATTTTTTTTAAATGGAACCATTGTTGAACAGTTTCAATTCAGCATTATTGCTGAATAGATCATCAACAGTCTACCAGCTGGAACTGTCACAGAGAGCAAAACGGGAAAAAAATAAATTGACCTGAATTTGAAATAGAATTTTTATGGCTTTTCAATTTTGAACTCTGGACTGTATAGCTTTTCTTTTCCTCTGTGCCTGAGTTTTACACAGCATCAATTGGTCAATCATTATGTGATCACTATTTGTAGGTTTTTCAATGCAATCTGTTGAAGCTGAAAAATGGCTAAGAAATTTGAATTGAACTATTCTAACTTTTATCTTCATTCATCCTGTAAAATAGATCGATGCAGGAACATGTGTACTTTATTTGTGTTCTGTAAAAATAAATGCTGGAATCAAAGTGAACATTTAATCTTTACAGCTCACGATTGGAAGACGTCACAGTAATGACAGTACTTGAGTTTCATAATGTGTCAGCTGTGGCTCAGTTGGGAGCTCTCTCGCCCCTGAGTCAGAAGGTTGTGGGTTTAAGTCCCACTTGAGGACTTGAGCACAAAAATCAAGGCTGACACTCCAGTGCAGTACTGAGGGAGTGCTGCACTGTCAGAGGTAATGTTTTTCAGATGAGGTGTTAAACCGAGGCCCTGTCTGCCCTCTTGGGTGGATGTAAAAGATCCCATGGCATTACTTTGAAGAAGAGCAGAAAGTTATCCCCGGTGATCTGGCCAATATTTATCCCTCAATCAACATCACAAATATACCTTGCCGGGTCATTATCACATTGCTGTTTGTGGGATCTTGCCGTGTGCAAATTGGCTTCTGCCTTTCCTACATTACAACAGTGACTACACTTCAAAACTACTTCACATCTGATGGTCATGAAAGGCACTATATAAATGCAAGTCTTTCTTTATAAGCAGCTAAACTTATAAGTAGAAGATATGTTTGCTGCAGCTTGGCAACAAAACTGAGACACTTGCATTTTTTATGCAACTTTGCGTCAAGTTGTCAGATTTCCAATACCAGCTGGACAGTCTAACTAATGGGTAGCTGCATTCATTAAAAACTAGAAACAACGATATTTCAATTTAATTATTTTCCTGTAGTTTCTGTTTGAATGAGGCTTGAATTCCATCAGGGCTTAATCATTCCTCATGTGGATAGCTGTGTTGACCACTTCACATAATCTCATTTTCAGACTAAATGCATTGATCAAATCTAGTTCATTACACTTCAAAAGAATTGACTGTTCATGTTTCAGTGCATGTTTATTGGCTTCCTTTGCTCTTTGCTGTAAGATCCCTGATGTTATATTATGTAGTCTGACCTTTTACAATGATTTATTATGTCACCACATCCTCTATCCTCTTAGTGTTGAATAACCTGCATCTGCAGAACTGATGCTATAAAATTATGGCAGTGTAACATCTGGGCATTGTTGTTCCAGCAGCCAAGTACTTGGTGCTTTGGATTCCTCAAAACTTGGAGTCAACTTACAGATGCATGCTGCACCTTGCATTGCATGAATCTATGCATGTGCAATGGCTATTCCATTGCCAAATTTCTGAACTAGTTGGAGTTCCAATTGCTGGGTTTGGTTGCATCGTCCAACCAGCAAGTAGTCAACCGATGAGAGAAGTCAAACGTGGACTGCTGAATAGAAACCCAACGCACAGGGCGATGCCATGCACTGCATTGGATTGTGGGGCATTATGCTAACTTCTTATGCTGTTGGGGTCAATGACCATTAATGAACAGCTAAGTTACTTGCTTAAAATTACTGCTTGAGCAAAATACCAAAGGCCAATTGTGGAAGTACTCCAGCCTGAGCTAGCACCTTCTACTAGCCTTTAATTACTTAAATAAATATTTTTTCCTGGAGAGTGAGTGTTGATGGGTTATTGAACTTTGGGGGGGTGGGAGCTGGGTGGTCAGCAAAGCTAAGTCTAATCCTCTTGCCAGGTTATTTCCACACATGCTGGGGTCACTGACCAGCATTCGGAACCTTTCCTGATTTCCTTCATCTTTATCTCCCCCTCGCTTTAGCTTGGAGACAGTATGGCCAATTTTAGCATCCGTGGCACCCCAAGTCTGGAATCAGAGATTGAACCTTGGGTTTCCTTGTTTGATACAGCTCCATGGCATGTTATCAGCGTGTGCCTGCATATCCACGTCATTATTGGAACAAGAGAATTTCCCCATTGGAAATAAAGGAGTAGTCAGTCTGGAAATCTGTTGCTCAATGGCTTGCTGGTGTTCACCATTTAAACATCTGGGCATGCTGACAGAATTTCTTGTATAATAAATGAGAGAAAAGAATTGGTGTCTGCAATTCCATTTTTAACTGATTGATGCAATTTGTGCACCAGGGCCTTTCAAGATCTCTTCACTTCTTGTAACATAGTGGGGCAGCTTTTACTGCAGTGCCAAAGCTGATTGGACAATCTACAAGCAACAACAGAGAACACACAGGAAAGAAATGCTTCAAATTTGTACAAGTTTAAATCCTGCACCAAGCCCCCAGTGTTAACTTGCTAGTAACAGTGGTTTTATAGTCCTAAAAATCCACACAGGCACCAAGGTAACGCAGTCATAAAAATGTTTTTTTAAAAGTATCTATTTCTGGTATAATTCCCCTAACAACTAAGTTAAAGCACTTCACAATTTAGAAACTGTAAAAAGCTTTGGCAGCTGTAAGATGCTTAATGAATTGTCTTGCAGAAATGTACAATAAAATAAATAATATCGCAGATTGTCTTATTACAATCTTGGGGAAAGTGGATATGTATTAGAATAAAAATGGCAGACAATTCAACTTTTACCGTGAGCTGCGCTCATTCCTAAATTGCACTTCATTAAATACACATGACAATATTTATGTGACATCAGGAGAGTCCCGCTCACTCTTACACTTTATTTTAAGTTTTGAAGACATGCTGTACATGTCAGGGTTTCAGAAGCTAAGTTACAGTTGATTCACTGTCATCCCTAACTCTTCCCAGTCAGCACAGAAGAGACCATGTCCAGGTTGCATCATATAGTGCTGCTAAACCACAATCATGATTCAATCCATTTGAAAGAAAGGCTAACATTTATATAGCACCTTTTATTACCACAGGACGTCCCAAAGTACAATGAAGTACAGTCACTGTTGTGATGTAGGAAACACAGTAGACAATTTGCGCACAGTAAGCTTCCGCAACAGCAATGTGATACTGTCCAGACAATGTTTCTTGTGATGTTGATTGAGGGATCAATATTGGCCAGGACACTGGGGATAACCCCTACTCATCTTTGAAATAGTCCTTTGGGATTCTTTACGTTCACCTGAGCAGGCAAAAGGGGCTTCGGTTTAACGCCTCATCCGAAAGACAGCACTTCAGACAATACAGCATTCCCCCACTACTGCACTGGAGTGTCAGCCTTACTTTTTGCTTTGGACTGGTACTTAAATTCACAAGCTTCTGATTCAAAGGCAAGAGTGCTACCAACTGAGCCATAGCTAACACTTAATGTTACAGAACAGTATTGCAATTAAATAACTTCTTGAATGCATTTTATTTATTAAATTATATACTCTTTAGATTTATGTGAGTTGATAGTGCAAGCAACAACAGCCAGATTCTGAACATTGGAGCACGATACTAATCATTATGCGCTGGTATTAATGTAATATTTTAAGCATGAGCTATATCATTAACATTCAAGTAGATTATTTTGTAGAAACTTCTGGAAGGTGTTGGGTGGACTTAGCCAATAATAAACAGGCTTCAGTTTCAGTGAATCTGGTTCAATTTCAGCAGTGATGCTAAGGGCTGCCTTGGTTTACAAGTCCAAATCCTTAGTTTACTCTGCTGGACGCTGCTCAGTTGTTGGTGGTGTTATAGACAGAATTGAGAGAGAACTGAATCCCTTTTTCCTTCATTGTCTGTAATCAGGGTGTTTTTGACAAAGATGTGTGTGTTTCTTCACCCCTGAGTGTGTGGCCAATTTGAATAACCAGCAGCACACTTTTCGTGGGTTGAAACAAAGAGGATTATTTTTATTCACACGTTCACCCCGAAAGTCTAACACAACATCACTCACACATATGCACACACACTCATGAAAGAAAGCTGCTAAAAGGATAGTGCACTTTTACAAATTGCAAACAAAGGAATATTTCATAATACATGTGATTTGGCTCACCTTGGGGAAAAGGCATGCGTTGCAAGCCTGGTGAAGAAGGCACTTTCACTCCTGAAGTGTAGTTCGGTGGATTTGATAGCAGGAGTCGTATATTGAAGTCGTTGCAGGATTCTCTCAAAAAGGTGGATTTTCAGCAGGACATGAAGTTAGTTGCTTGTAAGAGGTTGGTTTTCTGTACTGGTGGACTTGAAAAGGAACAGGCTCAGAGATCTTACAGCCTCCAGTTCATTAAAGGCACTGCCTTATCTACTTGCTGCTTTTTCTGCAGTCTATATTTTAAAAGATTTTTAAAAGGAGACCAGCATAGCTGCCCCACCATGTGACTTCTCACAATTCCTTTTCCAAATATGGTGGGGGTCTAGGTTGGTGAGCCCCATCCTGGGGTTGTAAGACATTCATCCTGACAATCACCTTCAATTCAGGAATGTCTCCTGATGGTTTCAGGATGGGCATTGATGACACCTCTGAGTCTGGAAGGTATCCTTATGTCCTTTCAGATAGTGAGTCAGTTTCTGAATACACAGGTCAGGCCATTTTTGCAGCCCATGTCCACTTTTACTGTCCATTCTGGTTCATTTGAAACAAAAGAAAAATTCAGTTCCAGAAGATGCTATGCTGAATATAGTCCATGTTTAAAATTATGAATAGGATATGCCTTTACATGTCAAGTTATCTTTGGACCATATCCTTCTCTCTCCAAAATTCAAAGTACCACCAAAGGAGAGTAGACAGTGTTTTTAGTGTCCTGGTCATTATTTCTTCCACAGCCAACACCAGCAAAGCAGATGAACTGGTCATTTTCTCATGAGCTGTTTGTGGGACCTTGCTGCATGCAAATTGGCTGCTTCATTTGTCTACAGATCAAGGACTGTTTTAAATAAAGTAATTCATTGGCTTGATGCCTTGAAATGCTTGCTGGTGTGATAGGGTGCTTTACAAATGTAAGTTCTTTCTGTCCTCACCGCTGTGCTTAGATATACATGTAGCATATAAAAAGCAGGTACAGGCCAATTGTGACAGTGCTCGGCAATGTGGAAGAAGTTGGCGTGTTTCTCAATGCTGGGCCAACAGGGTTTACTATTTACTGCATTGTTCACTTGTGAACTCTGATTTCACTGGAAATAGAAACATTGCTGCACAAAGGACTCTGTGGAAGTTGCTTCAAGTCTTGGGTTTTAGCCTGAAGTTAATGGGGTGACTATTCAATACCACGGTACCTCTGTCGGGAAGTCTTAGTGCTGATGGCACAGTTGGCTATTGTTTTATGCTCACATGCACAGTTGGTATTTAGTGTTGTTACAGTTGTGAATAAATAATCTGAATGAAGCAATCAAAAGAGAAGTATAACATAGCAGGTATGAATATAACCTGGGTGTTAGAACAGTGATGGCAATTAGATTTCTGTAGCTGTCCTAACATTCAGAGTCTTGTTTCAGAGCATTTAACAGGACACTGCACAGTGAGTGATTTCTGAGCAAGGTGCATGGAGAGAGTTGAAGGGCCTTCAGATTGTTTTGAAGATAAGGAGGGAGTTTGAAGGTGCTTCAGCCAAGGAATGGAGTTCCAAAAGGTGAAGACCTAGTATCCTTGTTTATTCGTTCATGGGATGTGGGCATCGCTGGATAGGCCAGCATTTATTACCATCCCTAATTGCCCTTGAGAAGGTGGTGGTGAGTTGACTTCTTGAACTGCTGCAGTCCATGTGGGGTAGGTACACCTATATCATTGCTGGGGAGGGAACGCCAGGCTTTTGACCCAGCGACAGTGAAGGAACAGCGATAGAGTTCCAAGTCAGGATGATGTGTGACTTGGAGGGGAACTTGCAGGTGGTGGTGTTCCCATGCATCTGCTGTCCTTGTCCAGGTGGTAGAAGTCGTGGATTTATAAGGTGCTGTTGAAGGTGAGTCTTTGAAATTCCCTTTCTCAAAAGGCAGTGGAAGCAGAGTCTTTGAATATTTTTAAGGCAGAGGTAAATAGATTCTTGATAAGTAAGGGAGTGGAAGGTTATCGGGGGTGGGTGGAAATGTGGAGTGATCAGTTCAGCCATGAGCTTATTAAATGGCGGAGCAGGCTTGAAGGGCTGAGTGGCCCACTCCTGCTCCTAATTCGTATGCTCATCTGTTCGTACCAGCCTTGGTGCGTTGCTGCAGTGCATCTTGTAGATGGTACACACTGCTGCCGCTGTGCGTCGGTGGTTGAGTGAGTGAATGGCACCCCATCCACAAACAGTCAAGTGGGCTGCTTTGTCCTGGATGGTGTTGAGCTTCTTGTGTTTTATTGGAGCTGCACCCATCCAGGCAAGTGGTGAGTATTCCATCACACTCCTGACTTGTGCCCTGTAGATGGTGGACAGGCTTTGGGGAGTCAGGAGGTGAGTTACTCGCCACAGGATTCCTAGCCTCTGACCTGCTCTTGTAGCCATGGTATTTATATGGCTACTCCAGTTCAGTTTCTGGTCAATGGTAACCCCCAGGATGTTGATAGGAGATTCAGCAATTGTAGTGCCATTGAATGTCAATTGGAGATGGTTAGATTCTCTCTTGCTGGAGATGATCTTTGCCTGGCACTTGTGTGACGCGAATGTTACTTGCCACTTATCAGCCCAAGCCTGGATATTGTCCAGGTCTAGCTGCATTTCTGAATGGACAGCTTCAGTATTTGAGGAGTTGCGAATGGTGCTGAACATTGTGTAATCAGCAGTGAACATCCCCACTTCTGACCTTATGATTGAAGGAAGGTGAAGCAGCTGAAGATGGTTGGGCCTTGGACACTGCAGTGATGTCCTGGAGCTGAGTTGATTGACCTGCAACAACCACAACTATCTTTCTTTGCGCTAGGTACGACTCCAACCAGTGGAATGAATTGAATTGGCTGAATACTGGCATCTGTGATGCTGGGGACCTCAGGAGGAGGCCGAGATGGATCATCAACTTGGCATTTCTGGCTGAATGTTGTTGCAAATGCTTCAGCCTTGTCCTTGTGCTGATGTGCTGGGCTCCCCCCATCATTGAGGATGGGGATATTTGTGGAACCGCCTCCTCCAGTTAGTTGTTTAACTGTCCACCACCATTCACAACTGGATGTGGCAGGACCGCAGAGCTTAGACCTAATCCATTGGTTGTGAGATTGCTTAGCTCTGTCTATCACATGCTGCTTCTGCTGATTGTGTAGTTGCCAGTGGTGCAGTGAGGGAGCCGGGATGAGAAATTGGTTGATGCAAATATTGGAGGAATAGAGGGTGCATGCACACAATTGGAACACGGCATGAAGATTGGGAGGTTCATGGCCATATAGAGATTCAAAGGCATTGATGAGTGTCCTATAATCCATTGTCCAGAGCATGGGAAGCCAGTGGAGCTTAGCAAGGATTGAGATGATGGGTCTTGGTATGGGTGGATGGCAAGTATCTTATGGAGGATGAATTTGGAAAGACCATTGAAAAACTGGTTGGGGAAATCCTCTATTGAGGTGATGAAGGCATGGGTTACGATTTTGTTGGTGGTAGGGGAGGTGGAGGGAGGTGAGGCTGCATGTCTTCCAGGTAAAGAAAAAGGAAATGACTGATCAGATGTGAGGAAAGAGATTAAACTCAGATAAAAGCAAAATACTGCAGATGCTGGAAATCTGAAATAAAAACAATAAATGCTGGAAATACTCTGCAGGTCAGGCAGCATCTGTGGAGAGAGAAGCAGAGTTAACATTTCAGGTCAGTGACCCTCCTTCAGAACTCTGCTTCTCTCTCCACAGATGCTGCCAGACCTGCTGAGTATTTCCAGCATTTCTTGTTGATATTAAACTCAACTTTGATCATTGCATTACAGTTCCTTGCTTCTGGCCTCAGTCTGAGCAGGTAGCTGAGGTGTTTAATGGAATAGAGTCCAGAGGCGTGTAGGTGTTTGTAAGACCCTTAAAGGGTTAGATTACAAAGCTGATGAGACAAATTTCTCCGCAGCAGTTCTGCTTCGATAACATCAGAGTTTGCTCTGTTCACATGACAAGGAAGCTCTTGAGTGGTAATAAGACCATCAGAAAGGAGAGTGAAAGCAGCCTTTGTCCTATGCAGTATTTCCATTACCATGGTAACACCTCAGCTGTTGATATACTAACACTAATTTTCATGCTGTTTGAGAGTGTTGGCAGAAGGGAGGTTACTCGCCTGAAAATAATATGGATCCAAGAGTTGAGATGGCAAATATATTGCTGACCTGCTGATGTATTGTTCCAGTTTTTTGTCCCAAAAATATGCTTCAGTCATTAAAATTTCTAAAAAATACATTACAAAACAGTTCAGATTTGACATTTTGGAAAGTACAATAGAGATCAGATTCCTTTGATACAGAACATGAGGTGCCTCCCAACTCTTGCCATTCCATTTTATATGCAATGTACATTTGCATTACACAGCATAAACTTTTTTGGTGCATACAGTCCGAGGGATTTTACACAGGTTCCAGCCCTTCGGTTCGCTATGGCAGGAGGACCTTACACAGTGGTCTTTCCGCATTGAGCCTTTGCAGAGGCTGCCCCAAGCTTTAGTGCGTCCCTCAGCACATAATCCTGGACCTTGGAATGTACCAGTCTGTAACACTCGGTCATGGACAACTCTTTGCTGGAAGACCAACAAGTTTCGGGCAGACCAAAGAGTGTCTTTCACTGAGTTGATGGTCCTCCAGCAACAGTTGTTGTTTATCATGTATGTGTTCCTGGGAACAGCCCGTATAGCACTGGGTCCTGCGTTACGGAGCTGGTTGGGATGAATCCCGACAAAAATCACTGCATCTTGTCACACCTGCTTTGCAAAGGCACATTCCAGAAGGAGGTGGGTGACGGTCTCTTCCACACCAAAGCCATTTCGAGGGCAGCGTGTGGAGGCTGTGAGACACCGAGCGTGCAGGAGAGCCCTTCTCACCACAAGCTAAGCTACATTTGGTGCTTGTTTGAAAGTTCTGGCAATGAGACGTTCTGCCAAATGAGCTTGACAGTTTGCTCGGGAAACCATCCAACAGGATCCACCATCTCCTTTTCCTATAGGGCCTCGAAACATTACGTGCAGACTACTGCCTGATGGATTTGTGGTCAAAGGTGTTTTTTTGCACAAGCTTTTCCACAAAGGATAGGTGGTATGGCACAGTCCAACTGATTGGACTGTTCTGCGGCAATGTGGCTAGACCCATCCTTCGCAACACTGGGAACAGATAGAACCTCAGCACGTAGTGACACTTGGTGTTTGCGTAATGAGTTTCGACGCACTGCTTGATGCAGCCGGACACAAACTTAGCCATCAGGATGAGGGCAACGTTGGCTACATTTTTTTACCCCTTTATCCAGAGGTTTGCACATCCTGTCGCTGCAGACACGGTCCATTTTCGATTTCCAGATAAAGCGGAAGATGGCTCGGGTGACCGCCATGGTGCATGAGTGGGGTATGGGCCAGACCTGCACCACATACAGTAACAACGTGAGCGCCTTACACCTGATGACCAGATTCTTACCCACATTGGAAAGAGAACGCTGCTCCCACATGCTCAGTTTCTGTTTTACCATGGCTACACACTCCTTCCAGTTTTTGGCACAAGCCCTGGCCCCTCTGAACCATATCCCCAGCACCTTCAGGTAATCTGACCTGACGGTCAAGGGAACAAAGGATCAGTCGGCCCAGTTCCCAAAGAACATGACCCCGCTCTTGCTGCGATTTACTTTGGTTCCCAAGGCCAGTTTGAACTGGTCACAGATGCTCATCAGCCTGCGAATGGACAGTGGATCCTAGCAGAAGACGACGACGTCGTCCGTGTACAGGGAGGCTTTGACCTGAGTGCCTCCGCTTCCTGGGATTGTCACTCCTTTTATGTCCGTATCCTTCCTGATAGACTCAGCAAAAGGTTTGATACAGAAAACAAACAAGACAGGAGAGAGAGAACAACCCTGTCTGACTCCAGATTTGATCAGGAAACTTTCCGATTCCCACCCATTGTTTGAGATTGCGCTACTGATGTTTGTGTAGAGCAGTTGGATCCAATTGCGGATTCTGTCCCCAAACCCCATTTTGGAGAGCACGTCCATCATGTAGGTGTGCGATCTCTTGTCAAAAGCCTTCTCCTAGTCCAAGCTGATGAGGCAGGTGTCCACCCCCCTGTGCCATACATAGGTGATCGTATCCCTGAGTAGTGTGAGCGATCTTCCTGCCAGGTACAGGACAGGTCTGGTCAGGGTGAATCACCAATTCCAGAGCAGACTTGACCCGACTGGTGATGACTTTGGAAAGAATCTTGTAATCTACATTAAGCAGTGAGATGGGCCGCCAATTTCTGATCTCCTCCCTCTCCCCTTTCCACTTGTAGATGAGGGTGATGATGCCTTTCCTCATGGATTCTGACATGCTGCTGGCCAGAAGCAAACTCTTGTGCACTTCCAGCAGGTCTGGGCCGATCCAGTCCCACAGAGTCGAATACAACTCAACCGGTAAGCCGTCACTTCCGGGAGTTTTACCCGTCTCGAAGGACCTGATGGCCTTTGTCAGCTCGTCCAGAGTTAGCGGTTTGTCCAGACTCTCCCACATGCTGTCATCTAAGACCTCCGTGATAGATGACAGGAAGGACTGGGAGACTGTGTTGTCCGTGGGCTTCACGTTGTACAGCCAGCATAAAAGGATTTGCTGTTCTTTAGTATGTCAGATTGTGATGACGTTACAGAGCTGTCCTCTTCCTTCAGGCTGCTGATCACAGAGCTCTCTCTGTGTACCTTTTGGAAGAAGAAACACAAGCGCGTCTCATCCTGCTCAACGGAGCGGACTCTGGACCAGATGATGATTTTGGAGGCCTTCAAGGCAAAGAGCGAGACCTGCTGAAGATCCTCTTTGGAGTCGATGTCAAGGAGGATTTCCATCAATTGCAGCAGTAGCAGATTCTGCATTCTTTTCTGGAGTCGGAACATTTCCCTCTGTCTCTCTTTCACCCTCTGAACACCTTTGAGGATGTTCGCCTTGATCGCTTCCCACCAGTGCGCTGGAAACTCAACGAGGGTTTCTTGGTTCTCCAGCCTTTGTAATCCCTTTTGAGTTCCTCAATATTCTCTGGGTTCAGCAGTTTTATGTTCGGCTTCCATGTCCCCCTGCCAACCCGCTGGTCATCCTGTGAGTGACAGTTGGCCGGTAGGAGGCAATGGTCAGAGAAGAACACCAATTGACATCAGTGGATCTGACCGTGAATGCACAGGACACAAACAGGAAGTCAATCGTGTAACGGACAGATCCGTCTGATCTTGATCAGGTGTATCTACTCTGTGCTCCGTCTGCAGGGTTGCTGAAGATGTTGTGCAGCTTGGCATCATTTACTGTTTCCATCAGTTGACTGGACGTAGCGTCCTGTTTGCTGATGTCACTGCCGGATCGTCCAGCTGCATCGATGATGCAGTTGAAGTCACCAGCTTGAATGACTGGCCTGGACGCCGCCAGTAGCAGTGGGAGCTGCTGGAGGACGGTCAGCCACTCGCTGTTTTGAGCCGGGGCATGCACGTTGATTAACCGGAGCAGAGCATTGTTGTACATTGTGTCTGCTATGAGGAAGCGATCGTCCACCACCTCCTTAACTTCGGAGATGGTGAAGTTGCCTCCCCGCAGCAGAATACCCAGGCCAGAGGAACGGGAATCATTTCCCCCGACTAGATCGATGGCCTGTGGGACCACCATCGCAGCCATTGCCTGTAAGTGCTGAGGTGCGGTATCACATGCTCCTGCAGAAATATTAGGTCGCTTTGTCCTCGGCAAGATAACCCTAGGTCAAAACGTATCGCATTGTGGACTTAACTCTACGCATATTAATGGAAGCAATCTTTAAACCAATTTAAAACTGGATGCTGCTTTGCATTCCAGATGTCATTAATAGTCCCAGTACTTGGGTATTTTCCTGCATACCCATAGTGTTCACCAACTGTTGCACCATCATTGGGCTCAGAAAACTCTCCTGGTCAGTCACTGGGGGGGGTTTGTTCCACTGGGGTGACATCAGGGGGAGGGGGTCTTATTGGCAGCGAGGTTTGAACTGTCCTCTGCTCGTGGTGTCTTTCTCCTCAAGGACGTTACTGCTCTCGACTTCCTGGAGCTGGGGGGCTTTCTCTTCCAGTTCCTTTGCGCTCTGCCACTTCTTTTGCAGGTGCCGACTTTCTGGCCTTTCCACATCTGATGAGGAGCAGCTGCTGTAGTCCGTGTCAGTCATTCGCCTCCTCTTGCTACTGGTTTGGGTGGTGGCCTGTTCCTTTTTTTGGGTGGTCCTCTTTGTGGTTTTCCTTTTGACCACTTTCCACTCACCCAGTTGTCCCTCTGCTGGCTCCTCGTCCATTGAATCTGTCTGTTGAGGAGGAGGTTTCGGGCACAGAGTTGGTGTTGGGTAGCTTGATGCAGCTCCCTCCATTGGATTGTTCCAGTATTGTATTGTATTGTTCCAGTTCAGCACCTGAAGCTGTCACTGATCCGTCTAACATGTGAAAGTGAGTCTCAGCCAAATACGCCCAATGATAGCAAGATTCACATCAATGTCACTTTTTGTTCTTTGTTCGGGCATTCCCCTAAAGCTCACAGCGCATCAAGCATCCACATGTATGTATGCAACCCATGTCAACATAATCTCTATGTTTACCTCTGTGTTTGCTTTGCACTGCAAGTTTCGGAGGAAGGGGATTGCTTATTGCAACTGTGCAGTTTATTCTTACTGACTGTTTTGAGAAAGATAGACTTTTGTCCTGTAGGCATGTTTGTTTGTGTGTGGTTTTCAGTCATGTCATTTTTGGACTTCAGCCTCATTTTCCTTGTCCCATGCCGTGGTATATATCTGTGATAAAGACTAGCTCCCACTCAAATGGACAGAAAAACTCCAGCAGTCATAAGTAACCTGTTTTCCTTTAAGTTATTTTCTGTGGAAAAATAGTCAAAATTCCTGAAATGAGACAGTGACAAACCAGACCGCATTTTAGATTGAAGTTATGAAGTGAAATTAATTAACAAATGAACAAATAATCATTTAATGACTGTGTATTCTTCTGGAAATTCTTCTATTAGCTTCGCAAAAGGAAAAGAAGAAAAGACTACAATTCATCAACATCCTGGGGGTTACCATTGACCAGAAACTTAACTGGACCAGTCACACAAATGCTGTGGCGACAAGAGTAGGTCAGAGGCTGGGAATTCTGTGATGAGTAACTTAGTTCCTGTCTCCCCAAAGCCTCTCCACCATCTACAAGGCACAAGTCAGGAGTGTGATGGAATGCTCTCCACTGGCCTAGATGAGTGCATCTCCAACAACACTCAAGAAGCTCAACACCATCCAGGACAAAGCAGCCCGCTTGATTGGCACCGCATTCACCACCTTAAACATTCACTCGCTTCATCACCGATGCACATTGGCAGCAGTGTGCACCATCTACAAGATGCACTGCAACAACTCCCTATGCCTCCTTTGACACCATCTTTCAAACTCATGGACAGCAGATGGATGGGAACACCACCACCTGCAAGTTCCCCTCCAAGTCACACACCATCCTGACTTGGAAATATATCACTGTTCCTTCACTGACGCTGGATCAAAATCCTGGAACTCCCTTCCTAACAGCACTGTCGGTGTACCTACACTACATGGACTGCAGCGCTTCAAGAAGGCAGCTCACCACCACCTTCTCAAAGGCAATTAGGGTTAGGCAATAAATGCTGGCCTGGCCAGCAATATCCACATCCCATTAATAAAAAAAAATCTTGAACTTTTATATATTTTATGCAAGTCATGTTTATTTTCTTGTAAGAAAAATTAGTCTGCACTTCATCTCTTTGAAGTTCCAAACTACCTCCCTCTGTATCGCTCTTTCTGTTTGTATTGTAGGCTTTTCTCTCTTCCTTTGTCTGTCTCTCAGACTTCTAGTTGTGTTCCGTCTCTCTTTTTGCCCCTGTCTTTCTTCTGTGATTTTTGTTTCACTCTTTGTTAGAGTGTAGGGGTAGGATTTTCGCGGCCCCATGGTGATACGCTGGGAGATGGTGGGGGGCTGCTGGTAAAATAACAGGGACCAGTGTCGGGACTGCTCCCTGATGCATTCCTGCTCCGGGGATGTTTTCAAGCGGTGTGCTGGGATGCGGAATGGCTGCCCTCCACACGGAGGCAGGCAGCCAATTTAAATAGTTAGATCCCCTCATAGGGGTGACTTTCCGGGAGTGCTGGCATTTTGCTGGTGGCGAGGCAGCCCCCCTGGCGCTGTGAAGGCCCGCAGCTTTATGGAGGTGGTGTTCCTGTGCCAGCCTTGGGGAGGGAGAAGGGCATCCAAGCGGAGTTCTCCATGCCTCAAAGAGGGAGCCACTCGGAGGAAAGGCCATCTGGAATACTAAATTAAAATTTTTCCTCCAAGGGCACCTCCACTTTGATGCGCCGTCACGTTCTCCGACCTGCCTCAGCAGCGCCACCTCTTGCTGGGCCTGCCGGGGCTTCAGGGATGCTGGCTCTCTGATTGGGCTGGCAGCATCTGCATCCCGCCGGCCAGTTAAGCCAATTAGGAAGTTGCCTCCGGGAATATTGTTGAACCGGTCTCACTGCCAGCTAGTGCGGGTTCAGGACCCCTATTTGGTCCCAATGTCAGTAAAACCCAGTCCTCAACCTCTCCTCTGCTTATCTCTCAATCCCCTTTTATGAGTGTCACATAAGGTGGCACCTAACAGTACACCTTTCCTTCAGTACTCCAGTGCAATACTGAGAGAGCTCCACACTGGCTGAGGTGTCGTATTTCAGATGCCATAGGAACATAGGAGCAGGAGTGGGCCATTCAGCCCATCGAGCCTGCTCCGCCATTCAATATGATCATGGCTGATCAATTAATATGCCAATTTAAACTGACGCCTTGTCTACCATGATGCTTTTTCAAGAAGAAGAAGGGAGTTCTTCTGGTATCCTGGCCAACATTTATCCCTCAGCCAAAGATACTAAAACAGATTATCTGGTCATTTATCTCATGGCTGTTTTTAGGAGATTGCTGTGTGCAAATTGGCTGACATGTTTCCCTACACTACAAAATCAAAAATATTTAATTGGCTGTGAAGCACTTTGAGATGTCCTCAGTTCATAAAAGATGCTGTAAAAATGCAAGTTATTTTTGTTTCAGTCTTGTACCTTTAATAAAAATCATGGTACTGGTGCCTATAGTTTACAGAAAGGAAGAAACCATAGTGTTCCGTATAATTTACCTGAAATTTCAATTAACAGCTTTATTTTCACATCCATCAATCACTTGTCAAAACTATGTGGCTGTATCTTGAATGTGATGAGAATATGATCCTCCTCCGAATCCCTGCGTGTCTGTTCTGTATCCATCACCCTCTGTATGTAGTTATTAAATCTAAACCAGTTACCTTCCCACTCTTGACTTGAATCCAGCTATGTTAAACAATTTATTAGGGATCTGCTGATATTCGAACTTTGTTAACTTCAGTAAGGTTTTTATGTGACCGTTCCTTCTGTGTAAACTTTCAGTTTCTTGAGTCACTCCCCTACTCAGATGCTTCATCTCGAGTACTTTTTGCTGCTCTCCTCTATGTTTTCTCCAAAGACAGGAAGTTCCCACTGTATTAGCCTACAGGCAATGGGTACTGAGAACCAGCGGGGAGAGGATGCCCAAGAGAAGTGGAAAATACAAAGGTGAACAACAGAGTGTGGGAGGAGGGTTTCAGATTCTATGGGCAGGATTTTCGTGGGCCGATGGGCACAGGAAGGGAGGTGGGTGGGCACATAATTTCGCGCCGTTGGCTGGCATGCCAGGTTGCCGGCACCACCCTGCTCCTGAGCCATTTTGGGGAAGGCTGGATCGGAGGTGGAATGGGCTACCTGCCCACAAGTGCTCACTAACAGGCCAATTAAGGCCACAGATCAGAGGCCGACTGAAATTTTCCAGTCAGCCCGCGAGCCCCCATAGTGTTTGCAGCGACCTGGAGAGGGCCTCCCAGTGATAGACTAGGGGGCCAGCACTCCAGGAAGATGTCGAGGCAGCCCACCCCCTCCCCACCCCGCACCTACCTGGCCACAGCCATGGCCACAGGCCGCCCTGTGGAGGGGATAACCCTCAGCATAAATACTCAGCATAGACTGAGTATGGCATTAAGGTTCCCTAGCAAAACTGAAGTCAATGGGAATCAGGGGGAAAACTCTCTGCTGGTTGGAGTCATACCTAACGCAAAGGAAAATGGTTGTGGTTGTTGGAGGTCAATCATCTGAGCTCCAGGAGTTCCTCAGGGTAGTGTCCTAGGTCCAACCATCTACAGCTGCTTCATCAATGAACTTCCTTCAATCATTAGGTCAGAAGTGGGGATGTTCGCTGATGATTGCACAATATACAGCACCATTCCCGACACCTCAGATACTGAAGCAGTCCATGTGGAAATACAGCAAGACCTGGACAATATCCAGGCTTGGGCTGATCAGTGGCAAGTAACATTTGCGCCACACAAGTGCCAGGCAATGACCATGTCCAACAAGAGAGAATCTAACCATCTCCAATTGACATTCAATGGCATTACGATCGCTGAATCCCCCACTATCAACATCCTAGGGGCTACCACTGACTAGAACTGAACTTGAGTAGCTATATAAATACCATGGCTACAAGAGCAGGTCAGAGGCTAGGAATCCTGTGGCGAGTAACTCATCTCCTGACTCCCCAAACCCTGTCCACCATTTACAAGACACAAGTCAGGAGTGTGATGGAATACTCACCACTTCCCTGGACGGGTGCAGCTCCAACACACTCAAGAAGCTCAACACCATCCAAGACAAAGCAGCCCGCTTGATTGATACTCCATCCACCAACATTTACTCCCTCCACCACCGACACACAGTGGCAGCAGTGTGTACCATCTACAAGATGCACTGCAGCAATGCACCAAGGCTCCTTAGACAGCACCTTCCAAACCCGCGACCTCTAACAACTAGAAGGACAAGGGCAGCAAATGCATGGGAGCATCACCATCTGCAAGTTCCCCTCCAAGTCATGAACCATCCTGACTTGGAACTGTATCGCCGTTCCTTCACTGTTGCTAGGTCAAAATCCTGGAACTCCCTTCCTAACAGCACTGTGGGTGTACCTCACATGGACTGCAGCGGTTCAAGAAGGCAGCTCACCACCTCCTTCTCAAGAGCAATTGGTGATGGGCAATAAATGCTGGCCTGGGCAGTGATGCCCACATCCCATGAATGAATAAAAAAAAAACCTACCCACATAATGGCAGCTGGGCAGCTGTTGCTATTTTTTTCCCCTAATTCATTTAAAGTTGCTGAGAGGAAACCTCCATCTTGAGGTGCCCACTCCCTTAACTGCAACAGCAGGCTGGAGCTCCTTCCATGCCGGATGGCCTCCTATTGGCTCTCCAGTCTCGAGAGCTCACCCGCTGTAATTAATCGGACGGTGAGCACACCCTCTGGCCACAAATTGGTTAACCAAGGCAAAATCAAGGCTGGATGACTGTTCCCAAAACAGTACGGGGCTGTGACCCACATTTGACCCCAACGTTGGGGTCTGACCCAAAATGCAAAATGCTGCCCCAAAAGTTAATTTAAATTTTGAGTAATTTGGTTAGTTTATTATAGTTTATGATGCTTGATGAATAATAGCTTTTTTCCAACCTGTATTTTTCTCAGTTGTGATTGGTCATTTTAGTTGCCATTGTTTTCATTTGTTGGTTTTCGATCAAATGGGACATTCATACCAATCATGAAATTTTTTCCATAATGTGATGTAATTGAGAAGTACTAAATGCAAGACTTGGATATATAGAAAGAAAGAAACACTTGCAATTATACAGTGCCTTTCACAACCTCAGCTGCAGAGGTATTTGGATATACTCTCTGATCAGTATTCTGCATCCTATTAATCTAACTTGGATAGGAAGATCTGTTCACTGCTAAATCACACCGCTGTAAGAAAAGGGTCATTGTGTGTAACCTTAGTTTTTGCATCTGTATTGTTCTTGGTTTTAGCCCAAGCATCATTCTATTCATGATTTAATTAATCTATTTTGACCAGGTTTATTTATGTAACTGAGGAGCTTTTGTGCAACATTTAATTCTGAACAATGCTGAGTCTCTGTATTGTGGCTGGATATTGCAAAATCTATGACAAATCCTTCACAAATCACATGCCGCTAGTTGTCAGAGTTTCTATAGGAATTTGTCCAACAGAATTTTACACTTGTTGTGAAACTGCTTCCGAAAAGTTCAAAAATGTTCACTTGCGCACGTGCAAATAAAATCTCTCAAGAATAAAATATATCGCAGCTGAGAAAATTTAGCATTTAGTTACAGAAGAGTGTGGCGAGAGCAACAAAAAGCTACTGAGTTTATTCAGCTTTTAAAAGTTTAACTGTGGAGAAAGCTGACAGCTACTATTACATAGAAATGCATAGGATTTGGCCCAATCACTCTAAGTCTGTGCTCCACACGAACCTGCTTCCCACTCTTTACTTCATCTTGGACTATCAGCATATCCTTCTATTCCTTTACCCCTCATGTTCTTAGCAAGCTTCCCATCTAGGCTAACAATGGGGACAAAGAGAAAAGGACGCACTATGTTGTATAATACAATGTACAGGGTTCTTATAAATTGCATTGTAAGACTTCATAGAAGCTTTAAAATTTTTTGGATTGCACTTATGTGCAGTGGGTAGATTTCTGTACTGAGAATATATGAAGTGTAAATAAGGCCCTTTGTTCATTTCTTCTGATTCTGCAGTTCTGTTGATAAAGTTGAGTGCAAATACTAGTACGATACTTATCTTGCAAAGTGCACATAGTTTTTCTGCAAATATGAGTAGCTGTCTGGAACCTATACTCTAGAATTCCCTCTCTAAAACTCTCTGCCTCCCCACCTCTCTCCTTCTGGAAGACGCTCCTTAAAATCTATCTCTGTGACCAACCTGTCCTAATATCTCTTTATGTGGCTCCATGTCAAATCTTGTTTGATAACACACCTGTGAAGCATCTTGGGACATTTTGCTACGTTAAAGGTGATACGTAAATGCATGAAAATAAAAGCAAAATACTGCAGACGCTGGAAATCTGAAATAAAAACAAGAAATGCTGGAAATACACAGCAGGTCTGGCAGCATCTGTGGAGGGAGAAGCAGAGTTAATGTTTTAGGACAGTGACCCTTCTTCAGAACTGTTCTCTCTCCACAGATGTTGCCAGACTTGCTGTGTATTTCCAGCATTTCTTGTTTTGATATATGTAAATGCATGTTGTTATTGTTGGTGATGATGGTGATTCTTTACCAAGTCCAGTAGCTGAGCTCAAAGTTACCATTGGTTTTCTTGACAGAGGCTATAATCTTTAGCAATGGGCTGGTCTTGGTGGAAATTTGACAACTCTGATGGACATGAGAATATGTCACAAGTGCACTCTGCTCCCACATGTATTGTCGTTAATAGAAAGTGTCCGTAACCTAAATGTGCAATTGTGCAGGTGTGTTAGAAAGAAAGACTTGCACTTATATAGCACCATTCATGACCTCAGGCTGTCCCAAGGTTATTTACAGCCGATACAGTACTTTCTGAAGTGTAGACACTGTTGTGGGAAACATGCAGCCAATATGCAAAGAGCAAATCCACATAAATAGCACTGTAATGATGACCAGGTCATCTGTTTTAGGGTTGTTTGAGGATAAATTTTAATCAGGACACCAAGGAGAACTCCCTTGCTCTTTGTTGAGTAGTGCCGTGAGGTCTTTATACGTCCATCTGAGAGTGCGGATGTGATTTCAATTTCAAGCTTCATCCAACAGATGGCACCTCTGACAGTGCAGCACTCCCTCAGTACTGCACTGGGGTGTCAGCCTAGATTTTGCATGCAGATCTCTGGAATGGAACTTGAACCTTCAACTTTCTGACTCAGAGGTGAGAGTGCTACCAACTGAGCCACAGCTGCCACATTTTAGAGTCAAAAATTACATTTTCAGTGTCTGCTGCCATTTCTCCTGTTAAATCTAGATCCCTGATTCTGGCAACTTATTAAAAGGACTCACCAAATTAAGTCTGCTCTCAGGTTAAGGGACTCAGATTTAACTGCACCATCACCAGGAACTGCCTTTATGCAGGCGTTTTCCAGAATCTAAATTAAAACAGCCCCAGTATAAAAGCAGCTTTCATTGTGCTCAATGCTATGCTTCCGTCGTTCAGTTTTGTTCAACCAGCAGCAATAGCAAAGTAAACCTATTGTAATCACTAAAACCAGTGGCCAGGAAGATCTGTTTTTACTGGGGTTCCTGGCTGCTGGCCTTAGCCATTCTGGCAAGTTGCTGCCGGATGCATGGGACCTGCCTGCTGGGAGCTTGCAGCACTAAACGCAACATTAAAGCAGCTTCAGTGAATTCAGCACAGCTGGGAACACAATTAGCTTCCGCCGCTCCCCCCACCCATATTAAATGTGTTTTTGCAGTTTTTTTAATGATCCCGATGGGCTTTTAATTCAGAATTAACAACGTCCATCTACAATATAGGTAAATTATGTTCATGAACCATCGATAGCGAACTATGTCATTGCAATGCACTTTAATCCAGAGGAGCTAGCTGTAAAAGGTGTTTACACATGGCTGAACATAAATCACAAATAAAGATCTTAGTCTGTGACCTGAACAAGTTACTGCTGTTACTATTAGAGCTGAACGAGGTTTCAATAGGTTTTATTTTCTCTGGCTGTCACAATGTTGTGAATAGCTTCATCAGAGAATGGTTGTTTTTTTGCATTAGATTCAAGAGTACCTTCCATAGATTGAGGTATTGATCTATGAAGGATCCACTGTGTACAATGCAGTATGAGCATTCTGAGAGTTGTTTCAGTTTGTAGAAATAAAACCGAAGGCCCAAAATAAAAGCAGAAAATATTGCTAGACCTAACTAGTGCATTGATAACTGAGACTAGTGTAAAAGGTATCAAGGATACAGAATTCGAAATATACATTCAGGGGAACTTTTTTAGACCAGTACGTAGCAATGTCAACAAGAGATGGGTCAGTTTGACACTTAGTTTTAGGGAATGAAGTTGAGCTGGTGGAAGGCGATTTAGAAAAAGTGGACTGGAAAAAGCTACTTGAGGGTAAATCAGTGTCAGAGTTCGGAGTTCCGAAGAAGGGTCACTGACCCGAAACGTTAACTCTGCTTCTCTTTCCACAGATGCTGCCAGACCTGCTGAGTGAATCCAGCATTTCCTGTTTTTGCCTTAAATTTAATCCTTGGTCAATCTGCCCACCAACTGGAAGATGTATACAAGAGTTGTGTGTTCAATCACTAATTTGATTTTCTCTCCCAGAACGCTACCTCAGACCTTCCTGCCCTGCAGCCTGTGACCACCTTTGCAGCAGCCTCGGAAGGCATCCAACCAGCAGTGTGGACCTGCCACTGGGAGAGGGTGAAGAGGTCACTCATGTGTCCTTCTGCCGCTTCCCAATCCCGAGGTTGCCCCTGCAGATGACCATGAGGTTACTGCTGACCGGATACGTGTGCCTCCATCTCCCTCCCTCTCTCTCTGGAGGACCCACCTCCTGAATGGATGATGCCCATGGCATTTGTGCACTGCTGGTCTGAAGGGCCACTCTAGCAGTTTCTTCCACAGCACTACGCACCCCACAACCCTCCCAGCCCTCTCTTGATGGACCCCTGTACCAGGAGCTTGATGGCACAGTAGAGGCTTGAGCCCAGATCCCTGGCTCCTCAGCTCCTACTCCTCCACACTGAACGCCCTGACCCCATGGCTGCTGAATGAAGCAATGACCTCAGCTGCCTCCCTTATAAATACCTGCTGGGGCTCTGATGCACCATGCCCCTCCCCATGCATTCCTCGTAAAATTAGAACGGGCACGTAAAATGCTGTTCAGTTGGGTCTTCAACAATCTTAACAAGCTGTCAATTGCTGGTTTTGAAAACGTCTCATCGTCTCACTTGACTTGCCATTTGCCGCTGGTAAAATGCAGACTCGGCATGATGACGTTGGTGGTCTGTCCCGACGCCACCCTACGCGACTTTACTCAACTGCCTTTCTCCAATATTGTCCACTTCTGGGCCACAATATCCCAGCCCTGTGCGCCATTGCTCTGTGTGTAACCCTAACCATAATACTGCTTCTAAAATATTTATTTTCAGGGCCACCTGATGGCTCAGTGGATATATGCATCACTTGGGATTGAATACACCTGAGAGCTGTCGATGCTCTGTCGTTGAGTATATTCATGACAGAGATTGATAGATTTTTGGATGTTAAGGGAATTAAGGGATATGGGAATAGTGTGGGAAGGTGAAATTGAGGTAGATGATCAGCTATGATTGTATTGAATGGCGGAGCAGACCCAAAGGGCTGAATGGCAAACTCCTGCTCCTATTTCTTATGCCCTTATGTTCTTACAATCTTGTGTATGATCCTTGGCCTGTGTTTACTTATCTGATCTCAGCTAGGATGGCAGTGCCAACTGGAGCCTAAGCACCTCTCGATTGCAGAAATGAATAATTGGCTTGAGTCCTCACTCCTGATCACTGTCCAGCCGCCATGGTTGAAAATGCTGGTTTGTGGACACTTGTGGGTTTTGTTTGGATGGCCTCCTACAGTCAAATGGTGAAAACTAATTGCTGTCCAGATTTGCTCGTGAAGGAAAGCATTCAGATGAGGTCCTCGTGGGCCTGCTCCACTGCCTCTGGCACCGTGTATCAGCACAAATTGCTGCCTTCAGAAGGAGGAACTGTAAGGGTTAAAAGATCAAGGGGCAAGATTAGCTTGTCAAACCCTAAAACCTGCACACATCAAGCACTGGATTTGTTTACAGTGTAGCAACAATAAAGGCAGAAGGTGATCAAAAGCAGCTTACACAATTTTGTAGATTTTTTTTTTACATGGGTGTGTTTTGAGGAGGCAATGTACCACCAGAGAATTTTTTTAATAAAGCTAATTTAGGTCTAAATGCTGTCCACTTCAAATTGCAGATCACTCATCCTCCTGTTCACCTATCTGTGATGATGTCAGTTGTCACTGAAATGGATGCAGATGCAGCACTTGCACCTGAGCAGTGTCTACACTCATAATGTGTTACATATTTCTGATCTGGGACACCGAGGCAGTTGCATAGCTATATTGCATTGTGATCCAACCTAAAAAGGTTAATACAAGTTTGTATTAACAGTGTTTGCACTATGTGAACAGCATTACCATAGGAATTATTGTCAATGTGGGGGCGGCGCAGTGGTTAGCACCGCAGCCTCACAGCTCCAGGGACCCGGGTTCGATTCTGGGTACTGCCTGTGTGGAGTTTGCAAGTTCTCCCTGTGACCGCGTGGGTTTTCGCCGGGTGCTCCGGTTTCCTCCCACAGCCAAGGACTTGCAGGTGATAGGTAAAATTGGTCATTGTAAATTGCCCCTAGTGTAGGCAGGTGGTAGGGAATATGGGATTACTGTCGGGTTAGTATAAATGGGTGGTTGTTGGTCGGCACAGACTCGGTGGGCCGAAGGGCCTGTTTCAGTGCTGTATCTCTAAAAACAAAAATGACTTGGCTGTACTCTGATGTACTTTACTTATTCTTCAGCACTGAAATAAATTGTCTTAATTGCTGGATTTGATTTTTTTTCAACAGAAAAAAATACTCTTTCTGTACCCATCCTATCTTCAGTTCATTTGCTACAAGTGCAATTTTGCGTGTTATAGTTATAATGCAACTTGTGTAATTGCTTTATGGAATTGTCGAAGTGATTGTTGCCTTTTCAGTCATGGATGGGTTGTAAAGAAAATTTCTTGCAAAAAGTCTCTCAAATATAGAGGTACTTTGTTAAAAATTAAGTTAAGCCTCAAATTCAATGTTGCAGTCAGAAGCAGTTTCTTCTTAATTATTTGTTTCAAACAAGTTGTCTGGTTGAATTTACATATAACCAAGATGGCTGGGATCGCAGTGAAGTTAGATTGTTGTAGGTAACACTTTTACAAACAATTTCCTTCTCTGCTACCCGAGGCAATCAATCTCCAAGATTGTCGTTTTAACATTGACCTCACTGGATGGGGGTGACTGTTTTTTCTTCCTGCTGTGGTGATGGATGTTTTCAGAATTAGCTGCTTACTTGGATTAATGTTGAGAACTGTGACTGCTGTCAGCGCATTTTAAATTATGGCAGCATTACTCTGTCCTTTATACAAATTATCCATCAAGATATCAGCTTACATTTTATCACTGGAGCTAATGGCACATCCCGTGCTTACTTCTTCACAGTATTGATTCTGCATTGAACAACTTATTCTAGCCTTGGAAAAATAGTTGAAGTAACTGCCATATTGTCATATAAACAATGGTTAAACACTATGAAAAAAGTGTCCCTCCGCCACCTTTTTCATTTAATATTCTTTCCTCTCCTACACGTAGTGCCGCAGTATTTTTATTAATGCATCTGCCTGGGCTGTGAACACCACGTCAAAACAGGCGCGATTTCCAATGCGAGTCATTGGATAGCAGAGGAGCATCAGTAGTTGCAATCTTGACTGATTTTTTTTCTTTCCTCCTTGGTCAAGGATGGTGAAACCAGTTATAGTGTCCATTCCCAGCACTCCAACTGAAGTTGATAACTTACCAAATCTTGAACCTTCATGATCTATGAGATATACTTCCAGTGCAGTCTGAGCTATTGGGGGAACTTGAACATTTGTGTTTCAATACAAACGTATACTTATTGTTAGGGTCAGGGGAGGGAGGGTTGAAGGGCTTCCCTCTTTTCCCTCTCCTTGTTTGACCATAATATGTTTAATTCTTTTTTTAAAATGGATGTACTGGCCAATTCAGTAGGTGTTTGATTACTTACTTGCTATGATCATAACAAGAACCAATCGGACAGGTTTTCTTCAGTTCAACAAAGAAAGAGGTGAACTTTATTGTACTTAAACCGAACTAATTAAAATAATAAACTACGCACCAGCTTTCACACACACACAAATAGGTTCGGAATGGGGAAGAGTAGATTGGTTGAGTTAGAGTCCATAGGCCAAAAGGGTATACAGTCTGTGGAGTTTGGTGTTTCGGCTGGCTTCTCACTGAATTCGGTGTTCCTGAGGCTTTTAGTTTGAAGAGATAGATGACTGATTCGGTGGGTCTCTTGGAGACAGCAATGAGGATGATTTCCTCCAAACGGGTTTCTGATTGTAGCTGAAGTATGCAGAGGCAGTCAGTCAAAAGGCAGAGTTTGTAGCCTGCAAGCTGGAATGGAGAGAGAGAGGGACCCCCACTTGGATCTGCACATGTCAGAGTCCAGATGCTTCTCCTTGCGGCTGCAGAGAAACACCAGCTTAAAACCACAGATGACTTGTAACATGACAGTCATCCATTGATTCAAGCACAGTAGTTAGCAGTGTATTTCTTCTTGCTTAAAAGAACAGGCAGTTCCCTTAGACTTCCTGGATCTTGGGATGAGCTGACATTTCGTCTCCATCCCATAGGCCATGCAATGTAGGATAAAGTGTTGCAAACTAGATGGCCATCTTAAGCTGCAAGCAAAGTCATCTTTTACTTGTTCCTTTTTAAAATTTCTTCAAAAAAATTACAAATTCAGATCTCCAGTCAGTGGATTAAAGAAAATTATCATTCACCAAAGCGTGTTGGCGTGACATTATCCACTTGTTAGAAAGTTTCAGTCATTGTATCAATTTCCAATGACCAGCACAAACTTAGGTTTCTATTCCCACAATCAAACAATGTGTGATATGACATAGTAGTCAGTCAATTCCTAAAGCGCATTCCAAATGCTGCTGTTTTCAACTTTTGTATTCCTCCCTTTTACTTAGGATTTATGGCACAGAGAAAGGCTATTCTGTTCCATCATGTCCATGCTGGCATTTATGCTCCAGTTGATCCTCCTCCCATCTTTCCTCATCTAAATCTATCATTGTAACCCTCTATTCCCTATACTATTCTTCTGAATTCCCTATTGGATTTCTTGGTGACTATTTTATATTGATGGCCTCTAGTTACACCATTCTCCACAAATGGAAACATTTTCTCTGTATCCATCCTATAAAAACTTTTCATAAATCACTCCTTAGCCTTTTTCCAAGAGACAAGAGACCCAGCCTGTTCATCTTTTTTTCCAGAAATATACTTTAGTCATAAACGTTCGTAAAAAAAAAATTACAGATCATTTCAAATTTGACATTTCGGAAAGTGCAATAGGGATCAGATTCCTTCAATACAGAACATGAGGTGCCTCACAAATCTTGCCATTCCATTTTAAATTCAATGTACTTTTGCATTACATAGCAAAAACATTTTTGGTGCATACAGCCCGTGGGGTTTTACATGGGTTCCAGCCCCTTGATATACTATGGTGGGAGGACCTTACACAGTGGCCTTTCCCCATTGAACCGTTGCAGCGGCTGCCCCAAACTTTAGTGTGGTTGAGATGTATACCCACCTATTTCTGGTGGTATCCTTGTAAATCTTCTCTGCACCTTCTCCAATGCTTCTACATCCTTTTTATATTATGGCGACCAGAACTGCACACAATTGCCCAGGTGTGGTCTAACCAAGATTCCATACAGGTTTAGCATTATTTCCTTACTTTAAAATTCTATCCCTCCTGGAAATAAAGCCCAGTGCTTGTTTTTTTTAATGGCCTTACATTATATTAAATACAGGCACTGAATAGTGAAACTGAAGCTAATTTGAGGATTTAAAAAAAAAAATCTTTACTCTTAATCTCGCTGCTATCCTGTGGTGTTGTTCATGGGTATTCTGGGGGCTTCAGCAAAGTTGTGAAGTTTAACTGCTAAAATGGGACTGCGCATTTATAGCCAGCCTTGGAGAGAGCTGGTAGAATGGTCGCAACATGCTGATAAGCAACAGGCAGAAGCCAGCTAAGGCAAAACAGCCACAAGCTCTCTGTGTGTGGGCACGAGGACTGATGGTGCTGCTTTGACTGCAGGTCTTCTCTTTTGGTTTCTGGAGCAAGTGAATAGTGAAGGGGAGAGGGATCCCTACTCTGTGCTAAAGAAATGGCCATTTGTGACTCACGGTGTATGGTCAACAAGCGGGTTTGTGGCTGCTTTACCTCAGCTATCTCTAAGTAAGTCATATGGCAACAGTACTTAACATGGCCTCCATCATTAAGTGCAAAGGACTAACTGCATTCTTTAAAAGGTACAGAAGCAGAAAAAATGTTTTGTCATAATTAAGAAGTGAAAAATACAGACCTTCTTTATAATATTAAGCCCATCCCTTTAAAGCAGCTATTGCCAAAGCTGCAGTTGTGGAATCAAGGTTTTTCCAGGAGTAGTTTGTTCCTGAATTGCACCAGGTGATATTACAGGAGGTCTTGAGTGCTGAGGTAAGCTGACATTTATTGACATGAAGTCATCATTCTATGTCAGATGTTGATGCCAGGAAAGCTATGGTGTAGACTTGGGTATGGTACTATTCAGAAGCAGAATGAGAGAAAAGGATTGCCACACAATTGTTCGTAGAATGGTTCCGCATTCAGGGCCATTCAGCCCATCATGTCCTTGCCAGCTTTCTGCAAGAGCAATTCGCCTAGTCCCACTCCCCCGCCTTTTCCCAATAGAACTGCAAATCTTTTCTCTTCAGATCCTCTTTTGAAAGACTCGATTGAGTCTGCCTCCACCACACTCTTGGGCACTGCATTCTAGATCCTAACCACACTCAGTGCAAAAAATGTTTTTCCTCATGTTGCCTTTGCTTCATGATTTTGAAAACCTCTATCAAATCTCCTTTTAATCTTGGCTTCTCTAAAGAGAACAGACCCTGCTTCTCCTGCCTATCCATTTAACTGAAATTTCTCATTCCCGTAAATCTTTTCTGCACCCTCTCTAAAGCCTTCACATAATTCCTAAAGTGTGGTGCCCAGAATTGGATAGAATACTCCAGTTGAGACCGAACAAGTGTTGTATAAAGGTTCAGCAAAACTTGCTTGCTTTTGAATCCATTTCCAGGTGTTATTTGGGAGTAGGGCAGGATAGTTGGCACGATGAGATCATTTTTTATGCAGCTAAAGGTGACTCATAAAAGTAAATAACAGTATGAGATGCACTTTGGAACATTTATTTTATTTATTTATTTATTTAAAGATACAGCACTGAAACAGGCCCTTCGGCCCACCGAGTCTGTGCCGACCAAGAACCACCCATTTGTACTAACCCTACAGTAATCCCATATTCCCTACCACCTACCTACACTAGGGGCAATTTATAATGGCCAATTTACCTATCACCTGCAAGTCTTTAGTGGTGGGAGGAAACCGGAGCACCCGGCGAAAACCCACGCGGTCACAGGGAGAACTTGCAAACTCCGCACAAGCAGTACCCAGAATTGAACCCGGGTCTCTGGAGCTGTGAAGCTGCGGTGCTAACCACTGCGCCACTGTGCCACCCGCATCTTGAGAAAGGTGATAAAGTGCAAATAAAATACAGGTTTCTTTTCCTACCTCATCTGCTAATGACCACGAGCTGCATTTAATGCCGGCCCCACCCCACCCCCCCACCCCAGAGCCAGGCTAAGAGGCAAGGGGCCCATAGAATTGCGACAGAAGACGTGGGGACTAGGGCCTGTTGCCTTCCCGTCACATCGCGATAAAGTCGGGGGCAGGAAAGGCTGAAGGCTGCCTTCCCGCCTAGAGGCCAATTGAAGCCCTTAAGTGGCTAGTGATTGGTGACCCCAACAGTGGGGAGAGGGGGCCTCCGCAATGCGGGGAGAGATCGCCAAGTAAACCAAGGCGGCCTCCCTGCGGGCATGAGAGTGGGGTGGAGCTGGGGAACTCCTCCATGGGTAATCTGTGGCCAATGGAGGGCACCCAGTAGCAAAGGCTGCCCCTTTGGTATTGCCCCCCCCTCCCCCAATCACTGGGGCCTGCCAGGCTGCCCCAGCGACCCCACTTCACTTACCTCTGGTCCACGGGCTCCAGCACTGGATCTGGGTCCCAGCCCTCCTCTAGTACCAGCAGTGGCCACTGCTCCCGTTGGCGTGCCGATACTTTTGACCCTCCGGCCCTCTGATTAGCTGGTAGTTCTTGGAGGCGGAATCCCCTGAGTGTCGTTGATTCATGCCGGGGGGATTCAGAAAGATTGAGGTTGGGGTTCCCCTCTCCTTTTCAGCCCTGTGCCGGGAGCCCCACTGGCATGAATACATTCAGCCCCACATTTCATTTATTTTGTTGTAAAAGATGTTCAATATCTAACCCTTACATTGATTGGAGTTGCTTTATAGTTTCATTCATTGCAAGTGATTGGTGAAAACTTTATCTGTTATGTGCCTGCAAGTGTGCTAGCATGACCATTGTGCTTGCATTAATTTACTGACAACAGAACTGGAATAAATTTCTGTATTGCTTATATTGTGTATTTCTTAGCATGTAGCCATTGTTACTGTGTACTTATACCATTAGAATTGGATCCTTTTATTACACTTCTGTGTACCTACATGGATTAACTAACAGTAAGTGCTTAATGAGGACTATTGTATTGCAGTCTTTATCCACTGAAACGATGTTTGTAATTTTGATGAATATAATCAATTTTACTGTTGTGCCAGAAAGTGATATGATGGACTTGAAGGAAAAAGAAATCTATTTTTGCTGTTGCTGTTGAATCACTTGCAATGGTTTCTCTTCCTGCTCCCACACTCTTACATCTGCTGTCCCCCAAGGATCTATCCTCAGCCCCCTTCTATTTCTCGTCTATCTGCTGCCCTTCGACAACATCATCCGAAAGCACAGTATTAGTTTTCATATGTATGTTGACGACATTCAGCTCTACCTCACCACCACTTATCTCGACTTCTTCATTGTTGCTAAATTATCAGACTGCTTATCTGACATCCAGTACTGGATGAGCATAACTTTTCTCCAATTTAATATCGGGAAGACCGAAGCCATTGTTTTTGGTTTCTGCTTCAAACGCCATTCTCTAGCTACCGACTCCATTCCTCTCCCTGACAATAGTCTGAGATTAAGCCAGTCTATTCGAAACCTTGGTGTCACATTTGACCCTGAGACTAGCTTTTGACATCATAACCGTGCCATCAGTAATTCCTAATTCCACCTCTGTAACATCCCCCGTCTCACCTCATTTGCTGCTGAAACCCTCATTCATGCCTTCCTTATCTCTAGACTTGACTATTCTAATGCACTCCTGGCTGGTCTCCCACATTCTACTCTCCATAAACTGGAGGTCATCGAAAACTCTGCTGCCCATGTCTTAACTCACACCAAGTCCCGTTATCCTATCACTACAATAGCGACGTTTAAGAGGCATCTTGACAAATACATGAATAGGATGGGAATAGAGGGATACGGTCCCCAGAAGTGCAGAAGGTTTTAGTTTAGACAGGCATCAAGATTGGCGCAGGCTTGGAGGGCCGAATGGCCTGTTCCTGTGCTGTACTGTTCTTTGTTCTTTGTTTATTCACCACTGTTGCATGAGTATGTGCAACCACAGCACAATTAGATCTTTCACACTGCTCAGTTCTTAACCTGTCTTGCTGTGGGGAGCTATTTGTGGAATTTAAGATACTTCTCCAAAAGGTGTAAAGGGCATGAGACTATCGAAAATGTACTTATCCTGATGTACTGTTGTACAATTTATCCAAATTTTTTTATGTGTCCAATAGTCAGCAGTGTCAAATATGTCTTAAGTTTAACCTAGTTGCAGTTGTATCTATTATATTACATAACAGAAGAAACAAAGCCTGTTTAGGGTGGGGGCTTGTGAATGTAGGCTTGTGTCCTACTGTAGATGCTGCTGAGCCATCAAGCTGTTCAGACCAGGAGACTAACCTATCAGAATGAACAGATGGTATTAACATTATTCTCCTCTGTCAGTGTTTTTTTTTGTTTAAATGTATTTCTTTTCCCCTTTCCAAATCTGACTGTGAACCAGAAGAACCCCACCCCCCCATCCCCCCAACCCCACTCCACTACCCCAACTCAAGCAAACCAGCTGTTCTGTTCTAGGCATCGTTCCTTTTGCTCCATTGCAATTTTATATCAATGATGGTGTTCAGTTGTCCTCCTTGTTGTGCCTGGTGTTTTCTAGGTACATATTGCAAGTCAGAGATACAGCATGTTGGTTTGGTCAAAAATAAAATCAACTGTCCAGAACTAGTATGCAGGAGCCTTTGAACCAAGAGCGTTGTAGCAGTGAATGCTCTAATGAGGATCTACAGGAGATTGTTCTACTGCTGATTTGATCTTAGTAGGACTGTGCATTTTAAAAGAGTTGAAATATTCATGTGAATTTTTAATTAACTTTTTGATCAGCAAATTACATGAATATTTATGCCAGATCAGAATTGAGAAAGTGTACAGTCAACTTTTAACTGAGAAGTGTTTTTCTTAAAATAGTTTTAATAATTTAGGAGAAATAGGACATTTTCAGTCACATCACATTTCAGCTGGATTTTTTAATGTACAGAAAGTTGAATGTGCTAATTTAAGAAACACCAATGTTCCATTCTGATTTATTAAATTATGTATTCTATCACTTATATCTGAAGGAGCAAAGGGGAAAGGTTTTCTTTTTAAAGAATGATTTCTCGCCTAATTTCCCTTAAGGTGGAGCTGAAGTCTAGACTCGTAGTATTGGTCAAACTCAGATGCATTACCCAAATGGTCGAGTAGGACCCATGTCTTTTTGGTCAGATGTTTGGTCACAGGTGAACCTGACCATGTCCTCACCTGACATCCACACATGTGCACTTCAAGCAGTGGTTGCTGGATCACAATCAGTAGGGGCAACCCTTGCCGAGTTTTCTACTGCCTAGCTTGGAGTCCCATTATGCATCGCCAATTGTGAGAGCAGGTAACTGAGCACACACATGGGGATAAAGCCCGAGACTATTCTGGGATCTAATACTCACTGGATTAACTGGGGAAGGAAAATTTGATTTACTTGTGCACTGGAACGCAAGGACAAAAACTATAGGATTAACATGACCATCATGGAGCTATTTAATTGAAATAATCATGGTTTATTTTCAGGCACTTACGACACAGTATTTGCACTTTAAATACAAGAATAGCTGTCAACCATAGAAAATGGTTCTGCAGCAGCTGACTAATTAGCTGCTTCATTAGTGGGCTCTGTAATTGATATAATAGGTCTGCTCTTATTTACAAACATTGTTTGATGTGGTTGAAAATTCAGCTGATGTTCAAGTATTTGTGAGTAATGGTACAAAACATGTTTTTGTCATGACAGGATCATGTCTCAAGCGGGACAATTTCTATAATATGTAATTTGTCTTTGTCAGAAGACTACTTGCTTTCCGAGTTCAATTCCTTTTGAGATGTCAATGTAAATTTGCGGACTTCTTTCAGACATTAAGAATGAATTTTCTGACTCCTATCAGCAATGAAGAGCTGTTTCTCTGGAGATCATACGCCACAAACAAACCAATTCCAGATGGCCACTAGTCTGCTCTTCACACCTCATTTACTCCACAGTAGAAATGGTTAACATTATGATTGAGTAGAATCCCCTTGATCTTAAATGCTTCCCTGGAAATCATAGAAAAGACAAGAATGTAACAGGCCTGCAGACCTGCATAAAGTTAGTCCCTGTTTCATGAAAGACTGTGAAGAGGGGCTCAGTGCAAGTTGTTGTCCTGTAATGACAGAGAAAGATATTGTAAGTGTTGAGAGAAAAAGTCAATTGTAACATATCCAAATGGATTGCTTTGGCTTCATGTTCTGGTCTGCCTGTCAGTCAGATCTTCCTTTCGGTTTAATTTTGTTGATTCTCTGTCTGGACAATGGATAGGAAATCTTTGTAAATGTCTGTTTGAGGATGGTTTGTATTTGTTAGTTATAGCAGGTTACAGAGAGCCACTGTGGAAATTCCCATTATCGTGTTGTTCCATCATCTTGGCTTTAGTATGAATGAGTACCTGAACTCTCTGGAATAATTGTTACATTCCATTCGTTCCGAGGTTCAAAGTTTGATCCCCAGCTTGTGCTGAATTAGCTGATCTCAGCGGAAGTAGTATACAGAATGCAACAATTGGCCTGCGTGCCACTCCATTAAGGAAAAATGAGCCATGTTTCCTGCTCCTATTATTCTACATTAGCCCTTGCTGAAAGTGTGCATATGTAGATCAGTGGATTTCAGAGGGAAACATGGACACACTCCATGCAACTCCCAAAGAATAACAGTGCTGTGATTGCAGAAAATGTTTTGAATTAGTATTCACAATTTCCATCAAGGAGGTACTTGGGTCCTGCTGTTGGGCATGTCATCTTCAGCCAGGGTTCTTGCCCCAGATTGGCCAGTGCACGTGGAACTGTTACCCAATGGGATGTGGTACCTTTGGTTGCAGAGGCAAGAAAATTGGGGGAAGCGGTGATCAAAAGAATTGGGGAAAGAAAAGACTGGATTGTCAATACAATTTTGTGCTCCTTATCTGATGACCCAAAGTTCAATATCACCAAAATAATAGAGCTCCATTAATCTGAAATTTGACATTCCTTTCTTACTTAGTTACACTGTTTCATGTGGCACTTCTCCATTTCATTTTGACTTGCTACAATATCAACCTATATTCTTGCTTCCATTCATCTATCACAATTTTAAACTGAGCTTTGCTGGCCTCTGGTATAAAATAGTTGAAGCTGAGAATAATGACTTATTTTCCTTGCCAGTAATAATACTTTAAGTTAGCTGTAACCATTACAGCTGTGATGCAGTAGCTGATTGGTTGGCATTGTAGGCCAATGATTTAAAAGGTTAAAGTTTCTTTTTTAGTTGAAATTGATTTGATTTTTTTGACCAAACCGGATACCCCATTTCTTCCCCATACAGTTATGTGGATAAGGGCATTTTAAACGTAACTGGTCTTGAAAAAAATGAAAGTATTTCACAAACTAATTTTAGCTATCTATGGGTGTGGTATTTTGCATATTTTCATCAAGTTCATTTCCCTGAGGAGCCGTTGTGTGTTATTTGCTGTGTAATGCAGCTGCAGCTCTTCCAGATACTGGCAGAAAGCTAACTGATTCTGCAGCATAAGTCCCACCAAAAAGAACAGAAGAGATGGTGGTTCTTCACTTCTCTTGAAGACAATAGGAATAATAGCATACGAACGCCTTAATGTGTTGACCTGAAATTCCTTTATCTGCTAATTTATTGAAGATGTTCACCCTCTTAAAATAAGTCGGTTAATTTCAGGGCTTTAGGCTTTCGGTTGTTTTGGCTAAAAGCATGACGGCTATGTTTGGTTCTGTTTTCACTTTTTCTTGAATGTGATTAATATAAATTGGTACTTTTGAACAAATCTGAGATCCTACTTTTAAATTTTAAATATTGTTGTTTTGTAAACTATGGTTTGTTGTTAATAATGTGTAGTTAATAACAGCCTCTGAAACACTTTCTACATTTGAATGACAGCATTTCTTGCAGTGCAACACAGCAGGATACCAGAAATCTTGTAAATGTATAGAAGGAAGGAGAGAAAAATTTGTTTTAAAACAATAGAATGGTTAAACACTATTGGATTATATTGTTGAAAGACTTAATAATTCCTTATAGCTTTCATTATACAGTATTTTTGTATTCATCTGAAATTATATTTAGCCTTTTATCAATGCTTTACTGAGTGATTGTATTATTTTGTTTATTTCCAGATTCATTTTATTCTTATGTATTTAGACAAAATGATTGTCATGTGGATTTAAACTCTGCTATTTTTGGATGATCACTTTGAAACGTTAATACAAATTTTGTTTTTTAAAACAAAGGCATTTTGCAGAAGACGTGACATTTAGCAGAGAGCTGCAATATAAATCTGGTATCTTATCTATCCAAATCCATATCTGTCTTAATATATTAAAGGTCTTGCATGTAATGCACATCTTCTGCAACTGTCACATTTACCATTTGTAACACATTTCACTTCGCAGTTATGCTGTCACACTTCCTTAGTTGACTCAAGGTGCAACAGCAGCAAATAAGAATTAGAGAGGTAGGGAGCATATCAATCAAAAGGACAGAAAAGGGATAGAAAACTGTCAGTGAGAAACTACTATGGACTGGGGTAAACAGTCAATCCTGAATGATTCATCAGGAGAAACTAACCATAATAGTGTAAAAAGGTGAACCAATCAAATTATTCAAGTCTGCAGTTTTTTTCATTAATAGAAGTTCTACAGTAAGATTTTAAAGTAAATAAAGACGTAACAACATAACATAAAATTGCATATTTCACAGTAACATGATTAAATTGTCTCTTTTAGTGCTTTCATTGAACTCTTCACTTGAAGATATTAGTCTTTGTCAGAAACAGTGACTTAATAACTTTACTAGTAACTTAGTGAAGTTATGCTTTTCGAACATCCTTCCTGAATCTACCTATTATCAGCTGATCCCTTTGTCTTGTTCTGCTGCCTGGTATTCTGTGTCGGAGCCCTTATGAAGTGTTCCACCAGCTTGTCCTTGGCAATCAATTCTAGAGTTTTCCCTGGCACTATTTAGATTAACTGTTTATAATGCTTCAGATTTTCTCCAAGCCTTTTAAAAACATATTCTAGTTAATGATGTCTGTGTGTGTGAGAGAGGAAGAGAGTGAGCAAGAGAGAGATAATGAGGTAATATATTGTTCCAGATATAGTTTTGACTGGTGTAATAGTGTTTAACAGTTTGTTTCGAACAAACTTGGTATCTACACAGACTTTAGGTTTAGTTTTGAGGTGAAGCTAGAAGAGATCTAGGAGTCTGAGGAGAGGATGCAAAGCGTTTCCAAACAATGCAGAGCAGCTATTAACATAATATTCAAGCCAAAACAATAGAATGCGAGTCAGAGACACTAATGTTCAAACTTTGTTCTGCTCTGGTTAGATGACAACTTGAATATTGTGTCCAATTTTGGTTGGCAAGAAATAGGAGAAATATCAAAGTAATGAAGACAATAACTACTTGGCTGATGTCCAGTGTCAGGGGTCAGAGTTATGAGGATTGACCAGATAGTGTTCAGTTTTAGAGACTGGAAAGGAGGTTTCTGAGAAGAGAACCTACAGAGGAATATATGGTTGTTAAGGGTGTAATAAATTAAAGAATGAGAAGATTAAACTCTGGAAGTAAAACTAGCGGACATGGGTTTCAAACTATTAAATGTAATTTTAGGACTGATATCAGGAAATTGTTTTTTGCACAGACTGATCAACTTGAAATGCTGGAATGACTTTAGAAAAAAATGGATGCTGCAATGGACTGAGTGGGGGGGGGGGGGTGGTTAGGATTTCTTGAATGGATGAACTAAGGTGGGCAGAATGGCTTTCTTTATCCATAATTATCTTGAATTGTGGACCCTTCATCAGAATTCAAAACTGGTTAATAAGCAAGCCCCTTTCTAGGGCAGAACAAAATGAAGTTAGGAATATGGATGCAAGAGGAAGAGAACTACGAGTATCAGAAATGTTGACCTCTAAAGAGGCAGCTAATATGTTGAGTACCCTTCAAAGAGCATTTTTTAATCTTGAAAAGGTGACATTGGTAATTGATTGCCAAAGATTATCTCAGTGAGGCCTTGGAAAAGGACAAAACAGTATAGATTTTGCTTGTAGGAGTTTTACCTTTATTAGTAAATTGAGAATGACCTTATCCAAAAGATGTTAGTTAACTTTTTATTTCTTTATTGTTTTTTTCACCTGCTAATGTTTTTCCCCTCCATCACGATAGGCACTGATCTTGCTGTGCGTAGTTCTAGGGATTCCAGCAGTCCTTTGGTATCTCTCCTTTGTCAGTTTTGAAAATATTGGCAAACTGTTTGACTTCATTGATCATGTCCTCAGGGTCACTGATTAACGATTTGAAAGCAGGAACCCTAGCTGAATTTTTCTTTCCTCGTTGTAGTTCCTCTCTGGCAGCTCTGGACAAGATCAGCTGACTCAATGCAGACCATAGTTTGAACCTATGACCTTTTTGTCCTTTATGGATGTGCCATTGACCTGCTAAGCCATCAGGGAAGCTTATATATAGCACGAAAGCTGAATGTGTTGTGCATGCTTTGGGTATGTTACTGGTTTTATAGTAGTTTGAATAATGGATCAGGGGATTGAAGAATAAATTAACTATAGAATTTGATGAAAGATAACTTTTTTTGAAAAAATGAACTATTTTTGGAGAGCTTACGATGGTTAAATTGAAATATGATTTTGTGCATAAACAGATTGTGGTTTAGTGCTCACCCAGATCAGAAGGTTGTAGATTCAATCTCAGTTCATGTGTAGAGTTAGCTAGCTCAACAATGGGAGTATTTAGGCCACCACTATAGGGCACAGTATTCCTGAGTTAGGAAGGGGGAAATCAGCTAGGGTTCCTGCTGTTGTGCAGTACAAATGTGGCGCAGTCAGCTGATGGCAGGATCAGACTGTCATGGCCTCCATGGTCAAATAATGTGTTAACACTCAATTGCCCAGGTTTAACTTGAAATTCACACACAAAGAATGGCTAGATGGACGCACTGTACAGGTTAGGTGCAGTGTGTCTGTAAACCTGCACTTCAAGTGTCAGCACCTGAAGGAAAAGAAAGGGCAAAGACCAAAATGCTCCAATAGACTTAAGTTAATTCAAGATCTTGTTGCATTTAAACTTTCAGTTGCTGGTGTGCAAGACATGAGAAATGATCGAAACGTGAAGATTTGAAACTAAAATATTACGTTCTTGGCCACTTGTTGGGTGTGGTTTCATGTTTGGTATAATGCTGATAAAAAGATTAAAGCTTACAGGTACGAATATGATGCTCAGTGCTATAATTTTTTCTATACTTCTACGTATAGAGCGCGTTTCACGACCATAGTACTGAGGGAGTGCTGCATTGTTGGAGGTGCCGTCTTTCGGATGAGACTTAAACCGAGGCCCCATCTGCTGGCTCGGGTGGATGTAAAAGATTCCACGGTTCCATTGTTCAACCTTGCCCGTCTAAGAGCGAAGTCCAAAGTACGGAAAGTCCTCATCAGGGAACTCCTCTTTGCCGACGATGCTGCTTTAACATCTCACACTGAAGAGTGCCTGCAGAGTCTCATCGACAGGTTTGCGTCTGCCTGCAATGAATTTGGCCTAACCATCAGCCTCAAGAAAACGAACATCATGGGGCAGGACGTCAGAAATGCTCCATCCATCAATATTGGCGAACACGCTCTGGAAGTGGTTCAAGAGTTCACCTACCTAGGCTCAACTATCACCAGTAACCTGTCTGTAGATGCAGAAATCAACAAGCGCATGGGTAAGGCTTCCACTGCTATGTCCAGACTGGCCAAGAGAGTGTGGGAAAATGGCGCACTGACACGGAACACAAAAGTCCGAGTGTATCAGGCCTGTGTCCTCAGTACCTTGCTCTATGGCAGCGAGGCCTGGGCAACGTATGCCAGCCAAGAGCGACGTCTCAATTCATTCCATCTTCGCTGCCTTCGGAGAATACTTGGCATCAGGTGGCAGGACTATATCTCCAACACAGAAGTCCTTGAAGCGGCCAACACCCCCAGCTTATACACACTACTGAGTCAGCGGCGCTTGAGATGGCTTGCCCATGTGAGCCGCATGGAAGATGGCAGGATCCCCAAAGACACATTGTACAGCGAGCTCGCCACTGGTATCAGACCCACCGGCCGTCCATGTCTCCGCTATAAAGACGTCTGCAAACGCGACATGAAATCTTGTGACATTGATCACAAGTCGTGGGAGTCAGTTGCCAGCATTCGCCAGAGCTGGCAGGCAGCCATAAAGACAGGGCTAAATTGTGGCGAGTCGAAGAGACTTAGTAGTTGGCAGGAAAAAAGACAGAGGCGCAAGGGGAGAGCCAACTGTGCAACAGCCCCGAAAAAACAATTTTCTCTGCAGCACCTGTGGAAGAGCCTGTCACTCCAGAATTGGCCTTTATAGCCACTCCAGGCGCTGCTTCACAAACCACTGACCACCTCCAGGCGCGTATCCATTGTCTCTCGAGATAAGGAGGCCCAAAAGAAAGAAAAAAAGAATTTCGAAGAAGAGCTGGGGAGTTATTCCCGGTGTCCTGGCCAATATTTATCCCTCAATCAACATCATAAATGAACAGATTATCTGGTCATTATCACATTGCTCTTTATGGGACTTTCCTGAGTCCAAATTGCCTGCCCTGTTCCTGACATTACACCAGTGACTTCACTTCAAAAATATTTCATTAGTTGTCATGTATTTTGCGATGTCTGGTGGTCATGAAAAGCACTATATAAATGCAAGTCTTTGTTTCCCCCCACTGCAATGGGATCTCAGCCTAGACTCATCCTCAAGTCCTCCTATTGGACTTTAACCTACAACCTTCTTAGACAGAGATAAGAGTAATATCAGCTGAGCCAGGTTGATTACTCAACTTTAACTGATTTATATGTAGATATTTACTACAATGCTCAACTGAAGCACAGTTCCACAATGTTTGACTTGTACAGTTAGAGCAAATAACTGAATTTGCCTGCTTAGGTTCAAAATGTTTGCTCTACTGTTCCCTCCCTGCTGCAGTTGAATCCTAACGGATGAAACAGTGTATTCCTGTGTAACTCCAAGGTTAATGCAGCTTAGAAATTAATAATTTGAGAAATTAATCCTGCCTTTTTTTTCGAGCTAATGGTGCATGCCTGGCAATCCGGCTAAACACTGACTTTAATCTACACATGTCGGGCTGAATTTTACTGGCCCCTTAATGCTGCGACTCGCGGTGCGGGGGCCGATAAAATTTGGCGGGGCGAGGCCCACCTCGACTCGCGACGTCGAGAAGGGCCCGCCGCAAATTATCGGCAGCGGGGGGACCTCGGTGCGGCCCTCCCCGCCGCACGGTGGCGGCACCCCAATTAGAATATGTTAAACGGTACTTACCTCTGTAGATTATGCAGCCCGCCCCGTCTCTTCCTGATTTTACTGTGAACGGGCGGCTGTCACGTGCTGATTAGAAAAGTCGGCGGATCATCGGAGGCGGAAGGTTTCACGACAGAAGGTAAGTTCCATTTTGAGGGGTCTCACTCTGCATTCTTAAAGGGAGGAGGTGGGAGGGGGGGAAATTACAGGGGTCACACTCTGTATACTGGGAGGGAGGGCGGATACTCTGGTCACACTCTGCATACTGGCAGGGAGGGGGGAATCACAGGGGTCTCATACCCTGTGCACATGAGGCCTAGCGGGTCCCGGTTGGCTGGAGGAGTGCTCGTTCATCCCCTTCCAGCATTGGACCCTTTGACGGCGGATGGCCCCACAGCTATTCGCCTCCTCTTCCATCACCAGCCACACTGACTGTTCAGACGGAAGGGCCTCTTCTTACCGTCGCTGGGGAAAAGGACCTCCCACGTTTCCCGCAGTGCCTGGAGGTGAGTGAGCAGGGAGGCATCCCTGAACTGTAGGGCCACCCGAGAGCACCCCTCTGCCATCCTCGGATTTTGGTGTGGTCTCTTAAATGCAAAGGAGACTCCACCGTGTTACAGCTCTAACTTCTGGCTGCAAGGTTTGTCTTGCACATGTTTGAAAACCAATGCAGGACTAGTGAGGAAATCTGTGCTGTTGTCATGGTTTTTCAACTATTCATCTATTACGCATTGACACATGTTCACAAACACTTTGCTTCTGCAGCAGCTGATCATATTTATTGGTGTAATATTTCTAGTTGGCAAGCAGCTAGAATATGAACATATTTTCCTGTTTTTTAACAAAGGTCGTATAATTGCAGTTACATGTATTTTCACATAACAGCAGAGAAATGAATACAGATTCCAAATGCACAATAGTCTGCGGCTTTTCACAGTCAGATGATTAGATGCTCATAGTAGGTAATTATTCTTAAATTATGGTTTTATTTCTGTTGTGTATTTGCCTTTTATGGTACATTTAGGTCACACATCCTGGAATGTGCAAAATTAAGATTATTCACCCAGGTGCGGCACGCCTACAAGAAGGAATGTTACACTTGAGTGGAAGAAGAGGATCGCAACTTCATAGGACACAGGACACTGGGACACAGCAGGGGAAGTATGTTACAGCAAAGCAGAAGGTTCTGGGGTAGCTCAGCAGGTCAGGCTGCATCTGTGGAGAGAGAAGCAGAGTTAACTTTCAGGTCTGTGAACTTGGTCAAGTTAACTCTGCTTCTCTCTCCAGGTCTGTGAACATGATCAAGTTAACTCTGCTTCTCTCTTCGCAGATGCTGCCTGACCTGCTGAATTGCTCCAGCACTTTCTGCTTTGTTGCCAGATTGATAGCAGCCCCACTCTTCAGCAGTCAGGTGAGTATTTCTTTGACAGCTATCAGGAAGCAGGTTCTGAGGTGCTTTAAATAGGGGCAAAATACTGTGGATGCTGGAAATCTGAAACAAAAACAAGAAATGCTGGAATCACTCAGCAGATCTGGCAGCATCTGTGGAAAGAGAAGCAGAGTTAACGTTTCGGGTCAGTGACCCAAAGAAGGGTCACTGACCCGAAACGTTAACTCTGCTTCTTTTTCCACAGATGCTGCCAGACCTGCTGAGTGATTCCAGCATTTCTTGTTTTTGCTTTAAATAGGGCCCCAGCACCTGCTGCACAGCTGTCAAAATGTCCCTCACTGGGCCGAATGTTCCACCTCCCCCCACGTGATATGGGGGGTGGTGGGGGCAGCTCGGCACAGTGACGCTAAAGAGCCCCCGTGCGAAATATTGTGGGGGATCTGCAGCGGCCACTAAATGTGAGCATCCCACTGAGTTTCAATGGCGCCGCTGCACAGCGCGCGCCAGAATAAAATTCAACCCAAAGTGTGTGTTCGAGTTACCTACAGCTTGTACCAACAACCACATTAATGAAAGGCACATGACCTGCTTCTTTGCCATAGCGCTGTGAAATGTGAAATTACTGCAGTTTAATTTCCTAAGATGGCACTTGTCCATTTTTTCATGTCAATTATTAATTGTTCATTAAGAAATGAAACATAACTGAACTAGACGGGAAGGTAGTGTTCAAAAATAACTTGCTTGGCTACTCTGTTGAATCATGCTACAGAATACACCATTCACAAAAAAAACTGTTACTTTAAGCAGGGCAAAAAAAAGGAACAAAAACTAAGAATGTACATTTACTATGAAAAGGAACTATTTGTATTACTGTTCTTGTTGATATCTAAAGATTCTGATGTAATGTGATGACTTTCTGGTTTAATCTGTGATTGGAAGCTATTGTTAAAAAAAAAGTTCAGTTACAGTTCTTATTATATTGGTCCAGGATGTCACCAGCCCACTTTCCATAGAAATGAACAGGTGATGCAACTTTGGATCAATCTGAGAACTGAGCTGGCAGTTGAGAAATCAGCAACCTGGCCAGTAAGATGGGTCTTGTGGCTCACAAAAGGCTCTAAGTTGGTTTGTCACTTGTGGCCCCTCTATTTTCCACCGAGCCACTCTGAAACACATTGGAACACTAGGTTTCTTTGATATCATGGACGTGGCCTAGCAGGGAGGAAGACTTGAGAGCCTCCATTTGAGTCATAAAATTGACAAGGAACGCACAAAGTTAACATGCAGGTGCAGCAGGCTATTAGGAAGGCAAATGGCATGTTGGCCTTTATTGCAAGGGGATTGGAGTACAGGAATAAAGAAATCTTACTAAAATTGTACAGGGCTTTGGTGAGACCGCACCTGGAATACTGTGTGCAGTTTTGGTCTCCACATTTAAGAAAGGATACACATATACTGCTGACGCTGCTGCATGAACATCCCATACAGAAGAGTGTCTGCAGAGACTCATCAACAGGATTGCAGCTGCCTGCAACGAATTTGGCCTAACCATCAGCCTCAAGAAAACGAACGTCATGAGACAGGACGTCAGAAATGCTCGATCTATCAATATCGGCGACCACGCTCTGGAAGTGGTTCAAGAGTTAACCTGCCCAGTCTCAACTATCATCAGTAACCTGTCTCTCGATGCAGAAATCAACAAACACATGGGAAAGGCGTCCGCTGCAATGTCCAAACGGGCCAAGAGAGTGTGGGAGAATGGAGCACTGACATGGAACACAAAAGTCCGAGTGTATCAAGCCTGTGTCCTCAGTACCTTGCTCTACGGCAGCGAGGCCTGGACAACATATGTCAGCCAAGAGCGATGGCTCAATTCATTCCATCTTCGCAGCCTCTGGAGAATCCTTGGCATCAGGTAGCAGGACCGTATCTCCAATGCAGAAGTCCTTGAGGCGGCCAGCATCCCTAGCATGTACACCCTACTGAGGCAGCGGTGCTTGAGATGGCTTGGCCATGTGAGCCGCATGGAAGATGGCAGGATCCCCAAGGACACATTGTACAGCGAGCTCGTCACTGGTATCAGACCCACCAGCCGTCCATCTCTCCGTTTTAAAGACGTCTGCAAACGCGACATGGCGTCCTGGGACATTGATCACAAGTCATGGGAGTCAATTTCTAGTGATCGCCAGAGCTGGCAGGGCAGCCATAAAGGCAGGGCTAAACAGTGGCGAGTCGAAGAGACTGAGCTGTTGGTAGGAAAAAAGACAGATGTGCAAAGGGAGAGCCAACTTTGTAACAGCCCCGACAGCCAATTTTATCTGCAGTGCCTGTGGAAGAGTCTGTCACTCTATAATTGGCCTTTATAGCCACTCCAGACGCTGCTTCACAAACCACTGACCACCTTCAGGTGCTTACCCTTTGTCTCTTGAGACAAGGAGGCCAAAGAAGAAGAAGACACTTGTGCTGGAGGCGGTGCAGTGAAGATTTACTAAATTGGTGCCTGGGATGAGGGGTTGTCCTATGATGAGAGGCTGAGTAAATTGGGCCTATATTCTCGAGAGTTTTGAAAAATAAGAGGCGACCTAATTGAGACATACAAGATTCTGAAATGGCTTGATAGGAAGTTGAGAGATTGTTCCCACTGGTCAGGGAATCTACAACGCGGGGGCACAGTCTCAGGATAAGAGCCGATCATTCAGGACTGAGATGAGGAGAAACTACTGCACTCAAAGAGTTGTGAATCTTTGAAATTCTCTGTCCCAGAGGTTTGTGGATGTTCCATCGTTGAGTACACTTAAGGCTGGAATAGATAGATTTTTGGTGTCTCAGGGAATCAAGAGATGTGGGGAGCGGACATGAAAGTGGAATTGAAGCCCAAGATCAGCCATGATCATAATGAATGACGAAGCAGGCTCGATGGGCCATATGGTCTCCTTCTGCTCCTATTTCTTGTGTTCTTGTGACATTTTACTGAAAAATCACTTGTTTGATGTTTTCTGGACTTTGCTCATTGTGAATGTAGATCTAAGCTGGCTGGTTTATTCTGAATCAAAGTTGGTAACCAGACGGCAGGTCGTAGCAATTTCAATGGTAGAGCAGCTTCTTATCTAAGGTGATTTCTGTGAGCATTGTGTCACGGACTTGTAATTATTTTTCTCCTCATACTAAAAACAGTGTGTGTGCATTTGAGACTCTGTTACAAACAGTGCACCTTTAAGGGAGAGAAAGTTCTGGAATTTCTGAGACACTATGTGCCACAGCTGCATTTTTGTTATCCTGGACAACAGCAGGAGCGAGAGAGGTCACATGATGTAATGTTTCCACTTCACTGTGTGTAAAACTGGCAGAAACCAGCTGAAACCAGTTAGTTTTGAGAGAATTTCCAGCGAGGGCTGAATAAAGGAAAAAAACCTTTTTCAAGAAACTGTTTGTATTGCTGTGCTCGTCGTTCAAAGAACTGGTTAATGCCTGCTGCAGCTGAAGAGTTGAATGCCTATCTAGTGAAGGACTATTTTCATCAAATCCACATGAAGACTTCGATGACCGTTGACTATTTCCACATGAGAATACCTTATCCACCAGGAATGTAATCCACAAAAACTTACTTATTTTATTTATTCTTAAGAGACAGCTAATTTAAAAAAAAACTCCACTTTTAAAAAAACCAGTTAACTACTGTTATTTTTGAGTGCATATGTGTGAATGCGGGAGTTAGATTAAAATAAGAAGTTATAAGGTCTTTAGACATAGGTTTATCTTAATAGTGTTTAAGATTTAGTTTTTTAATAGTTAATTTGTTGTTGTCTAAAGATACTTGGTTTGGTCTGTTTCATTCTGGGGTTACTTGAGTGTTTAATTTGGCTGTTTTCCGATTGGGTGTGAAAGCTTAATAATATTCTGCAACCTGTGGAGTGACGGGACTGAATTGACAGTGCGTTGCTCTAGCCGCGGTCGTAACAATTGAAAAAGTCAGCAATACAGGCATACTTTTTGAAGTCTGAGTTTGATTGTGGATAATCCTGCTTAGTGGGCGTTTCATACAGAATGGAGAACATGAGAGAGAGTTGAAACCAGCAGATTGGAAAAAAAGAAAGGATGTGCATTTGAAAATGTACATTATCAGGATGTCGTAATGAAGTACTTTTGAAGGGTAGTCACTGTTCTTGTGTAGCCAAATTTGGCTAATGGTTCCAAACAGAAAGATCCCACAGATACCAAATACGATGAAAGACCAGTTAATCATCATCTCAGTGATTGAGGGCGAATGTTGGCCAGATTAGAGGAAAGCTTCATGCCTTTTGTTCAGTTTAAGTGCCTTGGCTTTGAAAAAGCAAGCTCCTGGGCCATATTCGACAACATTTCCAAGGCAGTCTATTTTGCCTCGCATCTGATATGCTGGACCTGATGTGGGAATGCTTGATGTTGACAGTGGAAGCAAAAAATAGAAAATGTTAGATTTCTCATTAAAAAAAATTGCTGTGCTGTCTGGAATGAATATGTAGTTTTGAAAGAGGGGAGTGTCAGCCAAGTGTAAACACATATGGAAAGTAAAATGACAATACTAGTTTTATTTGAAGAATATGATGAGAGGCAGTAACTCCTTTTGTCAGCTTGCATGCACTCTGTTTCTTAATTACGAACTACGAAATGCTGTCTGTGAAAACTTGTCAGCAAATTCAAGCTCAAATTACTGTTTATAAAGTAAGCAAAATAACCCCATAAATTACCATAGCAGTAGGTCATTGCAGTTCATGTTATTTTATTGTTTCAAATGTTTAGAAAGAACTCTCACTCGAAGAAGATTGCAGTCTTTTGACGTTTCCCAAAAATTGTTCAAATGGTTTTTACATTTCAGGAAATTCTGACCCTTATTCCTCAGAAAGGATTTAAACATAAGGAGTACTTTAATGTTCTTTTTAACTGAAGCATGGGATCTTTTACGTCCACCTGAGAGAGCAGATGGATCCTAGGATTAATGTCCCATCTAAAAGACAGCACCTCTGACAGTGCAGCAATCCCTCAGTACTGCACTGGAGTTCAGCCTAGATTTTTGTGCTTGAGCCCTGGAGGGAGACTTGAATCCACAACCTTCTGACTTAGAGGTCAGAGAGAAATAAAGACAAGAAACAGAGAGAAATAAAGACAAGATTTTTGAAAAGCTGCATTTGCTGACAATGAAACCACTAGGTGGCGCAGTACTGGCACAAACTCAAATGCAGCCTCATCACTGAAACGTCACTGTCTGTGACATCACAGGCAGCTGCCAGTAATAAAAATGGCACTGCTCAATTTGACAAGCAAAACAAATTGCACCCAAACCCCTCACCCCTTAATGACAGCGATCGCCACCTCCGTAACCCCACCCCCTCCCCCCGTACACAGTACCCTGCTCCCACTCGCAAGTGTCGCTTCTGTACCCTGCTCCCTCCTGCGATCACCACCTCAACCTCCGCATTCAGTTTCCTGCTCCCTCCTGTGATTGCCGCTTCTCTTCCCCACTTCCTCCCACACCCGCCTTCTCACCGCTGCATCCCGCTGCTCGCTTCCCACCACGTAGCCCGGAGAAGGTGGGTGGGGGAGAAGGAGTAAGTGAGGTGCTAGTGGTGAAGCAGGAAACAAGTGGCCGGATGGAGTGGGGAGCAGCGGGATGGAGCGGGGAACAGGCGGGAGCAGTCTTGAGCAGGCGGGTGTGGGCAAGAATGGTGGAACGGAGTGGAGAAGGGAAGTGGCGATTGAGGTGCTGATTGCGGAGGGAGTGGGGAAGGGAAGTGGCGATTGAGGTGCCGATTGCGGGAGGAAGTGGGGTACTGTTGGAGGGGGTGGACCCGGCGATTGTGGCCATTGAGGGGTGAATGAACACTCAGACGACATTACGTGATGACATTGAAGCGCGCATGCGCAGACCCATACTGGCAAGCAGGCAAATGTTCGGACGCACTGACGACGTTGGCGATCGCTCGGCACATGCTCTGTGTTGTCAGGAAACACTCTGTTTTTGAAATAGAAGGCTGCATGAGGAACTGAGTCTTTTTAAGGAGAAAAGTATGAGGCCTTTTCTGAGACAGGTTAGAAATGCTAGACTATAGTTAGAAGACATCTTGTTCAAGATAAGTAAGGTGATTTGATGATATTTTCTTCATTTTGTATCATTATGCAAAGATACATGTGTACTTGAATTTGATCATGACTGTTGCTCTGTATATTCAATCACTATAGAAAAAAGCAGCTCCATGCCTTGAAAGAGGCCTCATTTGCTTGGTCTGCTTCAGAAGAGCAAGAGGCAGGACTATCTGGTTAGGTCACACAGGGTAACATTGTGAAACCGCTGGGTTATGCTATTGTACAAGCAGAAATGGACACTGTAAGTTAACTCTCATGAAAATTAAAACACTCAAGTTAGGAATGGGAGTGAATACCACTAATGAATTTACTACCCTCTGTATAAAATGGTAGGGTCTGGGCTGTGTGTGCATTGCCCTGCTTCGAAACTTGTGTCTGTCTTCCCATGTTTTTACTTGAACATATCACTCCAGGCGCTGCTTCACAAACCACTGACCACCTCCAGGCGCGTATCCATTGTCTCTCGAAATAAGGAGGCCCAAAAGAAAGAAAGAATATCAAGAGTAATTTTACTACTTTCTTGATGTAGTACGGTGACCAGAATTGTGCACAGTCCTCTAGGTGTGGCTGCACAATTGCCTTTTATAACCTTAATGTCACCGCCTGGAATCTGCTCTACCTTCTAATTATATAAGAAAGGAACAAAAACAAAATCATATCGCAATTTCAACAACCTCAAGATGTTCCAGTCGGTTTCGCTGCCAATGAAGTAGTTCTGAAATGAAGCCACTGTTGTAATGTGGACAAATTCAGCAGCCAATTTGCATAGAACAAGTCCCAAAACAGCAGTGAGATAAGCGATCAGATAATCTCTTCTATTGATGTTGGTTGAGGGATTAATGTTAGCCAGGGCACCAGGAGAACTCCTCTGCTCTTTTCAAAACAGTACCATCGTATCTTTTACAGCCACCTGAGAGGGCAGGTAGGCCTCCGTTTATCATCTCATATGAAAGGCTCCCTCTGTACCGCACTGAAGTATCAGCCGATATTATGTGCTCAAATCTCTGGAATAGGATTTCGATGCACACTGTTCTGACTCAGGTGAGAGTGAAATCATTGAACCATGGCTGATACCTATGTCCCAGGGCATTTTGCTAGTCACCTCTTGCACTGCTGATGCAATCCCATTCAGAACTACCCTTTTGCTTTCCCTATTTTAGCCAATTTTCTATCTACCTCAGAATCATGCCATCCTATCCTGTGAAATAATTGAATGAGAGACTGGCCCAGGGTTACTATTCCTTTTTCCTCTTCCCTGTGAGGATGTCCTGGCCTTTGCTTGACACCTCTCCACTACAGTACACAGCACAATGTCTTGGCATAGAGGGATTAGAGCCATTGACCCACAAGCCATATATGGGAGCTGTATGGATTATCCCGCATCCTTATTTTAAAGTTCTTGACCTTTTGTTGAATAATCTGTTTGCAAATTGTCCTGCTTCTAAATTGGTCCATAAATAGAGATTATTGCTGGAGTTTCAAATGTTGAAAAATTACATAAGGATGCAAATAGTTGTAATATTTTATTTTGGAAATGAGTTGGAGCAAAGCAGCGTACCATGAATTTTTAAAAAATATATTTTTGTGGCCTGACTTGAGGAAAATAGGCAGTGTGAGAAGCACACCCAACACTTTTTTCAATCTGGGATCTTACTGTGCGAAAGATGACTGCAGTTCTCCACTTCAATCACTGCACTTGAAAACTCCTTGAGAGGTTTCTGAGAGATCAGATGATGTGCAATATGAATATACATCAAGTCGGTTTGTCTGTCTCCATTTCTTTCCAGCTAATTTTCCACTTTAGCTCCACATCTTTAGTGCAAAATTATTCTAAGCAATTGGAGGAATTTCTGTTTCTTTTAATTGCTGTGCTGTCATTTGTATATAATGAAGCTTTAGGGCAAATAAAGGAAAGGTGGCACTGCTTTCTAACGTGTGGATGCTGTTCATATTTAGGAGCTTGGAGCTCGCGTACATACTCAATTATTTTGCAGTGTATGATAAATTCGCTCTTTCTCAAAAAAGATGATGAAAATAATGATTGCAGAGTGGATCTGGTACGTTGCATTCAGGCGCGGCTGGAGATGTGAAGGATATCAATGGAATAGTGAATATCTATTGTCGCAGGAGTCAGTGTAGTTACAGTGGTATTGCCATAGAAACCGATCATGACAGCTGTTATTGCTCCCTAGAGTAGTGGTACATGATAATGGTGGTCAAAAGGGGAATAGGGAATGGGGGGATGGGTTGGCAATAGAGAATTGTCAGATCCGTAATGGCTAAAGCACGAATACCTTGCATTATTGTTAATTAGCAGGGTTTCTTTTCATTTACTGGAAATTTTCAATATTGAAGCTTAAAATCTCTGCTCTGCAACATAATAGAATTTTCACCAAAGAGAGCAACATCATTTATAGATTTGATGATTAATTTAATCAGCTGAAAATTGGTATTTCAGGGGAGTAGAAATGAATATTTTAACCTTGCCTGCCCTTTTATATATTAAAGCTTAATGAAAGCATGTGAATTCTAGTCATAATCCTTTGTTTCTCAAAGGTTTGAACATGCACTCTGTCCATCCTCATTTGTGCAGCAGATCTGTAAATTGTGTCCATTATCCACGGCTCATGATTTGAGGATATCGGGTTTTCTAAATTTTTGGCACACTCCTTTCTTTGTTTATTGTCCCAACCCATTTTTCATAATGTAATACGTTTTAAATGACAAACTGACACATCCCCAGAGCAACACATGAATTTCTCATGAATCTCAAACTAATTGAACAGCATTTTGATTAAAGGTGTTTCTTGTGCCAATGCAGCTGTCGTGGACCATGCTGGCTACGATTATACTCCTTGCCACTCTGCCACAGTTGGTGGGATGTTACAATCACTCTTTTATCTGCTCATATATTGTGAACTGGCACCGAGTTGGAGTGCTGTCAAATATCTTTTGTCCTGTGCAATACTTATGATGGACTAGCATGTCTTGAGTGAACTATACCAGTCTGAGATAAATATGCACAAAGGTAAGAGCCGAATGGCTTATTGTACAGCATTTGATAACTCCGGTGTGCTGGCCAATACTTATTCTTCAACCAACATCAATAAAGAACATCGTTATCTCATGATGGGACCTTGCTGTGTGCAAACTGGCTTCCCTATGTTACAACAGTGGGTACACTTCAAAAGTACTTCATTGGCTAGCTGCCCTGAGGCGCTATTTAAATGCAAGCAATTTCTTTTGTTTTCTTTGCATGCATATGTGGTGTCATCCAATGTTTGTGGTTCTCCTATTTTAACCACAATCCAATTGGGAGTGTGCAGTTATATGAATCCAGTGGCGAGATCAATATTATATCTGAGAACTAAGCGCAGATCACCTGATAGTGCCTCAAAGTTTGGTGGCATTCCGGCTCTGAGTCTAAGTCTCCAGGTTCAATCTCTATTACAAAACCAATCTAGGTTGACACTTCAATACAGCAATAAAGGAATTGTTGCCTGGTCTGAGGTGCCATCTTTGGAGAAGACCTTAAACCAAGGGCTGGATCTTCCTATTCTGTAGTTTCAGGCAGATCTTAAATATCTCATGGCCTGATTCGAACAGCAAGAGGTTAAGAATCTTAAATAGGAAAAGAAAGTGCTGAAAACACTCAGCAGGTCAGGCAGTATCTGTAGACTGAGAAACCGAGTGGGCTGGATTTTTATTCCACTGCAGAAGCGGGTTCGGAGGCAGGCGTGTCAGCAATTTCTCGCTACTGGCCAGTATGCCGGTGTACCATCCTGTGGAGGAGCTCCCCCTCTGCAGTGGTGGCCTGACAGTTGTGGCCACAGTTCAAAACATTTATAAGCACCATCTCAGCTCTCCATTTACAGCGGCAGTGCCCACCTCTCCCAGTGGGCTGCCAGCCACCCAGAGTCCCGGTTACTCCCATTGGCCCTCCTGGCTACAGAACCTGCCCGCCGACCTTAATTGGATGTGGCTGCTCCTTGAAAGGCTCCTCCAGCCACCATTGACATCCCTCTAAGCCTCTGCCCGGTTATGGCTGGCAAGAATCTGAAATACTGTTGTTCCCGTGCATCTGAGGAAAAAAATAGGAAGACCTGGAAAGATCGCTGCTAATTGCTTGTTTAACAGGCTTAATTATCTTCCTGCCTCGCTCCAGTGCGACCTCCTCCCGTCAGCCCGGCTGCCTTTTATAATATCCAATTGCGACGTGAAGGCAATGGGCTTCCCTCCCAATATCTTCTGCCTCAATTTTATCAATCCTCCCACCTCCGAGCCTGTATCCAATGGGCTGCTAAAATACATTCTATTATATTCTGATGTTGCTGATGCTCCAACACATGCTTTTAGCAGGTTTATTTAAATCATCTTGGTTCTGCATATAGTGCATGAGTGTGATGGAATACTCCCACTTGCCTGGATGGGTGCAGCTCCAACAAAACTCAAGAAGCTCGACACCATTAAGGACAAAGCAGCCCGCTTGATTGGCACCCCATCCACCATCTTAAACATTCATCCCCTCCAACATTGACGCACAGTGGCAGCAATCTGTACCATATATAATGTGCACTGCAGCAACTTGCCAAGCCTCCTTCAACAGCACCTTCCAAATCTGCGACCTCTACCACCTAGAAGGACAAGAGCAGCAGATGCATAGGAACACCACCACCTGCAAGCTTCCCTCCAAGCCACTCACTATCCTGACTTGGAACGAGATCACCGTTTCTTTACTGTCGCTGGGTCAAAATCCTGGAACTCCCTCCCTAACAGCACTGTGGGTATTCCTATATCAGATGAACTGCAGCAGTTCAAAAAGGCAGTTTACCACCATCTTCTCAAGGGCAATTAGGGATGTGCAACAAATGCTGGCCTTGCCAGCGACACTTGCATCCCATGAACGACAATAAAAAAATCTTCACCAGCTACCTTTACTTAAATGTGTTATCATCTCCTAACTCTATGCCTATCCATCCTGTAACTCCTACTTGAATCCCTCCAATTTGCTTTCCACCCTTCTCATCACAAAAATAACTTTTACAGTCACAGATGAAATTTTCCGTGACTGTGGTGGGTTGTGATCTGTTTTCTCTTCCTCCTTGACCTCTTTGCAGTTTTTGACATGATTGATGACACCATTCTCCTTCCAGTTGCCTCTCTTGGCCAGCTGAATAGGGCTGCCCTTGCTTGGTTCCACACTTATCCGATGGCTTTCAGAGCATCTCTTGTGATGGGTACTCTTCTCACCAGAACACCACCACTTCTGGAGTCCCAAACAACATACCCATGGCCCCATCAACTCTTCTCATACTAAAACCCTTGTATGTGCCTTTGTCACCTCCAGCTTGATTGCTTTCCTTGCCATCCTTCCATTTTCTACATGCCATAAATTTTAACTTGTTCAAAGCTTTGCTGCTCCTATGCTATCCCACATCACCTCCCATCATCCCTACCGATCTACATTGAGCTTAGCCTCCCTCCTAACTCTAAACACTCCACTCCCATGAACTCTCCATTTCGCTAACTCTAGGCTCTTGTGCATTTTGTCCTCGGCTTACCCCAAGGCTTTGCTGGCCTTGCCATTGGCTGTCTTGGTTTTATTCTCTGGAATTCATAGGAATGTAGGAATAGCAGTCGGCCATTTAGCCCCTTGACCCTTTTCTGCCATTCAATATGATCATGGCTGATCTGTGACCTAACTCCATATATTCATCTTTGCTCCATATCCCCTAATTCAGGGGAGGTGGTGGCATAGTGGCAATGTCACTGGGCTAGTAATCCAGAGCCCAGGCTAATGCTCTGGGGACATGGGTTCAAATCCCACTATGGCAGATAGTGAAATTTGAATTCAATTAATAAATCTGGAATTATAAAAAAGCTAGTCAAATGATGACCATTTTCGGTCGTTGTAAAACCCCATCTGGATCACTAATGTCCTTTAGGGAAGGAAATCTGCCGTCCTTACCTGGTCCAGCCCTACATGTGACATCAGACCCACAATAATGTAGTTGACTCTTAAAATGCCCTCTGAAATGGCCAGGCAAGCCACTCAGTTCAAGGGCAAGTAGGGATGGGCAATAAATGTCTAGTCAGTTTTGCTCACCTCCCACAAAAAACAAATAAAAAATGAATAATAAAAATCTATCAATCTCAGCTTAAAAATTAACAATTGATCTAGTTTCAGTTTCTGTTGAGGAAGAGAGTTCTAAACTTATACGACCCTTTGCATGAAGAAGTGTTTCACTCCTGAATAGTCTGACTGTAATTTTTAAGAGTATGCTCCATAGTCCCAACAAACGGAAATAGTTTATCCCAAAGTTGTTTTTCCAGTCTACCCTAATCTGTTCCTCTTAATATCTTGGAATATTCCCTCCTTAAATCCATTAGTCTCTCCACCTCCTACATTAAGATCTTCCTTAAAAACCACTTCTTTGATCAAGTTCATGCCACACATAATTGCTATTTTGGCTTTGCTTTTCCTCAAGGCTCTGTGAAACATCTTAGCACAGTTTATGCTGCTACAACCAGGTGAGAAAGGTGTCTAGGGGTCCCTCTCAGCCTTTACCCTGTCTTACTGTAATAGGGTCTTATTTTTAAACATACTGTTTTTAGCTCCCGCTTAGTGAAGCCTTGTTCGCCGCTTTTCAATTCTAAGGCACAAACAGGTTTTCTTAGGTTTAAAGAAGAAAAGTTGAAATTTATTAAACTTGAACTTAAACTCCAATTCGGTTGATGCCTACAGATACACGATGCGCCACACTAGCATGCAAACGTGATACACACATGCAAATAGAGACAGAAAAGAGCAGAAGAAAAATAAAGTGGAAAGGTTTGAGGCAATATCTGAAGAGTAGCTGTTACGATTCTTCGAGCTCACTGTAGAGTTCTTGATTGTAGGTAGATCTTGCTTTTCGTTGGGGCCCAGTATTCTTCTTAAACCTTGTTTCCTGTAGGAGACGTTTTTCTCTTGGGGTTCATGTGTCTTCAGTGAATTCTGAGGGATGAGAGAAAGAAATGGTAGCAAACAGGAGAGACCTTCTCAGTCCAGGAGCAAACCATCTTTCCTGAGTTCAAACTCTTTGTAGCTAGTTCAAAAAAACCCTGGCAGGCCAGTTAGTCATGTGACTAGCTGGTCCAACCAGTCCTGGTCCCTGTGGATTGCATCACCCCAGCAGGCCCTAGAATGTGCTTCCCCACCCTCCTCACTGTCCGGTGATCAACATCCATTGTGGGTTGAATGTGTCAGGGAATGGTCCTTTTATTTATTTTTTATTTATTTAGAGATACAGCACTGAAACAGGCCCTTTGGCCCACCAAGTCTGTGCCGACCATCAACCATCCATTTATACTAAACCTACATTCCTACCACATCCCCACCTTCTCTATATTCCCCTACCACCCACCTATACTAGGGGCAATTTATAATGGCCAATTTACCTATCAACCTGCAAGTCTTTGGCTGTGGGAGGAAACTGGAGCACCCGGCGAAAACCTATGCGGTTCACAGGGAGAACTTGTAAACTCCACACAGGCAGTACCCAGAATTGAACCTGGGTCACTGGAGCTGTGAGGCTGCGGTACTAACCACTGCGCCACTGTGCCGCCCTGTGTCTACACAAGCGCCGTCTGTATGCAAATGTTTTTTTCCAGCCACGGTTGATCTGTTCAACAAGTCATTTCCTCGCTCCAGCAACAGTTCAAAATCAATGTTCATATGACAAAACCAATGTGCCTTATTCTTGGCAGGTGGGGGCCTGTGTGACAATATGTTTTAAAAAAACAGGCAGTTTGCTCTGGAAAGAAGACTGAGGGGTGACTTGATGGTGGTCTTTATCCTATCAAGCCCTTTCATAGTCTTAGTTGTAGAGAAAATGTTTTCATTTGTGGGGGGGGGGGGGGGTGGGTCCAAAACTAGGGGCCATAAATATAAGCTAGTCACTAATAAATCCAAAAGGGAATTCGGGAGAAACGTCTTTACCCAGAGTTGTTAGATTATGGCATGTGTTACCCCAAGGAGTAATTGAGGCGAATAACATAACTTTTTTAGAAATTATTCTTTCAAGGTCAGCATTTGTTGCCCACCCCTAATTGCTCTTGACAACTGAGTGGCGTGCTAGGCCATTTCAGAGGGCAGTCCAGTGTTTTATGAATTAATTGAGTTTATATGTACTGCCATGGTGGGTCTTGAATCTGTGTCTGGGTTTAGCCTGGGCCACTGGATTACTAGTGCAGTGACATTACCACTACGCCACCATCTCCCCTTCCTCGTCCCACTTAAGTAGTTCAACACATGATGGAGAAAGGATTAGAAGGATATGTTGATGGAGTTAGATGAAGAAGGAATACATTAGTCTTGCGACTGATAGCTCAACTCTGTGCCAGTGTCTCCTCTGTTACAACTCCTATTCCAGTTTGGTAAACCATGGCTTCCAAAATTATTTGGTACCATTTTCTTGTTGGCTCTGCTCTGTTAAAGGCCTGGTTTTGTGCTTGTTAAGGTGCTTAGCATTGAACATTGCTAATCTACTTTGACTGGTTGACTTAATTTCTTGGTGCTTTTATTTTGAAACCCTATCAATCGGATGTAGTAAGCTCAACTGTACCTTTTAAAATAAAACCTCTTGCAAAACCATCTAACGTGCACTAATAGACATCAGTCCAAAGAAAGAGCTCTTAAGTTATTGGTGCAGCATGTGAATGTTCACAGTGGTGGGCTGTGCTAATGCTCATATTATGAGCTGAACAGCTTGCTTTCAAGTTGGTTTGTGTGCCATTTAACATTCCTATTTCTTTGTTATGAGGTGGGTTGGACCATTTTGAAATCATGAACAGAAATTTAATGAAGACTGCAGCTTGTAGGTCTTACTTTGTCCCAAGATGAAATGCTAACAGATAATGATAATCAGTAATTACTGTGTAATTACGTTAGCATGGAATGACAACTGGTTTTAAAATACAGTGCATTGTAACCTTAATAAAGCTGCTGTAATTCAAATGGCTGCGTCCCATCTTATCTGGAATTAAGTTCCATCCAGTTTACATGATTAATTTTTTTTTGCCCTGAGGACCACCAGACATTGTAATTATGTGCTTATAGTACAATGCGTATTTCTACAGGGCTAGTGAATCGGCATTCTCTAAAGGATTAGCACCACACTTGGCAGAACTTTCTGAGCAATACGGTTAGGGACTCAAACTTGTTCTAATCATTTCTCATATAAACAGACAGTATTTGTGAATATAACTTCAGAGCCGCTTGAGAAAGATTATGCTCTATTTATTTTAAAATAATACTCTACTATCTTTAGAAAACAGATATCCTAGACTTTGAGATGTGACAGCCTAAGCAAATGCAAGGCTTGGGCGCCAAAATCAGTTCTGCATTCTATCAAAAACTGGTCAATAAGAAAAAACAAATTTAGATCTGCACATTAACTCTTGGGCACTTTAAAAAAAAAACGCATATACAAGATTTGGTTTGGTAAATAAGAGAATGCACAGCGGAGTGTGATAACCTTTATCAGAATGTGTTTCCTAATGTACTTGGCAGCTTCCTGAATTATTCCTGCCAACATTTGAAGAATGATTACAACTTTTGGGAGTTGCAGAGCACCAGCTAATGCAATGATGGGGTAAACTTGCACAATAACTGTTTAGAAATAACTGTTAGATAACTAGTTTTCTTCATGCAATAACTTTCAATTTCAGTTGCAGTTAAAAATGAGTTACGATCAGCTCCTTGCTGTAAATAATGTAAAGGAACACTAAAGAAATACCCAACCTGAATAGCGGGTCTGCTTATTTATTTTCTAACATCGGTAGTGTTCACTGCATAATCATTACACTGCTTAAAGTGTGACTTAATGAACATTTGTATCTTTTTTAAGTTGTATCCTTCTTCATTCTTCTAACTCTGTATGGTGCTCTATGGTGTACATGTAGTAGGTAGCATTTCTTGTTTTTGTTTCAGATTTCCAGCATCCGCAGTATTTTGCTTTTATTATAGTAGGTAGAAGAAACTTGCGTGAGTCAGGATTCTAGTGCATCAAGATTCCAGTGCTCTGAGCTGCCATATTAACGATCATTTGCTGGTGGCCATGTGTAATGTCAGATGAACTGGCCTAGAGTTCTTTTGTCAAACAAGGGGTTATGTTGAACAAGTCTTTCAGTGAAAAGCTTTATCAGAATGCTTTCCTGTGGCGAGAGGCACCGAACACTGAAAGGCCAGTAATGGGATCCGGGGAATAAAAGATTGAATGGGATTTGTTTAAACTTATGCCACACATATGTTTTGTAATTGCTTGACTGGCTGTCCCTTTTTTATGCCTGAAGTCAGACTTGAGGATCATGAAGTTTGAATCAGACTTGTCTTAATTACATAAAATGTACAGTACAAAAACAGACCATTTGGCCCAACCAGTTCTTGCTGGTGTTTATTCTCTACATGAGCTTCCTCCCATCCCTCTTCTATCCCAAACAGCGTAACCTTCTATTCCTTTCTCCCTCATGTATTTATCGAGCTTCCGCTGAATGTCTTTTTTTCTAATAAAATGTATCCAAATTCTGAATATCGACAGCAGGTCTCTCGTTATCATCTAAAAACAAAACAGATATTCTGATCATTATCACGTCACATTGTTTTTTGTGGGAACTTGCTACACAAACTGGCTGCACAAGGACGACACTTCAAAAATTACCTCATTGGCTGTAAAGTGCTCTGGGACATCCTGAGGTCATGAAAGTTGTTATGTAAATGCAAGTCTCTTTCCTTTTTTATACTATTATCAAATGTTCATTTTGTGACAAAATGAAGATTTTGCCCCCTTAAGGTTGTTTAAGAACAAAGTAAACTTAGATCTAAATGAATCCTTTGGTCAGATAAAGGATCAATGTATGGCTGACCGAAAAGCTTCAATGTTGCATGATAGGATCTGCTGCAAATACCAACATACTGCAGCTGCATGCATTTGAATGTCAGCCAGGCAAACCCATGGAAAAGGCCAACAATGTTCTAGGATTTGTAAATAAGGTCAGAATATAAAAGTAATGATGTGTTTATAAAAGAAAGACTTGCATTTATATCGCGCCTTTCATGTTCTCAGGATGTCCTAAAGTGCTTTACAACCAATGACGTACTTTCAAAGTGTAGTCACTGTTGTAATGTAGGAAACATGGCAGCCAGTTTGTGCACAGGAAGCTCCCACAACCAGCAATATGATAATGACCACGATAATGACCAGATAATCTGTTTCTGTGCTATGGATTGAGGGCTAAATATTGGCCGGAACACTGGGGGTAACGTTATGATGAGTTTTCATAGGGAGAATAGGGAAAGACGTTTTGCTGTGGTTGGGGAGTTGGTGTCAAATGATCACTAATTTAAAATCGTTAGTAAAAGAGTGAGCGGGAAATTTGTTCATTTAAAGGATTGTTGGAACATGGTTGCGGTTGAGGCAGAGACTACTGCATCTCTGAAGAGGAAATTGGATTAATGCTTAAAGCAGACAAAGATGTGGGCAGCGAGATTAGTTTTGGAGTGCTTGAGCAAAGAGTTGGACAGAGACGATGGGCCGAATGGCCTCCTTCTGTGCTATATTTTATGATTCTTCTAAGATTGATTCTACTCACTGGAATTTGGATCCTGGGAGCAGTGCAGTCATCTATCAACATATCAAACAAATCCTTGCCAATTGTGTATGATCTGTAACATTATCATATTTGCCTGTCAAAGATAAGACTAAACTAAATAGTTTTTACCTCTGAGAGAATGTAGTTTATTGAAACAGTGGTTCAAATTATTTTGTTCGAAGAACCCCTTTTCAAATGGATTAGTAATCATGGACCTCCATCGAAGTAATAATGCTATGTAATACTCATAATATGAAAATACTGAATGCAAAGAGTGTTTTAATCGGCTTTTAAAAAGGCAGGTATTTACTTACAGATACCAGTGAGATGGATGTGCCTGCTCCTCACTGCAGAGTCTGTCTATCCTTCATGTAATGTTTGCCACACTCCGCTGCTGCCTCTCATCTCTGCTCATTTGGGTACGGTTGACCATGGCACCCTGGCGATGGCCCTCCCAATAGGCAGACCCTCGCTCAGTAAGCACGTTCACATTATTTCACAGAACCATTGGAAAGTCTCTATGGACTCCCAGGGGTTAGCGGACCCCAGTTTGCGAACCACTGTATTAAAACATTGTTCCATTTCTGGAAACTTGGAAATGCCTGTCGAGGTTTTGCAGGACTGAGAATGCTAAACTAAGCCCAAATCCTTTGATGTACTATATAGTATTTTCCCAATATAATTTTTTTTGTAAATCTAATTACAAATAAGTTTTATTATATTCTTTAAAAAATGAGTCAGGTTTTGAAAATTTTCTACCTTCTGAATTAACGGGAGATATTGTGAGAATATTACCCTGCTTCCAGTGAAGAGTTGACTGTTAGCCCGAGGCTATGTAACATAAGAAGTGTACTCCCAGATTGTAAGTGGTGTGTCTGCTTAAGGAGAGCCTGATATAACCGCTGATGGAGAAATTGTGTTTTAAAAAGCCTTAACTGCAGTGCACTTACTGTACCTCCTTTGTCTCAGGAGCATACAGCACAATAATGGATTAAATGCAGTGTACATCAGGTTGCTGATGATACCCAGGAGTCTGGGATACTAATATAATAGCCAGCATATATATCATACTCTTGAAGTTTGATTAAAATCAGCAGGGATGATCTATTGGATGGCATACCATGTTAATGTTTTTCCAGTGCTATCAGATTATTTTTGCTCCCATGTGATTATTTTCATGAAGAGACTATGTCAATAGAAATAAAATAGGATTTTCAAGGTTTATTGTAAGTTAACTATTATCATTGAAATGTAGATTTGATTACTATTGTGCAAACATTGCACAAGCATTAAAGAAGTCACAAATACAAGAGCAAAATACTGTAGATGCTAGAAATCTGAGAAAGAAAAACAAAATGCTGGAAATACTCAGCAGGTCTGGCAGCATTTGTAGAACTCAGAGTTCTAATGAAAGGTCATTGACCTGAAACGTAGGGTCGGAATTTTTAGTCTCTGATGGGGCTGAATGTCGAGATGGATGGGTGCAAAAATTAGCACCGCTGGGCAGCGTGCTAGTTTGACATTGACGTTCCTGCTGCTGGCAATTTTGCTCAGGGTGAGGAAGGTGGGAGCCAGCAACCTGCTCAATTTGGATAAGTGGCCAATTGATCTTAATGATGAGCTTGCCAGCTTGTTAAGGGCGAGTTTGGAATTTTGGTGGGGACACAGGGGTTGCACGATGCTTCAGGGACAGTCCAAGCATAAGGTGGTGGCAAAACAGAGGAATATAGGAGCAGGAGTAGGCCATTCGGCCCCTCGAACAAGCTCCGCCATTTAGTTAGATCATGATTGATCTTCTACCTCAAGGCCATTTTCCTGCATTATCCCCATACCCCTTGATATCTTTAATATCTAGAAATCTATTGATCTCTGTCTTGTACGAACTCCATGACTGAGACTGCACAGCCCTCTGTGGTAGCGAATTCCAGATTCACCAGCCTCTGAGTGCAGAAATTCCTCCGCATCTCAGTCCTAAATGGTCTACCCTTTATCCTGAGACTATGCCCCCTGGTTCTAGACCCACCAGCCAGGGGAAACATCCTTCCTGTATCAACCCTGTCAAGCCCTCTAAGAATTTTGTATGTTTCAATGAGATCACCTCTCATTCTTCTGAACGCAAGAGAATATAGGTCCAGTCTCCTCAATCTCTCCTCATAGGACAATCCCACTATCCCAGGAATCAGTCTGGTGAATCTTTGTTGCACTCCCTCTATGGCAAGTATATCCTTCCTTAGGTAAGGAGACCAAAACTGTACACAATACGCCAGGTGTGGTCTCACCAAGACTCTATACAATTGCAGCAAGACTTTTTACTCCTGTACTCAAATCCTCTTGCAATAAGGGTCAACATACCACTTGCCTTCCAAATTGCTTGCTGCACCTGCATGTTAGCTTTCTGTGACTTATGAACAAGGACACCCAGGTCCCTTTGGACATCAGCACTTCCCAATTACTCACCATTTAAGAAATACTCTCCATTTCTGCTTTTCCTATCACAGTGGATAACTTCACATTTTTCCACATTATATTCCATCTGTCATGTTCTTGCCCACTCACTTCGCCTATCCAAATCCCCCTGAAGCCTCTTTCCATCCTTCTCACAACTCACATTCCCACCTCGTTTTGTGTCATCAGCAAACTTAGAAACATTACATTTGGTCCCCAGATCCAAATCATTGATATGAATTGTGAATAGCTGGGGCCCACGCACTGATACTTGTTGTACTCCACTAGTCACAGCCTGTCAACCTGAGAATGACCCGTTTATTCTTACTCTCTGGTTTTCTGTCCGTCAACCAATTCTCAATCCATGCCAGTATATTACCCCCAAACCCATGTGTTCTAATTTTGCTTACTAACCTCCTCTGTGGGACCTAATTGAAAGCCTTCTGAAAATCAAAATATACCATATGCACTGGTTCTATCTTTCCTATTCTGCTAGTTACATCCTCAAAAAACTCGAACATATTTGTCAAACATGATTTCAAAGAACAAAGAACAGTACAGCACAGGAACAGGCCATTCGCCCCTCCAAGCCTGCGCCGATCTTGATGCCTGCCTAAACTAACAGCTTCTGCACTTCCGGGGCTCATATCCCTCTATTCCCTTCCTATTCATATATTTGTCAAGATGCCTCTTAAACGTCGCTATTGTATCTGCTTCCACCACTTCCCCTGGCAGCAAGTTCCAGGCACTCACCATCCTCTGTGTAAAGAACTTGCCTCGCACATCCCCTCTAAACTTTGCCCCTCGCACCTTAAACCTATGTCCCCTAGTAACTGACTCTTCCACCCTGGGAAAAAGCTTCTGACTATCCACTCTGTCCATGCCGCTCATAACTTTGTAAACCTCTATCATGTCGCCCCTCCACCTCCGTCGTTCCAGTGAAAACAATCCGAGTTTTTCCAACCTCTCCTCATAGCTAATGCCCTCCAGATCAGGCAACATCCTGGTAAACCTCCTCTGTACCCTCTCCAAAGCCTCCACGTCCTTCTGGTAGTGTGGCGACCAGAATTGCACGCAATATTCTAAGTGTGGCCGAACTAAGGTTCTGTACAGCTGCAACATGACTTGCCAATTGTTATACTCTGTGCCCCGACCGATGAAGGCAAGCATGCCGAATGCCGCCTTGACTACCTTATCCACCTGCGTTGCCACTTTCAGTGACCTGTGGACCTGTACGCCCAGATCTCTCTGCCTGTCAATACTCCTAAGGGTTCTGCCATTTACTGTATACTTCCCACCTGTATTAGACCTTCCAAAATGCATTACCTCACATTTGTCCGGATTAAACTCCATCTGCCATTTCTCCGCCCAAGTATCCAACCGATCTATATCCTGCTGTATCCTCTGACAGTCCTCATCGCTATCCGCAACTTCACCAACCTTTGTGTCGTCCGCAAACTTACTAATCAGACCAGCTACATTTTCCTCCAAATCATTTATATATACTACAAACAGCAAAGGTCCCAGCACTGATCCCTGCGGAACACCACTAGTCACATCCCTCCATTCAGAAAAACACCCATCCACTATTACCCTCTGTCTTCTGTGACTGAGCCAGTTCTGTATCCATCTTGCCAGCTCACCTCTGATCCCGTGTGACTTCACCTTTTGCACCAGTCTGCCATGCGGGACCTTGTCAAAGGCTTTACTAAAGTCCATATAGACAACATCCACCGCCCTTCCCTCATCAATCATCTTCGTCACTTCCTCAAAAAACTCAATCAAATTAGTAAGACACGACTTCCCCTTCACAAAACCATGCTGTCTCTCGCTAATAAGTTCGTTTGTTTCCAAATGGGAGTAAATCCTGTCCCGAAGAATCCTCTCTAATAATTTCCCTACCACTGATGTAAGGCTCACCAGCCTATAATTTCCTGGATTATCCTTGCTACCCTTCTTAAACAAAGGAACAACATTGGCTATTCTCCAGTCCTCTGGGACCTCACCTGTAGCCAATGAGAATGCAAAGATTTCTGTCAAGGCCCCTGCAATTTCTTCCCTTGCCTCCCTCAGTATTCTGGGGTAGATCCCATCAGGCCCTGGGGACTTATCTACCTTAATGCTTTGCAAGACACCCAACACCTCCTGCTTTTTGATAATGAGATGACTGAGACTATCTGCACTCCCTTCCCTTGGCTCATCATCCACCAAGTGAATACCGATGCAAAGTACTCATTTAGCACCTCGCCCATTTCCTCTGGCTCCACGCATAGATTCCCATCTCTGTCCTTGAGTGGGCCAACCCTTTCCCTGGTTACCCTCTTGCTCTTTATATATGTATAATAAGCCTTGGGATTTTCCTTAATCCTGTTTGCCAATGACTTTTCATGACCCCTTTTAGCCCTCCTAACTCCTTGCTTAAGTTCCTTCCTACTGTCTTTATATTCCTCAAGTGCTTCATCTGTTCCTAGCCTTCCAGCCCTTTCAAATGCTTCCTTTTTCTTTTTGACTAGGCTCACAATATCCCGTGTTATTCCAAGCTTCCCGAAACTTGCCAAACTTGTCTTTCTTCCTCACAGGAACATGCTGGTCCTGGATTCTAATCAGCTGACGTTTGAAAGACTCCCACATGTCAGATGTTGATTTACCCTGAAACAGCCGCCCCCAATCTAAATTCTTCAGTTCCTGCCTAATATTGTTATAATTAGCCTTCCCTCAATTTAGCACCTTCACCCGAGGACTACTCTTATCCTTATCCACAAGTACCTTAAAACTTATGGAATTATGGTCACTGCTCCTGAAATGCTCCCCCACTGAAACTTCGACCACCTGGCCGGGCTCATTCCCCAATACCAGGTCCAGTACGGCCCCATCCCTAGTTGGACTATCTACATACTGTTTCAAGAAGCCCTCCTGGATGCTCCTCACAAATTCTGCCCCATCCAAGCCCCTAGCACTAAGTGAGTCCCAGGCAATATTGGGGAAGTTAAAATCACCCACCACTACAACCCTGTTACCTTTACATCTTTCCAAAATCTGTCTACATATCTGCTCCTCTACCTCCCACTGGCTGTTGGGAGGCCTGTCGTAGACCCCCAATATCATGACTGCACCTTTCCTATTCCTGAGCTCCACCCATATTGCCTCGCTGCATGACCCCTCTGAGGTGTCCTCCCGCAGTCCAGCTGTGATATTCTCCTTAACCAGTAATGCAACTCCCCCACCCCTTTTACATCCCCCTCTATCCCGCCTGAAGCTTCTGAAGCCTGGAACATTTAGCTGCCAATCCTGCCCTTCCCTCAACCAAGTCTCTGTAATAGCAACAACATCATATTTCCAAGTACTAATCCAAGCTCTAAGTTCATCTGCCTTACCTGTTATACTTCTCACATTGAAACAAATGCACTTCAGACCACCAGTCCCGCTGTGCTCAGCAACATCTCCCTGCCTGCTCTTCCTCTTAGTCCTACTGGCCTTATTTACTATGTCCTCCTCATTTACTTCACTAGCTGTCCTACTGCTCTGGTTCCCACCCCCCTGCCACACTAGTTTAAACCCTCCCGAGTGACGCTAGCAAACATTGCAGCCAGGATATTTGTGCCCTTCCAGTTTAGATGCAACCCGTCCTTCTTGTACAGGTCCCATCTGTCCCTGAAGAGATCCCAATGGTCCAGATATCTGAAACCCTCCCTTCTACACCAGCTGCTCAGCCACGTGTTTATCTGCACTATCTTCCTATTTCTAGCCTCACTGGCACGTGGCACAGAGATTACAACCCTAGAGGTCCTGTTTTTGAACTTACTACCTAACTCCCTAAACTCCCCCTGTAGGACCTCATCACTCTTCCTGCCTATGTCATTGGTACCGATGTGTACCACAACCTCTGGCTGTTCGGCTGTTCACCCTCCCCCTTCGGAATGCCCTCTGTCTGTTCAGACATCCTTGACCCTGGCACCAGGAAGGCAACATACCTTCCTGGAGTCTCTTTCACGTCCACAGAAGCGCCTCTCTGTGCCCCTGACTATAGAGTCCCCTATAACTATTGCTCTTCTGCGCTTTGTCCCTCCCTGCTGAACAACAGTGCCAACCGTGGTGCCACTGCTCTGGCTACTGCTGTTTTCCCCTGATAGGCCATCCCCCCCCCCCCCCCAACAGTATCCAAAACGGTATCCTTGTTAGAGAGGGGGATAGCCACAGGGGATTCCTGCACTGACTGCCTGCCCGCCCCTTCTAGCGGTCACCCATCTATCTGCCTGCACTTTGGGTGTAAGCACTTCTCTAAAACTCCTGTCTATGACACTTTCTGCCACCTGCATGCTCTAAGTGCATCCTGTTGCCGTTCCAACCGATCCATGCGGTCTGTGAGGAGCTGCAACTGGGTACACTTCCTGCAGATGTAGTCGCCCGGAACGCTGGAAGCGTCACGGACCTCCCACATCTCACAGGTGAAGCACTTCACCCCTCTAACTGTCATTTCTATCACGAATTAGTTAATTGATATAAAATAAATAAATACTTATTAAATCCTTACTAAATTATGATACACTTCACTATGTGGTCCCTCGTGCTAGATTTCCCTTTCATAATCCCACGTTGACTCTGCCCAATCCTACCATTATTTTCTAAGTGTCCAGTTATCACATCCTTTATAATAGATGTCAGGCTAAATGCAGTTCCCCATTTTCTCTCTCCCTCCCTTCCAAAATAGTAGGACTACATTTGCTACCTTCCAACCTTCAGGAACTGTTCCAGAATCTATAACATTTTTGAAGATGATCTCCAAGGCACCCACTATCTCTACAGCCACCCCTTTCAACACTTTGGGATGTAGATCATCAGGTCCAGGGGATTTATCAACTTTCAGTCCCATTAATTTCTCCAGTCCTACTTTTTTACGAATACTATCTTCTTTTGGCTCCTCATTCTCCCTCGTCCCTTGGTTCTTTAATCTTTTTGGGAGGCTTTTTTTGTATCTTCCTCCATGAAGACAGACGCAAAGTATTTGTTTAGTTTCTCTGCCATTTGCTTATTCCCCATTATAAATTCCACAGTCTCTGTCTGTAATGGACTGACATTTGTCTTTGGTAATCTTTTCCTTTTTACATACCTATGGAAGCTTTTACAGTCTGTTTTGATGTTTCTTGCTGGTTTACTTTCATATTCTATTTACCCTTTCTTTATCAGTTTCTTGGTCCTTTGCTACATTCCAAAATGCTTCCAATCCTCAGGCTTACTACTTTTTTTTAGCAACTTTATAAGCCTCTTCCTTTGATCTAATACAATCTTTAACTTCTCTTGTTAGCCATGGTTAGATCACCTTTTTTGTTGCGTTTTTGTGCCTCGAAGGAATGTAAATTTTTTGTACACCACGTATTAATTCTTTAAATGCTAGCCATTGCCTGTCTACCATAATAAATTTTATTGTAGTTTCCCAATCTCCCCCAGCCAACTTGCCCCTCATACTTTCATCATTTCCTTTGTTTAGATTTAAGACCCTAGTTTCAGATTGAACTACATCACTTTCAAACTTGCTGTAAAATTCTATCATATTATGGTCACTTTTCCCTAGAAGTCACCTTTACAACCAGAATATTAATTCGCCCTTTCTCATTGCACAATACCAGATCTAAAATAGCCTGTTCTCTAGTTAGTTCCTCAACATACTGTTCTGGAGAAACATCAAGTATACATTACAGGAATACATCCTCCACAGCATTAGTGCTAATTATGTTTACCCAGTCTATATGTCGATTGAAGTTCCCCATAATTACTGTGTTACCTTTGTTACATGCACCTCTAATTTCCTGATATACACCATGCCCTAAATTACCATTACTGTTTGGTGGCCAATAAACAACTCCAAGCAATGTTTGCTGCCTCTTGCTGTTTCTTAACTCTACCCAAGCTGATTCTACATTGTGATCCTTCAATCTAATGTTCTCTGTCACTAATGTACTGTTCTCATCCTACAGCAGGGAACCAGTCATGGTGGCATGATGAAAATAGGTGGGCCCATAAAAGGGAGCATGGTTGAGAGGGGCACTCAGCCATTGGCACATGGGTGTCATCGGGTGAGCAGAGGTAGGGGAGCCAGTCGTCATTATGCGATCGGGCAGTGGTGGCATTGTGACCCTCCAGAGATTGGAGACCTATAAAGTTTGGGGTGGGCAGAGGGTGAGATTATTGAGTGTAACTGAGTGCAAGCAAAGGCCATAGCAGGATATGGGATTAAGGTTTTTAGAGATTGGATTGAATAGTTTTGAGGATCAATATCCCCAGGCATGAGGAAAGCAGAGTAGAGGAATGGGACGGAGGTGGGGTAGGAAGGCAATAAAGGCCATACCATCAGCATCATGTATACCACTGACGAAGCAGCTATCTGGACATGTTGGAGAGCCAATGGTGGAGGAGACTGCGTCTATCCGGGCAGATGAGATTTGTGCACTCTTAGCAGAAGACCTTACACCTTGCAGCACTGCTCGCCAAGCCCTGCCAGTTACTGTCAAAGTCGCTTTGGCCTTGAACTTCTTCAGGCTGCTTTGAAGGGTCAGCTGTAGATCTTGGTGGTGTCTCTCGAGTGGCAGCACACCATTGCAACTTGTAGGTTACTGATACCATATTTGTGAAAGCTAGGCAGTACATACAATATCAAACAGTTGGAACCTTGCAGGCACAAAAGCCAGTGGGATTCACCTCAATCGCTGGATTCTCACAGGGGCAGGGCACCATCGATTGCACCCATGCAGCACTCAAGGCACCAAGTGAGTTTCATCAACAGGAAGTCCTTCAACTCTCTCAACGTTCAGCTGGTGTGTGACCACAACAAGAGCTTTATGCATGTGTGTACTCGCTATCCTGGTACTGCCATCACACCTTCATCCTCTGGCAGTCCAGGGTGCCGCAGCTCTTCATGCGACCGCCCAAACTTCGTGGATGGATTCTAGGGGACAACGGATATCCCTTGAAGAGATGGCTACTCACCTCTTTACGTGACCTAGAGACAGAGCCACAGATACAGGTCATGCCTATCCCTTCCGCCTGACGTACAGGGGAGCTTTCAATCAGAGCTGAGCCACTGGCAGATTGCTGGGCTGGATAGAAACCTTTGGTGGGTTGGGTTCTGGCCCACAGGCTGGATGTTAGATAACCCTGTGTTAGACTAACTCAATTAAATCATTCTGATAAAGATATCAAATATTTCACTGACCTATTTCCGCTATTTCTTTCTTTATACTTGCAGCATTTCAAATTCCTTCTATTTATTTAGAATCAATAGATAAAAATAATAAAGACCATTTTAGTTGAGTTAGTTTTGTGGCCTTTTCAATGGTTCTCTTTACCTGCCATTGGCAAATGGGAAAATGGGGTGAGAGTAAATTCTGACTAGTCTATATCCTTCAATAAGTTTTTATTCTGCAACACAGACACTTCCTATCCCTTCTATATAGTGAGCTGTAGCTACCTTCATTGTGTCATGGAATGATATGATGTAAAAAGGAGGCCATTTGGCCCATCGTGTCTGTGCAGGTTCTTTGAAAGAGCTGTTCTATTAGTTCCACTCTGCTGCTCTTTCCACATAGCCCTCTATTTCTTTTCCTTTCAAAAAGGAAGTGGATAAATATTTGAAAGTTATTATTGACTCTGCTTCCACCACCCTTTCAGGCAAGATCATAACAACTCACGGCATTAAAAAAAATTCTCCTAATTTCCCCTCTGATTCTTTTGCCAAAACGTTAAATCTGTATCCTTTGGTAACTGGCCCTTTTTATTTATTCTGTCAAGACCCTTCATGATTTTGAACACTTCTATTAAATCGTGTTTTAACCTTCTCTGCAATAAGAAGAACAATGCCAGATTCTATGGTCTCTGTGCTCCTGCATCACTTGTACCATTATAGTGAATGGCCTTGACATCCTTCCTAAAGTGTTGTGCTTAGAATTGGACATTATACTCCAGCTGATGGCTGACCAGTGATTATTAAAGGTTTAGCAGAACTTCATTGGTGAACTTCAAGTCATTGCAGGTCGCGGTGCAGGGGCTGGTAAAAGTCTGTGGGGAGAGGCCCGACTCAATCGCGACGTTGAGAAGGGCCTGCCGCATATTTCTGGTGGCGGGGGGACCTCGGTGTCAGTCCCCCCGGCCCCCCCCCCCCCCCCCCCCGCCGCCTGTTGGCGGGCCCTTCATCTCCATACGTAAACTAACATTGATGATATTCATATTTACTTACCTGCAGGCGGAGGCCGTCCCATGATGATTTTACGGCCTCTGTTTGGCCTTTGCGCTCCTTCGGAACTCCGCACTGAGTTCCTAGGCGAGAACCTGTTGGGGAGCGGGAAGAAATAACATTTTTAGGGCGGTAGGGATGGAGGAGCGGCAAAAACAATTTTGATTGGATTTGGGGATGGTGGGAAGGGGTTAAAGGGCAAAAGATTGAAGGTTGGGGGGAGAATTTCAGAAATTTGAAAAATTAATTATTGGTCAATTCGGCCAATGAAATGACCATTGGGAGGTTTGGGGAAGGGCCTCCATCACTTAATTTTAATAATTTAATAATTCCGATTAATGTCCCTTTCAGGGACATTTTTTAAAAGCCCTTAAAAAATGGCGCTGTGCCTGCATGGTGGTGCCAGATGCCATTGCCGGGGACGTGGAGGTCGCCCCCTTACATCATTGGGGACGGCCGCTCCGCCCCCTCTATTTAAATGAGCTCGTGCGTGAAATATCATGGTGGCTTGGCGGCTGCTGCTGAATGTGGGCACACCGCTGTGTTTAAAGGGTGCCGCCGCGAAGCGCGGTGCCCGAATAAAATTCAGGCCTATACCTTTGTTTATGAAGCCAAGGATCCCATATGCTTGTTTAACAACCTTCTCAACTTGTCCTGCTACCATCAAAGATTTGTGACCATATACATTCAGGTCTCTCTGTTCCTGCACCCCCTTAAAAATTGCACCATTTAGTTTATATTGCCTCTCCTCATTTTTCCTACCATCACTTCACACTTTAAATCTCATCTGCCCATTTTACCAGTTGGTCTATGTCCTCTTGAAGTCTGTTATCATCCTCCTCCTTGTTGACTACGTTTCCAAGTCCGTGCCATGTGCAAACTTTGTAATTACGTCCTGTATACTGAAGCTCAAGTCATTAATCAAAAAAAGCAGCAGTCCTAATACCTAAGCCTGGGAGACGTGACTGTATAGTTCCCTCCAGTCTGAAAAACAACCGTTCACCACTACTCTTAGCTTTCTTTCCCTTGGCTAATTTTCTTTCCATGCTGCCACTACCCCTTTAATCCCATGAGTTTCAATTTTGCAAACCAGTCTACTATTTCATTGATCACCAATGTAATTAATTTAGCTGTTTATGAGTTTTGATTTGAGTTTTTTTTTTAGCAAATTGAATTCTTTTCTGCTGTCCATGACATCATTCTGCATTCAAAATTTGGCTACAGTATTGAAGACTCACCCATCTGTCCCCTTGTCGTAGATGAAGACCTCTCATTGTGAACATTTTGGGAAGTTTAAAAGCAAACAGAAGAATAGGTTCAAAAAATTGATAAATCTTGAATGGCTGAAATGAGCAATCTATGAATGACACAAGATGCACACTGCATCACTCCAAATCTTTTAACTCATGCAAAGCCAAGTGAGAGAAAACCAATTTTTACAAATGGATATTCTCTTTGTCACAGCAGTGCTGGTCACTCCTGTAAGTGGTCTTTCCATCTACCACTTAAAGGTCCACTGATAAAACCTAGTATCTAAAAAAGCAAATAGTGCAAAGGCTGGAAATCTGAAATGAAAGCAGAAAATGCTGGCAATACTCAGCAGGTCAGACAGCATCTGTGGAGACAGAAACAGAATTAATGTTTCAGGTCAATAGTCTTGTGTTGAAAGGCTATTGACCTGGAATATTAACTCTGTTTCTCTCTCCAAAGATGTTGTCTGACCTGCTCTTTACTGAATAATAGCATAATCCACGGATGTAACAATCTGAATTGTGATCTGAACTGCAAATTGGTGTCTTTCACAAATCCAATGCTTTGATGTCGACTAGTTGGTAAGATAAGGCCAGAAAAGGATTGTTTATTTCTGCTTTATTTCATGCCAAATAAACGTGCAGAGCAACAGTTATGATCAGAATCAACTAGTTCAATCCAGCCAACTTGTCCCTGCATAATAATACAAGACAACAGACATGCTACGCTCCACATATCAGTGGGTCACCTTGCTTGACTGAAACAAAATAACTTAACTGTCATGCCTTCTAACCTCAGAGTCTGGTGTAAGTTTTCCCTCTTAACTTTCTTTTTTAAAACCTGACCGTTCGGGAGTATCGCTGCCTTTGTTTTTATCTCCCTATGATAACTTCCTGAAGGGAGACCCCACACCAGACAAGCTCTGTTGAGCTCCCAAGACTAGGGACCACCCAAAATGATGAATCCATGGCACTTATTGATGGCTTAGACAGGTTAACAAATTGCTTACTGTTCACAGTCTTTGGCAAAGCAACTTCAATCCCTATTCCCAAATGCATTTTAACCACCCTTTATCTCAATGCTTTTTATTTTAAACACGTGTGAATACACTTAGCTTTAAAGACTCAACATTTAATGCTGATTCTTTCTTTCCCAACTCCTTTCTGCGGAAAAATAGAAAAAAATCCTGAACCGTGACATCAATTAGGAAGCATTGAGTAAAATACTTCAAGCAAAATCCCATTCATCTATGTATCAGTCATGTTGATGGTCTCTTCAGCATTTAAAACTGGATTGAGGTGGCAGCTTCTTTGGTAAATTCACTGTACAATTTGGCAAAGCCTCTTAATTCTATTATTTAAGATTTTGCTGCTTAAACAATAAATGATTAACTTCATCCACAGTACACATAATTAAATGAAATATATGTATGATACTATTTTGCTTGATTCTTTATAGCTCTTAAATTTAGAAATAAAAACACGCAGGTGCGGAAGATTTGATCGTATTTTATCTTGACTGAAAAAGGTTGCAGATGCTCTCTCTCTCATGTTGGCTGTATCCATCGTATCGGAAAATTCGCCACTAAACTTCAGCTTATCTGAAACTCTGCTGCTTGTCTTACCCCTACCAACTTCCCGTTCTGATCAGAACTGATGAAGGGTCACTGACCTGAAACGTTAACTCTGCTTCTCTCTGCACAGATGCTGCCAGACCTGCTGAGTATTTCCAGCATTTCTTGTTTTTATTTCAGATTTCCAGCATCTGCAGTATTTTGCTTTTATTTTAGGGTATATGCGGTAGGGGGTAAATCTTAGATGAAGGCTGTTCTAAATTAATGGACCAGCGGCTAAAAGTTACTGGTGGTAATACCAGTGAATGTATAATAAACACTTTCATATGACATTCCAGTTTCTGTTAGCTTAATATCGGCATTAGTTCATCTAAAATAAATAGGTTAGTAGCTCTGTTAGTATAGGGCCCGCAGGAATACCATACAAACACATTAACTGTTCACCTGTTAATATTGCCAACAATAGCTTCTAAAGCTCAGTGCTGAATTTTTCTGGTCACATTTTTGGTGTAACATTTACTTGAGGTGAAATAACGTGTGTTGCAGTAAATGTTGCCATGTAATAGGTATGTGTTTCACATCTACCATTGGTTCACTTTATAAATGCGGAGAGTCACACAAATGAGGAAGGGTCCAGGCATCCTGTTTTTTGCCCATGCACATCCACATACTAATGCACTTCTTCCAAGTTTTTAATATATATGGATAATATAGATATTGTTCTCTAGCTTTCTTTGCTGACTGTATTGTGAAACAATATATTTCTGTTGCAAATACATATTCATCAAAATATCACAGAACTTTTAATAAAGCTAAATACAAAACTGTGAATTCCCATAGTGGTTGACCAACCATGCAAATATGGTTCTAATTTAATTATTCTGTTTTTAAAAGCTTGAAACCAGGAGCTCTAGGGGAGAGTGTAAAACCACTGGATAAAACCTGTTAATAGCTAGCTTATATGCTTTAAATAACAGGGCAGAGCAAGGCAATCCTGGAGTTTCAGATAAATAAGAAACAGCTGCTTAGTAATGTACAATTGTTCATAAAGGTGCCTCTGTGGATATTAACACTCACTTTCAGCTTTAGAATCTCAGGTAGATGATCTACTGGGAGAAGAGACTTGTGTATATGCAAACTGTGTTTTAAACTATTCATCCTACCGCTACCACAACTGTCTAGTCTCTGTGCTGCGCAGTTAACATTTCAAGTGTTTTTGAAAAAAAGCCTTTCTTCAGGATTTCCTCCCACTCCTCCTCCCATCCATCCCCCACTTGCCATTCACATGTACAGATCCTCCCGCTGAGCTGGCTGGCAAATTATCCACGGCCTCTCTGTCGGGAAAAGGATATAATTTTTTTATTCTCATGTCATAATGCAGCGTTTCTACTTTGTGATGAACATCATCACATTGAGATTTGGTGAATACATCTGTCAGCTGTCATGTGTCAGATGGCTGGTAGTTGCCATGCAATGGGAGATTGGCTGTCTGTTTATTTTAAAGGTGTGAAGGATGTTTTAAAAAGGGTGAAGACATTGTCTCTGGAATAATTATAATTACAATATCTGTAGATGCAGAATGTATAAAATAAAAGCTCATTAAATGAACTCCAGTCACAAAAGTAAGCGAAGTGGGATATGTTACCACTTTTTATCCCACCCCAAATTTTGAATTATATCTCACACTGAAGCAATGGGTTCTTCATATTGTAATATTATATGTCATCTTTCTAGCCTCTGTTGATTAATCAGCTATTGATTTGGTTTTAAATTTTATTTTCCAATTATGCTTTGTCGATGTGGTAAGTTAGATTCTTTTATTGAAAGTTGGGGGCTTGAATATATTTATATATTGGTGGGTTCTCGTGTGATGTATTAAGTGATGACGTTAATGTCACAATTACACAATAAAATGGGTGAAGTGTTCAACAACATTGTGCATTTTTCTAGCATCTGTAATGAGGGAAATCATCACTGGATGCTTCAGCAGAGCATAATAATAAAATAAAAACTAACATTTGGTGGAAGAAGGAAGCCAGGGGATTTCTTTGCATTCCAGGATGCTCCTGGAGTTGCAGTCATTTGGCTCTGTTTTTACTTGAGTGAGTTGCCTGCAGGTAAATATGCCAATTTCCTTTTAGATATGATCTTCGAGCTTTTGAAGCTGTGATAAGATTAGGGCCCTGTGATGTCCTCGGGATTTGAGTGAGATTTAGCCAAGTTTGGTATAAGGTATGAGGCAAAGACAGAGAGACAGAAGCAGCTGAACACAAAGGCTTCTCCTTTTATTCTGTCTTAGTTTTACTTTGCTAGCATGTGTGTTCTTCAGCAGCATCTAGAGTACACAATGTACAATGTAGTTGTGGTTTCAAAACACTACAACACTACATCCCTCCCCTTCTTAGTAAATAAGAGACATAGCATGTTTCAATGGTTTGTTTCCTAAAACTGTAAACAATAAACTCAAATATAAATAGTTCACCTCCTAACCTTGTAATTTAAGTGTGTGGGCATTTTCTCTCATGAGTAGGATGTCGTCTGACATCAGATGTAGTCTCATTTGACTCATGTTCTTCATCTAAGATGTTGATTTTGGAATCTGATTCAATGCTTCTGAGTGGTGTTTTCAGTGCTTTAAAGAATGACGCTTTTCTTGTGAAGATTTGAGAATCGCGCTTAGCAGTGATCATTGATCCCTTCATGTTGGTTACAACAAGTGGTTGGATGTCAAAAAGTGTTGCTTGTTTTCCAATATGACCATCACGTTTCACAAGCACTTTATCTCCTGGTCTAAGCAGTGCAGCTTTAAATTTTTTGTTTCACTCCGCATGTACTTTCATTCGATCCTTCTTCTCTCAATTGCATTTGCGTACATGTTGATCATTAGCTCCGCAGGATAGCTCAGGTAGACGTGTACACATAAGATGTACAAAGATGAGTGTAGCTGAAGGGTTTCCAGTAGAGTGAGGTGTTGCTCTGTAGTTACGAAGGAAGTGATATGGCTTTTGCGTCCATGACTTGTTCTCAGCTATAGCTGTATATATCACTTTTTTCAAAGTTCATGTAAATCTCTTGACTCCATCATTAGCTATTGACCAATGGGGTGTGATTTTCCAATAAGTGAATCCTAGGTAGTTCACAAATTTACTGAACTCATTGCTGTTGAATAGGGGTCCATTGTGACTTCTTGCTGTTTGAGGGATTCCAAACAAAGGAAAGATCTGGCCAAGCTTTGGGATGACTGCTTTCATTGAAGTTGACATAACCAATTCCACGATTAGGTATCTGTTGTAGTTGTCACTGACATCAAGCAAGTGTTCACTTGTGGGAAAATCTGTGAAGCCAACACTAATGTCAGTCCATGGTCCTGGAAGTAGTTTGGACATCTTGAGAGGATCATGAGGATTTGACATTGTGGTTGGTTGACATGGATTGATTTTGTAGTGTACCACATGGTCAATTTCCTGAGAACAATACCTTTTCCCTAAGGAGTTGCTTGGTCTTGACTATTCCCTGGTGTCCTTCATGTGCGATATCGACAATACATTCCCTCAATGAGTGTGGAATGACAATATAGTTGTTGCGTAATACAAGATCAGATGTGGTTGCAACAGTTAGCTCATTTCGAACATTATGAAGACCTTATAGTTTTGAACGATTCGTTTGTTGACGCTTTCTCGTGCATGTCTTTCCAGTTGTGTGATTCTACACCCTTCATACATAGTCACAAAGCTTCATTTTGTTTTGTTGCTGCTTTGATGTCAGCTATTTTTAGCGACTGGCACTGCATTTATGTTGATATAGTTAAGATGTTTTTCAGCAACCTTTTCCTCACGACTAGTAGGACTGACTGTCTGCAGATGTCGTGAAAGATAGTCCGCTGGGTTGAGCTTGCTTGACTGATACTCAACATGGAACTCGTACTCTTGTAGGTTGAGTATCCAACGCTCTATCTGAGTGGGTGGTTTGCATTGTGGATTTTTGTACAAGCTCACGAGTGGTCTATGATCAGTTATTACTTTAAATTCGCTTCCATATAAGTAGAAATAAAAGTGTAAGATACCCCATGTGATTGAGGCTGTTTGTAAATAACGCTGCTCTATGGGCGCTAACGATCCACTTGCCATCACAACGATTGATGGGTTACGTGTCTTGTCTTTCTGTACGAGAACTGAACCGAAACCAACCGGGCTTGCATCGACGACTAGCTGGGTGGTTTTCTCAGGGTCGAAATAGGCAACTTGCTGACAAACGTCTTTTGATCTCGCATACCATCAGTTTGCGTGATTTAGTCATTCCCATTTGGTGCTCTCTTGTCAGATTGCATGGGAGCAGATAGAGTAGCAAGGTCAGGAATAAAACTACTGCAGTACATGACAAGTCCTAGCAGACTCCGGACTCCTTGCACATTTGTAGGATCCGCAGCATTTGGAATGGCTTCAACTTTCTGTAGATCAGGTGATACTCCTTTGCCACCGTACACATGACCGAAGGATTCAATTCTCCTTTCATTGAACAAGCACTTGTTTTTGTTCAAGGTGAGATTATATTCTCTGAGACACTGTAGGCATGCATGTAGGCGTGTCTCGAGTTCCTTTTTGGTGCGGCCGTAGATGAAAATCTCATCACTGATGTTCAGCATGCCTTCAAGTACTTGAAGTGCAGATTGAATCATGTGCTGAAATACCTCAGCTGCTGAATTGACTCCAAGGTTGAGCCTCTAGTATCAGAAAAGACTCATGTAATTAGGGGATACAGTAAGATATCTCGATTCTTCTGCAAGCTCGATTTGATGGTAGTCTCATTGAGGTCAAGTTTAGCAAAGTGTTTAGCACCATTCACTTTCTCTATGATGTCATTGATTGTCAGTGTCAAGTTCTTTCTCGTTGTATGGGTTGGTTTGGTGATCGCATATCAATGCAGATTGTAATCTGGTTCTCACTCTTGGGTTTCTTGATGACTTGTATGGGTGAGACCCAAGGGGTCGGCTCATCCCCAACTTTCTCAATAATGTCAAGGTCAAGTAAGCATTGAAGTTCCTTCTGTGTCTGTTTCTTGGTATTCGTTGCCATTGATGCGCCGGATCTAAATGCAGCTTGCATGTAACACCTTTCAGTTTACCGATACTAGTGAAGTGATCAGTTTGTAGTTCAAGAGTGTTTTTATTTATTTAGAGATACAGCACTGAAACAGGCCCTTCGGCCCACCGAGTCTATGCTGACCAACAACCACCCATTTATACTAACCCTGCAGTAATTCCCTATCACCTACCTACACTAGGGGAAATTTACAGTGGCCAATTTACCTATTGACCTGCAAGTCTTTGGCTGTGGGAGGAAACCGGAGCACCCGGCGAAAACCCACGCGGTCACAGGGAGAACTTGCAAACTCCGCACAGACAGTACCCAGAATTGAACCCGGGTCCCTGGAGCTGTGAGGCTGCGGTGCTAACCACTGTGCCAGTGTTATGCAAAGGAATCACATATATGACTGCAATTGTGTGCAGATCTATTGCTGTGTGGAAACTGATAAGTGTGTCACATTGTCCAGATAGCTCATTGAATAGAGCATTTGTTCTAGTGCCTTTGAATGAGACTGGCGTTTCAAAAGTTCTGAGGATTTTCAGCGATTTGGCCTGTTGTAAGGGAAGATTTTTGTATCCCCTGGTTTGCAGAGAATGGGGCAATCCTGAAGTTGGTTGAATGTTTTGTCTCCCATGACATTGACAGACGCTCCTCTTTCTATGAGAGCATCTATGTCCAAGCAGCCAATGGTCACTGTCACATGTGGCTGTTTGCTGTGTCTGAGAGGAATTCAAAAGTATGTTCAGGGTCATCCACTCCTACTTTAGCTAGATTCACTTGCCTTTTTGCTGTGGCACACTTATGTGACGCCCTTCTATTGGTACTGGTTTTAGTTGATTTTGCTGAAGAGCAACAAACACGAGCAAAGTGGTTGGGTTTTCCACAGGTCTTGCACTGTTTACCAGTAACAGGTCAACTCTGTCTAGTGTGGGCAAGCATAGCCACAGTGGAAACATTCTTTCGACGAGCTGCAATTCTGTTTGTGAGACGGCTGTTGTTGCTTTTCAAGTGGTTTCCTGGCGCCTGAGCAATGAATAGTGTTCACAGGAGTTGAGATTTGAGCGTGGTAGTTACTGTTAGCCTCAAACTCAGTAGCTCTGAACTCTGAGAGTGACAGTGATTTTGCTAACTCCAGCAGCTCTGACAGTTTTCTGCTTTTCTCAAGTGCTGTTCGGCATAGTTAACTGGAGAGACAGCCTTCGATTTTGAAGTCACATTTAGTTGCTAGTTGCCTTAGACGCATGCAGTATTGGTCAACTGCCTCGTTTGCTTCTTGCTTATTGCGAGGGAAGACAATGGTTTTGTATGTGGTATTTTTCTTGGGCGTAAAGTAGGTCGTCAGTGCATTTTTTGCTGATTTGTAGTCATTTGTTCAGGTGTAAGTGTCTCAAAGATATCCTCTAATTATTCACCTCAGTGGTGCAGAAGCAAGGCCTTTTTCCTTGTGTCCTGTGATTGCGAAACCTGCCATCGTGCCTTTGAAACGTCGCAGCCACTTTTGTCAACGTGGGAATACAGATTATAACTCTGAATGAACATCAAAAGGTGGTAGATTGGGCATAGACAACACCATACTAATCAATAACGCTTTGATAAAAGGTCCGGGATCGCACTCGTTTCAGAGGAAATATCCCTGCAGTGATCAGAGATGACATTTTTTTGATTGGTTATTTTGGAGATATCAGTGTATGAGTATACGGTGTGCAAGCTTCCTGTGTGTCACTCAAACAATCTTCAGGTTAAAATGCTGTTTGTGAAAGTAAACCAAAACCTTCCAAAATTTTCATACCTGAAAGCAATGTTTCCATTTTTTTAATCCGTTTTTTCTGTTTACCATGTTGCCATTGTGATGTCCTTGGGAGGTTTAGCCGAGTTTGGTATAAGGTATGAGGCAAAGACAGAGAGACAGAAGCAGCTGAACACAAAGGCTTCTCCTTTTATTGGGCTGAATTTTACAGATCCCCTGATGTCAGGGGTCATGGCGGGGGGGCTGGAAAATGCCTCCGGGAGAGGCCCGCAATGGACCTTGTCCCAAGAAGGTCCAGCCCGATATTGCCGGAGGTGGCGAGGCCTCGTGGCGGCCCCCCCCCCCCCCCCCCCACCTCTCGGTGATGGGAGCCCAATTTAAATATTTAAATAAATTTAAATAAACGAATTAAGTACCTTCACGCTTCCACTGTTTGTCCCGGTACGATATGCGTGCCGGTGGCTGGCACTCCCGTGCCTTTGGATCCCCATCCGGGGTGGGGAGGGGGGAGCAGGTACGTTTTTAGTGCGGTGTGTGGGGGGAACAGGGTCAAAGTCATTTCATTGGTGTAAGGGATGGTGGAAAGGGTTATAGTGTAATATTTATGCATTTTGTGGGGGGAAGGTCAGGTGGACAAGGCAATTGTTTGCAGTGGGGAGAGGGCAAGTAATTAGTTCTATGGTTATGGGGTGGGTGGGAGAGAGGCAGGATAAATTTATTTAATTTTTAAAAATAAATCCTTCTTTAAATATTTAAACTTAACAATAGGGCTCGAAGCCCTTTATAAATGGTGTTAGTGCCTGTGCAAAGCCGGCTGACTCTGTTGGTAGGGACGGACCGCCCGTCCCTCCAAGTCATTGGGGTGGGCGGTCCACCCACTATTTAAATTAGCCGCTGTGCTTAATATCGCACCGGCTTTGTGACGTGTGGCCCCCCTGGGCGGACTGCCATTGTGATCTCGGCGGCAGGACTATAAATTTCAGCCCATTCTGTCTTAGTTTCACTCTGTTAGCATCTGTGTTCTACAGCAGCCTCTAGAGCACACAATGCAGAATACAATTGCAGTTTCAAAACAGTACAACACTATAGGCCTAAATTTTCCTGTCAATTTGCAGCCAATTTCTGCTGCAAAAGTTCACGGAAATTCAGACTCCAGTAGGTTATGCCAAATCTTGTACTGCGCCTGGATTTCCTCAAGCTTTTGTGCTGGTTCTTCAAAATTTTTGCCCAGGCAATCTTCCAGTCTTTGATGTTGCCTTGCTCTATCCGAAAGAGCGTACAAAGCAAATTTTCTGCACTTACGCGGGTTCAGAACAGGTGTAAATCTGCACCCAAAATTTCCATCGCACAGGCTTCCTTTAATTTTACACTCTCTTCAAAGAGATTGACAAACATGAGCAAAACCAAAGACAGTGTGAATAAAGCAGTTTAAACTTGTTTGATGTGTTCGAGTAATTTATCAAGCTGTAAAGCACGGATGTACCAATAAATCAGTGAATATTTTCCATTATGAGAGGCTCGAAGCCGCCTACAATTTTGTTTTGCCTGGGGTACAGTCATAACATTGTATAATAGACAAATACAAAAGCAAGGAAGTTATGCTAAACCTTTATAAATCAAAATCAATAAGGGTTTTATTAGACTAAATAAGTAAAAACTGTTTGCAGTGGCAGAACTGTTAGTAACCAGAGGCTGGATGAGAATTTATTTTACGCAGTAAGTTATGATCTAGAATGTACTGCTTGAAAGGGCGGTGGAAGCAGATTCAAATAATTTTCAAAAGAGAATTGGATAAATACTTGAAGGGGAAAAATCTGCAGAGCTTTGGGGACAGGAAGCGGCTGTAATTGGATAGATCTTTCAAAGAGCTGGCATAGTCATGATAGGTCGAATGGCCTCCTTCTGTGCTGTCGCATTCTACGATAATAAAGAGGCCTCTTCATTTGGATCAAATTTAATCCATTTGACCCAAATAAGGTACAAATTCTAGGTACACAAGGACTGCAGTGGAGTTCCACAGCAGTGGCATTGTATTACTTTTTACAAAGTCCCAAAATGCATAACTTTTGATTAAAAGAAGTGTTTTGAACTTTCGGTGATATTGAAGTTGTAAGAACTCATATTCAGTTCTTAAAATGATTAGAGTGACTTGGCTGACCTATTTGGGAGAGCTGTGAAAGCCCCTTTTCATGCTGCTCCATGTGAAAAAGTGTCATCGAAGTCTGGATAAATAATCTCATTTTTATATACATAGGTTATGAAGAGTGCACACAAAATGTTCTGTCTGTTATCTTCACAACCCAGTGAACGAGAGTATTATTTGTAGAATTAGTAGTGGTTAGTCATTTAATTTGACAATGTTCTGTGGAGAGACTTAACTGTCAAGATAGTGCTGCAACCATCTGATATATCACGGAAGGAGAGGGCATTTTTATCAAACTAATCATGCTGTTTTTTTTACCGTCTGGCATAGTCCAGTTAGGTACACAGGAAATTTTGGTGTAAGCTGACATTGGCAAAACTGGTTCAAGTAAATTCGGGGCTAACTTCCCAATTATGCTGCTACCGGAAAATCTGCCCCTCGATCTTTGTCCCACAGGTTTATTCACAGAGATCCTGGATCTGAGACCTGTTGCATAGATCTGACTTATTCTGCTAATTGTTGACTGACTGATACATTATTAAGTAATCTTTTTAAAGGGTATTTTTGTAACTGCACTATTTCCTTTCTGTCGCCAGTTTTGTCTTTTGAAAGTTTAGGGGTCTCTGGGAATTTGTCTTTGTTGCAGGAGATCTCTAGCATACACCACAGTTTCCAGGGGTTTCCTGCACATTAAATAGTTAAGAGTAATTTTTAAAATTGTAATATTGATCAAGGTTTTGGGTTCAAGTCTCACTCCAGGATTTGAACACAAAAAACAAGGCTGACATTCCAGTGCAGTGCTGAAGGAGTGCGGCACCGCTGGCGATGAGATATTAAACTGAGACCCTATCTGCCCCTCAAGATGGGCATAAAAGATCCCCTGGCACTATTTCGAAGAGTAACAGTATTCATCCCTTGTGTCCTGGCCAATATTTAAGCCTCAACCAACACAATTTAAAAAACAGATTATCTGGTTGTTATCACATTGTAGTTTGTGGGAGCTTGCTTTGTCCAAATTGGCTGCTGTATTTCCTGTATTCTAGCAGTGACTACAATTCAAAAGTACTTCATTGGCTGTAAAGCGCTTTGGGACGTCCTGAGGTCTCGAAAGATGCTATATAAATGCAAGAATTTTTTCTTTCAACAAAGCCTTTTGGAGTATTTCTAATTGAAGTTGAGATGCTTATAGTGAGTAAATAATTGTATTGCTGAATCCGAAATTAAGAATTGATGACCAAAATATAGGTAAATGTGGATCTTTGTTCTGAAGAACATAGTTACAAATTGAGATAGGGCAGGAAAGTGGAGTTGATGTAGAAGGTCAGTCATGATCTTGTTGGATGGTGGAGCAGGCTTGAGGGGCTGTATGGCTTATTCCTGCTCCTATTTCTTATGTTCTTCAATCTTTAAACGATGTGAGTGGAGTGATATTGACAGCACGGGAACTAACTATTGTAGCTGTGAATTGACCATAAGTTGTGTTTCAAATGGCCCCTTGACAATCAGGAGGCAGAGAGAACTGTATAATTTAGCATGCTCTTGGTCTTACGGCAGGATGTTGGTAGCAACCTACTTAGAGATAGTTCTATTACAAGTCATTGAACATCCTGACCCTTGTGACCTTAAATGCTGTTCGCACTTTATAAATCAATTATGCACTGAAGAATCTGAAATCCCTACAACTCTGTGTCATATTCTAATAGTAAGCAGCTGCCGAAACCCTGCTTATATTCTCAACTTGAGTACTTCCTATGTGCTATTCTTCCTTTACCTATTCTTAAAGTGTCTGAGTTAGAACGTCTGGAAATAAATGTGTCTTGCACTCAGCATTACATGATTGCTTGTCATTCCATTTCCTGGCCTTGTGAGAAGGAGAATATCCCGAATTATATAAAACTCTACAACAGGAGGAAAGTGACCTGAGCCATCTGGCAGTAGATGCAGCAATCAAGCTATGTTGATGCCTTATTACTGATAACACAATTTTAGTGGGGTATTTGAAGCACATCGAAAATAACGATTATAGTTTCCACATGTCAACATTCAGTTCAGCAATTTCAAATGAGTTTCTTTCCTGAATATCAAACTGCAATCTCTGATTAACTTAAGAGATTTAGCACAGGCAGTAGGAGAAACTTTCTTTTCAGCCCGAGGGATATGAGATTTTGGAATGCACTACCAGAGTTTGTGATTGAAGTGTTTTAAGAATTGATTAGTTAGGTGGTTGAAGAAATGGGAGATAAAGGGATATGGAAAGAGGCCTGTCACGTAGCATTAGAATTATGGCCAGTATAGAGGATAACACTAACATGCACTGCTTTGGCTGAATGGTCTTCTATGATTTCTGAATTCCATATAATTGTGGTAATGACGTCATAAAAGGAATTAAAACTTCATTAATAAGGGTGAGCTCAACTAAAGGAAACAATTGCAAGTGAGTTATACATATAAACCATGTCCAGGATGCACCCGACCTGCAGTTCCTGTGCACAAGAAAGATTTCTGTGAGTATAGACTTATATAGAAATTATACCATGGAACCAGGCTGTTTGGTCCATCTTCCATAACAGCAGTTCAAACTCTGAGCCTTGAGGATGAGAAAATCAACTTCCATATTGGAACATTTTCACCACATCAGGATGTGACTTACATCCGTAGGAAGTTTGAAGAGGCTGAAGGAGCTTCCATCTCGCAAAGTGTGGGACAGCAGAAAGGGAAACAGGCATCGGGAAAACTGTAAAAAAGGATACAGGAGAGTGGACCACACCAGGAAGAGCAGAACGTTAAGTGAGATACAGAGGCCTTGACATTAACCACCCACAACCTGCACCCGTGATGCCCATTGATGATTTTATGGCAGTGGGTAGCAAGCTATGTGTGTGTCCCAGCTTCGAGAGGCTGGACATTTCATTAGCAGATTTACACAAGGCTCTCACAGTGCAGTTGCGAGCCCGGTTTACATTAACAGATGCCAGCTGGGTTTCCCAGGGCTCAGAAAACCTGGCAGCGAAAGGGAAGCTGCTGGCTCTGGAGAGTAAGTTTTTTCCAGCACTCATTTTGGGCCATGAAGACAGGAATGCTCCATCAGCCCCTCAAAGAAGGCTTCTGCCGTTCACAGTTACGCTGTCATGGAGACGTTTACGGCATAAAAGGAGACAATTAAATCCATTAGGCTGAATTTTATGGGCCCCCCGAGATGAGTTCAGAGGTGGGAAGGGGGGGCGGGGCAGGGCATGGCGGGGTGCATAGAATTGTGAAGGGAGGCGGCGGGGTTTGGGGGGGTGGTGGTGGTGAGATTTCCCCATCGCAACACGTTTACCGGGTGCAGGATAGGCCGAAGACGGCCTTCCCATCCAGAGGGTAATTGAGGCCCTTAAGTGGCCTATTGACGGCCACTTAAGGGCTTCTTCCTGCTGCTGCTTTGATTTAACCAATGGGAGAAAGGGGAGTTCTGCCACATGGGAAAGTTGCCAGTAAAACTAGACAACCTCCCTGTGAATTTGGGGTATTGGGTGGGGGCTCCTCTGTGGGCAATCTGTGGCCCATGGCAGGCCCCCGCTGGGAAAACCTGCACCTCCCTGAACCTCCCTTCCCCTGACCTAAATGGAATAGCCCCAGCGACCCCGGCACACTCACCTTAAATCTGGGTCTCCAGCACTAGTCTTGGGTCCAAGGCCTCTTGCACCGCTTCCAGTGGTACTGCCGATACTGCTGAGCTGCTGGCTCTGTGATTGGCTAGCAGTTCTTTGAGGTGACTGGGATCCCGGTGCCATAGAATTGTTCCAGGATGGGGGACGGTGGGCTCCAGCTGGCCGAAGTGGGATTCCCCTTGCCTTTTCAGCCTGCTGCCAGGAGTCCTGCCATCAACACAAAATCCAGCTTGTTGAGTCCATGCCGGACCTCTGTGGTTCAACCCAGTCAGTCCTGCTCCCCCATTCGATCCCTGTAGCCTTGCCAGTTCATTTCCTTCAAGTGCCCATCCAATTTCCTTTTGAAATCATTGATTGATTGTCTCTGCTTCCACCACTCTCATGGGCAGCGAGTTCCAGGTCATTAGCACTTGCTGCGTAAAACGTTCTTCCTTACATTCCCCTCATCTCTTCCCCAACACCTTCAGTCTGTGTCCCCTAGACCTTGTTCCATCAGTTAATGTGAATTGATTTTTCTTGTCTATCTTATCTGAGTATTATGACTGAGGTGGGAGGAGTGCACTGTTTGTTCTAGTTCCACTCCTCCACAGAGTCACAACATATATTTAAATTTTCCCACTTACCGATACGGTCAATCATATACTCTCTTTTTCCCAGAATAAAACACGCCAACCAGGTTTCTTGAATAAGCAACAAAATCATTAGTTTAGTATAAAACAAGTCTTAACTAGTAATGGAGTAATGCATAAACACACAGATTGAAATATTAAAGTTCCATTTTTACCTTAGCCCCTCACACTCACATGCATACATATACCGGTTAACCGTAAAAATAAAAGGGATTTTTGTTTAGAGCTCTGTTATATGAAAAAAAGTCCAGAAAAAAACACTTAGGCTCAATATCTGCTCACTCTTGAAGAAAAAAAGAGAAGATAAGGGAAGATGTTCTTTGTTTTGGTTTGGCATCTCAAATGCGTATAGACAGCTGTCATTGGGATCTTCCTAGAACAGTTCTTTCCAGGCGATGTTGAAGATCAGTTTGGGTAGGCTTTCCAAGAAATGTAGCTACAGAGGGTTCAGATAGGCCTTATAGCAGGGGTTCCTGATTCCACACATTCAATATGCCACACGCCAGCGCTGTCTCCCCACCTCCTCAGAAAGATCAGCATAGAGTCTGTTTACTGTGCAGCTGGCCTTGAATTTTCTGCACATGGGTAAGAGGGACAAGTGCTTTTTAACATTAGGTGGATTGTATTTTCTGTATGGGGCCTGGATATTCTGGTTAGTGAGGGGTGGTCCCAATTAATGATTATCCTTATTGATCTGAACCTCTGCTCCAAAAAGTTAGAAATCCATGGCATATACGGTTTTCAACAGTGAAATATGTGCCATGTGTTTACATTGTCTTATCAGGCAAATTAATTGCGCAACAAATTTAGTGTTTTTTTTGGTGGTTTGATATTTTTTCAATCATACTTGCTTTGCTCATGTTGCAGTCTCTTGAATTGGAGGCAGGCATTCTCGCAGAAGGTGCCATTCAGTCAGTGTTGTTTTGCATTGTTATGCACTTGGAAAGTTGATTAACAGTGCCTAAAAATAAGAGCACAAACACTGATATTTTGTCAATGAAAGCATTTACTTAAGCCAATGTTTTCATGTAAAGCACGCAGGTTAAACATTGGGAATGGGATATGTTCAGAATGTACAAGTAATTAAGAATAAGATGTGGAGTTTTGCAATGTTTGCAAAATATGTTTTTGGTAGTCTTTCCTCTGGACTCAATTAATGATGCACAATGGAATTCAGTTGTGCAGATTACAGACCTCCCAGGTTTGATCTCTGGTCTGTGCTGAATTGATTTTAGCAGGAATAATAATTTGGAATAGGGGTCGTGGGACACTACAAGTTGGATTCTGAGCAAGGCAATGAAAAATCAGTCAGTGTTCCACTGACTACTACTGAAATGCAAGCGCACACATGTGATAAGGATCAAGTTGGTCTTGACTGTGATGCCTTCTATAGTGGAATATTCTGCGGATACACACACTTAAAGAAAGGCCATTTAGTTGAGATACAAGGCGACTGTCGTACCTGTGATGTTTTCCCTCAGCTTGAGACAGCCCCATCAGGTGAGATTGAGAAAATTGGAAGGAAATTTTATGAAGACCTTGATATGAATTTACCTTAGTGCATCTCTCTACTCCTGTTGTAAACTTATATTACAGGAAATGAAACTGAAAACCACTCTGTACTCTACTATTGGTAACTGTTAAACCATGTGTTCTGCATTTATCAAATGTACTTTTTTCTCTCAGAAGGTTCAAAGTATACTGCATAAAACTGAATAAATTTGGTTTAAAAGTTACAGTAGATAACACTTCGAACACGTCATTTTGGAGGACGCGACTGTGAAGGTAGTTTGGTGAGTATGCCGAAAGCATTTCTTTTTTTTAAAGAAAGATTAAATCCTGGCAATTTGAAGTAACAAGGAAGGTCTGATTACAAACTTTCTACTAGGAGTTAGCAATTATTACAGTGCTGTAATGATGCCATATTCTTTCATGTGTGTGATGGCACAAGTCGATTCTGAATTTGTGTGGTATTTACTGCTCAGACTTGGTGACCTGGGTTCAAACACTAGCCTTGATGGAACTCACACTTAAGCTACTAGTGAAGCCTCATTGTTATTAATGTGAGAACATTTGAGAGGACTTTGAAAATAACAATGGCAAGTACTTGATTTAAAAAGTGGATGTCTACAGTGTGTTAAAATACTCCCCTATTGTACTGTATAAAAACAAGAGAAATCATTGAATACCCAGCAGTACTAACAGAGAAGTAAAATTCTCTAAAGTTACATTCTTGAGCATTACATGGGGTAATAGCATGCTTCTAGAAATTATTTCTTAACAGTACCATTTGGATAAACAGATATTTGGACCAGGAGCCTGGTTGCATTTTGTATTATTAGATTTTTTTTTCGAGCCCAGTTTTCAATGCTCTGTAATTTTCTCCCACTCTTTGGCTTTTGTGCAAAATGTATTATTCTCATGTATGAGGGGGAGGGCAGGTGACCTGTTCCTAGACCTTTGTCACTGCTGCTATTGAGCTGGCTCCTCAGAGATGGTTTCTTTTTACTTCTTCCATCACTAAAAATGCTGGTTAAAATTATAACGTTGGTATTCAATAATTAGGTACTTTCACTCATTATAAATAATGTGATTGCAATGGTTTATTCACAACACATAGCAAAGTAGTTAATTGTGCATTGCACTGGTATATTCTCTTGTCCGTTCACAAAATGTCAGAGCTCTTTGTGCGATGAGTTTAGACGGCGTGACATTTGGTTTGGTTTCCAGCCAAGATTACCCAGTATTAATATTCTAAACCTCTGAAAGAAAGATATTTGTTCTGATAAAAATGGTATCTGTCTGGGCAAGTAATCATTTGTATTGGATAGTGCTATATGGGAAAGCTGTCTAATCCTTTTTAATATTGGGCAAATCTAGCAAATAAAGACTTGTTGCTATAGTAACAGAATATTGTTTCCTTAAGAGTAAAGTTGATAATGAACAAGTTGAATGTGAAGGTTTATTTCATGAACTGCAGAGACAGCACCTGCAATATTTGGCATTGGTCTTGTACTCGCTGATTATAGCCCACTTATTTCAGAAAATAGAGAATGTTATGCATCTTTATTTTGTACCTGAACGAAACAACCGACCAAGTTAAAATCTTTTGTAGCTGCTGACATACACTGCATCGCTTGTGCGCAGGATGCTCAGACTGTACATCCCAGTCATAAATCTAAAGACCCGAAGTATCACAGGTCACAAAATATAATCACAACGAGATGAGCAGAAAACAATTCCTACCCTTTGGAACTCAAATTGATTGGATTAGATTATTCAAGCGGATTAACAGATTGGGAGCTTCACCTACTTAAAAATGAATTTGCGAACTTCACGAATATGGTTAACAGGGTCAGGCAAGGGTCATTTTACCTTCAAGGGCCAGCAGCAACATTTAGTTTGAACTGAAATTTGTGGCGTACCATTCATGTTCCATCTTTATCCCGTGCATCATACGGAGTGCATTGTACTATTGCTTAAGTGGGTCTTCTTCAGGAAAAACGTAACCAGAGCTCTGCGTGTACGTGGATCTTTGACAGAACAGTGAATTTCATTTTTAAAAATAATCATTTCTGTGTTTGCTGCTTTGAAAAGTTACTCACTGCCCTTTCGATCCCCACCTAATTAATATTTGCCACAAAAGTGGATATTTCTAAGTCGTACAATAATGTTGCTTTGTGGTCTTGGCAATATGGGACTTTAAATTGTTCAGGAAGGGACATGGGTGTTTGAAATAAAATAAAGGCTATTCTATGTTCAGGTGGCAGATATAATGTGGGTGAGTGCAAGGTTATTCACTTTGGTAGTAAAAACAGAAAAGCAGAATATTTTTTAAAAGGTGTGAATGTTGATATCCAGAGAGACTTGGGTGTACTTGTACAAGGAACACAGAAAGCATGCAGGCACAGTGAGCAATTAGGAAGGCATATGGCCTTTGTTGCAAGGGGATTGGAGTACAAGAATAAGGAAGTCTTGCTGTAAGTGTATCGGAGTTTGGTGAGACCATATCTAAGGAAGGATATTCTTGCCTTGGAGGCAAAGGTCCACTAGATTAGTTCCTGGGATGAGAGGGTTGTCCTCTGATGAGAGGCTGAGTAAATTGGGACCATATTCACTGGAGTTTAGAAGAATGAAAGGTGATCTCATTGAAACATTAGACACTGAGATGTTGTTTCCCCTGGCTGGGGAAACTCGAACACAGGGCCACAGTCTCAGGATAAGGGGCCGATCATTAGAACTGAGATGAGGAGAAATTTCTTCACTCAAAGGGTTGTGAATCTTTGGAATTCTCTACCCCAGAGGGTTGTGAATGCTCCATCATCGGGTATGTTCATTGTTGAGATAGGCAGATTATTGGTTTCTCAGGTAATCAGGGATATGGGGAGTGAGCAGGAAAGTGGCATTGAGGCAGAAGATAGCCATGATCATACTGAATGACTGAGCAGGCTCAACGGACTATATGGTCATCTTCTTTCCTCGCACATTAGCCCTAATTTACTTAAATTTGCCCATAGCAAAAATGCTTGTTGGCCATGGGTGTGCGGATGGAACATCTGTTTCCACGATAGTGCAACTTATTTGCCGATTGATGATTCCCATGCCTGGCCCCCCGTTACCTTATCTTAAAGTAGGTCACATGCTGAGTCTTCGGACTTCAGGCTAGGCCCTTCCCACAGTTTGCACCTCTTGCATGGAAACTGGGCACATGGGAGTCCTGGAACTTGGCCTTAAAAGGAGATGGAATTTTTCATTTCTGGTAGCAGTATTTATTGATTTTTATTTTTAATATGCTGCATTTTGTTTTGTGTATTTGTTGCATCTGCATTTTGTGTTTTCTGTTTGCAACATTTCCCAACTTATATTTCTGCTTTGGTTAATGGATCCCACAAGAAATGAGTATAATTAAGGAGTACCCTTAGCTGCTACTTCCTCTTGATACCAACACCTGATTATTGGAATCAGATAAAAGGGACCTGGGGGGGAGGGGGGGTGCAGGGGTGGGGTGCTGCAAGGAGTTGGGTTGTCACCTTCCTCCCATGGGAAGGTGCTGTAGAAAGGGGACAAAGTGTCAGGGGTGATGGAGGAGTGGACCACGGTGTCACAGAGGGAATGTTCCCTTTGGAATGCTGACAGTGGAGGAGTGGGGAAGATGTGTTTGGTGGTGGCATCCTGCTGGAGGTGGCACAAATGGTGGAGGTTGATCTTTTGGATCTGGAGGCTGGTGGGTTGGAAAGTGAGGACAAGGGGAACCCTGTTGCGGTTCTGGGAGGGAGGGTAAGAGGTGAGGGTAGAAGTGCGGCATCTTCCCATGCAATTGCAGAAAGTGTAATACCTGCCCTTTTACCTCCGCCCTCCTCACCATGCAAGGCCCCAAGCATTCCCTCTAGGTGAAGCAGCAATTTACTTGTACTTCTTTCAATTTAGTATACAGTATTCGCTGCTCACAATATGGTTGCCTCTACGTTGGGGAGACCAGCCGCAGATTGGGTGACCGCTTTGCAGAACATCTCCACTCAGTCCGAATGCATGACCCCAAGCTTCCAGTTGCTGCCATTTTAATTCATGACCCTGCTGTCACACCCACATTTCTGTACTTAGCCTGCTACAGTGTTCCACCAAAGCTCAACACCAGCTCAAGGAACAGTACCTCATATTTTGATTAGGCAATCTACAGCCTTATGGACTCAGCATTGAGTTCAACAAATTCAGAGCATGACTGCAATTTAAAAATGTTGTTTATAACCACGTGCCTATCTTGAACTTGTTTCTCATGTTTCTGCTTTCAGGCAGAACTGTTTGTTATTCTGCCTTTAACACTCTCTCTGGACTAATGCTTTGTCTTTTCATACAACTATTAACACTCCCTTTGCTTTTTATTCTGTGATATCTTTGTCATTTAATCTCTCCTGCCCTCCGTCCTATCATATACCTTCCCTTTTGTTGTTCTTCCCCCACCCCCCCCCCCCACCCCCCCCCTTTCACTTGCTCAAAGCCTATTACATTCCTAACCTTTGCCAGTTCCGATGAAAGGTCACAGACATGAAACATAAATTCTGTTTCTCTCTCCACAGATGCTGCCAAACGTGCTGAGTATTTCCAGCACTTTGTTTTTATTTGTTTACTTTCCCTCCTTCGCCCATGCGTAATGAGCTCAATTGGACCCTTATTACTGCTGCTGGAGTGAGATTGACTCACTTAGCACAGAGAAGATTGAACGTGGAGCTTTGTTCAGCTCTGCTGTTTGACGGTTTAATGATTAAACCTGCTGAGGTGTGGGGAAAGTCCGTTGTTTGTATTTTTGAAGACGAATTTACAACAGAAACCTTTGTGGATCTCAGCTACTGCCAGCTGGCATAGTCTGAAAGTGTGCGTTTTGTTAACTTGTTGCCTACAACTGCATTAAAATATCTCTTCCTTGTGAAGATTCTGTTACACTTTGCTGCAGTGCAAAAAATAAAAAATAAAAAATATTGGTACTGACACAGCAAAGTACCAAAATATTTTAGACTGCTGCTGTTGACTTTGGAACAGTACCATGTTTGCAACGGATGAAAGTGGCAACATTTAGCTTCACTGCACTTTGGCCGCATCAAGTTTATTGTATATCTTTTGCACTTCGCCCTTACCAGAAAACTAAATCCATCATCTATTACAGAATGTCAATCCCAGTAACAAAATAATAACATGACTTCATTTCGAGTTTTGTTTTATCTTGTCTATCTGTGCCTTTGTCTAACTTGTGATGTGGTAATTCCAGTAATTAGAAAGGATGGACAGGAGCTCTCAATCTCTATTGCTATCTCTTTATATCTCTATCTGAAATACAGAATTTTGTTGGAATGAAAATTGAAATTGGTATCATTCAATTTGCTCTCTGTGGTTTAGCACTTCAGTGCACTTTATGCCTACATTTGAAGATGGATTGCAAAGTTGACAACACCTTTCGGTGGTGGGAAAGGAATTGCTTTCAGCAGGCAAGAAACCTGTGTCCCATTAGTGATGAGAATCCATTACATTGTCTGGTGTGCCATGTTGATAACATTCTCAAAGAAAAAAATGACTACTGTGAGTGAGAAAAACCTGCAAAATATTATTTTAATTCCATGCCACATGAAGGGCAATTGCAGCCAAACGAATTCTGCAGCAGTGGAATGTGGATTGTGTGATAGTCTGTAGTTTTGGTGCCATGTTACTAAGTGGTTCGACATGTTTTTTAAAAATTCATATCTCAGCAATATTTTTGCCTTAATAGTGAAAAAGCACTGTAAAGTTTAGAGAGGCCACTTAGACAAGAAACTTGCATTGTCTGTTAAAGCCGAGAGTAGGAACCTGTCACAGCCAGAAGCTGAATGGGAAATAAGATCTGAACCCAGTCAAGCAGCCGTCCAACAGCCGCTTTAGAATCATCGACTGATACAGCACAGAAGGAGGCCCATCATGTCTGTGCCAGGTCATTTGACAGAGCTACCCAATTTATTCCACTCCCCTGCTCTTTTTCCATAGCCCTGCATTTTTTTCCCTTCATGCATTTATTCAATTTTCTTTTGAATGTTGCTGTTGAATCTGTTTCCACCACCTTTTCAAGAAGTGCATTCCAGATCACAACCACGTACTGTGTTTGAAAAAGTTTCCTCATGCCGCCTCTAGTTCTTTTGCCAATCACCTTGAATCTCTGATTACCGACCTTTCAGCCACTGGAACCAGTTTCACCTTATTTACTCTATCAAAACCATTCGTGATTTTGAACACCTCTTTCAAGTCTCCTCTTAACTTTCTTCACTCGACAACAACAACTTATAATTATATAGTGCCTTTAACGCAATAAAACATCCCAAGGCGCTTTATAGTAGCATTATAAAACAAAATATGACACTGAGCCACGTAAGGAGATATTGGGTCAGATTCTTAGATTCTGTACTGAGAACAGCCCCAGCTTATCCAGCCTCTCCACGTAACTGAAGTCCCTCATCCCTGGTACCATTTAGAAAATCTATTCTGCACCCTTTCCAAGGCCTTGACATCCTTTCTAAAGTGTAGTGCCCTGAATTGAACACAATACCTAAGGTGAGGCCTAACCAGTTTTTTTTAGACAAGTTAAGCATACCTTCCTTGCTTTTGCACTCTATTCCTCTATTAATGAAGGCAAGGATCCCAGACACTTTTTTTAAAACAGCCTTCTCAAATTGTCCTTTCACCGTCAAAGTTATGTGCACAAACACCCCCAGATTTCTCTCTCCCTGCACCCCCTTTAAAATTATACCACCCTCTACAGCTTGCTATCAGCCAGCAGCTGAAGAGGAGAAGGTTTTGGTCCCCTGGAATATTGGACCAGGAGTATTGGCATCAGAATTAGGAAGTAAAGCTACCCAAATAGGCAGTAGGAAAGAGAGCTGGCGCAACGTGTCAGAATTCGGAGCAGGAGATGAGAACCAACAGAACTCTGAGCAGAACAGATAGTGGCTATGCAGTCAGCATTTTCTTCAATATGGAAGTCTCATGGGAGTATTCATGGGACATCTCATGTTAACTAACAAGCCAACTGTACCAGCACCCCTGCTTTTCTTGATCCTGATTCTGGTAGCAAATAAAAATTCTGTGACCTGAAGCTGATTTTTTTTTGTTAACTGTCATTAGGAGAGAGCAACTTCTACTGCAGAATCACAGAATGCTCAGGGCACAGATTTATTTTTATCTTGGTTTTCTCCATGTGATGCTAGAATGGTTACATTTTCACTGGATGAAACATCATTGGTGCTTGTGTTGAGCCTTGATAAATCTGAGGGTATCACTGCACCAAGTCATTGATTTACTTGCAAAGTGAAAGAAAGACTTGCATTTGTATAGCACTTTTCATGACCTCAGGACACCCCAAAGCACTTTGCAGCCAATGAAGTACCCTTGAAGTGTCGTAGTCTCTATTGTAATATAGAAGGAAGAATGACACAAGACATTATAACTTGAATTGCATTGTTAGAAAATGAGTGTTTGTATTGAACCAATCATTGGTTCTTCTTGTTTGAACTGAGAATGTAAATCTGAAAAGTTTTGCGTGTTACAGTTTACAGTGAAACAAAATCAATATATGACATTGGAGTAGTTAATGTGGATCCATGCCATTTTATTTTTGCTTGATAACAATGAGGTACTTCCCTATTCCTATATGAATGCTCCATGCTTTCTTCCAAATGAAGGCAACAAAAACATTTTATGTCACTGAAGAGTGATCTACAGTCCTTGTGAACTTTAGGCCAACAGCTTGAAGCCCTTATTGATTCACTGCATTATTCATGAATAATTTCATATTATTGATGTTGATTGCAGTGGGCTCTGTTGAATTGATGTCCTCCCAGCGTATCTTGTTTTAGCACGAAGGTCAGCTTTTGAGGTGCTTTACCTTGTGGGAGAGTGGCAGAAATGTCTTCAGTACTTCACTCATGCACACAAATACAAGGATTAAGTTTTCAGTCCGTCAGTGTTCACAATGACCAGCTACATGCTGGAAGAGCTGCACAATTCAGCCACTCTCCTATGACTCGGTGTTCAAGATGAGATGGAGTGAAAGCAACTGGATGCTGATCCAAACCATTCAAAGTACAGGCCAATGTCTGTGTGCTGTTTTTGGAGACCTCAATCATGCCATTGATTTTTACGTCTGCAGTCACTTTATATAAAACAAAGAAATAAGAAAATTCATGTTCAGCTTGATGGTATATTTAATGGTTGTGCTATTTGTAGCCTTATGTTACTTTGCCAGTCTTTCCCCTACCTGTACTCCTGGGAGCATTGAATCCTGCTTTGATACGATTCTCTGGATTCTGATCGCAGCCTCCCCTCAAGTAACCACTCTTTGGTAGAGAGAATCTTGTATTTTACTAGTCAGAGTAATGAATATTTCATACAGCAACAAACCACAAGGTTTGCTAGATCTGTATTTTTTAATTATTATTATTCTACGCGTGTCAGCTGAAATGTAGTCTTAGCACCAGAATACTGATCTTGTGCTATACTTTGTGTTGAACATCATTATCTGCTGGTGCAAACTTAAATATTTATCATTTTTGCAATACGCTCGATTTCCTGATGTTTAGAGCGAAGATGTCATATCCAAGGAACAAATTTATAAATTACAAAGCATAAAAGCTCATTAGAGCAATCAAGGATTTACTCCCTTTGCTTCTTTGGTTAATACTTTTTTTCATTTATAAACTCTCCATTTCTAACCATCAAGTCACACAGCTGGCGAGCTGCCTCACTGATTACTTATTTCCCTCACAGGTGGCCTCTTGCTGTGCAGTGACAACCAGCATCAGTAAATTGATGAATAATGCATGAAACACAATACAGAAAAACAAATTACTCAAATAATCACATTCAAAATGTAATTTCCCACCTTTCTCACATAATGCCAACCGATTGTTAATGAATTATTTCACTGAAGATTGATTCCTGGACTTAATCAAGGAAAATGGACAACAAAAAATGTGTTAGTCATTCTGGAAGTGGGATTTAAATAACTTCAGTCTATTTGGCCCTTTATCAGTCATTTCAGTAATTCCTGGTGGTCTATAACTAAGCTGATAAACTAAATTTGATGAATGCTTTATTGCATTAGTAACGGTGCTCGGAGAAGTTTATTCACGTGCATTGGAAAGCCTCCTGATTATATATGTTTAAATCATGACATTGGCTATACTGACATGTATCGCCTTGTATTTAGTTATTAATATTTTAATTTATTCCTGTGGTAGGAGCTGAAAAGTTGCTTTCATAACAATGGATACTCATAATTTCAGTTATTGTAAAACTTGCCCAACTGTCATTAAAATAGATGATGTATACAGACTGGCATTGATTTGTACGTCTCTCCTCTGTAGTAAGTTATACCTATCTGTGCTGATATTTCTCTGGGCAATAGCCATTGAAAAGAAGATTCAGCCCAGGTAACTTTTCGAAATGGTTTTAACAGTTAGTAGTAATTAGTGAGAATTTACCATCAGACTTTAAGCAATGGAGGAGGTAGATCTAGAAGTAATTAACAAATGACAGTTTCAGTACTTACTGCTCTTAGCATTATCTGCATTTCCATTTGATGCTAGGAAGGGTAATGTGGCTGAGTATTGTACCAATAAAGCTGAGATGTACTGTTTGTTCCCCAGCTAAGTGTTCCAGTTGGTGCTTGCAATCCCTTGCACAATGAATGGCAACTTAATTGTCACCCCGAATCTTTCATTTGCTAATTTTGTTGACCTTTGCATATTAGTTTTGTAGTGGTGATGCAAAAGTGATCATTTATGTGCTGATTGTCTGTGGAAGTGAATAGTTTTCATTCATGTAAAAGACCTTTAGAATTCGTCCACACTAATTGCAGCTGCTTTGGCAATGGCGGCAGCAAGAGCAAATGAAAGTGTTGTGCAATGCCAAAGCGCATGTATCTTGCAAACACACAAATTTTGTCTTCTGCCAATGATTCCTTGATTATCGAAGCAAAATTAATACATGTTTTGTACATGTGGTATTCCTCTTTTAAAAAAAATACATTATATAAATTACAATATTTATACCATTCAAGGACTCAGCAGCCAGAACCAGCATTACTAGTGGTTCATGTGATGCAGTTCATAGAATTGGACATCAGAGAAGGAGGCCATTTGGCCCATCCTGCTTATGCCAGCCCTTTGAAAAAGATATCCAATTAGTCCCGCTCCCCTGCTCTTTCCCCATAGTTCTGCAAGTTTGCCCCTTCAGGCATTTATCCAGTTCCCTTTTGAAAGTTACTTATGAGTCTCCTTTCACCACCTTTCAGGTAATGCATTCCAGATCATAACAATTTGCTGGGCTTAAAATAAAATCTCATCTCCCTTTGGTTCTTTTGCCAATTATCTTGAATCTGTGTCCTCTGGTTATTGACCCTCCTGCTGGCAGAAAACATTTCTCCTCTTTTACACTAGAAAAACAGTCATAACTCTGAGCACCTCAGGTAAATCTTCCCCTAACCTCGTCTGTTCCAAGGAAAACAATTACAGTTTCTGCACTTAACAGGTAATGGAAGTCGCTCACTTAAATCCTGCAATCGTGTAAACGTTGTAGACTGCAGACGTTGGGTTGTTTATTGCATTCCCCATTCACTCTTAAGCAGCAACAAATGCAATCCATTAACACAAGAATCTCGCCATTTCCATTATTTTATGATCATTCAGTTTGGAGTCTGTGGTGTGATTTGGGTAATGTGATAAATGGGTAAAAAGAAAAACAAAATACAGCAAGTTCTGAAAATCTCAAATAAAAACTGAAAGTGCTAGAAGTGCTCAGCAGGTCAGGCAGAAATACATGACTGCAGTCAGTGTCACGAGAGGTTTTTTAAACTAAGAGGTCTATGTGCCTTTAAGACTGAGAAAAAGAACTTTCAGTAAACAGTGACTACTGAGACTTGGTGCTTGAACTGCAGGCTGTAAAAATTGTATCCAAGCAACCAGAAAGATTTTCTGACTTTCTTGTGAATAGGTTGTTAAAAAGTTTTTAATTTCGCTTTTGGGTTGATAAGCCAGTTGCTGTTGGAGAACTGGGTTCGCAGACCAGAAAAAGAACTCTTACTGAAAGGAAGACTTGTCTCTCTTGAAAAAAAAAGGAATCTCACATTTGAGTTGGGGCTGTGGTCTGCCTGGAGAGAGAGAAAAGACCCCTAGAGAGGAAAAGACCCAGAGAAGGAGGAGTTGCTGCTCTCTGTGGAGAAAGGCTCCTTTGCTGAGAGGAAGCCTGCATTGTTAAAGGTAGAAAAATTACTATTGTCTCCAGTCTCTGGAAAATCTCTGCCTCAAGATTGGCCTTTTGTGTTTTTGAGAGAACCTGAAATCTCAAGAATGTTTCGACTGTTAAGACTGCTACTTTAAAGTTTAAGTCGACCCATTGCTACAACCTTTTGCTGAAAGATCTGTGTGACCCTGCTGCAGATGAATTGTCTTGAATGCCTACCCATCACAAACTGTTCATCAGTCTCACCTGGAGAGACTTGGAGTGGCATCTGACTATTCAACTCTGGGACACCTCAGCAATCTGAAAATACCTTCCCAGACTGTGACAATTAATTATTTTATTATTCCTAAGAAACCGTTACAACTTCAAACAACCTTTTAAAAACTAGTCGACCGTTGGGTTTTGAATGTATGTGTGATGTATGTATGCGCATGAGGGTTAGGAAGATTAAGGAGTTATAAAATCTTTTCATATCTAGATTTATCTCATTATCATTTAAAACTTGGTTTATTAATAAATAGTGTGACGGAAATCACACCTACCAAATGGAAACATATTAATTTTGTCTTATGGGATGCGACTTGACCTTTTTTTAACTGGACATTGCACATAACAGGCTGAATTTTATTCGGGCGCTGTGCTCTTTAAAAGAATAAACTTGCATTTATATAGCACCTTTTACAGCCTCAGGATATCCCAAAGCACTAAAACTGATTAAAAGAAACTGCCTACTGGGTAAGGGCACAAATTTCTTAGCACACTGTAATTATTTTATCATCATGCTGTTCATTCAATATTGGCTTTGGTGTTTCAGTTTATTAATTTAAAAATGTGCATAATCCAAAATCATATTATCTAACAAAAAAAGGAAATTGCACATATTTGGCAGTATTCATGCCTCAGGACATCTCAATGCACTTCACATTAGCTACCTTTAAAGTACAACTGTTGTAAATGCAGCAACCAATTTGCACGCAGCAAGCTCTCTCAAACAGCAAATGAGGTGATGACCAGATAATTTTTTTTTTTGTGTTGTTGGTTGAGATATAAATGCTGGCCAGGATACTGGGGAGAACTTACCTGCTGTTTGAAATAGTGCCATGGGGTCTTTAACATTCACCTGGAAGCCAGGCGCGGTCTTGTTTTAATGTTTCATCGGAAGGGCAGCTCTTCTGACAGTGCAGTACTCCCTCAGTAGACTCCCTCAGCCTCGGTTTCGTGCTCAAATCTCTGGCCCATAACCTTCTGTCTCTGAGGCGAGAGTGCTATTGCTGGCAATGTGCAATGCTGTATGGCATAAGATAAATCTTGTTACACGTTTTTATGACCTGGGATATGAAAGTGTATAATGTCACAGCAGCGATCCTGCTGTCTTTCAAAAAAAGATGGAAAATTTACCAATCCTGCGCATGTTATCCGATAACCCTCATCAGAAATTGTACATGTTCACTAACGTTTAGACAATATACTGCAAACAGTATGACTTTTGACCATTACTGAGATTGGAGATGCTAAGAAGTTGAATCAATTACTTCACAAGTTTATTATTAATGGTTTGCTAGTATATATAACCTCAGCAAATGTTGGAACAGCTCGATTCAACAGTTACCCGAAAATACTTTTTCTTTCTTTGGGAACTTGCTTTTGAATTCTGGACAGCTCGCTTCAGATAAGTAAGTTTTATTTCAAGCTCCTTGCAAGAGCTGGCCTTCTTTCAGACTATCTTGACATTGGAACCGACATAAAATGAATCATGATTCTAAGGCCAAGCAGGGAAAGTCTTAATGTATCCCTGCTGATCTATAAGTTATTGGGTTAGTTTGAGGGATCTTACTCTACAAACAGAGTAATAAAATTTGTGAACTGATGTGTGCTGTTTATGAGGTATTTGTTCTAAATACCATCTAACCATCATCTGTTATAGTGCAATGCAGCCATGTCAAGGCTGGAACAGCACTAATGCCCTGTAGTGACTTATAATATGGCAAACGTCAAAGGAAAAAGATATGGTGGCGGGATTTATTGTCCTCCTGAGACTAATTTTCTCCAGTGGGGCATTCCATTTTATCATTGGAAGAATAGCTATTATGTGAATTTCTGATACACTATGAGGAAAATTGAGAGAGTGTATCCAGATATTTTGTTTTAAAGCTGAGTGACTGTAAGGTTCTTCCACTTTTGTTTCAGCTGTCCCTTTTTGGATACAAATTGCTGCAAATTACAGAAGATTTGCATTTTGAAGTTTGTAGTTTTAAAACAAAGGAGGATTATTATTCCTCACTATTTACATTTTTTGTACCTCTTCCTCTGAATGTCTTCTCTCCTACCTTTCCCACCCTATTCCATGCAGCATTCTTCAACTGATGGCAGGTTGGTTAACTTTTTTTGGCAATATGGTTTTTGAGCTGTGTGAGACCGTTCTGAGCTGGCTTATTTATGACGAATTAATGTGCCATTGTTACTGTTGTATAAGGTTGTAAAGGGTTAATACTGGAGATAGTGAGAGAGACCCCTCTCACTGTATGAGCGATGAGGTAACAGTCACATGAGATAGGCTTGAGGAGAAGAAGGTATAGCAGCATGAAGGATGTTAGCTTAGCTGGCTTGCGGAGAGTGTATACAGTAACGAAATAATAAAGAGTTGTTAGTTAACCTTTACCGGAGTCTAAGGCTTTCTCTAGAATGCCCTACAACGTTAGTAATACAAGTACAACTAAACCCAACAGGGTGGCAGCGGTTGGATTGGAGTGTGCCAACATATCCGGACAAATAGCATCTCTTTAATTTTCTGGAATGCTTGTTCCTGGTGGGCATCCCAACACCATGCTTGCTATTTTCTTAGAAGTTGGCTTAGCGGATCATTTATTGGTGCTAAGCGAGGTGAAAACTTTGCAAGTCGCTATTAGTACAAATACAACTAAACCCAACAGTTTCTTATGATCTTGTGGCAAGGAGGAACTTGCTGTTTGTGAGCAGTGATTACAAATTGAAGTCCACCCATGCCACATCAGAGGGCAATGCAGTGTTGGACTGCCTTAGTTGCATCTTATTTTTGTTCAGTGAATTGATTTTTCATGGCTGTGCTGACTTGTTTAAAAGGCAACATGACTTTATCAAAGTTGCATAATAACTATATTGTTTGCTGCACATTTGCTGCTGACATCATTTTCCCACATTTTGGTAATTGTTACAAGTTCCGCCAAGGATCTTTTTCTTCCGAAGACGGGTCACTGACCCGAAACTTAACTCTGCTTCTCTTTCCACAGATGCTGCCAGACCTGCTGAGTATTTCCAGCATTTCTTGTTTTTATTTCTTTTTCTTTAGCTTTTGCATTCTTACCAATTCTAAACTCAAACCATGCACAATTTTACTAACACCATGGAAATAACGGTATATGTAGATGAACACTCAAAATATTTCGTCAAAAACTAAGAAGATGGCACAGCTCCCCTTTCACGTTAGGCAGTGGGGAATGTCTTTGCTTGGTCTTTCAGCTTGTTTCATTTAAAGTCATCATTTTTATTCCCTACTGTGTATTAGTAAATACAATGTGTGCAGCACTGAGCTGTGCTGTCCTAGAAAGTCCCTGTTGGATTTCTAGATTATGCAGAGTTCATGGATCTCAGCTGTCTTGTACGTCCAAAAAAACCACTTAAGAGATTCAGTTCAGTGCCCTTTGATAACACACTAACATTGTACTGGAGAACAAAGACAGTCTACCTGCTTTGTCAGTGGCACAGTGAAACCGGAAACATGAAAATATCTGTAACAGATGTTCTAGTGAGAATTGTAGATAGCATAAACCAGGTGATGAAGAGCCAGCCACAGTGTGTTCTTTTTTCTTCTTTCATGGGATGTGAGTGCACTGGCAAGGCCAGCATTTGTTGCCCATCCCTAATTGCCTGTGAGAAGGAGGTAGTGAGCCTCCTCATGAACCACTGCAGTCCATCTTGTGTAGATGCACCCAGAGTGCTGTTAGGGAGGGAGTTCCAGATTTTTGACCCAGCGACAGTGAAAGAATATAGTTCCAAGTTAGGATTGTGTGGGGCTAGGAGTGGAACTTGCAGGTGGTGGTGTTCTCCTGCATCTGCTGCTCTTGTCCTTCTAGGTGGCAAAAGGTTGCAGGTTTGGAAGGTGCTGTCGAAGGAGGCATGGCAACTTACTGCAGTACATCTTGTATATGGTGCACACTGCTGCCACTGTGTGCCGGTGGTGGAGGGAGGGAATGTTTAAGGTCATGGATGGGGTACTGATCATGCAGGCTGCTTTGTCAAGATTCTTGAATGTTGTTGGAGCTGCACTCATCCAGGCAAGTGGAGAATATTCCATCATACTCCTGACTTGTGCTTTGCGGATGGTGGACATGCTTTGGGGAATCAGGAGGTGATTTACTTGCTGTAGGATTCCCAGTCTCTTACCTGCTCTTGCAGCTACAGTATTTATATGGCTGGTCCAGTTAGGTTTCTGGTCAATGGTAACCCAGGATGTTGATAGTGAGGGTTTCAGTGATGGTAATGCTGTTGAATTTCAAGGGGAGATGGTTAGATTCTCTCTTGTTGGTGATGGTCTTTGCCTGGCATTTTTGTGGCGCAAATGTTATATGCAACTTATCAGCCCAAGCCTGAATGTTGTCCATGTCTTGCTGCATGTGGACACGACTGCTTCAGTATCTGAGGAGTTGCAAATGGTACTGAATACTGTGCAATCCTCAGTGAACATCTCCACTTCTGACTTTATGATGGAGGAAAGGTCATTGATGAAGCAGTTGAAGATGGTTGGGTCTAGGACACTACCCTGAGGAACTCCTGCAGCGATGTCCGGGCGCTGAAATGTTTGGACTCCAACAACCACAACCATCTTGCTTTGTGCTAGGTATGACACCAACCAGCGGAGAGTTTTCCCCCGATTCCCATTGACTTCAGTTTTGCTAGGGCTCCTTGATGCCATAGTCGGTCAAATGCTGCCTTGATGTCAAGGGCAGTCACTCTCAGCTCACCTCTTGAGTTCACCTCTTCTGTCCATGTTTGGACCAAGGCTGTAGTGAGGTCTGGAGGTGTGTGGCCCTGGCGCAACCCAAACTGAGCATTAGTGAACAGGTTATTGCTGTGTAAATGCTGCTTGATAGCACTGTCGATGACACCTCCCCTCACTTTGCTGATGATTGACAGTAGACTGATGGGCAGTAATTAGCCAGATTGTCTTTGCCTGCTTTTTGTGTGCAGGACATACCTGGGAAATTTTCCACATTGTAGGGAAGATGCCGATGTTGCTGTACTGGAACAGCTTGGTAAGGAGCATGACTCGTTCTGGAGCACAAGTCTTCAGTTTTATTGCTAGGATGTTGTCAGGGCCTTTGCTGTCTCTAGTGCCTTCAGCCATTTCTTGATGTCACGTGGATTGAATCGGGTTGGCTGAAGTCTGGCATCTGTGATGCCAGAAATCTCAGGAGGAGGCCAAGATGGATCGTCTGCTTTGCACTTCTGGGTATACAAAGATAAATGCCAGGATCTGGAGGCTTTGTGGTGGGTCCATTTTCAACTGCATCCAGCAATATTCATTATTGAGGGGAGGTGGTGGGATAGTGGTAATGTCACTGGACTAGTAATCTAGAGCCCAGGCTAATGCTCTTGGGACATGAGTTCAAATCCCCCCACGGCAGATGGTGAAATTTTAATTCAATTAATTAAAAAAAAAAATTGGAATTAAAAAGCTAGTCTAATGGTGACCATGAAACCATTTTCGATTGTTGTAAAAACCCATCTGGTTCACTAATGTCCTTTAGGGAAGGAAATCTGCCGTCCTTACCTGGTCTGGCCTACATGTGACTAGAGACCACAGCAATGTGGTTAACTCTTAACTGCCCTTTGAAATGGCCTAGCAAGCCACTCAGTTCAAGGCCAATTATGGATGGGAAATAAATGCTTGCTTAGCCAGCGACACCCACATCCTACAAACGAATATATAAAAAAAATTCCAAGTCAGGTACCCATGATGGGGAGGAAATATTTGGGTCTTGAGCAGGTTCTGCATGGAGTATGTTGTGATAGAGTGCTGTATGCAAGGGAAATCACTGATTTTGCACTGTAGAATCTGCTTAAATTTAGATGGTGTTGAGAATAACTAATACCAGCCAATGGTGACTTTTGTGACAGCTGAAGCAAGAACAGTATGGAAAGAATAAGGTGACAAGAAATGAAATAGTGAATATAAAAGGTAGAGAAGTTTTTTTTTCTTAATAGAGATGGCACAGATGTTATGTATGAATACATGAGGAAAATTTAATTGGGAATTGTCAGTGTCTTCCAACAAGAGAGAATCTAACCACCTCCCCTATACATTCAATGGCATTACCATCACTCAATCCCCCACCATCAGAATTCTGGGGTTGGGGGGTGGGAGGTGGGGGTCACCATTGACCAGAAACTGGACCAGTCATATAAATAAAAACAAGAAACGCTGGAAATACTCAGCAGGCCTGGCAGCATCTGTGGAGAGAGAAGCAGAGTTAATGTTTCAGGTCAGTCTCCAGAACTGGCAGATATAAGAAATGTAAAAGATTTTAAGCAAGTAAAGCGGGGGTGGGGCAAGAGATAACAAAAGAGGTGTTGATAGGATAAGATCACAGAGTAGCTGACCAGAAGGTTGTGGAGCAAAGGCAAACAATATGTTAATGGTGTGCTGAAAGACAAAGCATTAGTACAGATAGGGTGTTAATGGACTGAAAACTGAACAGCCACAAGCAAAATATGAAAAAAACAGTGGGTAGGCACAGTAGAAACAAATTGAACAAACTAAAATAAAATAAACACAAAAAATAAAAAATAATTAAAAATAAAAGTAAAATGGGGGGCCCACTATGCTGTGAAATTATTGAACTCAATGTTCAGTCTGGCAGGCTGTAGCGTGCCTAATCGGTAAATGAGATGCTGTTCCTTGAGCTTGTGTTGATGTTCACTGGAACACTGCAGCAATCCCAGGACAGAGATGTGAGCATGAGAGCAGGGGGTGTGTTGAAATGGCAAGCAACCGGAAGCTCGGGGTCCTGCTTGCGGAGGTGTTCCACAAAGCGGTCACCCAGTCTGTGCTTGGTCTCCCCAATGTAGAGGAGACCACATTGTGAGCAGCGAATACAGTATACTACATTGAAAGAAGTACAAGTAAATCACTGTTTCACCTGAAAGGAGTGTTTAGGGCCTTGGATAGTGAGGAGAGAGGAGTTAAATGGGCAGGTATTGCACCTCCTGCAATTGCAGGAGAAGGTGCCTTGGGAAGGGGACGAGGTGGTGGGGGTAATGGAGGAGTGGACGAGGGTGCGGCGGAGGGAATGATCCCTTCAGAATGCTGACTGGGGAGGGGAGGGGAAGATGACTTTGGTAGTAGCATCACACTGGAAGTGGCGGAAATGGCGGAGGATGATCCTTTGGATATGGAGGCTGATGGGGTGGAAAGTGAGGACAAGGGGAACCCTGTCGCGGTTCTGGGTGGGAGGGGAAGAGGTGAGGGTAGAGGTGTGGGAAATGGGCCGGACACGGTTGAGGGCCCTGTCAACCACAATGGGGGGGAATCCTCGGTTGAGGAAAAAGGAAGACATTATCAGAAGCACTGTCATGGAAGGCAGAATCATCAGAGCAGATGCGTCAGAGACGAAGAAACTGGGAGAATGGAATGGAGTCCTTACAGGAGGCAGGGTGTGAAGAAGTGTAGTCGAGGTAGCTGTGGGAGTCGGTGGGCTTATAATGAATATGAGTAGACAGCCTATCCCCAGAGATGGAGACAGATAAGTCGAGGAAAGGGAGGGAAGTGTCGGAGATGGACCATGTAAAGGTGAGATAAGGGTGGAAATTAGAAGCAATGTTGATAAAGTTTTCCAGTTTGGGCGGGAGCAGGGAACAGCACCGATACAGTCATCATTGAAAAAGAGCTGGGGGAGGGGGCCTGAGTAGGACTGGAACAAGGAATGTTTGACGTATCCCACAAAAAGACAGGCATCACTAGGGCCTATGCGGGTACCTATAGCAACACCTTTTACTTGAAGGAAGTGCGTGGAGTTGAAGGAGAAGTTGTTCAATGTGAGAACAAGTTTAGCCAGGCGGAGGAGGGTGGCGGTGGATGGGGACTGGTTGGGCCTCTGCTCAAGGAAGAAGCGGCGAGCCCTCAAACCGTCCTGATGGAGGTGTCGAGAGATTGGATGTTCATAGTGAAGAGGAGGCGGTTGGGGCCAGGAAACTGGAAATTGTCAAAATAACATAGGGCGTCAGAAGAGTCACGGATGTAGGTGGGAAGAGACTGGACCAGCGGAGAAAGGATAGAGTCACGATAGGAAGAAATAAGTTCAGTGGGGCAGGAACAGGCTGAAACAATGGGTCTACCAGGACAGTCGTGTTTGTGGATTTTGGGAAGGAGGTAGAAGCGGGCTGTCCGGGGTTGTGGGACTATGAGGTTGGAAGCTGTACAGCGAAGCTCTCCAGAGGAGATGGGGTTAGTGACAGTCCTGTGGACAGTTGCGTGATGTTTGGTGGTGGGGTCATGGTCCAGGGGGAAATAGGAAGAAGTGTCAGAGAGTTGGCACTGAGCCTCTACAAGGTAGGGATCGCCATACAACAACAGCACCACCCTTGTCTGCAGGTTTGATGACAATGTCAGGGTTAGACCTGAGAGTACAGAGTGTGGCAAGTTCAGAGGGGAACAGGTTAGAGTGAGTGAGGGGGCAGAGAAATTGAGATGATCAATGCCTCGCCGACAGTTTTCAATGAAAAGATCAAGAACGGGTAAGAGACCAGAGGAAGGGGTCCAGGTAGAGGGAGAATGCTGGAGGCGGGTGAATGGGTCTGCTGATTGGGGGGAGGACTCCTGGTCAAAGAAGTGAGCCCGGAGGTGGAGGCGACGGAAGAAGAGCTCAACGTCATGCAGAGCGTGAAATTCATTGAGGTGGGGGCATAAGGGGATAAAACTGACTCCTTTGCTGAGTACAGAATGTTCAGCGTCAGAGAGGGGGAGGTCAGAAGGTATAGTGAATACATGGCAAGGGGTCAGATCAGAAGGGGTGGGGTCAGAGGGAATACATAAATACTGTGGCTACAAGAGCAGGGCAGAGGCTGGTAATTCTACAGCAAGTAATTCACCTCCTGACTCCCCAAAGCCTTTCCACCATCTGCAAGGTACAAGTCAAGAGTGTGATGGAATACTCAACTTGCCTGGATGGGTGCAGCCATCCACCACCTTAAACATTCACTCCCTTCACCACTCGTGCATAGTGGCAGCAATGTGTACCAGCTACAAGATGCAGCTACTCGCCAAGGCTCTTTTGGCAGCACCTTCCAAACCCGCGATTGCTACAATCTAGAAGAACAAGGATAGCAGACACATGGCAACACCACCACCTTCTCGAGGGCAATTTTGGGATGTACAATAAATGCTGCCCTTGCCAGGGGCATCTTCATACCTTGAATGAATAAAAAAAACTTATCTTTGTTGCATGGTATTAAATTCATTGTAAGCAGAAAATTTATTTCTACTTTTAAAGCACCATTAATCCTTTGTCATTCCACCAATAGCTCGAAGTTACAACCTTTTTAAGTGCTGTATAGTACTCAAAGACTGAACAGGCTGCAGCTCTTTTTTCTGTAGTAAGGAAAAGACTGAGGGGTGCCCTGATAGATGTCTTTAAGATTATGATGGGGTTTGATAGATGTAGAGAGGATGTTTCCACTTGCAGGCGAGACAAGAACTAGGGCCATAACTGTAAGATAGTCAAAAATATATCCAATAGCGAGCTCAGAAGAAACTCCTTTCTTGGTGGGTAGTTAGAAAATGGAGCTTGCCACCAAATGGAGCAGATGAAGCGAATAGTATAGATTCATTCATGTAAAAGCTAGATAAGCAAATAAGGGAGAACGGAATAGAAGAAAATGTTGATGGGGTTCGATGAAGAAGGGTGGAAGGAGGCTCATGTGGAGCATAAACACAGGTATGTGCTGGGCTGAATGGTCCATTTCTCTGCTGTAAATACTCTGTAACACTTAGTAAAATGTAAAGCATGTAAGAAATGTGTAACTTTTTCTGTATCCCTTTTTCTGTCATAGCCATCGAAGCAACAACATTGATAAACACTTTATTATAGAAAAATATTTAAGGTGTCATGAAAAATAAACATGAAGACAAAGGAGGAGAAATTAGGAAGGGTGAGCAAAAGATTTGTTAAAGAAATGGGTTTGAAGGAGAATCTTGTTGGAGACCAGGAAAGTGTTTGTTCTCAAACTGAGTGAGGAGATACGAAACGGCGTAGATGAGGTAATTCTGCAGCACTTCTCTGAGGGTAAGCTAAAACAGTGGAACAAGAAGGAGTCGACTATAGCTGGTGAAAAATATGTTTGGAACTGATGGGAAGAAGTTTATCAGGCTGTGGGAGGCGAACAGGCAATCAATGGTATTTCATCTTTGTCATTTCTGGTTCCCAGATGTTGGAAAGAATCACACTTTAAACTTGGAACAGGCTGGAGTCAGTCTTGTTTAATTCAGCACAATGCTTTGTGCTGTGGAACCTGGTTCAACTGGTTCTTGTGTTACATATAACATGACTCCCCAGTGCAGCCATGAATGTGACCCCCTACTGGAACACTTTCACATAACAACTAGTTCCTAGCTAATTAGTTCCTAACACTTTACAGATGGTATACAGATATGTATACATATATAACATCCCTCTTTAAAACATAATGCCCCTATATCAATATAACTGTCAATATAAATAAAAAAGATTATCATCCGACTTGTGGAAATAATCTGAACCCCTTTTTAAAAAGAGTTTTTTATAGCGTGTATTCTTTTTAAAAAATATTATTCACGGTATCACTTGGGTGGTAAGATGTTGTGCCTCCATCTTGTAGATTTGGCATTTGTTGCTCTCAGTGTTGAGTTGGCATGCTGTACAGGCGATGTCGTGTCATTTGCTGGTGATGTTGTTACTGTTGTCTTGCTGGTTAGCGATGTTTCCGGCGTTGTTGTTGGTCTTTTCTGTTGTTCCAGCTCTGGTGTAGGTCAAATACGGATTCTGTTCGTTCTCATTTGGATACCGGTTTTGGTTTCAATGATATATGACCTTGGAGTCTCAGGTTCACTAACAACTTTTGCTGGGCTCCAGGTTTTCATGATTGGATCCTGTTTGTGTACAGTTTGTCCTTTCAACAGCTCGGGTAGCAATTTAGCACATTTGTTGAAGTGTTGCACCCCTCTTACCTGTGCTTCAGGATGTGCAGAACCCCAAGTGAGCTGATCTATCAGCCGTTAGTCTGTGTCCTTAAATTTACATTTTCTGGCTGCATTTTTCAATCTTGCTGCAAAATTGTCAATAGGCTCACCTAGTTCCTCTCTGAGGCCTTGGAATTTATATCGGTATATCCGATGATTTGATTTTCGCTGGAGATGGGTGCTGAATCTTTCAAAATTTTTGTCTGGATTTCTGCTGTCTTCTTCACTTAGGTCCCAGCTGTTAAATAAATTTAATCCTTTATCTCCAGCCCACTGAAGGATATAGCTGACCCTCTCCTCTGCACTAGTGCATTTTAGGAAACTACTGAATGCCAAATTGCACTTTTGTTTAAACTTCTCAAATGCCTCTATGACATCATCAGCTTCCCAATTTATGATGGTCTATAGCAGTGCATCGATTCCTGTCCTGGCTGACATTTGTTTTTCAGACTTTTCGCACAAGTCACTCAGTTTTTCTTTCTATCTCTCTGACTAATTTATGTCACTTTTCTCAATCTGATGCTTTTAAAAATGTTCTAGGTTTACTCACAGGCAGTCGCTGCCACCATGTTTCATCTTTATGTTGTTTCTGATTCCCAGATGTTGGAAAGGATCACACATTAAACTTGGAACAAAAACAAGAAATGCTGGATTCACTCAGCAGGTCTGGCAGCATCTGTAGAAAGAGAAGCAGAGTTAACGTTTCGGGTCAGTGACCCTTCTTCGGAACTGACAAATATTAGAAAAGTCACAGATTATAAACAAGTGAGGTGGGGGTTGGGCAAGAGATAACAAAGGAGAAGGTGCAGATTGGACCAGGCCACATAGCTGACCAAAAGGTCACAGAGCAAAGGCAAACAATATGTTAATGGTGTTTTGAAAGACAAAGCATTAGTACAGATTAGGTGTGAATATACTGAATATAGAACATCAGCAAGTGCAAACCTGAAGAAAAACAACCTGAAAAAAACAGTGGGTAAGCAAACTGAACAAACTAAGATGAAATGAAATAAATGCAAAAAATGTAAAAAGGAATGCAAAAAAAAGGAAGAAAAAATAACTAAAAATGACTAAAAATGAAAGTAAAGTGGGGGGCTGTCATGCTCTGAAATTATTGAACTCAATGTTCAGTCCGGCAGGCTGTAGTGTGCCTAATCGGTAGATGAGATGCTGTTCCTCGAGCTTGCGTTGATGTTCACTGGAACACTGCAGCAATCCCAGGACAGAGATGTGAGCATGAGAGCAGGGGGGAGTGTTGAAATGGCAAGCAACCGGAAGCTCAGGGTCCTGCTTGCGGACTGAGCGGAGATGTTCCGCAAAGCGGTCACCCAGTCTGCGCTTGGTCTCCCCAATGTAGAGGAGACCACACTGTGAGCAGCGAATACAGTATACTACATTGAAAGAAGTACAAGTAAATCGCTGCTTCACCTGAAAGGAGTGTTTGGGGCCTGGGATAGTGAGGAGAGAGGAGGTAAATGGGCAGGTATTACACCTCCTGCGATTGCAAGGGAAGGTGCCCTGGGACGGGGACGAGGTGGTGGGGGTAATGAAGGAGTGGACCAGGGTGTCGCGGAGGGAACGATCCCTTCGGAATGCTGACAGGGGAAGGGAGGGGAAGATGCGACTGGTAGTGGCATCACGCTGGAGGTGGCGAAAATGGCGGAGGATGATCCTTTGGATATGGAGGCTGGTGGGATGAAAAGTGAGGACAAGGGGAACCCTGTCACGGTTCTGGGAGGGAGGGGAAGGGGTGAGGGTAGAGGTGCGGGGAATGGGTCGGACACGGTTGAGGGCCCTGTCAACCACAGTGGGGGGAAATCCTCGGTTGAGGAAAAAGGAGGTCATATCAGAAGCACCGTCATGGAAGGTAGCATCATCAGAGCAGATGCGTCGGAGACGGAGAAACTGGGAGAATGGAATGGAGTCCTTACAGGAGGTAGGGTGTGAAGAAGTGTAGTCGAGGTAGCTGTGGGAGTCAGTGGGCTTATAATGGATATTGGTAGACAACCTATCCCCAGAGATGGAGACAGAGAAGTCGAGGAAGGGAAGGGAAGTGTCAGAGATGGACCATGTAAAGGTGAGAGAAGGGTGGAAATTGGAAGCAAAGTTGATAAAGTTTTCGAGTTCGGGGCGGGAGCAGGAAACGGCACCGATACAGTCATCAATGTACCGGAAAAAGAGTTGGGGGAGGGGGCCTGAGTAGGACTGGAACAAAGAATGCTCGACATATCCCACAAAAAGACAGGCATAACTAGGACCCATGCGGGTACCCATAGCGACACCTTTTACTTGAAGGAAGTGCGTGGAGTTGAAGGAGAAGTTGTTCAATGTGAGAACAAGTTCAGCCAGGCGGAGGAGGGTGGTGGTGGATGGGGACTGGTTGGGCCTCTGTTCCAGGAAGAAGCGGAGAGCCCTCAAACCATCCTGGTGGGGGATGGAGGTGTAGAGCGATTGGACGTCCATAGTGAAGAGGAGGCGGTTGGGACCAGGAAACTGGAAATTGTCAAAATGACGTAGGGCGTCAGAAGAGTCACGGATGTAGGTGGGAAGAGACTGCACCAGCGGAGAAAAGATAGAGTCTAGATAGGAAGAAATAAGTTCAGTTGGGCAGGAGCAGGCTGACACAATGGGTCTGCCGGGACAGTCCCGTTTGTGGATTTTGGGAAGGAGATAGAAGCGGGCTGTCCGGGGTTGCGGGACTATGAGGTTGGAAGCTGTAGAGGGAAGATCTCCAGAGGAGATGAGGTCAGTGACAGTCCTTTGGACGGTGGCTTGATGTTCGGTGGTGGGGTCATGGTCCAGAGGGAGGTAGGAAGAGGTGTCTGTGAGTTGGCGTTGAGCTTCTGCAAGGTAGAGGTCGGTACGCCATACAACAACAGCACCACCCTTGTCTGCAGGTTTGATGACCATGTCGGGGTTAGACCTGAGAGAACGGAGTGCCTCAAGTTCAGAGGGGGACAGGTTAGAGTGAGTGAGGGGGGCAGAGAAATTGAGACGACCAATGTCTCGCCGACAGTTTTCAATGAAGAGATCAAGAGCGGGTAAGAGGCCAGGGTGAGGGGTCCAGGTAGAGGGAGAATACTGGAGGCGGGTGAATGGGTCTGCTGGTCGGGGGGAGGACTCCTGGTCAAAGAAGTGAGCCCGGAGGCGGAGGCGACGGAAGAAGAGCTCAACGTCATGCCGAGCGCGAAATTCATTGAGGTGGGGGCGTAAGGGGATAAAACTGAGTCCTTTGCTGAGTACAGAACGCTCAGCATCAGAGAGGGGGAGGTCAGAGGGTATAGTGAATACACGGCAAGGGGTCAGATCAGAAGGGGTGGGGTCAGAGGGAAGTGAAGCGGAAGGAGGATCTGGAGGGGCATTAGTCCCCATCAGCTGCTGGAGCTTGCGTTCCTTAACACCTGAAAGGAAGAAAAAAAGTTTTTTGTTAATGCGTCGGATGAGACGTAAGATGAGATGAAACTGCGGAGTAGAACAGATTTGAGATAAGGTGAGACGGTGCTGCTGGAGAGACAGGTCCAGTGTGTGCATATGGCGGCGCATAGCACTGAGTGTGGATCTCAGGATGCGGCGAGAGTAGCAGTCCGAGGAACGTTGTATTTCTCGGAGATACCTGTGATCCTGGGTGGTTTCAAAGCATGATGGGTGAAACTGCAGTTGGAATCCACGTGGAATCAGTCGGAGCCGGAGACAGTCACTGAGGAAGGAGATGTGGCTGTGAAAACGAGTTTTGGTAGATACCTTATCAAACACCAGGAGGGAAATAGAAAGCAATGAAGGTGAACAAGGTAAAAGAGACAAACGAAAATCCCGTCGGAGAGAAGAGCAGAACTTCTTCAAGGTAGGCATTCCTGGAAGAGAAGTGGCAGTGAATTAACTTGGAACAGACTGGAGTCAGTCTTGTTTAATTCAGCACAATACTTTGTGCTGTGGAACCTAGTTCAACTGGTTTTTATGTTACATATAACATGACTCCCCAGTGCAGCTGTGAATGTGGCCCACTACTGGAACACTTACACATAACAACTAGTTCCTAGCTAATTAGTTCCTAACACTTTGCAGACAGTATAACAACATATACATATATAACAAATGGTCATATCATAGAATAGTACAACACAGAAGGAGGCCATTTTGCTCATCGAGTCTGTGCTGGATTTTTCGAAGAGCAATCCAGTCTTGCAGCTGATTAGTAGTCGCAAACCCTTCAAGATTCAAGTCTCAGTTAGATGGTGTTATGGGAAAGTGTAATTTTTTTTTTCCTGGATGGATGAGCTAAGGTCACCCATATGACCTCCCTTCTCTGCACTGACCTGGCATAAATGGGAGGATATGAGGGATAGAGTTGTCTAGTTATTTAACCTTCTGCTGCTCTATGATTCACTTGTGGTTTGTTTTCAGTCAAGTGATGGGGAGTGAATGCCAGACTTTCTCTAACTCAGACTATAGTTCAAGTGTTGACTATCACTGGCAGAGGAAGGAATCAGTTCATATCATTAGCTTTGTAAACATTTACTGTCTTTGTCAACAAAGCTCTGACTTTAAAGTGAAAAGTAATGCTTGATATGTTCGTCAGCTCTCTCCTTTTCTGCCCTGGATCTTCTCCAGTCATTGACCATAATGCATGTGCAGGATATCAGAAATGTAAAAAACATTTTTTTTGGACCATAAATACACATTAATATTTTCTGATACCGGGGCAGACAAGTTGGCTTTCCTAACGCAAAGAAACGAGCAACAGATGAGTCCTTGTTTTCACTGCTCCACTCGTGCCTGTGAATATATGTGTTTCAACGGCCTGATACTATTTAACTGTTTTTTTGAAGATGAAGCTGTCATTGAGGGGTTCAGACTGAACCTTGATGGCTGGCCCTTGAACTGCACAGTCACACTTTGTCTGCTGAGAACTTGGCTCAAACTTGAGAAAAAACATAGTAAGCCAACATGACTGTGTTTTTGTAAGTGTTTTGAATCGTATCACAGTTACTTTGATTTAAAATATTGATGTTTGGCCAAAGAAAATAAAACATTCCTGGTTAACTTGTGCTGATGTTCAGGGGCTTGTGATAGCATCTAAAGCTTCTCAGTACAATTTCCTTATTGCTCCATGTGGTGTCCCTGGATTTACTGTACAAGCCCACAAGACTTTTTTTTTATTAACTTGTACTGGCTTAGGTGCCTTGTAACAAAGTCTTAATCTTGGCAGAAGGGGAAAATATGGGGCTTAAGATTGATTTTACATTTCTGCCAGCAATGATGAACTTCAACCATACTTCTTATGGGGGAAGCATGAATTGATGACCAGAAAGAAGAATGAAACACATTTTATCTCAGTGATAAACTTTTCAGAACCTCTTAGTAATTGTTACATGCATATGTAATTCATTTCCTCTAATGCCTCCCCATTCATTTTGGTAGAGAAAGCCCTTAGCTTGCTCGCTGTTCCTTCAACCAGAATAGGCATGGCTTGTTGGTGGCACTCTCATCTCTGAAACAGAAAGCTGTTGGTTCAGAACCTGAGCACATAATCTATTTCACTAATACCTACAAAAGATGTCAATGACTACTTCTCAAACCAGGACAATGTATTTCAATTTCTTCCTGAAGGAAATACTTCCCAGGAATCCTATTGGAGAAAACTTAGCCAGCTCAAAGTTTGCAGTTTATTTACAATTGAGAAAACATATTTCATGACATACATAATTGACTGCTTGAAAACCTAATATGAAGCAATGTGGAAAGGCAGATGCTATATTAGGCATAACAGGGTGGTGGTGATCATTGTACAGTTAGACTTGATATTGTTCAGGATAATGGCAAAACTTAATTAATAGTTGGTCAAGATTAAAGAAGGGCACCTGTTACCTCCCTTTTCCATGACTCAATTGTGATTATGAACTTATTATTTGAAAAGCTGTGGATACATTTAATTTATTAAATTAATTTTTAAAAATGTTCCCGTCTCCTTGAGCAAGTTAAGTTCTCTTGTACTTCCCTGTCTGTGTTCTCTGAAAATGTTAAAAATCCATAATTGCTAGGAATATGAACAGAAAAAAACCTTTAAAAAAAATCTCCATTGTTCATAAACAAATTTGCCTTTAGATTGTGTCTCTGGGATCCCCAGCACATCGCAAGGCATTCAATAGCCAATTAATTGCTTTGGAAGTGTAGTCGCACAGCAACTAATTTGCATACCACAAGGTCCCAAAAGAAAGAATGAGTGAACTGACCAATCTATTTTGGTGATGCTTATTGAAGAATGAATGTTGACCAGGACACTGAAAGAACTCTCTGCTCTTCAAAAACTGTCAGGGATCTTCTATGTTTACCTGAACAGGCAGACAATTTAGTTGCCTGTTTTAACATTACTTGCTTAAATCCTGTTACATGTCTAACTTTTTCCAGTTCTCATGAAAGATCATCGATCTTAACTCTGTTTTTCTCTCTCCACAAATGCTGCCAGACCTGCTGAGTATTTCCAACATTTCCAATTTTAACTCCAGTTTCCAGCATCCGCAGTATTTTTCTTGTTTAACTCCAATGGCTCCAGGGATGAGGGATTACAATTAATTGGATAGACTAGAGAAGCTGGGGTAGTTCTCCTGAGAACAGAGGAGGCTAAGAGGAGATTTGATAGAGCTGTCACAAATCATGAAGGGTTTAGATCGAGTAAATTAAGAGAAACTGTTTCGAATGGCTGAAGGGTCACTGACCAGAGGGTACAGGTTTAAGGCAATTGGCAAAAGAACCAGAGGCAACCTGAGGAAAACTTTTTTACATAATGAGTGGTTAGGATTTGGAATACACAGCTTGCTAGGGTGGTGGATACAGATTCAATAGTAGCTTTCAAAGGAGATTTGGATAAATACTTGAAGGAGAAAACATTGGGTCTAACTGGATTGCTCCTCAAAAGAGCCGGCATAGACTCATAGGGCTGAATGGCCTCCTTCTGTGCCGTACTATTCCATGATCTCCAACAATATGTGTCTGCCTTAGTACTGCAGTGTAAATTACATGCTTAGGTTCTTGAATGGGGCTTGAACCCACAGCTTTCTGTTTCAGAGGTGAGTGCTATCAATAAGCCAGGCTCATTATGGTTGATGGAACATTGACCAAGCTAAAAGCTTTCTCTGCCAGAACTCAATAAATGGAGGAGTATTGGAAGAAACAATTTGCTCTTTGATGTATGTATGTAAATTAACTATAAGTTGCCTGGCAAGAAATTGATGCAAGGCCAAACAGTTAAGAGGCACTCATTGCCAATGTTGAGCTTGTACTGGGTTCAACACTGCATTTTTGGAATAAGTGTGAGGAAAATTTCTGCAAAACAGAATACCTCCTTTTATAGTGGTCAGCTTTAGAGACGTGCCACTAGATGTGCAAAAACAAGCTTTTCGTTGTTTTCTTTCAGCTATGACAGTTGCACTAAACAGTTTTCAACTGGATGTACCAGAGGTTATAATTGATACATCACTGAAGGCTATTTTTTGATCTCAGCATATTGCTCATCATAACCTACAAAGCAGTATTTTACTATTTTAATTTGCTATTACGTCAAATGAACTGATGGTTATGTACATAAGAAAAATGCAAATGCACACCTTTTCACTTATTTGATCTACGTGCGCTTTCATTTGACTTTGAACCCAAAATATTGCCTGGAATTCTCAACAGTAAGCAAGCTCTGAAATTCATCAGATTTGTTACTCAATATCCACATCAAAAGAAGGACTGGCAACAATGATAAAAATCATCCACAAATGAAACTTGAATGGTACATTATTAGAAATGGTTTGTAAATGTTTTGAGAAGTTCAGTGAAGATAATGACATGCAAGTGCAGAGCATCCATTAATGCTGAAATATGTAAAACTGATCATTTTCAGCTTGCTGCCTTGGCAGCTTGTCTCGCATATTGGCAAGTGTAAATTAGCAATGCTAATTATTTTGTGCACCATACTTGGAATTATTCCAAATATAATTCACCATTTATGGCATTGTTTTCTTGGCTGGAATAAGAGGTCATTATAGAGAATGTCCAGAGTTAACATGAAAAAAATTGGAATAAAAGAATGAATTGCTACCTGAACATATAATGCTTTTAAGGTTATTTGACCTTCATAATGTACTATGCCAATGCCAGAAGTATTTGATTGTATAAAGTGTATTTTTTTTCTTAATTGATTTAACTCTATAGTCAAGGGACATATGTATTCATTCTGCAGCTGGGTAGCTAAATATACTAACCAGAGGCAAATGTCAAAGTATTTATCAAATGTTAAAGGGTCAAAGATCTGAGTCCCATTTATTAGGTGTTGATGTCATTTGAAACATAGGTCCATTTAGTACATTAGCTGAAGAGTTACTGTCATTGGGAGTTCTCAGAAAAGGACAGACATGTATCATTTGAATGAGAAGTTCTTGGGAAGGGGCAATCTCTACTTTTTAACCACAAAAAAAAATACTGTATACAAAAGAATGAAAGTGGTGACAGATACTATATATCGTGACACTGTATTCGCTAAGCTTAATGCTGGCCCCAAGGATATTGCAGATTCTATAACTGCTGTTTTTGGCATGCCTTTGATTTCATAATTGAGATTTGCTTGTCCATACCATGTCTTTTAATGCCTTTAAAACTTCACTGGACATTTGTCCATCAACCCTGACTGACTTGCATTGAGCCCACCCACCCAGCTGCCCAATGGATGAAATCCTCAGCTTTGTTTACAAATCCCTGCACATCCTTGTCCCATTTTACTTCTCGTTCTCTGACTATGCACTCCTGTGCATCCACCCATTCTATCTGGCTTCACCCTCAGCATTAACTTGTATTTACGTAGAACATTTTCAATAATAACTTTCAAAATGGAATTGGAGAAATACATGGATGGGGAGATTGGAGTGCGAGAGGGAAAGAGCAGGAAAGTGGGACGAATTGGATAGTTCTTTCAAAGAGCTGGGTCAGGCAAGACGGGCTGAATAGCCTCCTTTAGTGCTGCAGCATTCTATGATTTATGATTGAGTGGAGAATACCGAGCCTTCAGGCAACTGGGACCTACTATCTGGAACTCCCTTCCTAAACTTGTCTGACTTGCTACCTCTCCCAATATTTAAAACAATCTTTTCACCATGTGTTTGGTCTCTATCCTAACTCTTGTTCGACTGATAATATCCATTTCTCCTCTGCGAAGAGCCTTCAAACATTTCCTGTAATACCTGTTACATAAATTAAGAAAGATCTTGTTGTCATAATTGTAATAGAAGTAAAATATTCCCAAAGCGCTTTGGGACACCCTGAGGTCATGAGAGGTGCGATAATAAATGCAAGTATTTTGCTTTCTTTACAACCTAGCCCAGGGGTCTGCAACTTGTTTTTATTTCCTGAAGAGCCTTTTTAAAAAAAGTTGCCTAAAATAAAAAATATTGGGAGCTGCAAGACGGAAATTTGGCATTTCTAAACCAAATACGAGTCAAAATGCCAAGTGTCTCTGGTAGAGTGCATAATTTGCATGTATAATAAATATAATACATGTTAAATTTATGTATCAATAGAAAAAAATTAAAATAGACCTAACTGAATTATCATGTTTTTTGACTTTTTTGCTATAATTTTGAGTCAAGCCATCTTTAAAACAAAGTTTAACTTAAGATGTGGAGAATTAAGCCAATTATTTTGGTTATCGATTCTCATAATTTTTTTTAAAAGCTTCTAATAACACATTCAGAATTATTTATTATCTCTGCTGTATTAGAAACAATAATGGTCGCAACTGTAAAACCTGTTCCTCTAGCCATGGTGTAGCTATACCACTCGAACAGCTTAATTTAGAGAACATTGATGTTTTTCATTAAAATAATCATTTGAAACTCTAAAGTGTAGCATAATGATTAGCCTTTTATCCCCACAATAAAAACACAGCTCTTACTTTTCTTGACTTAATTATTTTTAGGGTTTTTTCATGTTAATGCGATCCAACTGGAAAAGGTTGGGAGCCGCAAATAAGATGTTCAAGAGCCGCATGTGTCCCTGGAGCCACAGGTTGCAGACCCCTGACCTAGCCATTCCGAATCATTTTGTGTTGGTAGCAAGTAAACAGAAATCATGTGATAAAAAAGACACTTAAGTTGAGAATTATCATTCTTATTGCAAAATACGACAAGTGGAGTGGCAATATTTGGTGAATCTCACTCATCATATCCCTTGTTTAGTAGGTTATGAAGTGGTGTGTAGCTTTAAATATTTGGGTTTTAAAGGGAAATGAATGATCAGTGTGAAGTGCTATTTTTAATAGCATTGCCAAACTTCTCTTTGACTTTGGTTTCTGCGAATATTCTTGACCCAGTTTTTCAGTTTAAAAAATACTCGCACTTCAGTACAATTTCCCTCCCTCCCCATCCTTTATCCTAATCTTTACTCTCTCCAGCTCCATGCATTCTTTCTGACTTGACCTTCCTGATTTCAAAGCTTTTCTGGACACTACAGATTGTGAAGCTCCATTACAATTCAGCACAGTGGTTAAATGTGTTCATTAACCAGTGGTATGGGCGACTATTTCAAAACCTCAGAACTGCACTATACACAAATAACATATCCGCAGACACTACCTACATGTATTGGTGGTTATCCTTTCCTCCCCCAAGAAGACATTGAACAGAAATGGCAGGCATAGTGATAGAATTGATGGCAAAGGTGTGATGGTATTGAACATGTTAAGAGAAAAGCGTTTTTAACTAACTTGCTTGGGTTTTTTGATGAGGTAACAGAGGGTTGATGAGCGTCATGCAGTTGATGTGGTGTACATGGACTTCCGAAAGGCGTTGGATAAAGTGCCACATAACAGGCATGTCAGCAAAGTTAAAGCCCATAGAATTAAATGGACAGTGGCAACATGGATATGAAGTTGACTGAGTGACGGGAAACAGAGTAGTAGTGGGGAATGGTTGTTTTTTGGACTAGAGGAAGATATATAGGTTCCCCAGGGGTCAATGTTAGCACCCCTGCTTTACTTGATCTACATTAATAACCTGGACTTTGGTGTACAGCATACAATTTCAAAATTTGCAGACAACACAAAACTTAGAAATAATGTGAACTGTGAGGAGGATAGGAATAGACTTCAAGAGGAATTAGACAGGCTGGTGGAATAAGAGGACAAGCGGCAGATGTAATTTAATGCATAGAAGTGTAGAGTGATCCATTTTGGTCGGAAGAATGAGGAGAGGCAATATAAAATAAAGGCACACAAGAAATAGGAGCAGGAGCCTACTCCACCATTCAAAACAATCATGGCCGATCTTAGGATTCAACACCACTTTCCTGTCTGCTCACCTTGATTCACTGAGAGACCAAAAATCTATCTATCCCAACCTTAAATGTATTCAATGATGGAGCATCCACAACTCTCTGGGGTAGAGAATTCCAAGATTCACCACCCTTTGAGTGAAGTAATTTCTCCTCATCTCAGTCCTAAATGATCGGCCCCTTATCCTGAGACTGTGCCACTGTGTTTTAGATTCCCTGACCAGCAGAAATAATCTCTGTGTCTACCCTATCCAGCCCCTTTAGAATCTTATATGTTTCAATGAGATCCTCTCTCATTCTTCTAAACTCCAGAGAATACAGGCCCGATTTACTTAATCTCTCATCATAGGACAACCCCCTCATCCCAGGGACCAATCGAGTGAATCTTCACTGCACCGCCTCCAGTGCAAGTATATCCTTCCTTAAATGTGGAGACCAAAACTGCACACAGTATTCCAGATGTGGTATTACCAAAACCCAGTACAATTGAAGCAATACTTTCTTATTTCTGTACTCCAATCCCCTTGCAATAAAGGTTAACATGCCATTTGCCTTCCTAACTGCTTGTTGTACCTGCATGTTAACAATTTGCGTTCTTTGCACAAACACACCCAAGTCTCTTTGAGCATCGGCACTTACAAGTTGCACACCTTTTAAAAAATATTTTGCTTTTCTATTCTTATGACCAGTGTTGTAACTTCACACTTTCCTACATTATACTCCATCTGCCATCTTGTTGCCCACTCACATAACCTGTCTATATCTCTTTGTAGCCTCTCTGTGTCCTCCCCACAGCTCACTTTTCCACCAAGCTTTGTATCATCGGCAAACTTAGATACATTACTCTCTGTCTCTTCACCAAAGTCATTCATATAGATTGTAAATAGCTGAGGCCCCAGCACTGATCCTTACGGCACTCCACTATTTACTGCCTGCCAACTTGAAAATGCCCTGTTTATGCTCACTCATTGCTTCCTGTCTGTTAACCATGCTAATATATTACTCTACTAATATATTAATCTATCCATGCTAATATATTACCTCCAACACCATGAGCCCTTATCTTGCCTATTAATATTTTATGTGGCACCTAATCGAATGCCTTTTGAAAATCCAGGTATACTACATCTCCTGGTTCCCCTTTATCTACCCTACTAGTTACGTCCTCAAAAAAACTCTAATAAATTTGTCAAACAGGATTTTCCTTTAGTAAAACCATGTTGACTTGTTCTAATCATACTGTGCTTTTCTAAGCACATTGTTAAGACTTCCTTAATAATCGGTTACAGCATCTTCCCAACGACTGATAGGCTAACTGGCCTGTAGTTTCTTGTTTTCTGTCTCCCTCCTTTCTTGAAAAGCGGTGTAACATTTGCCAACTTGCAATCTGATGGGACCATTCCTGGATCTAAGGAATTTTGAAAAATCATAGCCAGTGCATCCACTATCTCTGTAGCTATCTCTTTTAGAACCCTAGGATGTAGGCCATCAGGTCCTGGAGATTTGTCAGATTTTAGTCTTTTAAGTTTCTCCAATACTTTTTCTCAGCTGATATGAATTTCCTCACTCTTTTTAGCCCCTAGATTACTGCCTATTTCTGGTATGGAACTTGTGTCTTCTATTGTTAAGACAGACACAAAATATTTGTTCAATGCCTCTGCCATTTCCTCATTCTCCATAATAATTTCTTCTGTCTCTACTTTCAACACTCTCTTCCTTTTGATATACCTATAAAAGCTCTTACAGTTTGTTTTTATATTACTGGCTAGTTTACTCTCATTCTATTTTTTCAATTTTTAATCAACTTTTTGGTGGCCTTTTTCTGGTTTCTAAAACACTCCCAATCCTGAGACTTGCTATTTTTTTTTTTAGCAACATTGTAAGCCTTTTCTTTTAATCTAATACTATCCTTAACTTCCTGAGTGAGCCACAGATGGGTTATTCTGGCTGAGTTTTTGTTTTTCAAGAAAAAGTATTTTTGTTGAACATTTTGAATCGTTTCTTGAAAGGTTTTCCGCTGTTCATTTTTTTTTATTCGTTCGTGGGATGTGGACGTCGCTGGCTAGGTCAGCATTTATTGCCCATCCCTAATTGCCCTTGAATTGAGTGGCCATTTCAGAGGGCATTTTAAGAGTCAATCACATTGCTGTGGATCTGGAGTCACATGTAGACCAGACCAGGTAAGGACAGCAGATTTCCTTCCCTAAAGGACATCAGTGAACCAGATGGGTTTTTACAACAATCAACAATGGTTTCATGGTCACCCTAGACTAGCTTTTTTAATTCCATATTTATTAATTTAATTCAAATTTCACCATCTGCTGTGGTGGGATTCGAACCCACGTCCCCAGAGCATTAGCCTGGGCCTCTGGTCTACCAGTCCAGTGACATTACCACTATGCCACCACCTCCCCCATTTACCACCATACCTTTTCAGTCTATTTACCCAATTTACCTTAGCCAGTTCTCCACTCACGCCTACATAATTGGCTTTAAGTTTGTGATTGGAGCATGTCACTTTCAAACTTAACATGGTATTATTATCACTGTTTCCCAGTGGATCTTTTACTATGACATTGCTTATTAACCCTGCTTCATTACACAATACTAGATCTATGATAGCTTTATCTCTAGTTGGCTCCACAACGTATTGCTCCAAGAAACTGTCACGAAAACATGCTACAAACTCATCATCTAGACCACTCTTGCCAATTTCATTGCCCCAGTCTATATGAATATTAATGTCCCCCACAATTATTACATTGTCTTTGTTACAAACTCCAATAATTTCTTGTTTATTGCTCCATCTAACAGGTATAACTACTGTTAGGGGCTTATAAACTACCCCCACCAGTGTTTTCTGATTCTTGCTATTCTTTATTTCCACCCATACTGACTCTACTTCATGATCTTCTGAGGTGAGATCATTTCTCACTAATGCCCTTATGTCATCCTTTACCATTACTACACCTCCTCCTTTGCTATTCTGTCTGTCTTTCCGAAATATTGTGTACCCTGGAATATTTATTTCCCAATCTTGATCACCATGTAACCATGTCTCTGTGATGGCAATTAGATCTAAATCATGTACTGTATTTGTTCCACTTGTTCATCTACCTTATTGCAGTCGCTTCGTGCATTCAGATATAGAACCTTTAATTTCATTTTTTGTTTCTAATCCCTTCAATTACCTTATTTGCTGATGTACAATTTCTGTTAAACTCTCTGTCCCTTCCTGTCCCATTCTACTTGTCTTTACCTACGATGCTACACTGTTCCGATGCCTTGACCTTTCTCTTTGGATTTCTAAATTTCACCTCTCCCGAATCCTCCCCCCACTCTGTTAGTTAAAAATTCTAAAGGGGCAGCAGGAGAAGATGTGCCTGGGGGTGTGTGTGCATAAATCATTTAAGGTTACAGTGGACATGGAGAAAGGAGTTAATAAAGCATACGGGATCCTGGGCTTTATAAATAGGGGCAGGAAGCAAGGAAGGTATGATGAGCCTGAATGAAAACCTGGTTCAGCTTCAACTGGAGTATTGTGTCCAGTTCTGGGCCCCACACCTCAGGAAGATATAAAGGCATTAGAGAGGGTGCAGAAAAGATTCACAAGAATAGTTCCAGCGATAACAAACTTCAGTTATATGGATAGATTGGAGAAGCTGGGCTGTTCTCCTTAGAGAAGAGAAGACTAAGAGGAGATTTGATAGAGAGGTTCAAAATCATGAGGGGTCTGGACAGTGTAGATAGGGAGAAACTGTTCCCGTTGGCAGAAGGGTTGAGAATCAGAGGACACTGATGTCAGTTGATTGGCAAAAAGAAGCAATGGTGACATGAGGAAAAAGCTTTTTACACAGCTCATGGTTAGGATCTGGAACGTTCTGCCTGAGAGTGTGGTGGAGGCACATTCAACAGAGAATTGGACAATTATGTGAAGCGCAAAAATTTACAGAACTACAGGGAAGAGGAAGGAGAGTGGGATTAGTTGAGTTGTTCTTGCAGAGACCCAGCACAGACACAATGGGCCAAATGGCCTCCTCTTGTGCTGTAACCATTCTATGAATCTATGGGAACATAGGAAGAGGAGTAGGCCATTTAGCCTCTCAAGCATATTCTGCCATTCAAAACGAACATGGCTGATCTGCAACCTAACTCCATGCATCCATCTTTGCATCATATCCCTTAATTCCTTTGGTTCACAAAAATCTATCAATCTCAGTTTTAAAATTAAGATTGGATTGATATCAAGAACAATTGATACATGTTGAAATTGTTGTGTATCCCTGGTGAAAAAAACAGCACTGTGTTCTGAAGTGTGCTGTGCTGCAATACGTTGTAAGTTGTACGTATAAATTCCAGTTTATGTGCGCCATCATATTTGGTGTTGGACGCAGGTAGAAATATCCTGGACCATTTTGAGTAGGTAGCTATTGTAAATATATAGGAATACAGTACAGTTTAAGAAGAAAATGATCCACAAAAACATTTAATATATGGAGGATAATTCTTTCTGTGAAATATAAGGAGTGTCTTTGACGGGATAGCTTACAAGCAAGTTCAAATCAGATTTCGGAGATGGGAATGAAGGTAGACTTCTTTCAAGCTGATTGCTTGTCTTTCCTGAGATAATTTTAGCTAATCAGCTATTTGGGGGTGAGTAACTTGAGTAGACACTTCAATTTTTCTAGAAATAATGCAACCCAAAAAAAAGATGTATTTGATATTGGTTTCCTGTCAACGGCAAGAAAATTGGAATGTGACCTCAGTTTGACAAGGTTCATTATTTATGAGCAGGCATCAAAACCGTAAGGGAGGATAGGTCACTGAGGTGGACCCATCTGCACCAAATGATGTGGACTGTGTGCATGCATGGATGAGATTCTGAAACAGCAGATGTTTGCTGTACAGATTGTTTGGTTGTGAAATTGCCTGATCCTGCAAGGCCGATGGGGATGGTTAAGACGGGCAGTTTTGCCCTTGGCCAAGTAGACATGCGGTTTCCACCAGCAGACGAGGTGCTGAAACAGATGGGAAATGGGTCGGCTGGTAATAATCTATAAATGCTAAACACTTGTGTCAAAACTCAGCTGAGGCCTTCAGCTGCTGAGCAACATGGTGGAGAAAGAACATACTGAGTTGATCTGCCTAAAATGTGTTTAAATTGTAACATATATTAGTGTATAATATTGACTAAGATGTTTTGATTTTCATACAAAAGTTTTGGTGTGTGTGTGTGTAAATATATTTTTCCTGTCTGTCCCTCCATATATAGACACAAACAGAACCATTTGTTGCACAGCAAGATGAAGGAGGAGAAAAGGGGGAATCGAATAAAAATATAAGCAAGAGGGAGGAGTGGGGAAGACAAAGAGTAGTAAAAGAGGAGGAGTGAGGGGGAAGAGAAAAACTAATGAGACGTAGTGAGAGAAAAAACAAGAATGAGAAGTAAGGGGAGTTGAGAGAGAAACTGAAGTGAAGATTTTGGACTTGACCTCTATTAGCATGAACTCATACATTTCCCCCCATATGCAGTGCCACACCTTAGAACAATTTATTAAATAAAAGTGCCCAACCCAGAAATTGCACCAATCAAACAGAGGAAAATTACCAGCAGCCGCCAGGTGGTAACCCTCCAGCAAAATGCATGGTCATAAACAATGTTATGCGGCATCTGCTTGTATATAAAGATGCCCAGGCCCCATTTTATTTTGATTTTGTGTAATTAAAACTCAAAATTTCAAATGCCTGGGATAGTTGAGCTCTTTGATATTGCAATAGATGGGACAGTTGTTACGAAATTGCTTCCGTAGTCATTTAAAGGAATACTTGCCTATAAGTAGTTCACAAAATATTACCATGAATCCAACACTGCAGCATTACAATAACATTTTTCAGGCATTTGATCAGTCACTCATTGGTTACTTTTTAGTGACTGATATCAGGAAGTTCTTCTGCACACATTAGTGATTAACACACAAAATTGACTTCTGAACAGACTAGTGGATGTGAAGCCATGGGATTATTGAAGAATCAATAGACTGCTGCAATGTGAGACTTTAGGACCTCTCTGGATAGATCAACTGAGATGGGCCAAATAGCCTTTCTCGTTCCCAATTATCTTGTGACCTTGTGAAGTGTGCATTATTTAAGGATGGAATTTGCATAAGCAATTCTCTTGATTCTCAATTAAATGGTAGGGACATGGTGACAGAATCTCTTAAAATTAACACTGGCAAAAACAGAGGACCTGTTACTAGCACTTCGCGATTTAACTGAACTAGCTGCTCTTGTTCTGCCAAGGAGAAAGGTTAAATGAATCACTTTGAAATGAAAGGAAAAACTTAGATATCTTTTTAACTCTTGGATATTGTTGGTATTTTGGTTTATATACATTTAAGTTAAAGCAGCACAATTTCCCAGTTTCTGATGTACACACGTCAAATCGTGAACCTGTATAAGGTTGTTCATGTTAGTAAATATTAAATCCTTGCCAAAGGTATGGGAGTTTATCTTTTCCTGAACTTAGATCTTATTAATTTTTAATCCCTTTAAAGTACAAAGGGAACATCATATTTTATTATCAAGGAATTGTATGGTGTTTAATAAATAATGGGTATTAAGTGTACTATTTTTGCGTGCAATATTGCAAAGCTGTTTTAAGAGGATCACTGAATCATAGACTTTTACACCACTAAGTCGTGGTCCATGTGAGAACCAATGACATAGGTAGAGAATTTGAAGAGTTAGGCACCAAACTAAAACGCAGAACATCAAACTTTATCATCTCCGAATTGTTACCTGAGCCATGTGCAAATTGGCACAGGGTCAAGCAGATTAGAGAACTAAATGCTTGGCTCAAAGAGTGGTGTGGGAAGAAGGCATTTCGATTCTTTGGGCACTGGCATCAGTACTCAGGGAAGATGGAGCTATTCCGTTGGGATGGGCTTCACTTGAACCAGGCCGGAACCAGTGTCCTGGCCAAGCGCATAACTAGGGCTATGGAGAGGGCTTCAAACTAATGGGGGGGGGGGGGGGTGGGGGGGGAAGGAGGGTATAGGCAAAGGGAAATTTAGAAATCCAAAGAGAAAGGTCAGGACATTGGAGTGGGATAACCCCAACAGAATGGGACAGGAAGGGACAGAGAGTTTAACAAAAATTGTATATTGGCAAATAAGGTCATTGTAGGGAGTAAAGGTAAAAAAATGAAATTAAAGTTCCTTTATCTGAATGCACAAAGCATCTGTAATAAGATAGATGAACTAGTGGCACGAATAGACGTAAATGATCGTGATCTAATTGCCATTACAGAGACATGGTTACAAGGAGATCAAGGTTGGGAAATGAATATTCCAGGGTACACAATATTTCGGAGAGACAGACAGAGTGGCAAAGGAGGAGGGGTAGCCCTGTTAGTAAAGGATGGCATACGGGGATTGGAGTACAGGAATAAAGAAGTCTTACTAAAATTGTACAGGCCTTTGGTGACACCGCACCTGGAATACTGTGTGCGGTTTGGTCTGCACATTTAAGAAAGGATATACTTGCACTGGAAGCAGTGCAGCCAAGATTTACTAAATTGGTCCCTGGGATGAGGGGGTTGTTCTATGATGAGAGGCTGAGTAAATTGGGCCTATATTCTCTAGAGTTTAGAAAAATGAGAGGCGATCTAATTGAGACATACAAGATTCTGAAAAGGCTTGATAGGTTAGAAGCTGAGAGATTGTTCCCACTGGTCAGGGAATCTAGAACATGAGGACAAGGTCTCAGGATAAGGGGTCAATACTCAGGACTGAGATGAAGATAATTACTTCACTCAAAGGGTTGTGAATCTTTGGAATTCTCTACCCCAGAGGGTTGTGGATGCTCCATTATGAATACATTTAAGGCTGGGATAGATAGATTTTTGGTCTCTCGGGGAATCAAGGGATATGGGGAACAGGCAGGAAAGTGGAATTGAAGCCCAAGATAAGCTATGGTCATATCAAATGGTGGAGCCAGTTCAATGGGCCATATAGTCTACTTCTGCTCCTATTTTTGTGTTCTTGTGTTGTGTAAAGGAATCATTTGGCCTTATCTCTGAAACAACCATCCTATTTGCCCCATTGCCTTGCTCTTTCCCCATGCCCTATTACATTTTTCTTTTTTCAAGTATATTTCCATATTTTTGTCAAAACTAACCTGCTTCAACTACTATGATGGGAAGGCTTTCCATGTCTCGATGGTTCTGCATCAAAATAGTTCTGAAGTTCTCCCTTCATTCTTAATCATAATATAAATTTTTTTCTGTACAGCAATATTAAACTTAATCTCATGACAGGGATGATGCTGGCAATACTGCATTTATTGTTGCCCCTACCTGCCGCAAGAGGATGTCGTGGGCTTCGACTTGAACTGCTGCTGTGCTTGTGGTGATGCTCTCATGATAGTATGAGGTATTGCACTCCAAGATCTTGACCCAGCAATGATACAATTCAGGATGGTTTGTGCAGAAAACCTCAATGACATTGGTGCTTTCTGCCCTTTTTTTTCGTGCTGACACAGAGTCACTCTCGAAGCAACCTTTTTTGCTGTTCAGAATCCTGTAGGTTGTGCCTACTGTAGCCAGTGTGCCACTGATGGGGCGGGTGGATATTGTGTTCAGTCAGAGCCCCTTTGTGACCATATGTGACATCAATACAGTGTGGAGAGAACTAGCATCTCACCAAGGTTACCTTGACAGCACCTCTCAGTACTATGATCTCTTATCACCAAGAAGTGCAAGTGATCATTAACTAGCAAGAAATTACAATTTTCAGGCAGATTAAAGCCATAAAAAAGGCCAGTAGCATTTCCCATTTTACAAATAGGAACATTGAATGTAAATGCAAAGAGATAATAAATTAGTAAAAGGCAATAGATAGATTACAGTAAGAGTACATCGGGCAGTTTTGTGAATCCCATTATAAAAAAGACTTTAAAAACACTAACAGTTGAGACTAGATGTTACAAAGATAACAAAAAGACAAAACTATAAGGCTCTGTTTCTGAATACGCTTGGCATTCGTAACAGAGTAGATGAACTGATAGCACACATTGAAGTAAATAAATATGATCTGATAGCCATTACGGAGTGGTGGCTGCAGGGTGACAAGGATTGGGTTCTGAATATTGAGGGGTATATGACATTCAAGAAGAATAGGAAGCTAGGTAAAGGTGGCGAGGTAGCCCGGTTAATCAAGAATGGCATTGGTGCAATAGTTAGAGATGACCTTAGTTCAGGAGATCAGTATGTAGAATCAATTTGGGTGGAGATGAGGAGTAATACGGGAAAGTAGTCACCAGTGGGAGTAGCCTACTGGCCCCTTAACAGTAACCACAATGTAGAATGAAGTATACAAGAAAAAATATTAGATGCTTGTGATAAAGGGATGGCAATAATCATGGGTGATTTTAATCCACATATAAACTGGAAAAATCGGATTGGCAATAGTAGCCTAGATGAAGAGTTTATAGAATGCTTTTGAGATAGTTTCTTAGAACAGCACGTTTTGGAATCAACCAGAGAGCAGGTTATATTAGACTTGGTATTGTGTAATGTGACAGGATTAATTAATGACCTCAGAGTAAAGGCACCTCTTGGTAGCAGCGACCACAATCTGATTGAATTTTACATCCAGTTTGAAAGAGAGAAGAGTGGGTCCAAGACTAGTATTTTAAACTTCAATAAGGGCAACTATGTGGGCATGAAAGATGCCTAGCTGAAGTGAACTGGATTACTAGGCTAGGAGACAGATCAATAGAGAAGCAGTGGCAGACATTTAAGGGGATATTTCAGAATACTCAGAATAAGTATATTCCTACTATAAAGAAAAATTCTAAGGGGAGCACCCACTATCTGTGTTAACTAAGGAAGTTAAGGAAAGCATCAAACTTAAGGAAAAAGCATATAATTGCACAAAGATGAGTGGCAGGTCATACGATTGGTCAGAATATAAAGAACAGCAGAGAATTACTAAAAGGTGAATCAGGAGAAAGAAATTAGAGTATGAGAGGAAGCTAGTTAGAAATGTAAAAACGGATAGCAAGACTTTCTGCAGGTATTTAACAAGGCAAAGAGTAAGTAAAGTGAGTGTTGGTCCTCCAGACAGTGAGAATGGGGAGCTATTAGTAGATAATAAGGAAATGGTGGATGAAATAAACAAATATTTTGCTTCTGGCTTCACTATAGAGGATACAAAAAACATTCCAGTAATAGGTGGAAGGGAGAAATTACAATCACCAGGGAAGTGGTATTGAGCAAACTGATGGAACTGTGAGCTGACAAGTCCCCGTGTCCTGATGAGCTTCATCTAGGATCTTAAAAGAGGTGGCGAATGAGGTAGTCGATGCGTTGGCGTCAATTTTTCAAAATTCACTAGATTCTGGAAAGATTCCATCAGCCTGGAAAGTAGCCAATATATAACCCCTCTACTCAAGAAGAGGGGGAGGCAGAAAACAGGTTACTATAGGCCAGTTAGCTTGACGTCTGTCGTGGGGAAGATGTTAGAATCGATCATTCAGGAGGCTTTAGCTGAGCATTTAGAAAAACTCAGGGTAATCAAGAATAGTCAGCATGGTTTTGTGAAAGGGAAATCATGTTTAACCAATTTATGGAGTCCCTTGAAGAAGTAACACGCTGTAGATAAAGGGGAGCCTGTTGATGTACTGTACTTGGATTTTCAGAAGGCATTTGACAAGGTGCCACATAAAAGGTTATGGTGCAAAGTAGGTGCTCATAATGTAGGGGGTTACATATTAGCGTGGATAGAAGATTGGCTGGCTGGCAGAGTATGCATAAATGGGTCCTTTTCTGATTGGCAGGATGTGACGAGTGGAGTCCCACAGGGATCTGTGTTGGAGCCTCAACTTTTTACAATTTATATCAATGACTTAGATGAGGGGAGCGATGGCATGCAAGCTAAATTTGCAGATGACACAAAAATAGGTAGGAAAGTATGTTGTGAAGAGGACATGAAGTTGCACACCAATATAGATAAGTTGAGTGAGTGGGCAAAAATCTGGCAGATGGAATATAATGTGGGAAAATGTGAAGTTGTTCACTTTGGTGGGAAACATAGAAAATAGGAGCAGGAGTAGGCCATTTGGCCCTTTGAGCCTGCTCTGCCATTCATTATGATCATGACTGATCATCCAACTCGGTCACCTGTTCCTGCTTTCGCTCCATACCTTTTGATCTCTTTAGACCCAAGAGCTATATCTAACTCCTTCTTGAAACATACAATGTTTTGGCCTCAACTGCTTTCTGTGGTAGTGAATTCCACAGGCTCACCAATCTCTGGATGAAGAAATGTCTCCTCATCTCAGTCCTGAAAGGTTTACCCCGTATCCTTAGACTATGACCCCTGGTTCTGGACTTCCCCACCATTGAACAGTTCTTATGTTCCCCGCAAGCTTGCTCTCGTACGAATAAAAAAGCAGAGTATTACTTAAATGGCGAACGACTGCAGAATTCTGAGGTGCAGAGGGATCCAGGTGTTCTAGTGCATGAGTCATATAAGGTTAATATGCAGGTACAGCAAATAATAAAGAAGGCTAATGGAATGCTATCCTCTATTACGAGAGGAATTGAAAATAAAAGTAAGGATGCTATGCTTCAGTTATACAGGGCATTGGCGAGACCACATCTCGGATATTGTGTGCAGTTTTGGTCTCCCTATTGAAGGAAGGATGTAAATGCGTTGGAGACTGTTCAGAGGAGGTTCACTAGATTGATGCAGGGAATGAGTGGGTTGTCTTATGAGGAAATGTTGGATAGATTGGGCTTGTTTTCACTGGAATTTAGAAGAGTGAGGGGAGACTTGATTGAAGTTTATAAGATCCTGAATGGTCTTGACAAGATGGATGTAGAAAGGATGGAGTTCAGAACTAGCGGCACTGTATTAAAATTAGGGGTTGCCCTTTTAGGACAGAGATGAGAAGAAATTTTTTCTCTGAGGGCTATGCGACTTTGAAACTCTCTGCCTCAGAAGGTGGTGGATGCGGGGTCATTGAATATTTTTAAGGCGGAGGTAGATAGAATCTTGCTGGGCAAGGGAATCAAAGATTATCGGGGTAGATGGGAGTGGAATTCGAGATGCAAACCGATCAGCCATGATCTTATTGAATGGTGGTGCAAGCTAGAGGGGCCGAATGGCCTGCTTCTGCTCCCATCTCTTATGTTTGTGTGTTAACATCGGGAGCATAGAAGAGGTAGATTCACCTGGGTAATTTTTGGTCCTCTTATCTGAGGAGGGATGTTCTTGCTAATAGAGGGAGTGCAGCGAAGGTTTACCAGACTGATTCCTGGGATGGCGGGACTGACATATGAGGAGAGATTGAGTTGGTTAGGATTATATTCGCTGGAGTTCAGAAGAGTGAGGGGGGATCTCATAGAAATCTATAAAATTCTAACAGGACTTGACAGGGTAGATGCAGGAATAATATTCCCGATGGGGGAGTCCAGAACCAGGGGTCAAAGTCTAAGGATACGGGGTAAACCTTACAGAACTGAGATGAGGAGAAATTTCTTCACCCAGAGATTGGTGAACCTGTGGAATTCACTACCACAGAAAGCAGTTGAGGCCAAAACGTTGTATGTTTTCAAAAAGGAGTTAGATATAGCTCTTGGGTCTAAAGGGATCAAAGGGTATGGGGCAAAAGCGGGAACAGTTACTGAGTTGGATGATCAGCCATGATCATAATGAATGGAGGAGCTGGCTCGAAGGGCCAAATGACCTACTCCTGCTCCTATTTTCTATGTTTCTATGTAATGCTATGGATGTGAAACTATGGTTATGAGGAGGGAATAAAGGCAAAGTAGTTTGCAGCATAGAGGAGACACATTTGGTTTATCATATTTGCGCTATTTTCATGCTGGAGCATTCCAAAAGTAATCCACTGACCTGCTTTCTGTGGTAACTCCAACCATTTTACACTGGAGTAGAGAAGATTAAGAAGAGATTTATTAGATTTGAAAATTTTGAAGTGTTTTGATCAGGAACTCCCTATCTAACAGCACTGTGGGTGTACCTGCACCACACGGACTGCAGTGGTTCAAGCTGACCACTCACCGCCACCTTCTCGAGGGCAATTAGGGATGGGTAATAAATACCGGCCTTGCCAGTGATGCCAACGTCCCATGGACGAATTAAAAAAAGCTGATGAGAGGAAAGACCTTAGTCATTGTTGGGGCATTGGTGTGAAGAGTTTAGGAGAACTTTATTTACACAGTGTTGTTAGAGCATGGAAGGCTTTGCTAATTATTTAAGTTGGTGATGAGTTTATTTTTTTAAGGGGAAGACAAATAGCCATTTGAAGCAAAGTTACAGGCAATGGGGAGAGATCAGTGGGTTTGGCCTTAGATTGCTCCTGCTAAGTAAGTTGTTAGTACAGGTACAATAGGATGAATAGCTTCCTTCTGTGCTGTAAAATATTATAGGTTTATGTGCTATTGTCATGGTCGATAACCAACTTCACTTATGAACGCAATATACCATTTGTACTGCCTAATAACCATGAATATATGAACCAACTTGTTTTAATTTAAGGACAATCATAATAAAAATGGGGTGTTAACGTTAAAATAAAATGGTTACATGCACATCCTCTTTTGTTTCACAAGCATAGAAACCATGCATCTTTCTTGTCATGAACATGCTGTCTACAGTGATGCATTACAGTATGATTTTAAAATAATACCGTGCACACAAACATTTTTTCTTGACGAACATATTTTCATGACCTGGATCCCTTTAATATTTCATGTGCCTCGCTAGCAATTAAACTGTGATTCCCTTCTCCTGCCCCCCCCCCCCACCCCCCCACCACCCCCATCACCTCATCCTCCGACATTTCTCCCTCGTTCTCCTAAAGATTATTGCTCAGATACAGCTCCATAGGCACCAGCAATCCTCTGGGGCCTCATCCAAGAGTCTAGAAAGCAGATTCCTAGATTGTGTAGGCATCATAAGCTACATTATATTGGCGGTGTTTCATTTTAGATTATCGGACATCGGAATCTGTGAGCTGGTTCCTGGGATTTATTCTACTAAATCCAGCTTTGTTTTTCCCATAGGGAAAAACATTGGGACTGTGTGTCTGCCACTGCAACAAGTGAAGTAGAATTAGCTGTTGAAATACAGGGAATTGGCTAACGGACAACGGCCTTCCTGGAACCTGAATTACTACAGTACCAATTTGAAAGCAGCTAGAATCAGTCGAGATCTGGTCATCACCCAATGTCCACGTGCACAATTCCCAGCAGAGCTAATCGGATAACGACCAGAAGCAGAAAGCTTAGCTAATTTTCTTTCATGCTTGCCCAAATCCCCAATATCCTCCTGGCCGAGATCCATTAAGTCAGCACAAACCATCTCTGAGCTTTTTGATTTGTATGGGTCAGTACTGTGCCAGAAGATGCGTTTACCAGGAGAGTGTCAAGAACCTGCCCTCCCTTATCCACCCAGCTTCATACTCTTGATCAAGAATGTCATCACTGATTTTATGACTCAATTTATTTTAAAAGTAGTTTTCTTAATTCTGTCGTATTCACATGGAGCTAGAAATGATTACGAGTGAAGTAGTCATTATTAGTATAATACACATTTTTTTTATTCGTTCGTGGGATGTGGGCATTATTGGCTAGGCCAGCATTTGTTGCCCATCCTTATTTGCTCTTGAGAAGGTGGTGGTGAGCTGCCTTCTTGAACCACTGCAGTCCTTGGGGTGTAGGTACACCACCGTGCTGTTAGGAAGGGAGTTCCAGGATTTTGACCCAGCGACAGTGAAGGAACAGCGATATATTTCCAAGTCAGGATGGCGTGTGACTTGGAGGGGAACTTGCAGGTGGTGGTGTTCCCATGCATCTGCTGCCCTTATCCTTCTAGGTGGTAGAGGTCATGGGTTTGGAAGTGCTGTTGAAAGACCCTTGGTGAGTTGCTGCAGTGCATCTTGTAGATGGTACACACTGCTGCCACTGTGTGTCAGTGGTGAAGGGAGTGAATGTTGAAGTTGGTGGATGGGGTGTCAATCAAGCAGGCTCATCTGTCCTGGATGGTGTCGAGCTTCTTGAGTGTTGTTGAAGCTGCACCCATCCAGGCAAATGGAGAGTATTCCATCACACTCCTGACTTGTGCCTTGCAGATGGTGGACAGGCTTTGGGGAGTCAGGTGGTTAGTTACTCGCAACAGAATACCCAGCCTCTGACCTGCTCTTGTAGCCACAGCATTTATATGACTGGTCTCGTTCAGTTCTGGTCAATGGTAACCCCCAGGATGTTAATAATGGGGGATTCAGTGATGGTAATGCCATTGAACATCAAGGGGAGATGGTTAGAATGTCTCTTATTTGAGATGGTCATTGCCTGGCACTCGTGTGGCACGACGGAGGGAAACTAGAGTCTGCTGCAGCAGCCTTGCTAAATATAGTTGTTTCAATCCTGGTATTTTACCTTTCATTTGCAGGTCTGACCAGTTTGGCCATTTGGTGCAACTGGTCCATGCCAGTGATTTTCTTTCCACACAAGCCTCTTCTTCATCTAACCCTATCAGCTTAACCTTGTATTCTTTTCTCCCTCATGTATTTATCAAGCTTCAACGTAAATGCATCTATGCTATTTGCCTCAACTGCTCCCAGTTTCTCCTGAATTCCCGATTGGATTTATTTCCATTTATTACCTTTACAGTCCTGAGTTTTGGTCTCTCCACATCTCTCCATCTACACTATCGAATTCCTAATCTTAAAGACCTGTATCAGGTCACCCCATCAGCCTTCTCTTCTGGAGAAAAGAGCTATTTCAGATTATGTTCAGGGAAATATTTGTTGCATAATTTTTTCAGTTTAAAAAAAAACATTTACATAATGTTTGAGTGTCTGTTTGCTCATAAATTGTAGTCTGCTGACCTCTTCAGGCAATTCCACTGCATTGCATTGTGCAAAAAGTAACCTTTACCACTAAATTGTAAATTTTAAAACAATTTAATGTGGCCAGTTATAATTTTGAGTTTTGATAGAACCATTTCTCTCAAACATTTATGAACATTCTCATTAGCACAACTTGTCCTGTCTGAGATTGAAACAATACTGTTTCAGCAATCTGTCCTGGCAGAGTTACTTGATTCATGGGATTAACTCTGTTTGCAGTAGCATTTACTCTATTAAGTGCAGTCTCACCTAACACTGTTAATCAATTCAGAATGGCAGGTATTAAACAAAGATCAGATTGTTCTTGATAACCCTATTTATCAATAAATGAATATCCTCGTTAATTTACAAGCTACAACAGCTAATGTTTTTTCCATAGCTAAGTAAGATTATTAAGCACAACAATTCACAATTAGCTGCGCAATATAAACAGAAATATACTTATGCCTTGGAAGAATCCATAATGGATTAGTTGCTCTGTTTTTTAGAATTAGAATTAGAATTAGAACATTACAGCGCAGTACAGGCCCTTCGGCCCTCGATGTTGCGCCGACCTGTGAAACCATCTGACCTACACTATTCCATTTTCATCCATATGTCTATCCAATAACCACTTAAATGCCCTTAAAGTTGGCGAGTCTACTACTGCTGCAGGCAGGGCGTTCCACGCCCCTACTACTCTCTGAGTAAAGAAACTACCTCTGACTTCTGTCCTATATCTATCACCCCTCAACTTAAAGCTATGTCCCCTCGTGTTTGCCATCACCATCCGAGGAAAAAGACTCTCACTATCCACCCTATCTAACCCTCTGATTATCTTATATGTCTCTATTAAATCACCTCTCCTCCTCCTTCTCTCCAACGAAAACAACCTCAAGTCCCTCAGCCTTTCCTCGTAAGACCTTCCCTCCATACCAGGCAACATCCTAGTAAATCTCCTCTGCACCCTTTCCATAGCTTCCACATCCTTCCTATAATGCGGTGACCAGAACTGCACGCAATACTCCAGGTGCGGTCTCACCAGAGTTTTGTACAGCTGCAGCATGACCTCGTGGCTCCGAAACTCGATCCCCCTACTAATAAAAGCTAACACACCATATGCCTTCTTAACAGCCCTATTAACCTGGGTAGCGACCTTCAGGGATTTATGCACCTGGACACCAAGATTTCTCTGTTCATCTACACTACCAAGAATCTTCCCATTAGCCCAGTACTCTGCATTCCTGTTACTCCTTCCAAAGTGAATCACCTCGCACTTTTCCACATTAAACTCCATTTGCCATCTCTCAGGCCAGCTCTGCAGCCTATCTATGTCCCTCTGTACCCTACAACATCCTTCGGCACTATCCACAACTCCACCGACCTTAGTGTCATCCGCAAATTTACTAACCCACCCTTCTACACCCTCTTCCAGGTCATTTATAAAAATGACAAACAGCAGTGGCCCCAAAACAGATCCTTGCGGTACACCACTAGTAACTAAACTCCAGGATGAACATTTGCCATCAACCACCACCCTCTGTCTTCTTTCAGCTAGCCAATTTCTGATCCAAAGCTCTAAATCACCTTCAATCCCATACTTCCGTATTTTCTGCAATAGCCTACCGTGCGGAACCTTATCAAACGCCTTACTGAAATCCATATACACCACATCCACGGCTTTACCCTCATCCACCTGTTTGGTCACCTTCTCGAAAAACTCAATAAGGTTTGTGAGGCACGACCTACCCTTCACAAAACCGTGCTGACTATCGCTAATGAACTTATTCTTTTCAAGATGATTATAAATCCTATCTCTTATAACCTTTTCCAACATTTTACCCACAACCGAAGTAAGGCTCACAGGTCTATAATTACCAGGGCTGTCTCTACTCCCCTTCTTGAACAAGGGGACAACATTTGCTATCCTCCAGTCTTCCGGCACTATTCCTGTCGACAATGACGACATAAAGATCAAGGACAAAGGCTCTGCAATCTCCTCCCTAGCTTCCCAGAGAATGCTAGGATAAATCCCATCTGGCCCAGGGGACTTATCTATTTTCACACTTTCCAAAATTGATAACACATCCTCCTTGTGAACCTCAATCCCATCTAGCCTAGTAGCCTGAATCTCAGTATTCTCCTCGACAACATTTTCTTTCTCTACTGTAAATACTGACGCAAAATATTCATTTAACACTTCCCCTATCTCCTCTGATTATTATTATTTTTTTATGAAGAACTTCAACTGGGCTTTTCCGTTCCAAAAAACAACTTGTCAGATGTTAGCAAAGTAAACTTAGTGTTTACTCTTTTTCATACCATTGGTATTAGCATCAGGTATATTGTAACATCTTCCTTGGTTATCCTCTGAACCAGTAGCAGTTTTCAGAAGTGTTATTAATTTAGTATCCTGTTTTGAAGTGGTCTATTGTTTTGAAGTTAAGGGTCACAGATAATGTAATACAATTGATAAACCAAGTACACCACATTTAAAAACTCCACAGCAATCAGTAATTCAACTACATACAAATGAAAATAGTCTCAGTCAGGTTTACCCAACATCATCAGTTAGAAAATAATGTGTGCCTGCTCTGAATTGCTTCACACTGTGGAGCGCTGAATTTTATGGGCCCTCTGGAGACGGGCTAGGTGGCAGGGGTGGGGGATGGGGACATAGAATTGAGACCGGGGTGTGGGGGAGGTGGGGGAGCGGGGGTGATGTCGGAGGACCCATCGGCTTCCGTTTGCAACCAGAATTTTGTCAGGGGCAGGATAGGCCATAGACGGTCTTCCTGCCCAGAGGCCATTGAAGGCCTTTAAAAGGCCTATTAACAGCCACTTAACTGCCTGTTCCCCTTGCCGCTAAGCAACCAGTTAGGAGGGGCCTCCATCAGGCAGGGAGGTGGCCAATTAAAACGCCTGCTTGCTTGGCAGGTGTTGGCCCTCTTCCGTGGGCGATCTGTGGCCCATGGAGGGCCCCCGCCAGCAAACAACCAACGTCCCTGAAGGCCCCTCCCACCCTCCCCTCCCCCCCCTCCCCCATTGTTAGGGCCTGCCGAACTGGCCCTGGTGACCCCACATCACTTGCCTCAGATCTGGGTCTCCAGCGATGGGCCTGGTTCCGAGGCCACTGCTCCCAATGACGCTGCCGATGGTGCTGAGCTGTCGGCCCTCTCCTCTTGGAGGCGGGATCCCTGTCTTTAGAGGGATGGTGATCATGGCGTCGGGCTGTTAATTGCTCGGGTGCTGTGGAATCGCACCTGGGGGGACGGCTCCAGATGGCTGAGGCGGGATTCTCTCTGCCTTTTTGGCCCAGCGCTGGGAGCTCTGCTGGCATCACAGAATTCAACCTGGTGTGTAAACTTATAACTTGTTGAGGATATAATAATTTCTGCTGTTTAGATCAAAGCAGCTAATAGCAATTTAAATTACTAAACCACTTTTGATGTGGGAACAAAAGACATATATCTTCAATTAGGAGCAAAACAAAGCAATTATAAAACTTGTGTGAGTGTCACTAATTAATTAAATTATGTTTCTGCAGTGTATAAGCCTTAGCCCGAGGTTTGGCTTTGCTGGCACTGAACTGTACTACAGCTGGCACAGTTACTGCACCCTCTTGAAATGTGTCAGGTGGTGGCAGTGCAGGTAAATCTGAGTGAGACTCGTGCCTTTCATTGATCGACAGGCAAAACTCGCAATAAGAGCTTTAGTTTTTGCCGAGTAACTGAGGTGTGTATAGCTCTGTGAAATCACTTGAATTACTGTTATCGTGTTTTGCTGTCTTGCACAGACTTGCTGTACATTATCTTTTTCTGTTTTTGATTGTACAATCTCATGTAGTCTGTAAAAATGCTAAATATTTTAACTCCACTATATTATGACTATCTCTAAATTAGTAACCCACAATTGTATCCTGCATAAGGTTTCACCCCAGTAAGAGAAACTCCTCCCCACTATCACACTGGACTTTGTCAAAAATACTTTGGCCAGAATTTTACGCCCCTGCAGGAGGGCTGGAGGTGGAGTCGGGCGTAAAATTGAGCGGGAGGCGGGGTGTGCTGTTCCCGTCGTCTTCCCGCTCTCGCTACAATCTTAAGGGCCTATTAACGCCCTTAAGTGATCAATTGATTGCCACTAAAGGGCCTCCTCCTGGGTGGGCGGTTCAGTAGCTCAGAAGGCTGCCCAGTAAAACCTAGCGGCCTCCTTGTGAGCTGTGGGCAGTCTCGCCACCTACTTTGTCTGCTGGTGGGTGGGGCCTCAGCCCAACTTAAAATTCCAGACTTTGAATCCCATGTTTTTCACTTTATTTTGATGTAGATTCTATACATGAAAATAGATTGGAGAGATTACAAGAAATTATTAAACAGCTCTATTAAATCATAAAAAAAATAAGCTTAAAGTACTTCTCAATCCAAATTCCATGATACACCATTCCGAAGCTTCATGCCTATCTTTCCTGGGATTCCCTGTTTGAATACTTCCAGTCCAGGATTCACGCATGTCATGGGGTGAAATAAATGTCCTTTGCCTTCGTGTTGTCCTTAACCTTTCCACAGTGTTAGAAACAGTTCGCCATGCCATCCTCCCCCAACACCTTTCCTCTATCATCAAGTACTGTGGGATAGCCATTGCATGGTTTCATTCCTACATATCTGAATGCATATGGTACAAAACCAGCAATGGCTGCTCTTGCCTCCTCCACAGTCATCTCCAGAGTCTCCCAAGAATCTATCCTTGGCCTCCTCCTGTTCCCACTCTGCATCTGGTCAGCATTCATGTGTATGCTAGAATATTTGCCTGTCTCCATGCTGTAAGACTGCTTGTCCAACATCCAGTTCTGGACAATCACAACTTTCTGCAGCTCAATATGCAGTGTTTGTATTTTTCTGTCAGTATAAACTTCTTTCCCTCGTCCCTGACTCCATCCCCCTCTCTGGCTGCTTCCTTAGGCTGAGCTAGACTATTCACAATCTTGATGTCCTGTTTGAGTCAAAGAGAGTCATAGAGTTATACAGCACAGAAACAGGCCCTTCGGCCCATCGTGTCTGTGCCGGCCATCAAGCGCCTATCTATTCTAATCCCATTTTCCAGCACTTAGCCCATAGCCTTGTACACTATGGCGTTTCAAGTGCTCATCTAAATACTTCTTGTTGACTCCAAGTTGAGTTTCAAACATGTGCTATCTGAAACCAAGACAATTTACTTCCATCTCTGCAGCAATGCCTGCCTCTACCACTTCTCTGTTGGCACAACTGAACATTATTTTCAACCACTGCTAGAAACGTTGCACTTTATTTTCGAATACCATCCATCTTTCTGGTTGAGCATGACTGTGCACAATCTCAGTATACTATTGAACTTAAGTTGGATTCCACACCAACAGTCTATCCTCAAAATCATTCATTTCCACCTCTGAAACATTTCCTGTCAATGTCCCTACATCACTTCCATGGCCACTGAAACTCTCCTCCACACCGTCATCACTTCGAGGTTTGGCTTCAATGCTCATCTCGTTGGTCTTCTGTGCTGTACTCCACCCAAACTCCAATTTATCTCAAGCTCTGCTTATATCCCATTCCAAGTCCCACCCACCCATCGCTCCTGTCCTTCCATTGGCTGCCAATTCCCCAGCACGTGGCCTTTAAAATACTTGTTCTCATTTCTGTGTTCTTGGGATGTTGGTGATGTTGGCAAGGCTGCATTTATTGTCCATTTTGCATTGCCTTAAGAAAGTGGTGCTTGACCTTCGCCATGAAATGAAGGTCAGGAATTTCAAGACAATGAAGGGACGAGGATATAGATCCAATTCAGGCAAAGTGTGACTTGGCGGAGAACTTGCCAGTGATGGTGCTGATATCTTTCTCTGTGGTGGATGTTTACAAATGCCTCCATGGCCTCATTCCTCCATAGTTTTCCAATTTCTTCTACCTTTGCATCCTTCCTCGCATCATCTGCTATTCAACTCTGATCCGCTGCGCCCCTCCCTCACAATACCATCAGTACAGTACGTGCCCCACATTCTAGAACCTTCTCACTAAATCCCTCTCCCTAGCCACATCTTTCCCTTTCCTTTAAAGGCTCCTTGACACTTAACTATTCAACTGCTTCCAGTCACCACGTGTAATTTTCCTCCCACAGCCTGCCTTCCCCTAATTAAGCTCCTCGTGATATTTTGTGACAATAAAGGTGCTAAATAAATGCAAGTTGTTGGTGCTGCTCTTGTTTCAACATGATGGTCTTTTAGAACAGTTCCCTTCATTGAATGTCTTTGCCTTGCTAAGAATGCTTTCTTCACATAATATTTATAATGGTACTGAGCACAAAAGACAAAAGCGAACTCCTTTAACTGGAGCAAGCGATTTAAAATGACTTACAGCCTTAGGGCTTGCGTTCACAGCCAGCAGCTTCCTGAAAATTAAGCCTCAAAGCCACTAAAATAGTTCAAAAGGTTTGCGTATAATATCAGCTTGAAATGGCAACGTCCTTTTCCACACATGATGGCATTCAGTGGATAGAATTGAAAACAGCAGGTTTATTTCTGGATTTCTAGCTGCACAAACATTCCACAAGCATTCTCTGGATAGCAGGAGCGTCTCTGATTATATTTTCCATTCTTGAATTTCTTTCGGAAGATCCTACTCCAGCCCATTCTTCACCATGAATATCAAAAGATAAAGTTGTGACGGAATTGTGAACTATTAACAGGGGTGAAATCACCGTGCCACGGACTGGAGAAATTGTGATGAGTTAATGAAATCCTCCAGTGCCCGTGCCTGTCTTCTGCCCGTTTAGAGATATGTAGTTCTCTGGAATTTGGTAATCTGTCACATGCACGATTATTCAGAGTATATCAATCCTTTTTAGTATTACAGAGCTTTTATGCTGGGGATTTGCCAATTCAGTACAAGCGACGCTTAGAGAGTAAGTCTTTTACACTTGCATTACATTTTACTATATTGCTTTGGCATTTTGGGTGTGAAGACCACTGGGTGTTTCAAGCTCATTTTGTCTTTTGAGGGCTTGTGTCCTGAAGGTTATTGCATAGTGGTGAAAGTGCCAAGTCAGTAAATTCTGTGTTGGGTGGAAAAGAAAGCCTGGAGCAGTTAGATTATTTTTAGTAAATGCGAGATGCTTTGAGCAGAGTATTACTGCAGCGCAGTCTGACAAAGGAGGAGCTGCATGTGTAACAGATGTTAGCAGGGCTTCCTGTTAAATATTGCATAATTTGACTGATGAGCAGGTTAGCTTTTTTATTGAAATTAATTATAAAATGTGTAAATAGCTAACACTTGGAATTTGTATAAGTATTGATTGCATTTTAAAGTCCTTCTATTGCTAATTATAACTTACTTAGACAGTTCAGTTTGTATATTTATTTATATATTATTGAATCAAAATTAAAGGATGAACTTAGGTGTCAAATCAGCAAAAAATTGAATGGTCATCATGCAGACTGGTTGACAAAGAACATGGTTATAAATGGAAAGAAGGTTGCATTTGTTTTCTGTTAACATGGCAGAATTGATATCAAATTGCCCGGAGGCTGTGCAGTTACTGATATGTGGATCAATTCAAAGGAAAATTGGATGAAAGAGTGAATATTTTAGGGCCCGGTCACAAAGGCTACTTATGGTTCTCTGCTTTTTTTCTGTAACCCGATACCTATACGATTGTAAATAATCAGATGATTTTGTGTTCTCTATGTTGTGGAGCCTAATGAATGGTAACTTCTACCTGCTCCTTCATTTGATAATACTGAATAGTAACAATTAAGAGCAAATACCACAGGATTGATTTTATCAAGCCCTCGTCACCGGGTTCTATGGCGGCGGGGGCCTGAAGATGGCTCTGGATCAGGCTTGCCGCAGATCTTGATGCCGGGAGGGCCCGGGCTGATCCTGCAGGCGGTGGCGAGGCTCTGTGGCGGCCCCCCGACCATTGGGCAACGGGATCTCAATTAAAGTATTCAAATGAGAAAAATGTATAAATTTACATGGATTTACCTCCAATCTTGAGGGCCTGCCGCGATCTGTGGCATGGCAGCCGGCACGACCTGCGTCTTCAATTCCCCGTCCGGGGCACTGGTGGGGAGGGGGGAGGAGGTAGGATTTTCAGTGTGGTGGGGTGGGGATGGGGTCAAATGCATGTAATGGGTATAGGGGATGGTGGGAAGGGTCGAACTTCAAACTTTGTGCGGTTTGGGGGTGGGGGGAGGGGGAAAGTCAGATGTAAAACATAAGTGCTTTGGGGGGAAAGGGCAAATAGTTAATGTAATCGTTATTGGGTGGTGGGATGGGGCAGAAGAAATGTATTTAATTTTGGGGGGTATGTGTTTAAAAATTTAAATTAGGCAGCAGAGTTGGTTACCCTTTAAAAATGGCGACAGTGCCTGTGCACAGGCAGCTGATGTCATTGCCAGGGATGAACAGCCCGCCCCCTCCATGAGATTGGGCCGCCCTGGTGTTACGATCGCTCAGGACAAAGCCCCAATCAAAGTATATGATTCTAATCACAGTGGGAGAAATGCACTGCCAATTCAGTCCCGTCGCTCCATAGGTCGCATCATGTTTCTTTAAGCTTTCCAAATTGGAAGAAAAGCAGCCAAATTGAACAATCTAGTAACCCCCGAATGTAGCGAACCAAACCAGGTATCTTTAGGTATCAACAAATTAACTATATATTAAAAAATCTAAAGTCTTAAACACTACTAAGATAAACCAATATCTAAAGATCTTATAACTGCTTATTTAAAAATCTAACTCCCGCATTCGCGTACATATACTCGGTTTTAAATTAGGTGGCCGACAAAATAGGAAAAAAAGTCTTTGCAGATTACGTTCCTGATGAATGGAGTTTTCCAAAACAACACAGTCAAAGTTCACTTGCAGTCTTCCAAGGCATGATGAAGCAAAAGATCCTTCCAAAGACAGGGGTTCAACGGTTCAGCTGTTGTAATATTAAACTCTTTTTTTCCCAGAGATGAATACAGCAGATCTCAATAATTTGTTTTGAAAGAAAAACGCCTTTTTTCTTATTTCTTTATGGAATTAATTCGGTTTAAAGCTTTGTAGGATTTTGAGAGAGAAACAACACAGCTTTGCTTCCTTCAGTTTAAATTGTCTCAGAGCTCTCCTTCCTTCACTTGCTGGAACAGTCTCTCAACTGACTGCTTTTCATTTTTTTTTAAAAGTCAAAATTGCAACATTGAATCTCTGTCCTCTCTTTGTGGCTGCTGCTTGGCAACCAGAATGCACTTTGACTCACTGTCTCTGGAGAGTTCTTAAAGATGCACTGATCTCCTTACACTCTTAAACTCTTACACTCTTAAATCGGCGGCGGGCTCTTAAAATCCAGCCCCACATGTATTGAAATACTATCCAATGTATTCCTGTCAGCAGTAATGAAGTGTCCATACTGAAAAGGTTCTGTCAAAGCAGACAAATGCTTATGGTATTGGCTAATGACATTTTTTTTGGCTTTAACCTGTTTATTTTAAATTATGAAGGGTTTAGATAGAGTAAATAAAGAGAAACTATTTCCTTTGACTGAAATAAAAGCAAAATACTGCGGATGCTGGAAATCTGAAATAAAAACAAGAAATGCTGGAACCACTCAGCTGGTCTGGCAGCATCTGTGGAAAGAGAAGCAGAGTTAACGTTTCGGGTCAGTGACCCTTCATCGGAACTGACAAATATTAGAAAAGTCACAGGTTATAAGCAAGTGAGGTGGGGGTGGGGCAAGAGGTAACAAAGGAGGTCTAGATTGGACCAGGCCGCATAGCTGACCAAAAGGTCATGGAGCAAAGGCAAACAATATGTTAATGGTGTGTTGAAAGACAAAGCATTGGTACAAATTAGGTGTTAATACACTGAATATTGAACAGCAGCAAGTGCAAACCTGAAAAAAACAGTGAGTAAGCAAACTGAACAAACTAAGATGAAATGAAATAAATGCAAAAAAAAGATTGTAAAAAATGTAAAAAAGAATGTAAAAAGAAAGAAAAAAAAATCACTAAAAATGAAAGTAAAATGGGGGGCTGTCATGCTCTGAAATTATTGAACTCAATGTTCAGTCCGGCAGGCTGTAGCGTGCCTAATCGGTAAATGAGATGCTGTTCCTTGAGCTTGTGTTGATGTTCACTGGAACACTGCAGCAATCCCAGGACAGAGATGTGAGCATGAGAGCAGGGGGTGTGTTGAAATGGCAAGCAACCGGAAGCTCGGGGTCCTGCTTGCGAACTGAAAGGTCGATAATAGGAGGGAACAGATTTAAGGTAGTTGGAAAAAGTACAGAGACAACAAGAAAAACTTTTAATGCATCAAGTAGTTGGGATTTGGAATACACTGCCTGATAGGGTGATGGATACAGATTCAATCATAGCTTTCAAAGGGAATTGGATAAATACTTGAAGGAGAAAAAATTGCAGGGCCACAGGAAAAGGGAAGGGGAGTGGGACGAACTGGATTGCTCTGCAAAAGAGCTGGCACAATCTCAATGGGCCTAATGACCTCCTTCCGTGCTGTACTATTTTATCATTCAAACGTTCTACAACCAAATCGTTAACTTGGCTTTTGTACTTTCAGATGCTGATGGATCTGCAGTGTAATTAAAGCATTTTAAATTTTTATCTCAAATTTTCTGCATGTGCAGCTTTTTTTTTTCAGACATTGAAGCACTGAAATTTAATGGTAGTGACCGACCCACTTCAGTGGGCTTTATTCTAGCACGTTTCATTTCAAGAAGCAAAATATTACAGACTAAATATTGGAACAGTTAAACAGGCGAATATTTAATGTTTAATGGTCTAGAGGTTATGAACAACTTTTTTAATTTACCATTTTCAGAAACTTTCTCCTCCCCCAAAAGAGAAAAGTTGTGCAATGATTTTCACGCTGATAAAACAACAGGTGTAGATTCTCAACACGACAGTCACAGGATGGTATATTGGTGACCTTACTTGTGCAGTAACTTGACATGCTTCACTCCTGAAGTGGGCACTGTCTACAAGGCAGCACAGCCAGATAAGAATGCACCAAGGCCATCCCAACCCTCCAGGCATGTTTTCAGGTGGGCCACATTTTAAGTACAGCTGGGGAACCAGTGTTCTTACCAACGTCACTCCACTCCTCCTTCTAGAGGGTGTGCTATGGAGTTTGAAATAGGAGACCTGATGTATCGGTCTCCAAGAAGGGAGACTGCTTGATGCTTGAGGTGAAGTCCACACTCTGACTTGCATTTGTTTCCCAACTGTTTATTTCGCATGTTTGTGGAAAGAGGAGGATATCATTTTGGGAATTATGAACTCAGCCCTTTGATTATTTAAAAAATTAAGTTTTTGTCAAGGTATTGCTTTGCTATCAGTTTTAGTGAATATACCTTTCAGCAAATTAAATATGTTACCTATTTGACCCAATGACAGAAACATGACAGTTATTTGCATTTGCTTCAGACAGATTTTATTGACATACAGAGATTTAAGACTCGATTCATAGATGGCAGTGTAATTTCCATGGAGCAAGGTTAGTGGAAAGGATGGCAACTTATGCTTTTAATCAGCTTAGCTTATCTTTTAGTTTTTTAAGCCAATTACTTGATCTAGTTTAAGTTATAAAAAGTTTAAGTTAAGCTGTATAAAATGCTAGTTAGGCCACAGCTGGAGTACTGTGTACAGTTCTGGGCACCACACTATAGGAAGGATGTGATTGCACTGGAGAGGGTGCAGAGGAGATTCAGCTATGAAGAGAGACTGGAAAGGTTAGGGTTGTTTTCCTTAGAGCAAAGAAGGCTGAGGGGGAACATGATTGAGGTATACAAAATTATGAGGGGCATTGATAGATTAGATAGGAAGAAACTTTTTCCTTTAGCAGAGGGGTCAATAACCAGGGGGCACAGATTTAAGGTATGGGGCAGGATGTTTAGAGGGGATTTGAGGAAAAATAATTTCACTCAAGAGGGTGGTTGGAATCTGGATGCACTGCCTGAAGAGGTGGTAGAGGCAGAAACTCTCATAACATTTAAGAAGTATGTAGATGAACACTTGAAATGCCATTGCATACAAGGCTACGGGCCAAGTGCTGGAAAATGGGATTAGAGTAGTTAGGTGCTTGATGACCGGCACAGACACGATGGGCTGAAGGGCCTGTTTCTGTGCTGTATAACTCTATGATTCTATGACTCTAACTGCCCCAATGGCCTAGCACAAAATAATGTAATGTAGACCATGGACATCTCGAGTTTGATCCCTCATCCGCGCTTGGTGTCCTGAACAACATTTATCCCTCAACCAACACCGCTGACGCAGATTATCTAGTCATTTATTGCGTTGCCAGTTGTAGGATCTTGCTGTGTGAGGACTGGGTGCCACATTTGCCTGTAACACAACAATGACTAATTTAGGAAGTACTTGATTGACACTTTGGAGCATCCTGAAGTCATGAAGGTGCTGCATAAATACAAATATTTCTCCCCCCTCTCCCTTTGCCTTAGGGGAGGGGTGAGGGTGGCGGAGGTGGGAGGTTGCAGCAGTCAGTCTCAATGCTGTCAGGAGGTGTAGAAAATAGAGTTCTCACTTCTGCTGTTGATCCGTATGCAGTGCCTTCTGCTGAAACTAACAATGTAGACGCCAGCCAAGAACTAGATTAGACTCAGACACGATGCATTCCACGATTCCATGACAATTCAGAACAAATTTTTAATATAGCAATTATTTTGTACCATAACCTGTTTTATAATGTAATGAACACTTGGCGATGCAGAATGTATTTTGCCTGTTTTTAAAAAAAAAATCAATACTCAGTTAACTTCTGCATGCATAGCATCCTTTAATTTTTATTAGCAAATTACTTGAGTGGCTGTTAATTTATATATTGAGCTGCTGTAGGATTAATGTAGCTCTTAACAATTTAAATCCTACTGGAACCTTAGAAAATGCTCCCTTCCCTCATTTAAGGAAAATAAATTCGAGTCTAAATTGCCACAATCTGCTGCTGAGTATGTGATTCTTGTCATTTTCAAAATATTTACATCTATCAATGTGAGAAACTATTCTGTTGTTATGTATAAAGAAATGTGAAGCCATTTGACCTTGGAAGCTTGCCCAAATATAATAAGGACCTTCTGTAAAGTTGAACGACTTTGCTATCTGTTATTTTATAAGGTTGCTTGCATGATTGATTTTTTTTCAAGAAAAGCTTTATTATGATTTTCCTCGTTTTCTCTTGGTATGGAATTAACACATAGAAAGAAAGTACTTGCATTTATGTGGCACCTTTCACAACTTCAGAACATCCTAAAGCGCTTCAAAGCCAATGATATACTTTTGAAGTGTTGCAATGTAGTAAACATGGCAGCCAATTTGCGCACAGCAAGCTCCCACAAAGGCCAACGTGATATTGACCAGATCATTTTTTTCGTGATACTCATAGAATCTTAGAAATTTACAGCACAAAAGGAGGCCATTTGGCCCATCAAGCTGAATTTTGTCCTGATGACAGGGGGTCCCAGCGACAGGCCGGAAGGTGAGGGGAGACCCTACCTTGGGCTTCCTGTTGCAATTTCATGGCAACCGGGCAATTAAATGCCCGCTGTTGGGGACACGACCCTTTAAAGAACGAGCTCCCACCTCCAAGAGCTGCTGGCCAATCAAAAGGCTGGCAGCTCTGCAGTACTGGCAGCACCACTGGGAGTAGTGGCTACTGCCGGTACCGAGGATGTCGGAGACCTTGCGAGAGGCAAGTGGGGTTGGTGTCACTGAGGCTATTCAGGCAAGCCTTGCGACTGGGTCATGCGTGCAGTTAGTGAGGGTGGGGGTGGTCATCCTGGTGGTGGCAGGAAGGGGTTTGTGTGGTGTGATGCTTGCTGTCAGGGCAGGGGGCCTCCAGGGACCCTAGATTGCCTAAAAAGGAGGGACCCCCTCCCCCCAACCAGGTTTTACCTGGTGGCATCTCCTCGCAGCGGTGGACCTCTCTGTCTTCTAATAATTTGGGGAGGATGTGGGAAGAGGCTGCCGTCTGCCTTCCCCGCCCCAGACTAAATTGGAATGCGCAGGCACTTCCGCTTCCGATACAATTTAATGGGCCCCCCCCACCTCTGTTCCCATCCTAAGGGAGCCCGTAAAATTCAGCCCATCGTGTCTATGCCAGCCAAAAAAGAGCTATCCAGCCCAATCCTGCTTTCTAGCTCTTGGTCCGTGGCCTTGTAGGTGCATATCAAAGTATTTTTTTAAATGTGATGATGAGGGTTTCTAACTCCATTTCAGGCTGTGCATCTCAGACTCCTTACCTGCCTCTGGGTGAAAAGACTCTGCTCAACTCCCCTCTGATCCTTCTACCAATTACTTTAAATCTATACCCCCTTCTTATTGACCTCTCTGCTAAGGGAAATAGGTCATGTGGATTGAGGGATAAATATTGGCCAGGACATCATCTGGGAGATTTGAATTTGTGTTACTGGAGTTTGGACTTGGGTTTTCCTGAGGTTGCAATTTTGCTGGCCTTTATCGCAAGCTGCAGTGTTGAAAGGATGGAATTTGGTCTGGAGCCTGGGTCAGCACTACATTTTCCTTTTGTAGAACTGGTAAATGATTTTTCTAGCTGAGAATTGTGGATGACTGCTTTTCCTTTCTTGCTTTTCTCAGTGCCACTGTTTAATGTCAGGATACCCCAATCAGCATAGGACAGTTGAGAGAAATGTAGAAAACCAATTTTAATCTTCTTTACCGAACACAGAATATTGAACAATTCACAATTTTTGTAACTTCAGAAGCTGATTATTTGTCATTGTGCTTTTCTTGGTCCTGGTTAAACTTTGTAGTTTGCTACCAAGTCAGGAGATTTTGGCTCTGTATTGGTGCATACTGCGTAGCATAACTTGGGAGTCAATTTTAGGGAGATCACACGGTGGTTGTCTCGCATTCCTTTGAATTTTTAACCCTTACTATTGACTCTAACATTTTTATTGGCTTTTGGACGCTGGTGAGTCAACCTCTATTCAGTTCTGACGAAAGGTCGTCGACCTGAAAGGTTAACTCTCTTTCTTTCTTCACAGATGCTGCCTGGCCTGCTGAGTATTTCCAGCGTTGTTTGATTTATTTCAGATGTCCAACATCCAAAGTATTTTGCTTTTGTAATCTCTGTACATGTTTATTTCCATGAATATATGAAGCGCTTTGCTTTCCCTGGTGAGGGAAAGATGGGGGCTGGAAGTGTACCATAGAAATTATTGAGTTGGACCATTATGATAACATTTTGAATCATTTTATCTTGGGGGACCTTAATTTTAATTCTCTTTTCTGGCATGAAGGAAGCCTAGTCTCTGAAATGATGGGAAGAACATTTACTAAGTGTTGCATAATGCTCTCTGGTGTAGAAAGCTGCATCAGAAACAATAATGGCTGCTCGCCCATTACAATTATTATGCTGCAGAAGTGGCGTGGGACTTCACCCCTAGAAATGCACTTTGTTTCTGCCAATATTTTCAGGAAAGCTCTCTGTTGATTTTATAATCATTTCCAATATCATTGAAAAACCTTGTTTAAAAATGGATCAAATCGAAAGGAAATTTGAACAAGAAAGCCAAAAACATGTAATAATGAGCGAATAAAGATGAGCCAGACAATAAACAGGAGTTACAAGTTGAAAGAAAACTTCTAAAAAAAAAAATGAAAAAGAACCGTGAACTTCCGAATACATTCTGGTCAAACCAAGCCATTGGGAATTTTGTCCTTCTGTATGCATAAAATCTCAAAGGAAAATGAAAGGAGAAATAAAAACAAAATGAAAAGCCACTTGATTTGTACAAAAATCATTTTATGGAGACTTATTTTTCCATTTCTGGTGGATTGGGACTTGGAGGACAATGGTGGGTTTCAACAAGGGACAAATATTCCAACTCCTAGTTTCCAGTTCTTGGTAGTTGTCCATGTCTGTTAATAATGTCAAAATTTCTTTAAAAAATGGTCTCTAGATATTTTGCTTGATTTGATTTCAAAGTAAGAACCTCCATAATATTTTAAACACTGCATGAAAATGTGCAAAATCTTTCCCAATTAAATTATATCCCCTTGCAATTTCTTTTCGTGATTAAAATTGAAATAGTAGCTGAGGTCAAAAGGTCACTCTTCTGTTTCAGTTAGAGATTGTAAGAAGTTTATTTTTCATGAAATGAGAAATGTTGGCTTGTGATCCAAACATGGTTTAAATTCAGAATTTACTTGGCACCTATCTAAGATCTCTGTGACAGTGTTGGCGACATTTGATGCTTTCTAGTTCCAAGCGTTTTGGATGCTGTTTATTTTTCTTTCCACGTGTTTTTGGCTTTGAAACAATGTGAGGGTGACATGAATTCAACTAGATTAAACTTTACGCTATATCTTCATAATGTGATGGGCATAATCTATACCAAGCATACATCATATTGAAAAAAATACATACCGGCATGTATTTTTTTAAAACATTATCTCTGAAACACAACTGAAAAGGTAAAAACAAGACAGTACTGAAAATGTTTCCTTTTGAACCAATTGCATTTTACGACTTCATGGAACCACAATACAGCTTTCTTTCTCTCCCTACTTTGCATTTTCATTACCCAAGATATTTAGGCACTTGTAGAGTCATAGAGTCATACAGCACTGAAACAGGCCCTTCGGCCCACCGAGTCTGTGCCGACCATCAACCACCCATTTATACTAATCCTACATTAATCCCATATTCCCTACCACATCCCCACCTTCCCTCAATTCTCTTACCACCTACCTACACTAGGGCAATTTACAATGGCCAATTTACCTAACAACCTGCAAGTCTTTGGCTGTGGGAGGAAACCGGAGCACGCAGCGGAAACCCACGCGGTCACAGGCAGAACTTGTAAACTCTGCACAGGCAGTACCCATAACTGAACCCGGGTCACTGGAGCTGTGAGGCTGCGGTGCTAGCCACTGAGCCACTGTGCCACTTGCAGGATGATTTTTTAAAAACTAGAATTTACCGCATACTTTGTCACTGAACTGATCTGTTCCACTTGCTACAAATCCCACAAAAATATGAGACGATCTGAAATTGGCTGGTTCAGTCGATGCACTGCTTGTGAAATAGTTCCAATTCATTATTCAGCAAGAAAGACTGAAGAAAGCACGGAGACAAATTTCTTCTCATGCCAATGACATTGATAGCAACTATAGGGTATATAATCTGGCATTGAGTTGAATGGTTTGGTTTGATTCGAACTTACTCAAGTCCAATCTCTGAACCAAGATTGATTCCTTCAACTTTAAACACTAATTAAAAGAAAAGTTCCTTGTATTGAGCAGCCACATTTCCGCTGATTAACAAAGTGAGAGAAAAGACAAAGAACAAAGAACAAAGAAAATTACAGCACAGGAACAGGCCCTTCGGCCCTCCAAGCCTGCGCCGATCCAGATCCTCTATCTAAACATGTCGCCTATTTTCTAAGGGTCTGTATCTCTTTGCTTCCTGCCCATTCATGTATCTGTCTAGATACATCTTAAAAGTCGCTATCATGCCCGCGTCTACCACCTCCGCTGGCAACGCGTTCCATGCACCCACCACCCTGTGTGTAAAGAACTTTCCACGCATATCCCCCCTAAACTTTTCCCCTGTCACTTTGAACTCGTGACCCCTAGTAATTGAATCCCCCACTCTGGGGAAAAAGACCTGAAATACCTCATCCCCATATCTTGGGCAAGATGGTTCTTGCTTGTTGGCTTATGCATTTACATCATTTCCAATGCAAGACAAAATATTCTCTAATGTGAGTCACGTCTTTGATCAAGGGGCTGAAACAATGAGATCTTACTTGCAGATATACAAGCCAAAAATAATCTCATCCCTTGTGTACAAAAGGTAACCGTATGGATGGGGCGGCACAGTGGTTAGCACTGCAGCCTCATAGCTCCAGCGACCCGGGTTCGATTCTGCCTGTGCAGAGTTTGCAAGTTCTCCCTGTGACCGTGTGGGTTTTTGCCGGGTGCTCCAGTTTCCTCCCACAGCCAAAGACTTGCAGGTTGATAGGTAAATTGGCCATCATAAATTGCCCCTAGTATAGGTAGGTGGTAGGGGAATTGAGGGAAGGTGGGGATGTGAGAGGGTAATGGGATTAATGTTCTTTTTCTTTCTTTTCTTTTCTTTTGGGCCTCCTTATCTCGAGAGACAATGGATACGCGCCTGGAGGTGGTCAGTGGTTTGTGAAGCAGCGGCTGGAGTGGCTATAAAGGCCAATTCTGGAGTGACAGGCTCCAGAATGGGATTAATGTAGGATTAGTATAAATGGGTGGTTGATGGTTGGCCCAGACTCGGTGGGCCGAAGGGCCTGTTTCAGTGCTGTATCTCCAAAAAAAAAAAATTAGTAAGAAGACCTATACTGTACTTGGCCTTTGCATTCCGTTGCCCATCTTTGTCCCCAAGTACATATTTGTCTTTTTTTTTCTTTTTCTGATGGCTAATTAAATAGAACTGTATATTTTGGGGATTTTTTGTCACTTTCTATGGAATATTTCAAATATTTTGTTTAATTGGTGAGCTCTAACTTATTAATAAATATATCCACTGTGGAAAAAGCAAAATTATTATCACCAACACTTTAGTAGAGCTGTAGCTCATGCTAGTGTGCATGTAATTAGAGGAGCGGTGAGGCCGATTAGGGATCAAAATGGAGATCAACTGGTGGAGGCAGTGGTAGTTTTAATCACAGTGCTCTGAGGTGAACAGAGCTTAGGAAGTAAGTATCAATGGCATGCAAAACTCCCAAGATGAATGGACTAAAAAGGGCTGAATGGGACTACTTATCTTGTTTAATTTGGAACTTTATTTTCACTCATCAAAGGAAAAAGGGCAAAACTCTACTTTTGAGTAAAGTATTTCTTAGTGGTTATTAAATTAATCATTGGCAAGAGTCAATACATCTAATCCTCACAGTGATGAGGCACTACATTGAGCTTCCTGACATCTTGCATTTTCCTGATGCTGTTACTATTGAAAATCGGTTGGGCTATGATTTCTGCCACAGTGTCTGTGGGTTGGAGGCATTAAATTACTGTTGTGTTGTCTAGGAAGTTTTAAAAATAAAAATAAAATGAAATAATCCTTAAATCCTTGTAAGCCTTCTGCCTGTCATATGTTCAGTTGTTATCCATTCATCAGTTCACAATTCCTTTTACCTTGCCTTAAGTCACAAAAAGGTTCTGGCTAGCCTTCAGTACCTCAATCAATTGGTGGTTCTTCACACTTGAAGTTAGACGCGAGTGTTGCTGGGCTATTAGGCTATGGGAATATTGTAGGTGAATTGACATTCTCACTAGATAGTAATCAAGAGGCAAAACCTCTACTGAATTTCATTCCTTTTCCCTCTCCCTACCCCATTTCTCTTTCGCAGGATCTCATGGGCCAATGTTGGTGGGCCACTGCTACCTTGGTTGAGAATAACTGACTCTGCACAGGATTACGTAGAATATTACATAGAATATATAGCACAGAAACAGACCATTCAGCCCAATAGTCTGTGCTGGCATTTGTACTCCACACGAGAATACTCTACACAGGTCTGAGTCTTCGTGTTCTGCCATTTACCTTCTAGCATCATGGAAGCCCTTTGAAATACTTCGCTTCTGAAATTTACACACAGGCCTTGATATTGGGAAGGCTCTGCCCCATATTACCAGCGGTGGTGAGGCCTCATGGCGACCCAAACCCTACCACCACTCGGTGATGGGAGCAGGATTTAAATATGTTAATTAATGATTTAATTACTTAACTGCTCCCATTGGCCATCCTGCTGCTATATTCCGGCCGGTTGCTGGGACTCCTGTGCCTTCGGATCTCCAACCGGAGATCTGATGCAGGACACTGGTGGGGAGGGGGGAGGGGATACGTTTTCAGGGAGGGAGGGGAGGGGGGGCGTGAGCTGAAACCTTTTTGATTGGTTATAGTGGGTGGTGGGAAGGGGTAAGGTTCAAAGTTTGTAAACTCTGTTGGGGGGGAGAGGTTGGGACTGTAAGGTAAGTTTTTTTGGGGGTGGGGGAAGGCAAGTAAATTTGTTTTATGATTGGGGGGGGGAGAGGGTATTGAAACTCTTATTAAGGTTTTCATTTTTAATTTACACTTCCTATACCATTAAAAATTTTAATGCATTGGAAGGGCTTGAAGCCCTTTAAAAATGGCACTGGCGCCTGCGCAGTGGCACTGGACAGCATTGCCGGGGACAGAGCGCCTGCCCCCTCCTCGTCATTGGCGGGGTTGGTGTGGTCCACCCAGGCCTTTTAAATGGACCGCCACGCTAAAGATCGGCGGCGAGCTGGAAAAATTCAGCCCATAGCACCCTTTTGTCAGGATCCTCTTTTCCTGTAATGCCCTATATAAGCAGCAGAAGGAGCCAGATCATTCTGTGCCAAGATAGTCACAAGAATGAAGGGAAATTGAGTTGCTAGTGAACTGTTTACAGAATAATGGAATTTTCCTCAAAGTATAACATTTCTAATAAAGACAGAAAAGTCTGTTTTTATGAAATATGGAACCAGTGGCACAGGGAGAATGTGATTTGATTTGAATGGCAGGGGGGCAGAATACAATATTTTAAGCAATACTTTTCTTTTATTCCCTGGTGTCAGTCACACAAAGTATAAACTATAAAGAAACATTGGATAAAATGCAATATTTTTTGGAATGTAATATTGAAAAGTGCCAGTCCAAATAGTTGTACCTATTTTTAAACCTCTTTTGATTGTATTTTATTTGACTGTAACCTTCTTTATTCACGAAGTCCTGGATCCTGAAATGGCGATGAAAAACATTCTAAGGAAGAAAATGCTAATTTTATGAATAATTGGATTTGACAAAGGTTTTCTTAATTCTATACATTCACATTAAAAAAAACAGTACTTTCGCCGCCAAGGTTCCTTCAACAGCATCTTCCAAAGCTGTGGCCTCTACCACCCAGAAGAACAATAGCAGCAGCCGCACAAGAGAAACAACAGCTGTAAGTTCCCCTCCAAGTCATACACCATCCGGACTTGGAGCTATATCACCGTTTCTTCACTGTCACTTGGTTAAGATCCTGGAACTCACTCTTTAACAGCACATTAGGCATATCTACACCACATGGACTGCAGCAGTTCAAGAAAGGGGCTCACCACCACCTTCTCAAGGGTAATTAGGGATGGGCGACAAATGCCCACAGCTCATGAAAGAATTAAAAACAAACAAAAGCAATGCACTGGTAAGATTTTTCTATTTTTCTTGAAAGATAAAGTTCTGATTTATTTATGAAACATTTATAACTTTCATACACTTAGTTATTTGATGACACTAGTCATGCACAGCTGTCATAATTGTGGGGCAAACTTGATGGACCTTTCCTGCCTCTCATTTTTGTATGTTCATACTTCATGCATAACTCTCAATATGAGGCATTTCTCAATCTCCAAAAACTGATCATTGTTTTCCTCATCTTGCCTCAAAGACTTATACTAAAGACTAACGTTTCAGTTATTCTGTGTAGAGAAGCCAAAGATTACTCCACACTAAATTATCAGTTTCAGCCTTGCTAACAGGCTGAGATTGATCTTGGCAGATAACAGGGACAACTTGCTAAGTCAGGAAGTGAATTTAATGTTAAATTAGTGCCATCTCAGCTAGGGAAATGTTACACATGCTAGAAAATAATTTTACAATAAACTGAAGATGAGAAAAGAAGACCCTTTTTCATGTGCACCTGAATGAAGATAAATGTACTTTATTAATCTAGGAGCTATGGTGTGACACAGAATGATCCATATTATGATTGTCCTGCTCCCCCTCCAAAACGTCAGTGTCAAACATTTCTGACAATAGTGTGATAGTACTGTCAAAAATAAGGAATTCAAAAAGGTTGGTGAGCCTATGAACAAAATATTCAGGACTTACTCTGACTTTTAATTGAGAATTATTGCTACTTTGGGTCGGGCTGCCTTCCTGGAATAGGAATATTGCTTCAATATTTGTATTGTTATGGACAGGTGGGAAGTGGTGTGGGTGACTTCCACTTACCTCTCAACTGACAACAGATAGTATTTTAAAAAATAGTGTTTTGGTCCCTGAGTGTTTTCGGGGTCAAACAAATAGACAAATGACAGGTTTTCTTGTAGGTTAAAAAAGAAAGATAAATATTTATTTTACACCATAACCAAAAAATGTTCATGACCTCACCCACTCACACATTTGCACACACATGCACACATGCACGCATACACACACACGCAAGAAAAGGTAAAGAGTAGAATGGTAATGTGCAGTTACAGTCCAATTGTGGAAGAAGAGTTTGTTGTTTTAAGAAAACCTTTTGAAGATTTTTGGAAGGAAGTCTTTCAACGTTACAGGCCTGAATGTTCTTTGTTTTGAATAGAATGAAATGTTGCAGGCTCCTTGTGGTTAAGCCTCATTCAAAGTCAATGGTAGAAAACCTGGTTCACTTTTACAGATGGGGAGTTCCAAGGTTACCTTGCAATTTCTATGCTGCAGTAGTTAAAAGGTGTTATCAGCAGGGCTCCTGCTTAGTTGGAACTGTCTCACAGCTGTTCTGGCTGGAAAAGACCTTCTCTGGCTGTTCTTCTTCTCTTTCTCCATGCTGATACCTTTTAAGGTAGAAACTTATCAGGTTGGGGTGTCGATCTGGTGACTAAGGGCTCTCTTCCCTGGGGTGATGCAAACAATATCCAGGATGTGGGAGCCATTGTTACATGATGATGTTTGAATGTGGTCCTTGCTTCACACCTTTTGGGTTTGGCTTTGGAGTCAGTCTGTCTGCAAAAGTCTTTGTTAGCTCCATTCCTGCAGATATGAGTTGTTAGCATAGAATGGGCTATTTTACATTTCAATGTGTTTGCCCCAAAGCTAATTCAGACATGCACAATATGTTTTGTCTTCAAAAGATGAACATATCTATTGAAAAGAACAGGAGGGGTCACCTGATCTGTACTTCATTTTGTCTGTGGCACAAATGTGATCATTTTCTTGTTGTTCAGTTCCACAGTTGACTTTTATTTCAGAATTCCTCCAATTCATTTCATATTTCATCACTGTTCCCTTCATGAGCGTGACAGTATTCAAGATCCCCTATTATAGTGAGTGAAGCTATGTGCATGTATTTAATCCCTGCCTACATTTGACCGTTCTGCAATTTACCACCCCCTTTCCAATCTCTCTTTCCTCGCCAATGTTCTTGAATATGTTGTTGCCTTCCAAAGCCCTGCCCATCTTTTCCATATATCCATGTTTGAGCTTGTCCAATCAGGTTTCTGCCCATTCCATCACACCAAAACAGCCCTAATCAATCTCAAAATTATCTCCGACAGGACTGATTGTGGTGCATTAATCCTCTGTGGCCTTTGACACTGTTGACCACAGCATCCTCCTCCCATGCCTCTCATTCATTATCCAGCTGAGTGGGACTGTCTTTGCCTATTTCCACTTTTACCTATCCAGTTGTAGCCAGATAATCTCCTGCAATGGCTTCTCTTGCCACAGCATAACCTCTGAAGTCCCCTAAGGATCAATCCTTGTTCCACTTATTTTTATGGCTGGGAAAGCAGTTATAGTTCGATGCCGAAGTTAACAGTCCATTCAGCAGCATCAGTAATGAAGTGTGAATGGTTGTGTTGCCACCAGGAATGGATCTCTCAGGGCAAGAGTTCAATATGTGGGCAATAAAAGCAAAATACTGCAGATGTTGGAAATCTGAAAAAAAAACAAAGTGCTGGAAAAACTCAGCAGGTCTGGCAGCATCTGTGGAGAGAGAAGCAGAGTTAACGTTTCAGGTCAGTAACCCTTCTTCAGAACTGGAAGATATAAGAAATGTAAAAGATTTTAAGCAAGTAAAGCGGGAGTGGGGCAAGAGATAACAAAAGAGAAGGTATTGGTAGGACAAGGTCACAGAGTAGCTGCCAGAAGGTCATGGAGCAAAGGCACACAATATGTTAATGGTGTGCTGAAAGCCAAAGCATTCGTACAGATAGAGTGTTAATGGACTGAAAACTGAACAGCCGCAAGCACAAACAGGAAAAAAACAGTGGGTAGGTACAGTAGAAACAAACTGAACAAACTAAAATAAAATAAACACAAAAAATAAAATAAAAAATAAAGAATAACTAAAGAAAAATAAAATGGGGCCCGTCATGCTCTGAAATGATTAAACTCAATGTTCAGCCTAGCAGGCTGTAGCGTGTCTAATCGGTAAGTGAGGTGCTGTTCCTCGAGCTTGCGTTGATGTTCACTGGAATACTGCAGAAATCCCAGGACAGAGATGTAAGCGTGAGAGCAGGGGGGAGTGTTGAAATGGCAAGCAACCGGAAGCTCGGGGTCACGCTTTTGGACTGAGTGAAGGTGTTCCACAAAACGGTCACCCAGTCTCCGTTTGGTTTCCCCAGTGTAGAGGAGACCACATTGTGAGCAGCGAATACAGTATACTACATTGAAAAAAGTACAAGTAAATTGCTGCTTCACCTGAAAGGAGTGTTTGGGGCCTTGGATAGTAAGGAGGGAGGAGGTAAGTGGGCAGGTATTAAACCTCCTGCGCTTGCAGGGGAAGGTGCCGTGGGAAGAAGACGAGGTGGTGGGGTAATGGAGGAGTGGACCAGGGTATCGTGGAGGGAATGATCCCTTTGGAATGCTGACAGGGGAAGGGAGGGCCCTCAACCGTATCCAGCCCATTTCCCGCACCTCTACCCTCACCCCTTCCCCTCCCTCCCAGAACCGCGACAGGGTTCCCCTTGTCCTCACTTTCCACCCATCAGCTTCCATATCCAAAGGATCATCCTCCGCCATTTCCGCCACCTCCAGCGTGATGCCACTACCAAAGGCATCTTCCTTTTGCAGCTCCTGAGCCAGGTTGAGCAGCAGTACTCTCTGTTAGGTAGACCAGGGCGAGTGAAGCAGTGCGTAGTATGTTGGCTCTGCTGCCCCAGGTGGCACCCACCAGTTTCCTTATTAGATTCACTCTCGTCGTGACCTTGGCTCGGGTTTCTGTAATTGTTGTCAGTAGGTCAATGTATGGGTGAGAGTGATGCCAAGGTATTTTGGCGTTGGGTCATGGGTGAGTGGTCGACTGCAGAACTGGACGTGAAGTTCTTCCTGGCCTTTGAGTTGTTCAGGTGGAAGGCTGAAACGGGTCTTGGTAGCATTTATATTCTGAAGTTCCTTAGCCTGGAAATCCAGGGCCTAGTTGTCAGCATATATGAAGAGCCGTGACTCACGGAACAGTCGGTTGCTGATCATGGAGTTGATTAGTTGTTGGGTTTTCACACAGCACATGATTTTGGAGAGTTTCAGCAGCATGCCTGTACGCCACATTGTGTCATAGGCACAGGATAAATCAACACAGGCGGGTCCTGTCTTCAGGCCTTTCTGAAAACCGGCTTCAGTATGTGAGGGCAATGTCAGGACCTGGTCAGAACAGTTGCGGCCTGTGTGAAAACCTTGCTGTTGGGAGCAGTGGGGGTGGGGGGGGGGGGGGGGCGTCACTGCTTCCAGGAAGTGACTCAGTCTGTTTAGCAGGAAGCATTCCATGACCTATATGTTATTGAGAGCAGGGCCGGTAGCTGCATGGGTCGTCGAGTGATTTCCCTGGCTTGGCAATGGCCACTATCTTCGATTGCCGCCAGATGTGTAGAATGGTGCCTGTGCTATGGATGTTGACAAACGGCTTTGCAAGCCACTTCCTTTCCTGTGAGCCGATGTTCTTCAGGAATTCTGGGTAAATCCTAATGACTATGTTCTTCAGGAATTCTGGGTAAATCCTAATGACTCCCGCTGCTTTGCCTGGTTTGGTAGCTGACAGGTCGCTGTCCACGTCCTCTTGTGAAGTTTATCTGCCCTGGAACAATTTTGAGAGGCAGTATCAGGGCTGCTTTTATCATCTGCTTATCTTTCCTTCTGACCGGTATCTTTGAGTTTATTAGGAGTTGTGAAGTGATGACATTAGTGTTGACTCTGGGCCGCTGGGGTGGTTGTTTCTTGGCTGCTCCCAGGTGGCGTAGGAGTTTCCACACCTTTCGACTTGCGTATGTAAAGTCAATGTTGCCCCGTTGTTTCATGCCATCTTATGAGGCGTCCTTCATCAATGGACTTGAGGAGTGCAGTTGCTACGTTGGGGCTCTCGTTTTCCCTGTATTCTTCCGGGAGCTGTTCACTTTCGAGGGTCCAAGAAGGGATGAAGGTTTTTCTGAAGCCCTGGGGATCAAATTTGGTGTCTGCCAGTTCGAGAAGTCGAGTGAAGCAGTTGTAGGTTTTGAGGGAGGGGTGGGATCTGGTTAATGGTGGTTTCTATGTATCTGCTATAGCCAACCCAGTTGTGCTTCTGCAGATTCCAGTGTGATTTTGGCTTTGAATTTATGGATGGTAGTTCGAAGCTTATGTGGATGAGGTTCAGAGTGGGGGAAGATGTGCATCACATGTCGGGAGCACACCGGCAGTCAGCCGTTGCTGTGGTGGATCATGAAGCAAAGATCAGGTGAGTAGTCTTTCATCTACCTGGTGGAATGGAATGTGCAGGCTGCTTTGCACTGAACACAAGTTTTAGGTCATGCACAGTGGCCCAGTATGACACCTGTTCTCTTACAGTGTTGTTGGTGTAAGCTCACATGTGATGTGATGTTGGCTGTTGAAGTTACCAGTGTAGATGGTTGGGTGTACTGCAGGCTGTATTACAATGTTGGGCCAAGGGTCACTTGGTGGTTTGTAGCCATGTGTAATGATCTGCTTCCTACTTTGATGGAGATGGAGTGAGGTCATCTGATTTTAGGTCTTCTGCGTCTTTGGTGAGGCTTTCCTTGATGTAAGTGGTGAGGTCGTATGTCTTGTTTCCCTGCTTGCAATGAGTTGGTATCCTGGAATGTGGGCTTAATGGTTGGAGTGGCCCCAAGGTGGGTTTCTTGCAGGGTGCCTATGTCTACATTCCCGTCAGAGAGGTCTTTTGTGAGTAGTTCACATTGTGCCTAGGATAGGCCTTCAACGTTGAACTGGTATATTCTTGTTGCTGGTCCTATTTCTTGGCTTTGTTGTCCCTGAGAGTAGCCATTTTCCAGAGGGTTTTTATTGTTCGAACTGGGAGCCCAGTGACCCGGCTTTTGGTCGCTTTCTTGACCGCATTAATTCACAGGGTTTCAATTTGGAAAACTTACTTTAACAGGAGGACCACGTGAAGTTTGCTGTCTCCCTCATCCCCTCCCCCAAGAATGTTGTGGAGGCAGATTCAGCCAATTTTGAAAAGAGAATTGGATAATTATCTAAAGAGACACAATTTGCAGGGCTACGGGGAAAAGGCGGGGGAGTGGGACTTGCTCTTGCAGAGAGCCAGCATGGACACAATGGGCTGAATGGCCTCCTTCTGTGCTGTAACCATTCTATGATTCTATGATACATGCTGCCGCTTGGCAACGTCATCAGGAACACTTCACGATCCACATATACGCTGACAACAGCAGGTTTTGCCGCACCATTACCTCCCTCTTGACACCCTCCATTGCCATTGTCTTGTCAGACTGCTGTTCTGACATCCAGTCCTGGATGAGCCAGAGGATTCTCCAATTAAACTTTGAGAAGACTGAAGCCATTATCTTTGGCTCCTGCCACAAACTGTTCCACCCCCCTCTGTTTATTTCCTTCCATTGTCCCTCCCTTCCCTACTTCCATAATCTCCTGTAATCCTACAACTCTCCGAGAACTCTTGGGTTGCCCCCAACTCTGGCCTCTTGAGCGTTCCACGCTTACTGTGCCCATGCCTTTAGCTGTCTCGCCCCTAAGCTCTGGAATTCCCTCCATAAACCTTTCCACCTCTCACTCAAGGCCTGCTACCCGATCTGAACCCGACGGGACCCAATGACGTGTCGGGTTCAGGTCGGGTCGGGTCGCACTTCCGGGTCCGGCATTTGGCTCGGGTTGGCATGGGCCGGTTTGGACACGCTCTGTCACCACCTCAGGGAAGTGACTCTAATGTTAACTTACTTTTTGGACTTTAAAGGTGATTTTGTTACAGTTATTTTAAGATTGTGCAGGTAAGGAACAAAGTGAAAAACAGAAGTTGAGTTAACTGATAGTCAGGTCGGGCGTGGGAAAAAACTGGTTGGACTCGGGCTGGGTCGGGCTCGGGCTCGGATGGGCTGCAGTCGGGCTTGGGTCGGGTCTCATTTGCAGACCCTAGCAGGCCTTTACTCTCACTCCTTAAAAACAACCTCTTTGACCAAACGTTTGGTTACCTGCCCTAATGTCTCTTCCTTTGGCCTGGTGTCATTTTTTTGTCTGATTTTCCTCCTGTGTAGTGACTTGGGATGTTTTAAAATATGTTAAGGGTGCCATATAAACGAAAGTTATTGGGGAAGTTTTGATATGAAGAGCCGCTTGGTTACCAGAAATATTACACTTATCCAATTTATGGTCATAAAATGCGTATGCTAATATCCATTCATGATGGTTGGCAAAGAATACACAAGGAAGAAAAGAGGAGGAATTTAACAAAACTTTGGGTACGTTCTGTGTTGTGGCCTTGTGTCATAAAGTAGCAATGAAAACTAGTTGCTGTCTAGTGTTTTGTTTCAGGATGATTTTATATACAGTAGAATTTGCTTGCTGTGATTATGTGGATATAGTGATCAAATTCTCTTTTCCAATAGCTATTTCTATTAAATCTGTATTTTTACCATTCATGGTACTAATCTGTGCTGTAAATTCACTTTAATGGTTGCCAATTCTGGGATAGAAGGTGAGGATCTTCAGATGATCTACAGGGCAGCTGTCAATCTAAAAGCTGGCACTTTGAGCAGAGCAGACCGCGATTCGTTTCTACATTACTGTTGCGAGTTCTTCCACTAAAGTTCAATAGTACTTGAGGCGTACTAAAGGGGGAAGGGTTTGAAAGTTTTTCAAGCTTCTGGTTAAATTCCTGTTACTGTTGGGGGGAGAAAAACTAATTCTCCATTTACATTTGCCTAAGTGTAAGGAGAAATGACAAACCTTGTTCCTTTTCTTTCCTCTGTGTCTCGCACATTAAGATCATAAAAGCGAACGTCAGACTTAGCAAGAGTGGTTGCTTTTAGTGCTACTTGGTTGGTCAGTGCTATTTACCAGCAATTTAAACAGCTGACGAGTGATATGCTGGCTATTGCTTTGACAAGCTGCCTGACAGGATATTGTGGGATTGCCAACTTCAGATCTGGTTATCATTCAGCTATGGTGACTGTTTGGTGAACTGTGCAAACTATAAATTATCTGATGCAATGTTTTCCATTGTCACTTTATCCATCATTTTTAAATCTTGGGCTCAAGGCTAAATAATAGGTGAAGCCAGATTGGTCATCAGAAATCAAATCATTATCCAAAGAGAAGTTGATAATCAAAAGAAATGTCTGGGTTTTCATGTGTTTTTATGGACATTTGACTTTGATTTTGATTTTTTCCCCATTACTGTCTGCTTTCCTAAGCTTGCTTTCTTTTCTCTTTGTTTCTTTCTCCATTTTTTCAGTTTTCAGGGCTAAGTGGTATTTTGCTGTATGTTTCAGAACTACTGTCAGCTGTGGCTCAGTGTCAGAATGTTGTGGGTTCAAGCCTCACACTAGAGATTAAGTACAATAATTAGGCTGGAACTGCACTACAGTAATGAGGGAGTGTTGGAGGTGCTGTCCTTCTGATGTGCTATTAAACTGAGGTCCCATATGCCCCATGGCAGGGGAGTTCTCCTCAGTGGCAGGGTCAATAGTTATTTCTCAACTAACTTTACTAAATCAGATTATCTGCTCATTATCACATTGCTGTTTTTGGATATTGCTGTGCACAAATTGACTGGTGGGTTTTCTACCTTAAAACAGTGATTGCATTTCAAAAGTACTTGATTGACTGTAAAGCACTTTGGGATGTCCTGAGGTTTGGAAAGGTGCAGGTATTTAAGTAATGTAGATAGAAGTGACTGACATTTTCTTCATTTGCCATTGACCAAATATTGTAACTGTAGTGTTCTTGCGAATATATTGCTCTAGTTTGGTTATGTATGTTTGTATAGCAATGTGTGATTAGGAGGAGCTCGTGTTAATCTGGGTCCAAGATCCTTCAGTTTTTAAACTCAGGCTCAAGCGAAGTGCAGACTTCAGAAGTGTTTGTAAGCTGATCTATATTGCCAACTCTTGAAAAAAATGGATATGCAAATCCTAATAAGTGCGTCAGCTTTGCATCCTATTAACATCATTGAAAATCTGCTGTGAGAAATGGACTTAATTCTTGAACGTTATTTTCTTTTTCGTTTTTGTCTGGTGTTCATCCTTTATTCTTGCATATGCTTAGTATGTATAAACAAGTATGTTTAATTAAAGGTGGATTTAATGATGGACTGTTGGACTATTCCAAGTGATTGGCGTAGTAAAACAGGAGTTCTACAGAATAAGCCTCCATCATTTAAAAATGAAAGTCAAAAACACACCCCTTTCCTCAGAATGAGATCTTCTGTTGACAACATTATGCATGCTAGGTTTTGCTTCTTCCATTACATTATCTGTTGCTGCAACTAATCTGGAGTCTCTGATGATTCTCTTTTCTGTTGAAATTCTCAGTTATAACCTCTTGGGGAGTCTGTTGTGACACATTCTGGGAATATGACCAAATCATAGGAAAGCATCAAGCTTCTTGGTTGAGTACAGGTCCAAGTATCTGTTCAAAATCATAATGTGTTGAGAGCTATTTGTACTATTAAGAAGCACTTCCCTTCACAGCATGGCAAAATGTACAACATGCTTTGGCTTTGGAAGCAAGATCATCTGTGACAAAGTTACTTCATATCAATTGGACTTCACCCTAACTATTTTGCAACCAGTGCAAAATTAATTTTGAAAGGTTTCCGCCAGTGCCTTGTTTAACTGGCTGTTCTTCATGTATAATCCATTGAGTCCCATCTTACACCACTGTAAACTTCAGCTCTGCTGCCCATATCCGATCCTATCCTTCCACACAAGTGCATTGTCCATTATTCCTGTCCTCACAGACTTACATTGCCTCTCAGTCCCCACAAGATCTCAAATTTAGAATTCTCAGCCTTGTGTTTAAACTCCTTCATGGCCTCTCCCTATCTCTGTAAGCTTCTTTAGTACTGCAACGGCACCAAACTCTCCGTTGCTCTGACTCTGGCCTCTTGTGCATCTCACCTCAACCTTGTCCATTGTTGGCCTGTCTTGAGCCACTTAGGCCCCATCTCCTGGAATTCCTTCCTTGTGAAACCCCTTAAAACCCAAATCTTTGAAAAAGCTTTGTCATCCCCTCCTAATATGTTCTTCTTTGGATCAACACCCTTTGTTTATTGCAGCTTTTGAAGTGCTTAGGGATGTTATTTTACATTAAATATGTTATGTAGATACAAGTTATTGTTGAGTGTTTGTGGGCCTTTGACCTTGGTGGTGGGGGGGGGTGGGGGCGGATGGTGGGGTATGCAAAGGCTTGGGATACATGGACGTTGTGGCCAAGCCCCAATCCTGTCATCACCCAATGGTGATGCACATGTAATTCAAGCATGATAATGATCAGGAGTGGGTAACTGAAGCCAATTCCAGCATTTTTATCACAGAATCAAATGAGGTGCAAACTCAAGGAAACAATAAGCTAAGGAAACAATTCGAGGATATTCCTGGTCTGATGGTTCTCTGGATATTGAGGGGAACAGATAGAGTAGATAGAGGGAAATTATTTCTACTCTTTAGGGAGTCTAGGAATAGGGGACATGTCTAAAAGTAACAGCCAGACATTTTAGGAATGAAATTGGGAAAAAGGGTGGTAAAAGTTTGGAACTCTCTTTCGCAAATGACAATTGATCCTAGATCAATTATAAATTTTAAATCTGAGATTGATAGGTTTTTGTTATCCAAAGGTATTAAGGGATACAGGCAAAGGCAGATATATGGAGTTAGGTCACAGATCGTCCATGAACTCATTGAATGGCAGAACAGGCTCAAGGGGCTAAATGGTCTCCTCCTCCAGGCAGTGCATTTACCCACTGAGCTATCTGCCATCCCTTGTGAGTTCTTCTCATCTCAATTTAATGTTTCTATTTGGCTTCTCTTTTTTTGATTTTGTATTAATATGTTAATTTGTGCTCCAGAATTCAAAAGTTTGATTCATAACTCAGTTTAACTTTCCTGATTTCTTGACTTCTGAAACTCAGAGGAAAGATAAACTCTTAAAATGAATAGTGCCATTTTGTAGCTAGGTTGTTTTTGCTCTTCACTAAATCACTCAAAATTATTTTCAAACTTATACATATCATCTTTGTGGCATTGTTGGTACAGTTGTCATGCAAAATGCTATAGAGTAATTCAATGGTTAGGGATGTGTTAACCTTCCTTACCTAGTGCACTGTTAATAATTCTGCAACATTAATAACAGGTTGTTTACCACTGAATGGAAACACTGCCTTGGTTTAAATGTTTGTTGCTACATGAAAATAGTGATAAAAGCAATAAGTAAATCTGTTGTCAAAAACCCTTATGATTTCTGAATAGAAAATTAACTGTTGATGTTTTACTCTTGTGGTGTTATATTGAGCTTATAACCTGTATTGTAGACAGGTGCATATCCTGACAGTGCCTGTTAGAGTGCTTTTTTATGTATCGATTACAAATAGATGGACTTGAGATTAAGCACTCCAAAAGTCACAATTGAATGAAGAAACGTTTGCGAGATTCATGACATTCAGTCATAAATGTCTATATTTCAATGTGAGTTTTACTGATTAAATTTTAAATTTTTTTTGGGTGGGCAAAAGAAATTGTTCCTGCTGAAATGTGGGGAAAATGGGCCAACTTCCATATCATTAAATCAGAGTGATGTTGCCACAGTGAAGACATGGTCCATGTTCTCCAGGGTTGAGTGCCACTGTCGGGTTACATATAAATCAAAACCAAATTTGGTTATTTAAACATATTCTATTGTGCAATTATACTTGAGAGACAGTCTGAAATAATCATTACTTCAAAATACAATAAAATAACATGTTCTACACTGATAATGGCAGATGTGACGGAGGGGTTTCAAACAACAATCCATTTAAAGCAGCTATTATACATAATTATAGTACAAATTGGTGTCTTTTGACTGAAATAGGTGCTTCTTTATTTAGAGGCACTATTACTATGGGGATATGTACTTTTTAATTTAAAGTATAATTTAAATATAATTTGGGGAGAAGTCTGTTAAATAGGTTGAGAAATCCCTATTTTATTCTGCTGTTGACTGTACTGGAAATCCATTGTGTATGGTCTGTAAATCGGAAGACAGCTGCTAAACTGACGTAAGCGACGGATGCATAACAAGGGTTGTCTGCATTATGGTAGAATAAATTAACATCTTTCTAGGGTCTTTGATTTCAATCCCTACAGCCAAAAAGTTTGAGACTTGTTATATGAATAAAGGCAGCTTGGGCAGCACTAGGGTGATCAGACTGCACACTCACTGAGGCACCATAACTGCCTTAATCAGCAGAGTACAACTGTAATGTACAGCAGTGCTTGTAAAATCATCAGTTCCAATTAGAGGTGAAAAATGTGGGTGTTTATAATTTTCTTCAAATTAATATTAAGATATTTATTAATATGAAGACCTTTTTTAGTCTTCATTTAATTTAATGCGCTTTTTTTCTATCTTGCCTTTTCTTATTGCAGTTTCAGCTTAGCTTCAAAGATTAATTTTGGTATTTATTAGCCATAAATGGTTTTGTTAGACTTTCAGACATCCATTTTTCTCATCAGCTCTTGGTTAGCCACTGGCCATGGCTTACTTAACATACAAAATATAATGACATATCCTTTCTGATGTTTAGCTAATATTAATAGTCACATTTATAGAAAACGAAACACTTATCATTTTTGAATGTGCCTCTTTGTATAATATGTGCAGAAAATGTCCAGTGCCCACTGACCTTATCCAACACCAGACATTTAGACATCTGCTTGTGCTCTGACTTTGAATGGAATTGAGACTTATAAGGAATTAGAAGAAAATTAGAATATTCGAACAGATATGGTACATGTGTCTAGATGCATTAATGTAGAATAATACCTCTGTGGTAAGAGGCACAAAGCAAGGAAGAAAATTTATGTTTGGTCTCTGCAACGGAAAATACAAGTTCTGTCTGTGTCCCAGATATCAATCCAGTTAAGAACTGATGAACCCGACTAAGCTGCAGAAAGCAACAGACCCAGTTAAATGAAAGCTCTGTTGCCCTGCTTTTGATGTATGCAACTCCAAAGATTTGCAAAAAAAACCTTTTTTTCTCTTCAGCTGCTTTCTCTTAAAAGTACATAGAAAGCAGTTGCATTTTATAAATGTTTTATATTCTATTCAAAATTCCTTTTTTCAATAGGTGTACTGGGCCAGCCCATTCTTCCTTCCTCCTCTCTCCTCCCCCTCAGGGCCCGATTATTTTAATCGAGCCTAGACTTAGGGTGAAAGTCTTCACTTTGTAAAGGCCCAATGTGAAATGAATTGAAGCAGTCTTGAACCAGTTTCAATTGAGCATAGCCCATAATTTGGTGTGAGTTGGCACATAATTGTTAGGTTTGCTGAGAGAGACCGTGGGAATGGCTGCTGTGTGAAATAGAAGGAAATTACACTTTTGTAGTTAGTGTTAAGGCCTTAATAATGAAAGGAGCTTTACCTGCCCTGTGAATGCTTAAAGCTGATACTGGAGCTGAAAAGTGACAATAGATTATATTCGCTAACACATGCATCCTCACATTTGTCAGTATAAAATTATCAAAATAAAAATCCAGCCTCTCTCCACTATAATTCCAGTACGACTTTAAAAAAACATGATTTTGACATGAATTACTATACATGTTTTGGGAATTAGGTTATGCCAAGAATTTCTCATAATTATCAGTTATACTGAGCTGCAAATGAATTTAAACATAGCTAAAATTCTGAGTAAGCAGTCTCTCAACTTCTTTCACCACTCTTGCAAGATGATAGCTGCACTTTACACCATGATTTTGGAGGAGTAAAACACATCACTTGTCCCACATAATTTGTCCCACTTGTGTAAGGCATTAACTCAGCCATAAGTACTTAACTTTCAGACACTAAGGCCGGGATTTTATCCGGGCGAAGGGGGCATCGACGTCCGGCAAAAGCGTTGCCAAGAACCCCGCATCGCCCCTTCTATGGGAGGCCCACCGAATCAAATTCCAATTAGGTATTTAACTGGAGAGCGATGGGCTTTCCCCAGGATGAAAGAGTCCGGCGACGGAAGTCCCGCCCTCTGGGAGCTGCTGGCCAATCAGAGGCCGGCAGCTCTTTAACTGAGCAGCAGAGGCAGTGGCTGCTGCTGGTGGAGCACCTACCCGAAGACCCAACCCACAGGTAGGTCAGGGCAGGAGGGGTCTCGCAGGGTGGAAGTCGCGGGGGAGAGGGGTGTGGTGGGGGTGGGGGGGGGGGGTCGGCAGCAAAGTCAGGTGGGTGGCTCTCAGTGGGCCCCCCCAATCCCCGAGCCGGCACGCAAGCCGGTATTTAAGGGCCTCAATTGGTGATGGGGTGGGAAGGGCATTTCCAGGCTCAAGCCAACATTTCAGTGCTGCAGTGGAAGTTCAGACTAAGGTTACAAAATCTCAGCTTGTTGTCATGCTAGCCCAGCTTGGTGCCATGCAGGCTCAGACAGCTGCCATCATGGCTGCAGGTACTAGTGCTCAAAGGGACACGCTGGCTCTCAGAGTGGTCCAGCAATCTGTCCTCCAACAGATTACTAGGATTGTTGAGCTGCTGCCCCAGGGGAGTGGCAGTGGCTCTGTGGAGCATAAACCTACTGTCCTCTCAGGATAACAGCATTTATCCTCCCACCACTGCCATTCCGCCAGTGCCCTTGCTATTGCCTTTTAGCCAGCCAGCCTAGACGGCTGCTGCTGATGCCGAGGTGGTGCCATCTGGAGCTGGGCCCTTAAGGCGTCCTGCAAGGCCATCTTCAGTCTCCTCCACTGAAAGTCAGCAGCCTTCCTCCAGCCATGTTGTAGCCACTGGGGTAGCACTGCGTAGGAGCACTAGACCAGCACAAGGCAGATGCTAAGCGAATGCACAAGGGTGAATAGTTCCGTTTTGTGTGTATTCATAGAAATGTTGTTGGATAGAGTTGATGTGCAATAGCTATTTCAGGATTTTGGCCAAAAGTACACTGATGATGCGTCGCATATGGATGGAAAGCTGTGGAATTGTGGAGCAACTGTCATCTGGAGATGAGATTTCAGGGGAACCAAAGCCTGAGGATCTGCTCACAGACAGCCTGTCCAGAGCGATGGGGTCGGGATGTTTCCTCTCTTCTTCCTTCTCCCTCTTACATCCCTGGGCTCTTCCACCCACCACCTCTTCCTCCACACCCCCCTCCTCTACCCCTCCTCTATCTCCTCCTTTACCTCCACTTTGCCCCTCCTCTTCCTTCATTTCTCCTCTACCTCTCATCTATCCCCTCCTCTTCTCCTTCCACAAACCCCTCCACTTCTCCCTCCTCTCCCTCCTCCTCTCCCCACTCCTCTCCCCCTCCTTCCTCTTTTCCTCTTCTCATCTTCTCATCTTGTCCCCTCCTCGTCCCCCTCTTCCCTTCTCCTCTAACCCCTCCTGTTCTTGCTTCCCTTCCCCTCCTTCCTTCTCTTTTCCTGCTCTTCCTCCTCATTCCCCCTCCTTGTCCCCCTCTTCTTCTGCTTCCTTGTCTCCTTCCTTGTCCCATTCCTCTTACCCTGCCTCTTCTTCCTCCTCTGACCCCTCCTCGTCCTTCTCCTTTTCATCCTCCTCTTCTTCTTCCTCTTTCTCTTCCTTCTCCCAAAGCCTGGCAGCAAGGGCTGTGCCTTCATGAGGGCACAGATGTGGTGGGAGCAGCAGACCACCATGAACTTGGAGACACACTCCGACGAGTTGGAGGCCTTCCTCAGAGCAGTCCAGGAAGCAGAAACGTTTCAGAGCACCAATGGTTTGCTGCACAATGTTCTGGGTGGCAGCATGGCTCTCATTGTAGCTGTACTGGCAATGCACGGTTTGATGGGGGAGGGCAGTCATGAGCCAGTTGTAGAGGGGGTATCCCTTGTCACCCAGCAGCCAGCCTCTGGTTCTTCGTGGTGTGCCAAAATGGAGAGTATGGCTGACTGGCTCAGGATGAATGTGTCATGGTGGCTGCCAGGATAGCGGGTGTAAACCGATAGGATCTGCAGGTGTACAGGAGAGTGAGAACGAGCATGGTTGCACACCAACTGTGTGTTAATGGAGTGTTAGCCCTTGCGATTCTGGTACATCTCCTTGTTAACATGGGACCTGCACAGCCATGTGCGTTCTGTCAATGCTGCAAGCCAAGAGGAAGGACAGCTCATTATCGAAGCAGGCCGTCCTACTCCTCTGATGTCCTTGCCAAAGTCCAGCTTCACTCCCTTGTAAATCTGAAAGGTTTTCACATCTCCTCCGATAGCACTTAATACAGTACTTCCACAGACTCTGCACCAGCAAAAGAAAGTTAAAAGCACCACACCTGGAATTTGTATGGTTAGCCCTCTGACTAGTGCCAGTGGAGGGTCCCTCCATGTGTTCACCTGTGAGTGATTAAGAGAGGGCATTAACAGAACCTGCAAAGTGGCAGATTTTGCACCAAATCAGCTTAGCTGTTGTTTGATGTTAAGATTCGATGTCACCAGCCTGTATGCTTCCGGTGCACGCATGACACACACGTGCTGATGTCCTGTCAGTCAGAGTGTGCCACTCTGGAAGTGGCTGGAAGCATTCCAATTGATATTTTTTGAGTTTTGGTCTTTTGCAGAGCCGGCACCAGCAGCTCTACGGAGCTGAATTTCATGGCCCAAGTGTCAGCATCAAACACTTGTTGGTATATACCACAGCAAGAAGCAGAGTGAAGCACCCTGTACTTTACCCCAACTTCAAAAGAGGTGCTGCTTGATATATTAAAAAATCTAAAAATGGGGTTAAATTAGGACTGTGGGCTTAGTTATAGTAAAGATGAAAAGCATACAACTAAATTTAATAAATTAAGCGAGGTTATTACCTAGATTAAAAACTATAAATAGACATTTGAGTAGTATTTCAAAACTTGAAAACCTAATTAGTTAAATAAAACACAATAAAGATGACATGGCAGGTGATGTGTTGCAGCTGTAGCATATGGGGGCTGATGGACACGTGATCCACAGCAATCACATCCACAGTAAGTGTCTGCAGCTCGAGGAACTTTGGCTTGGAGTTGATGAGCTGGAGTCTGAGCTTCAGGCACTGTGATGCATCAGGGGATTGGAGAAAATTACCTGGACACTTTGTTCCAGGAGGCAGTCACATCCCTTAGGTTAAATACCTCTGATTTGGACTGTGATCAGGGACAGGAGGTTGTGACTATGATTGAGGCAGGTATGGGGATCCAAAAGGTAGCACAGGAGGAGCCTCAGCTCTTGCACTATTCCAACGGATATTCTTGCAGCCTGTGTGGATGAGAGCAGAGACTGGAGGGAGGATGAGCAAACTGACTGCAGCACCATGGCAATTCAAGTTGGGGGAGTAAAAAGGAATATAGCAGTGGTAGGGGCATTATTGTTCGGGAAATAGATTTTGTTCTCTGCAGTCAAGAGTGAGAGTCCCGAAGGCTGTATTGCCTGCCTGGTGCCAGGGTTACATATATCTCCTCGGGGCTGGAGAGGAACTTGGAATGGGAGAGGAAGGATCCAGTTGTTGTGGTTCATGTAGGTACTAATGACATAGGCAGGGCTGGGAAGGGGGTTCTCCTGAAGGAGTATGAGCACCTAGGAACAAAATTAAAAAGCAGAACCATAAAGGTTATAATCTCTGAATTGCTGCCTGAGCCATGAGCAAATTGGCATAGGGTAAATCAGATCAGAGAGTTGAATGAGTGGCTCAAAAACTGGTGTGGGAGAAATAGGTTTCAATTCATGGGACACTGGTACCAGTACTGGGGAAAGAAGGAGCTGCTCCACTAGGACAGGCTTTACTTGAACTATTGCTAGGACCGGTGTCCTGGTGAATTGAATAATTAGGGTTGTAGATAGGGATTTAAACTAAATGACTGGGGAGGGTAGGGAGGGATGGGTGGTGTAGGGTTCAAGTGAGGGAAGATTTAGAAAGTTAAAGAGAAAAGACAAGGCGATAGTGCAGGGTAGTGATGTGGATAATGATAGCCAAAGTGTGACAGGAAGGGAGAAGGCATTCAAATATAATTTGCACAAGCAAATAAGGTCACAGTAGGTAAAATGGTAAAAAAAGACAAAATTAAAGGCTCTTTATCTGAATGCACGCAGCATTCGTAACAAGATAGAGGAATTGATGGCGCAAGTAGAAATAAATAGTTATGATCCAATAGCTATTACAGAGACATGATTGCAAGGTGAACAAGGCTGGAAACCGATTATTCAGGGGAATTTGACATTTTGGAAGGATAGGCAGAAAGGAAAGGGAGGTGGGGTAGGCTCAATTAATAAAGAATGAGATCACATTAGTGAGAAATGATCTTGGCTCGAAAAATCAAGATGTAGAATCAGTTTGCGTGGAGATAAGAAATATCAATGGAAAAAGTCACTGGTGAGAGTAGTCCGAAGGCCCCCTAATAGTAGCTACACTGTAGGAGACTATAAATCAAGAATTAATGGGGGCTTGGAGGAAAAGTACTGCAATAATCCTGTGCTACTTTAATCTTCATATAGATTGGATAAATCAAATTGGCAAAGGTAGCCTTGAGGATGAGTGCATTCAGTGTATTCGGCATAGTTTCCCAGAAAAATATGTTGTGGAAGCAATCAGGGAACAGGCTACTTTAAATCTGGTAATGTGTAATGAGACAGAATTAATTAATGATCTCAAAGTAAAGGATCCTCTCGTGAAGAGTAATCATAACATGATAGAATTTCACATTCAGTTTGATTGTGAAAACTTGGGTCTGAAACTAGTGTTGCAAACTTAAATAAAGGCAATTATCAAGGTTTGAAGACAGAGTTAGCTAAAGAGGACTGGGAAAATAGATTATAAAGTCAGATGATAAATAAGCAGTGACAGACATTTAAGGCAATATTTCATAATTCTCAACCAAGATATGTTACATTGAGAAAGAATGACTGACTAAGGAAGTTAAGGATGGTATCAAATTGAAAGGAAAGACATATAATGTTGTGAAAATTAGCCAGAAGATTTGGAAAATTTTAGAAACCAGCAAAGGATGACTAAAAAAAAGAAAAAAATAGATTATGATAGTAAACTACCAAGAAACATAAAAAAGAGACAGTAAGAGCTTCTACAATTATGTAAAAAGGAAGAGAGTAGCTCAAGTAAACATTGGTCCCTTAGAGGATGAGAGTGGAGAATTAATAATGGGAAACAAGGATTTGATAGACTTTGAGCAAATATTTTGTATCTGTCAGAAAGCAGGAAACTGTAGGCCATTTAGCCTAACATCTGTCAATGGAAAAATGTTGGAATCCATGTTTAAGGAAGTAATGGCAAGACATTTAGAAAATCATATTACAATCAAGCAGAGTCAACATGAATTTATGAAAGAGAAATCGTGCTTGACAAATTTATTAAAGTTCTTTTAGGATGTAACAAGCAGGGTGGGTAAAGGGGAACCTGTAGATGTGGTGTCCTTGGATTTCCAAAAAGCATTCGATAAGGTGTCACACAAAAGGTCTTGCACAACATTGTAGGAGTTAGGGATCATATTCTGCAGTGCATTTGACTTCCTCTGGCTGCACTTGTCCTTCGAACCATCAGTCCTGGACCTCTGATAGTTCCCTTACCATAACCAATCCATAGTATTATGAATTATCAGCAGTACAGAACTTACACAATGATCCACAGAAAAACTAAGGAAATATAAAATGCACACCAATGCATCTTCTTTGACCAAACAGCAATTAATGGCACAAACACCGGTGTGATCAGCCTTGAAGCTGTTTGATTTGGTATTACATCCTCAATGTTCTGCAAAAAAAATGAACAATGTACTAGAACTAAAATAGTATGTAAATTTATTTCTTCGTTTTTAAAGTAGTTGTACAGACAGGTCCGATAAATCAAGGATACTGAAGATGACATTGAATGCCATTTTAATTCCACTCACAAATGACTTCCATTAAATCAAGAGTGAAAAGGTCATTTCTGAGTTATGCATTCAACCCTCGTTTAGTGGAATGAACATGCTCTTTAACAACTTCACGTCCTTTATGTGTCCATATATTTGTTTGGCCGAGAGGGCTGCTCATGGTCCTTTGATATTACAGTCTCGGCCTGCAGCTACTCTTGAATGGACTGCTTCAGCTGTAAACAAAGCATACGATACATTTCAGATTGTAACCTTAAGCTACAAAAAGGATGTGCAACATTTGAGTATGTAGTATTTTTGGAGGAAAGCTTGGGAGTGGGGAGGCTCATCGTATACCTGATTAATCATTTTTACTTTATTGTCTGTCTCCTGTTTAACTAATCATCATAGCTTATAAGTCTTGTAACTTTGAATAGATCATTTATAAATTTATGTTTATTATGATGCTCAGTAAAATCATGGAATAGTTACAACACAGAAGGAGGTCATTTGGCTTGTCAAGTCTGTTTCGGCTCTCTTTAAGAGCAATTTAGCCAGTCCTACGGTTCAACTTTTTGATGCCGTTTAGCGATGTAATAATAGCAAATGAAGAAATGTAATTCTGTAATTATGGATTTGGTATTACACATCAAAACTTTATCACTAGTTTTCTTTTTTCAAGGGTGTTTTAATTAGCTCCAGATTCCCTATCTTCAGATCTCCTCTGTGTCACACATTATTTAAGAAGTTGGGAAAGTAAGTTTTTTCACAGGCCCGTGCTGCTTGGTAATTGGCTGCTTGCAGGCACCTCAGCATTGCCTGCAATTGACTGTCTCTGGTACAAAGGTACATTGGAGCTCAAGCATGGCATGCTAAATGACCATTCATTAATAGTTTTTTAAAAAACGTGTTTAATAGATAAGGCTGGTTTAATGCTTAGGCAACAAGAGAAACTAGAATGAGCGTGACCAAGATGATTTGCCCCGTCTCGGGACAGTTTCTCTCCTTGTCCCTCCCAAGTGTTCACCAGTGCTTAATGTTGCTGAGTGAGCTTGTTGTCAGCCTGTTCAATAGTAGGGAGTAATACCCCAGCAAAAGGAAATGGAAGTGTTGGAGAAGTTGCAAAAACGTTTTACAAAGTTGATATAAGAACTGAGAGATTATAACTATCAGGAAAGATTGAACAGGCTGGGGCTCTTTGCTCTTGAAAAGAGAAGGCTGCAGGGTGACAAATAGAGGTATTTAAAATTATGAAGGAGTTTGATGGGGTAGTCATAGAGAAGATATTTCCATTTGTGGGGTGGAGTCCACAACTAGGGGCTATTATAACAGAGCCACTAATCAATCCAATAGGAAATTTAGGAGAAACTCTTTTCCAAAGAGTGGTTAGAATGTGGAACTTGCTACCATATGGAGTAGTTGAGACAAATAGCATAGTTGCCTTTAAGGGAAAGCTAGATAAGTACAGGAGGGAGAAAGGAATAGAAGGAAATGGAGTCATGGGTAGATGATGTAGGGTTGGAGGAGGCTCTAGTGTGGCATAAGCACTGGCATAGACTGGTTAGGCTGAATGGCCTGTTTCTGTGCTGTAAATTCTATGTGATCCTAACCATGTCTGCCATCCATAGTGCCCTTTTCCAGCAGTGATGATAATATGGCTGATTCAATTCCATCCCCCTCCTCAAAGTAGTGATGATGATAGCAAGTTTAGTACTGTCACCAGTATGTGGGTGAGTTTTACTAACTGCCCACACCAGGGATCAAACCCAAGAGTTATTTTCTTTCTTGCTCAAGGGCACATGAAACCTCGTGTTTATTCACCGAGTGAGTGGGAGTTCAGCATTATTTATCTTGGGTCCCATAACAGCTTTTTGAAAAGGAAAACATTTTCCTTCTCACGTTGCATTTTAACCCAGGTTACAGGTGGACCAAGAGTGCCTCCACTTGATGTCAAATCCATTTGTTAATAATATGATTTTTTTTTAAACACAAGTTAAGCAAATGAATTTTTTTTTGCTGCTTAGTATAATATGGTAAAGTATTCCAGGGTTAGGGTTAGGGTTAGTAGCCTGAATCAGTTACTAGTAACCTTAGATTGAGAAAAATAATTTTCTAAATTGAATTTATATTTTATAAGCCATCAGTGAGTATTAATTTTATGCTTCTCCACTCTGAATGCTGAAAGTTTCATTGAAGAACTTTCAAGTACATTAATGCACACTTCTTGGAGCAGAAGAATCACTATATATGGGCAGGAGCTTTTTTTTTGCACTTAGTAAATATTGACAGCCTAAAATTGTGCACCATTGTTTGCATCTTAAATTCTGTTGCTTAAATTATTGCTCTTTTTGAACGAGTCCATTAAATCATGTCATAAGTTGAACAGATACTGCAGGGAACATGGCAAATGGTTAGTGTGTGACATTGTCAGTGCAACCACCCTGACACTTCTCCGCTCCTGGCTTTCAGTTTCCGTGCTGTCAAACCGACCCTATTGATTTGATGTGGCTGTTTCTACCAACACCTGTGAAAGGCCTGAAAAGGCCAGCAAATTCATTTTCTAGTCCTCAAAAAGCATGAGTGAGAATGCATGGTCAAGCTCAGAGTTTGGTGGTTAATGCCACCTTTATTCATAGCAAAAGAAAGAAAGACTTGCATTTATATAGCGCCTTTCATAACCACTGGATTTCCCAAAGTGCTTTACAGCCAATGAAGTACTTTTGAAGTGTAGTTACTGTTGTAATGTAGGAAACGTAGCAGTCAGTTTGCGCACAGCAAGCTCTCACAAACAGCAATGTGATAACCTGACAATCTGTTTTTGTGCTGTTGATTTGAGGGATAAACCAGGGCTCTGGGGAGAACTCCCCTGCTCTTCTTTGAAATAGTGCCATGGGATCTTTTATGCCCACTTGAGAGAGCAAATGGAGGTTTAACGTCTCATCTGAAAGAGTGCACCTCCGACGTTGCAGAACTCCTTTGATGTACTGCACTGGTGTGTCAACCTAGATTGTTGTGCTCAAGTGCTGGAGTGAGACTTGAAGCCACAACCTTCTGAGAAGCTGATTTGTTTACATTTGTAGTTTGTTACAGGCTTTAAAGATACTGATGGATGGCAAATTGCAAATATAAACAATTTTTATCATATTCGCCAGTTTGTGGTTGGTTGATATCAAAGTGACTATTGATCATAGTGCTGAGTGCAATGTGAAGGCAGAATTGGAGAGCTTGTTAAGGAACACTTGATAACTGTATGCCGTGGGGAATACGAGGAAATGAGCTTTCCTGATACATTCCCATGTGGTGAGTTCTTTATCTCAGCCTAGCCATCTGGAAGGATTATGAGCAAAGGTGGAACATAGCGACTGCTGGTTCAAGAGCATGTTGACGAAGATCTGGAAAATGGCGTTATCCTCCCTGACATATTAGTTGTGGAATGGTACTTGCAAGTGGGGGAACCTAATGATGTAATTGAGTTTAAAAAAGGTTACAAAGGTGGAAGGAAAAGAGGAACTGTTGCAACTGACATTTCTGGGAGGTCTGGATGAGCATAGGATCAGTAATCTTGTTTAGCCAGATCCCCACCTCAAAGGTATTTGCTTAAATTTGTACGTCTTTGAATCTGATTTTCAAAATCCTTTGTTGTTTATTTAACTTCAGCCACCCAATGTGGCTCTGGCAAACAATCAGCATACTTCTGGCTGACTGACTTGTCTAAAGAGACTCCTGGCAGAGTATTAGGTCTGGGATTCGCACGCTTTTTCCATCCCTATTGAAATGCTTGAGATACTTAACCATACATAGAAAATTAAATGAGCATTATTCCTTAACCATTAAAGGATGAAGAGCACAACACTTGGGATGGTAGCATTAAACATTGACTTTTAAAATCTGTTTCTATGCTGATAGCCAGAAATCTCCTCAAAAATCTATCACGAATCTTGATTAAAAGTTTTGAATATAAAAAAAATTAAAAAACTAGTTTGCTAAAAGTTCCTGAGGAAGTTTCCAAATATACTTCTGTGTAGCCTTTCAAAACAATTCCAGTACAAAAACCAGAGCATAATCTATCACAATTTGTTTTTGTTCAATATGAAAGTGAATTTATAAATGTCCTTTTTCAGTTTTACCATTCAATATAAATGGAAGTAAATAGCTTTATTTAGCAGGAATACAGCTTGAAGTGCTGTGAATGGTGCTTAATACTCATTCTTTTCCCACTCCTCCCTCGCACTACCACCACCTTCTGTTGCCGATGACAGATTTTCTCCAGCATCTATTGTAAAGAAACAAGGAATGGGGATAATACTTTGCATAATACTAGCATCTTACTTGGGCATGGTATTGCTTTTGGTGAGTTTGCTAATTGATTTAATTCATACTCTGTATAATCAAATTCATTAAATAATTTGACTACACAATTGACTGTTTTATTGTAGAATTCAGAGAGAATGAGCACATTATCCAGGCTAACACTACAGTGAAGTACTGAGGAAATGATGACATGAGTTTCTTTGTGCTATCTTTAAGGAACACGATAAGGTACGTGGATTCCAGTTCCTTGAAGATCTCTAGATGGTTTATTAACAGCTAAACTAGGACATACAATACAGAGCAAACTATATACAGAACCTTTGCCCAGGGTGTTGCTATGCAGAATGACTATGGCTTCTAGTCACATCACTACATCCAGGTACTGAGCTCATTCGCATGTAGAGTTCTTAAAGGAACCTCACTCTTAAAGCGATCATACAACCAATGCTGCCTTGTCGGAGGTGCAATTTTTCAGATTAGAGGCTATTAAACCAAGATCAAGATCCATTGGCACTATTCCAAATAAAAGCAGGGTGTTCTCCCCAGTGTTCTGCTCAATATTTATCCCTCAACCACCATCACTAAAACAGATTATCTGGTCATTACCTCATGGTTGTTTGTGGGACCTTGCTGTGCTCAAATTGGCTACCATAATTCCTGACATTACAACAGTGACCAGATGTCAAAAAGTAGGCCATTGCTGTAAAGTTACTTTGTGATGTATTGAGGTTGTAAAAGGCACTGTCTGAATGCAAGTCTTCTTTATTAAAAGAGGGAGAGCAGTAACATGTATTTTGCCATAAGTACACCTTTATTAGCTTGGAAATGTTAGATCACGTTGCCCAGTAAAGATGACTTATTTCAGACTGGAGTATTTCCTTATTTGTCCATCTGGGAGTAATGGATTTTGCTGAGTCCAGATTGACTTTGTGTCTCTCTCGCTGATGATCCCATCAATTATTACAGCTGCTGAGCGTGAGGAAATTTGCTTTGAATAAATTGCGTATTTTGTTGATGTCTGACTTGCATAAAGGTTGTTAAGCTATCGTGACTGGATACTGTGGAAAAGTGAAGGAAACTGTCTTGTTTCAGTGACTTGCAGCTTTTAGTTGTCAACTAAAGATTGCCACTGACAAAATCCATAAAGGTGTCTTTGGGTGAACTAGTCCTTCCTCTTGCTCCCTCTCGATCTTCCCCTGCCCCCACTTCTCTAAAATTAATGAATAATTTGGATGCTGAAAATAACTAATAGAAAAAAAGAACATTTGGGAAACATTAATTAAAGTGAATCTTATGAAAAACACCAACAGTGCTGCCAAAAATTGTTTGTTGCATCTCAGACCAGCAGAGTATATAGTCTCCAGAGTTTTCTCTCTCAAGAACTTGAAATGAATTTAATTTGTCTTTCATTCAAAGATTACATTCAAACTTATCCCTTCACTACGATTGCCTGTTATAAGCCATCATTCCAAATGATATCTTGCATTGTCAGTAAATAAGAGACGTTCAATTAGCTAGCAGTGAGATAAAATTGGAAATATTGTGTACTATCTAATATACAAGAGCTCAATGGTGATAATTAAGGGCTGATGTCAAATCAATGCAGAGGCATGCACTAAGCTTTTGAGAGGGGTAGTTAAATGCAACAGATGTGTGCTTGGACTTGCTCACTTTAATGTGTTTGTCGTCTGCTGAAAAAGGCAGAGGTGGGGGTAATAGGTACTGATTGATAATTCAAAAGTTATTTACATAAGTAGATATGTTAAGGCTAAAGAAATCAAGCCTCAGCATGAGACATTTATATGGTGCACTGAATTTCTGGGACAGCTAACCCCAAAAATTCTGGGAACAGACTTGCCCAGGGAAAATGTGCATGGTACTTAATGCTGATCTGCTGTATCTTGAACTTTATCAATACGGTTTTCATATATTTAACCAGAATTCAGCTGCTCTTATAGCAACCCCCTCAAAGTGCTCAAACAGGAACAAGTGTCTCGCAGGACACTTCTACAGGAGCATAGTACTCTAGATTCATTGCGGATGGTTTAGCAGCAACAGCTCGGGCAGTTTGAAAGCCACAGGCCCAAATTCAAAGTCACAATATAATCATTTTTCATCATTAGTCAGATTATATTGTATCTTTTCCACAGCAAATGTCTTGGTAGTATAGGTTCTGCTTGTATGGATTTGAATCAAATTTAGGCATGGGGATGTTGAGAGTCTCTCTTCTTGACAGTCTTAAGAGTCCTAATTAAAATGACTGTGGACATTTACAGGTCAGTTCTCAGCATGAAATCGCACGTCATTTCTTTAGAAAATCCTCTGTGTAACAAGTAATAGTGGTATTCTTCCCTGAATCATTTAAATTCTAGTTTAATCTTACAATGGTGTTTGACCTCTGCTACCCCAACTAAGAAATGGTAGCAGGAAGATAATTCTAAATGGAAGATTTGTACAGATATGGTGGAATTCTCCAGGGATGCTGCCCCAGCCACCGGGAGACACAATTTCTAAGTATAAGTAGCTCCCTTAAAACTTCTGCTGCCAAAATAAACAAATTTGTACTGTTAGTACTGTACATGCTCTGCTTAGGTCTTTAAGGATTAAGCAGTATAATTATAACTTGAATCTGCTAGCATTTCATTCTAATTTGTGTCTACTTGGAAGTCTCCTTAAAATAGAGCACTTGAATGAATAATTATACCAATTACTGCCCAGTGTGACTGTCTTGATTTTAGCTGACTGATTTTATTAAAAGGTGTGAGCTTGGAGTATTGTTGGTGGAAGTCTTGAATTAGGAAGCAAAATTTTAATGCTGGCTGCTTTACACATCCATGTTTTAGCATAAGGGAAATTGTAATGCTGTATTAATCTATTAATTTTCATTGGTAGTTGCACATTTTTATCTTTTCATTTATGTGCCCTAAATGATGTATCATTTACACCATAAAGATTAATGAAATTAATGGTAAATAGTACACAAATTTAGTGTTACTCTTTAGCCTAGCAGCAGCAAAGCTCATGATGTAATGTATGAATCATTGATGGTTAGAGATGCTGTGTCTTGTCCATTTAGAACAGTGTAATCTGTGAAACAGCCCAATTGTTTCCATAGCAATGGCGTCTCAACGTGCAACCTAATCCTTGGCAGTTTTAACATAATTTCTAGAAAATCTGAAGGCTTCAGCAGTACCACTTAAATGTTTATAAACCTGTTTTTCTTGCTTGCAAGAGAGAACAGTGGAATGATTTATTGCCCTGAATAGCTGAATCCAATCTTGAAAGAATTGGCTCCAAATATATTGCTGTTATTCATCAGATTGTGCTTACTGAATGAATATATGTGTATTCCCCCCCCCTCGCACCATCTTCACCCCGCACCCCCTTCCCCTGCACCCCCCCCCCCACCCCCTCCCTCTACCCCTCCCCCTTGCATCCCCTCCTCCCACCGGCACCATCCTACACCTGTGTAGGGGCCCCAACAACCCCACTGCCTTGTGGGCGTCTCGGGAGAGACCAAGGCTAAGGGAGTAAACCCTAACAGAAAATCCGGAGCGGAACCCCGTAGGCGGTCATGTGTCACCTTTGGCATGTTTCCGGCAGTTCCTGCAGCCATACTGGTGCCAAACGTCGTGTCCTGCACTCCTTTGGACCCCACCAGAAAGGCCGAGAGGGGGGTTTTGACGACTGGGCAACTCTCAACCTCCATAAATTTGCCCAGGCATGCGCCATGGAGAGGTCACTCCATAGTTGCCTCACAGCGACTGAAACAACACGGAAGGCAGCAGTTACAAATTTCTCTGCAGCACCTGTGGAAGAGCCTGTTACTCCAGAATTGGCCTTTATAGCCACTCCAGGCGCTGCTTCACAAACCACTGACCACCTCCAGGCGCCCATCCATTGTCTCTCGAGATAAGGAGGCCCAAAAGAAATATGTGTATTAAAACACTGCCCCAAGCATTCAGTTATATTAATTCTACACTTAAAAGTCTGCTATATCTTAGGTAAATTGAAGTAATGGAACTCATTTATAGCTGTTGTTGGTTTCCTACTGTGAACCGTTTCTTGTGCAGAGGAAAGGTTTTACACTTTATTTAGAATATGCTTCCCAAATAGTGAATATTTTAATTGTAGATGATTCTTATATTGATAACTTTCCTACAAATATACAGTAATTCCAAGATCCTAATGTGTAAAATGATCTGCCCAAAGCAGTAAGAATCTAGCTAATGGAAGACTAATAATATTGCATTTACACTGGGGTTATTTACAAATGAACTGAGCATTCATAATTCATAGTGTAATGCATTGGTGGGATACTGTCTATTCCTTCTGGCTACTTGACAATTTTGGTACAAACCAGTGTAATAAAGAAAATCTTCTGTGCTTCTTGTAACTAATTCTTCATATCTCAAAAATACAGAGTGACCCCAAAATCCCTGGATAACAAAGATTTTAAAAAATTCTTTCATGGATTGTGAGCATTGCTGGCGAGGCCAGTATTTATTGCTCATCCCTAATTGCCCTTGAGAAGGTGGTGCTAAGCTATACTTTTTAACTGAACGCTGGAGTGTATGAACTGGGTACATTGGCTTGCCCAAATTTCCCTCTTCATTCTGTAAGTGAAGTGTTTTATTTCTGCATGGTACGTCCTCAAACAGCCTGAGATCAGAAACTTGAGGTTCAGAAAATCATACATCCCATTTAGTGATGTGGCTTATGAATGCATTGCATCTTGTAATATTTGCTTCTGTATATCCCAGAAATATCATATCAATATTTAGTTATGTATTAACTTATTTGCAGGTTTATAGGTTGAGAAAAATCCTATTGTTATTGCATGCGACAACTGCAGATCACAAACTCTCTTAGTTTAGCACAATTCCTTTGTTGATCACACATGTTTTGTGGCCAATGAGCCATATCATTTGTAGATATTTTTCCCAATGAGAAACATTAATCTAAAACATTATTATATAGAAATTTAGGAAGAGGAGGAGACCATTTAGCCCCTTAATCCAGTTCCGTCGTCTGTGAGATCATGGCAAAAATGTGACCTAACTCCATATACCACAGTTACGTCTTTATATTGTTTTTCTGGTTCCCAGATGTTGGAAAGAATCACACATTAAACTTGGAAAAGGCTGGAGTCAGTCTGTTTATTACAGCACCATGCTGTCTGCTGTAGAACCTGATTCAACTGATTCTTGTGTTACACATAACATGACTCCCCAGTGCAGCTGTGAATGTGGCCCCCACTGGAACACTTACACATACCAACGAGTTCCTAGCAAATTAGTTCCTAACACTTTACAGATAGCATAACAATATATAACACCCACCTTTTCCCCAAATCCCTTCATACCTTTAACAAAAATCGATCAATACTAGATTTCAAGTTAACAATTGACCTAGTATTGACTGCCGTTTGCAAAAGAGAGTTCCAAACTCCTACCATCCTTTGTATGTAGAAGTGTTTCCTAACTTCACACCTGAAAGGTCTTTTCCCCAGTCCTAGATTCACTGACCAGTGGAAATAGTTTCTCTGTTTCTAGCCTATTAGTTCCCCTTAATATCTTGAAAGCTTTGATCAAATCACCCCCTAACCTTCCAAATTCCAGGGAATAAAACCCTTGTTTGTGTAATCTCTTCTCAGAATTTGACCCTGAGGGATTATTCTGGTAAATCTACGCTGCTATCCCTTCAAAGCCAAAATATCCTTCCAAAGGTTTGATGTGCAGAGTTATGCACTCTACTCCAGTTGTGACCTAATTGGGGCTTCGCACAATTAAAGCATGACTTCTACCCCCTTGTATTCTAGCCCTCTAGATATAAAGGCCAGCATTCCATTAACCTTTTTGACTATTTTCTGTACCTATGTATGATATTTTAATGATTTATGTACATGGACCCCCAGTGCTTCTAATTTTTTATTTTATTTATTATGTTATTCTTTCAGAATTCCTTTTTAAATGTTCAACTCCTTGGACTACTGTACCGTGGCAATTTAATCATTGCCCGTAGTTGTTGCCTCACTTGTTCTGTTGAACAGGTCAGCCACAAAAATGCTCCCAGTCCTCCACTGATATTGCATGTGGAATAGTCTTTTCTGCTCCAACCGCAACCCTTTTTATTGCCTCTGCTTGATTCTACTTTTGGTAATGGGAATTCATCATGTTTCAGAGAAAAGTTCTATTCAAACGGCAATTGGTTTTCTGTTTAAATTTAATAGTCTAAAGTGTCATCTAGTTTACTTGGCCTGATGTGATGAAATCGTATAAATGGTCTATATTAGAAAATGACGCTTTTGAGTAACAGATCAGCCTGAGAATAAATGCAAATCTCACACAGTAGCTGCATGTTACAATATCCTTTCACATCATTGTGTGTATTTTTTAAGTGCTTTCAACCAGCTGTCAAGCACCCTCTTGTTGAATTCAGATCAAAAAAGAAGTTTTGTTTTGGTGCTACTCCTGTTACGACCCAGTGAAAGAGGTCTAGGGGTTCCCTTTCAGCCTTCACCTGGTCTTACTGTAACAGGGTTTAATTTTAAACCGACCGTGTTTTTAACACCCCTTGGTGAATCCTTGTTCAACCAGGCAAAGAAGCCAGCACAAACAGGTTTCCTTAGGTTTAAAGAAAATAAATTTGAAATTTATTCTTCTTTGGCCTCCTTATCTCGAGAGACAATGGATATGCGCCTGGAGGTGGTCAGTGGTTATCAAACTTGAACTTAAACTCTAATTTTGTTGATGCCTAGGGATACATGGCACACCCACGCCAGCATGCATACGCGATACACACTTGCAAATAGAGACAGAAAAGAGCAGAAGAAAAATAAAGTAGAAAAGTTTGAGTCAGTATCTGAAGAGTTTTTGTTACGGTTCTTCAAGATCACTGTACAGTCCTTGATTGTAGGTAGATCTTGCTCATCATTGGGGCCCAGTCTTCTTAAACCTTGTTCGCTATAGGAGACTTTTCTCTCTTAGCATTCATGTGTTTTCAGTGGATTCAGAGGCTTGTGAAAAAGAGATGGGAGCAGACAGGAGAGATTTTCTCAATCCAGGAGCAAACAGTCTTTTTTTGAGTTCAAATTGTTTGTACAATTCAGAGAAACCCAGGCTGCCAATCAGGTTGGTCATGTGACTGACTGGTCTGACCATGTCTTGGAATACAGCGGTTTCTGGAATGCTCCTCTTACACACAATACTTAGTGATCAAGGTCCATTGTGGGTTGAGTGTGTCAGGGAATGGGCCTTTGTCTTTCCAATCACCGTCTGTTAATATGCAAATGCCTTTTCCAGCCACGGCTGATCTGTTTAACAAATTCTTTCTTCACTCCAGTAATAGTTTAAAATCAATGTTCGTGACAAAATTAATGTGCCTCATTCTTGGTTGGTGGGGGCCTTTCATGACACTTCCACACCCAGCGGAATGAAATGTGATTTGAGAAACGGTGCATTTCATTAAAAGGTTCGAGAGAAAATATAAGATACAGAAAAAAATCCATGCATTTCTCTCATTCATTCACAAATCCGAAAACTTATTAAAATGGCCCCTTTTTTAGCATCCCAATAAACATATGGTTCTTTTTTGGGGAAGTTTCTCTTCTGTTTGCCCATTTCCATGACTACCTCGGGTCTTTGTTCCGGCTCAGGTAATTTTTTTTCCCCCAGGAGAGTCAGTAGTGGGTGCGTCTATCCTTCAGTGATTTGGTGAGTCATGCAAAAGCTTTTGCTTTTAGGGGGATGATGGCTTTCTTTTTGCTGACTGCGGGGGAGGATTCTTTGCTAATCTCCCCTTTGTCCCAAAGGACTCTCCTGCCTGCAGGTATTTGTGCAGACTCTATTGCACTCCCCTGTGGAACTTTGACTAGGTGAGACATCACCTTCCTGGTTTCTCTGCCCCCTAGAGTTCTTCCTTTGCCTCTGCAGGTTCCTGTAAATACCGTTATCAATTCTGGTGGGCTGCTTCCAGTGTCTGCATTTACATAGGAGAATGTGGGGTCTAACGTTTCACATTTATCGGGGTTGTCTGACTGGACAGTACGTGTTTTCATCCGGGATTCCTTTCGGACTTCCTTTAACCTGACGTCTTGGTCACCTTTTCCCCTTCCTTGTCGAACCTTTTGCCAGCCTTGTGCCTGCCTGTCCTCGTTTGTTCTCGGCAGGGGTCCCTTACAGTTCACCAACCCTCTGCTGGAGGGTCCTCCTAACACCGGTACAGGACTTAGAGGTGCAGGTTTCACTGCAGGCTGGGGTTTCCCCTCAACCTGGCACATGTGGCAACTCCTGCAGTACTCCACCACTTCTTTGTGGAGTTTTGGCCAGTCAAACTGCTGTCTTATGCGGGATTAGTTGAGTTAGTTTTAACAATTTTTAACCCAGCCCTGAATTATGCTCTTCCTTTCACTGGGGTTACTCTGTCACAGCCTAGTTAACTCAAGCCACTTCAACTCTCTCTCTTCACATTCTTTCTGGAATATTCTTTCTCTCTCTCTCTCTCTCTCTCTCGTTCCTTCTCCTGTCTTTCTTTTTCTTCACATTCCTTCTGGAAGGCTCTTTCTTTCTCCCTCTCCTGCCTCGCTCTCTCTTTGCTGTCTCTCCCTTTCACTTTCTCCTTCCCTGTCTTCTAATTCAAGTTTCCTTTGTTCTATTTGTATCTTTGCTAGCGGTACCCTGTTTTGGTCTACTTCTAACACTGTTTCTGCTTCTTCAGCTTCAAGGGATAAATGGTTGGCCACTAGTCTTAGGTGTTCAGACTTCCTAGCCTTGCCACGTACAGTAATCCCACACTGCTCAGCCATTTTCTTCAACTCCTCCATTATCAGTGCTTTTAACTTATCGCTGGCTTGGGGAGCTACTAGTTTCAGTTGGAGACATGTTAATATTCAAGCACACACAACCACAAGAAAACCTGTATTGAAATCTTTACTCTTTTTTGATTGGGAACAATTTGGCTTCCCTCTTCCAATTTATCTCATTTGTCTGTGGGTCAATTCCAGACGCTAGGACCCAAATTTCTGTTATGACCCGGTGAGAAAGAGGTCTACAGTTCCCTTTCAGCCTTCACCTGGTCTTACCATAAGAGGGTTTAATTTTAAACATGCTGTTTTTAGCTCCCACTTGGTGAATCCTTTTTCTCTGCTTTCCAACTACAAGGCAAAGAAACCAGCACAAACAGGTTTCCTTAGGTGTAAAGAAAAGAAGGTTGGAATTCATTAAACTTGAACTTAAACTCTAATTCGGTTGACGCCTAGGAATACATGACGTGCCCACGCTAGCATGCATATGTGATACACACATACAAATAGATGCAGAAAAGAGCAGAAGAACGATAAAGTGGAAAAGTTTGAGGCAATATCTGAAAAGATTTTGTTACGGTTTTTCGAGCTTACTGTCGAGTCCTTGATTGTAGGTAGATCTTACTTTTTGTTGGGGCCCTGTATTCTTCTTAAACCTTGTTCGCTGTAGGAGACTTTTCTCTCTTAGGGTTCATGTGTCTTCAGTGGATTCAGAGGCTTGTGAGAAAGGAATGAGAGCAGAATGGAGAGATCGTTTCAATACAGGAGCAAACAATCTTTTTCTGAGTTCAAATTGTTTGCACAATTCATAAAACCCAGATTACCAAGCAGGTTAGTCATGTGACTGACTGGTCTGACCACGTCTTGGATTACAGCAGTCTCTGGAATGCCCCTTTTACACACAATACCTGGTGATCAAGGTCCATTGAGGTTGAATGTGTCTGGGAATGGTCCTTTGCCTTCCAATCACCGTCTGTTAATATGCAAATATCTTTTCCAGCCATGGCTGATCTGTTTAACAAGTCCTTTCTTCACTCCAGTAACAGTTTAAAATCAATGTTCGTGACTAAATTAATGTACCTCATTCTTGGCAGGTGGGAGCCTAGCATTACACTCCTTTTGAGAACCCTTGAATACAACTTTCTTTCTTCACTTCAGGCGCACTAGAATATTGTCAGCATGTGGTGCTTGACAAAACAGCCAACTCAATTGGCAACCCACCCACCACCTTAAACATGCACTCCTTCCACCACAGGCACACTGTGGCAGCAGTGCATACCATCTGCAAGATGCACTGCAGCAATTCGCCAAGTCTTCTTCAATGGCACTTCCCAAACCCACGATCTCCACCAACTAGAAGGACAAGGGCAGAAAGTGCATGGGAACACCACTACTTCCAAGTTCCCCTTGAAGCCACACACCATTCTGACTTAGAAATGTATCATCATTTCTGCACAGTCGCTGGGTCAAAGTTCTGGAACTCCCTGCCTAACAACATTGTGGGAGTACTTTCACTCGATGAACTGCAGCAATTCAATAAGGCGGCCCATCACCACCTTCTCGAGAACAATTAAGGATGACCAATAAATGGTGGCCTTGTCAAGATGCCCACGTCCTGTGAATGAATAAACTAAAAAAACTTGCAAAAGTGAAATTTAAATGACTCTTTTTGTAAGCATTTAGAAGTGACAGGTAGGTTTGTGAATGGGGAAAGGGGATCTAATAGTACAAGACTGTGTTGCACTTGCATTCCAGTCTTTCCCTTTATGCACAAAGCTAATGGTCTAGGCTTCACAGTTGTGCCACAGAGAGCCGCAAAGCAGATCTTGTGTTGGTGACGGATCGTAAGTTGTGCAGGACAGCACATCAGAGGCTGAGCTGGATTTGCAGCTTCCCTGAGTTTTAGATTTTATTTCAAACCATAAATGTGATTTGTAATACATTTTTATTAACCTTGTTGTAACTTCTTGCCTCATTGTTTGCAATGTATTCTTCTGGATTCTCATGTGTGCTGCAGATCTCTTCAATTTACCATAGCACAGTTTATTTAAATGTTAACCCTAGAGAGAACAGAAGATAGGGATCACCGGTGAGATATTTTCGGAATGTGAGAATCTTATCTGAATTTCAGACATGGGTCACTGAAGACATATGTTTGTTGTGAATGAATATTTATGCAATGGGATTCTTTTAACAGTTTTTGGAATCTTCATTGCTGATGAAAATAGTTGATGGTTGGGTCGGGTATAATGTAAATTTGCATTCTGAAGTTGATCAGACTTTATTTACTTTTGAACTAATTTGGAAGTAACTGGCTGCTTCTTAATATGGACCATTCTTGGGTTCCATTACTGGAGGCAGTCACGTGCTAATTTGGATATGTTGTTAAAGCTTGCATTACCAGGGTATGGTAGCATAGTGATTATGGTACTGGATTAGAAACCCAGAGTTTACAAATTCAAATTCCACTGGGGCAGGTTGTGAAGTTGAATTCAATAAATCTGGTCACTTGTGTGCTGTCACCAGAATGAAAGCTGCAAGATTTTTGTAAAAAAATCCAATTGGTTCACTAATCTTACTAAACCTGATTTTGGCCTACATGTAACTTCAGTCCCCATACTGTATAATTAACTATTAGTGTCATCGCGGTAATTAGAGATGGGTAATCAACACTGCCTTCTCAGTGTTGGGTACGTCTTGAGAATGATGAAAAATGTATACACAGGTTGGTGTTAAACTCTTTTTTTCCCCATATTTTGTACCATCTTATTTAATGCTGCATATCAGCTATGCACCATTATTTCTTTTGATATTTGATCCACAATTCATTAAAGTTGTGACTCGATAAATGCTTTTTAAGCCATATAATTGGAACTCAATAGTGAGATAAATTTCACTGCAGTCTTCATTTTGCACAAAGCTGAATTAAAGTTGCTATATTTTGGAAGTGGGTTTCTTTCAAGCCCACTTCTCCACAGATGATTGAATTTAATATGTATTTGTGTAGAATCTTAGTTTCACCCAGGATTAGTTTGAAATGTTTTTAAGGTTGAAAGCTAATATTGTTGGCTATAGGTGTGGGGCTGGCTGCTGAAAGTTGTCTCCCTCCACTTGTTTTAAACGCAGTGAAATTTTTTAGGAACTTCCCTTCAGTTTTTTCCCTTTGTGTGCTTGCATGCAAAGTAATTTACCCCGCAACAGAATATTCATTTTACAACATGGCAAGAGATTTGTATTTGCAAATTTTCTTGTGGATCTAATTATAAGATTAGATGCAAAAGATTTAGAACGGAGATCAGAGGGATGTGAAGCTGTGGAATGCAGTACCAGAACTGATAATTGAAGCAGAGACCGTAGATTAGATAGGTGGTTGAAGGAAAGAGGGATAAAGAGATATGGGAACAATGCAGGCATTTGGGATTAGAACTGCTGCTTATGTGAAGGACATGCACCAATGTGGTCTGGTGGGCCCAATAACCTACTACTTTGTTGTAACTTCTATGTAATTCTACCTTTTGGGTGCGAACTTGGAGAACCTTCTGATCTTTAGCCCTTAATCAGAAGCAGTAGTTGACATTTGTACTCTCAATCAACCAAACACCCTCTGGAGATGGGTTTGCTCGTCTCGATTAGGATTATCTGGAGAAGGATAAACAAGCAAGGGTGACGAGTACCTGAGCATCTCAGGAGCTTAATTTGTAGAATTTTTGGAAATGTGCTGTCACCCTGATTGAAACAAAATAACAGATACAGGGTGCTGAGCTTAGAGGGCTGCTAAATGTAAAAATAACCACATTACTGGAAAGGAGCATTGTAGTGAATTTTGTTAAAAACCTTTTCTGCATGTGGTCTGCTGACTCACAAAAGGGGAATGAGATATCAAGAAAATAGCCTCTCCTATGAGAACCTCAATATAAGCTCCATATTGAAGTCTGTAATGTGCATTAGTGAGAATCTGGACCATTCTGTACCCCCTTCACTTCACACACAAAACAATTGCATTCATTTTTGAGCAGAGTTATGTAATTTTTTCTTATGCTGAACTTAATCGTATGTTACATATTTCTGCAAACGCGACATGAAATCGTGTGACATTGATCACAAGTCGTGGGAGTCAGTTGCCAGCGTTCGCCAGAGCTGGCGGGCAGCCATAAAGACAGGGCTAAATTGTGGCGAGTCGAAGAGACTTAGTAGTTGGCAGGAAAAAAGACAGAGGCGCAAGGGGAGAGCCAACTGTGCAACAGCCCCAACAAACAAATTTCTCTGCAGCACCTGTGGAAGAGCCCGTCACTCCAGAATTGGCCTTTATAGCCACTCCAGGCGCTGCTTCACAAACCACTGACCACCTCCAGGCGCGTATCCATTGTCTCTCGAGATAAGGAGGCCCAAAAGAAAAAAGAAAGAACATATTTCTACACAGCACAATGTTTTGCATTTTACCACACAACCTAGAAGGATCTTAGTCTGTGAACGGCCTTCCCACCCTGCCACCAATTGAGGCCCTTAACTGGGTAATTAACCCCCAATTAAGGGCCTCTTCCCACCACAGCTGCAATTACCTGTGCGGCAGGCGGCCCTATCGCCACACAGGAAGCACAGCACAAAAAATCATGCGGGCTGCGACCCAGCTCTGGGGTGGAGGGGGGGGGGGGGTGCGCGTGGAGGGGAGGGTCCCTTGTTCAAAGGCAATGTCTGAAAGAGGGACCCAGCACAGGGAAGTGCTGTCCCGCTGAGGGCCATCCCCCTGCCCTTGCTGCTGACAACTCCCCCACCCCGCAAGACCCCTCCTGCCCTGACTTACCTTCAGCCTGGCTCCAGTGCCGTTCCTTGGTGTCTGGTAGCTGCAGCTACAGCAGCAGCCACCTCCTCCGCAGTGGCGCTGCAGCTGCTGGCCTCTGATTGGCCGGCAGCTCTGCAAGGCCTGGACTTCTGCCGACGGGGTCCTAAATCTGATGGAAAGCCCGCCGCTGTCCAGTTCAGTGCCTGATTGCCACTAAATTCAGTGGGCATTCTGTAAAAGAGACGATGTAGGAATCTCAGCATCGGTTTGCCCTGACGTCAAGAACCCTGCTGCCAGTATAATATTCCCCTCCCCAATCTGCATTTGGTTCAAAACTCTGTGCAGTAATCCACTATTGCTGATCCATCTGATTATTTCTAATTATATACTTAATCATTTTTTTGCTTATGGGATTTAAATGAGTGGTTTCAATTATCTATAAGCAAGCCGTGAAAGGAACCATTTCTACTCATTCTCCTGTGAAATGGAAACTTTTCTTCCAACTTAAGAAATTGGATTAAATTGCTTTAATTACAGTATGTCTCACAATCATCCCAATTCATTCTTTGCTATAACTAAGAAATGCTGCTTTCTAAAGCACCGTATGTGTTTTACTGAAGTATGCATACAACTATTTAGGATTAAAATTGTCTTTCATGTTCTGAAAGCCCACAGCATGGAAATTCCCATTGGCTTTTAGTGAGTTAAGAAATAGTCTTGGCAAATGTGGGTATTAGTCGTTCAAGTGGACTTAATACTGGGATTGTGCCTGCTTCATTGCTTATTGATGCTAAACTTGATGTGTATATCTTGGGCAGGATTTTCCCTGTGGGCTTCCGAACCCTGCCATCATGTTCAAATGGGGGTCAGAAGCCAGCAATATGTGGGGAATAGTTACCCGGCTGTGATATTCCCCAGATTGCCAATTAATGGCCGGGTGTGCAGTGGGTTGGTGCTGGGGTGGGCTAGCCATCCAATTAGGGATGTTGGGTGGGCTTTCGAAGCTGGGGGGGGACGGGTGTGGGGGGTGAATATGAGGCCATCCTCCACTCGGAAGAAGCAGCAGGCTTCCTTTTCAGGTGAGTGAGGGAGAGGGTGTCTCTCCAACCTTTTAGCTTTAAATAAAAAATTGGTCTCATTATGGAAGGGGAACCCCTCCATAGGGCAACCTGCAGCTGAAGCTAGGCAGGCAGGGAGGGCCTCTAAGCCTGACTGAAGTTCTGGCCTACTACCGGCCTGCTGCCAGGAGGCTGCTTCCAGGCAGCTACACTGTGTCCCGATGCCTCTCAGAACCTGGAGGCCGACTGGAAAATTCCTCCGACATTAGACCCTAATAGGCCTTTACAAGGTCAATTGGCTACCCATCACTTAGAAAGATGGCCTGAGGGCGGGATGGAGCCAGGAAACCGGCACACTGGCTGGTGGTGCAAAATTACATACCCGCCCACCTCCATGCTTGCCCCCATTGGGGCCTAAAAATTCAACAGAGTGTGTCTCCCTGAAGGAGATAAACTTTCATTCCTGTTGGTTCCCAGCGCATGTAGATTAATTCCATTATGGTGCCTAATCTAGTTTCTAAATGGCTCAAAGGGGCCTACTAACTCTGTAATCCTACCTGATATTAATTTAAGTGCTATTCTGCATGCTCCTGATGTATTAATTTTTAACTATTGGGAGAGAGAGCTCTGCACATGGACATGTGGGCAGGATTAAAAAAGAAAGTAAAAAACAAACTTACATTGACACGGCGTCTTTCACAACCTATAGAATCGTAGAATGATGATAGAACAGAAGGAGGTCATTCCCCAGCTTCTCCAATCCATCCATGTAACTGAAATCCTTCATTCCTGGAACTATTCTCGTAAATCTTTTCTGCCCCCTCTCCAATGCCTTCATATCCTTCCTAATGTGCGGTGCCCAGAATTGGACACAATACTCCAGTTGAGGCTGAGCCAGTGTTTTATAAAGGTTCATCTTAACTTCCTTGCTTTTGCACTCTATGCCCCTATTTATAAAGCCCAAGATCCCAGATGCCTTTTAAATCACTTTCTCAACCTACCCTGCCACCTTCAGCAATTTGTGCAAATATACCCCCAGGTCTCCCTGCTCCTGCACCCCCTTTAGAATTGCACCCTTTACTTAATATTGCCTCTCCTCATTTTTCCTACCAAAATACATCACTTCATACTTCTCTGCATTAAATTTCATCTGCCACTTGTCTGCACATTCCACCAGCCTGTCTTTGTCCTCTTGAAATCTATCCTTATCCTCCTTACAATTTGCAATACCATTTTGTGTCGTCTGCTAACTTTGAAATTGTGCCCCTTGCACCCAAGTCCAGATCATTCATGTACATGAAGAAAAGCAGTGGTCCTGGTACCAAACCCGGGCAACCCCACATCCCATGAAAGAATAAAAAAAATTGGCCCTATCCCTCCTCTTACTTCTTTGGCCTCCTTGTCTTGGGAGACAATGGGTAAGCGCCTGCTGGTGGAAAGTGGTTTGTGGAGCAGCGCCTGGAGTGGCTATAAAGGCCAATACTAGAGTGACAGACTCTTCCACAGGTGCTGCAGATAAAATTGGTTGTCAGGGCTGTTTCGCAGTTGGCTCTCCCCTTGCACTTCTGTCTTTTTTCCTGCCAACTGCTTAGTCTCTTCGACTCGCCACACTTTAGCCCCGCCTTTATGGCTGCCCGCCAGCTCTGGTGATCCCTGGCAACTGACTCCCGTGACTTGTGATCAATGTCACAGGGCTTCATGTTGCGTTTGCAGACTCTTACTACTCTTTTTCTATTTATAGGCCGACAGAAAACTTTGATTTTCCTTTTATATTGGCTGCCAGTCTCATACTCTTTCTTTGCTGCTCATATTTGTTCATTTCTCTGCAAGAATTGAAAGCAACAACCCAAACTTTTAGTTTGTTTTCAACCAAGAATTACAAGAGAACAAATTGATGATTCACTCAAAAGATTGTTATGCTTAATGGTGCTAGTTTATTTGTACACACGATTACATATCTAAAATGATTACAAAAAGTGATTGCAGATTTAAAATGTTGAGGAAAGAAAATAATCATTAAAAAAAACAGCTGCTTTGTTACTTTACTCCCAGCAAATGAATGCTTCAACAGTTGTTAGTCTACTCACAGCAAGTAAATTTTTCAACAATATCTAGCAATAGAATGTTCACATACGTTACCAGCTAATCATACAACCATCCAAGGTGGCTATTCCCATTGATTATAACTTCTGTTCCCGGTTATAAGCCGGACTTCTTCTCCTTGAACTCAGTTGACAGCAGTGCTGGTCTCTCGCCCCTGCAGTGAAGTCTCCAATACGTTCAACCTTTTATACTCTTGTTCAGGGGATGGGGTTAGTTTATTATGTTGACAGGCCACACTATCCTATGAAGCTTCTTTTTAAAAGCATTTACCCTATTATATTCTGAGCTCTTTGTTTAAACCATAATTTGAATCCATCCAGAAAACGGTCCATCTTTCTTGCACTTTCTCTAGTGATCTTCCATTATGTGAAGCCCCTTGTAGTCAGTTTTCCAGAAAAAGATGTTTGTATGTTGTTGGAACACGGTGCTTCATCTTATCTAGGTCCAAGGTTTAGTCTTTCTAAACTGAAGCACTAGTGTCTCTGGCTGGCTGGTATTATTTTTGTTGCTTCCTTGATAGTATTTGTTTTTGTCTCTTGGCTTAGTTCAGCAAGTTTTATTTTAAAAGACTGACAAACCAGCATTTTTTCCATCAGCACTATTTCTAGCTTCCTAAGGCAAGCTGATTGAATGTCAGGCTTAAAAATTATGTCAAAAAGTTTTTTGCCCTAGATCTCCTCTGAATTTTCTATGTTGAATCTCATTCTCACTTGTATTATCAACCTAACATCTGCCATACACACCCTTTTTCTGCTTCATCTTACTCTCTATCTATTTCATCATCCAGGGAGCTCTGGCTTTGCTTACCCAGCTTTTCCTCTCTTTAAAGGCAGCCCATTGTTTTGTTACAGCTCTGCCTGCCAATCTCTGATTTCAATTTACCTGGACCAGATCTGTTGTCACTCCACAGAAATTGGCGCTCCTCCAATTAAGTATTTTTACCCTAGATTATTCCTTGTCCTTTTTCATAGCTAACCTAAACCTTATGGTATGATCACTGTTCCCTAAATGTTCCCCTATTGACACTTGATCCACTTGCCCCACATCATTCCCCAGAACCAGATTCAGCAATGCCTCCTTCCTCATTGGGCCACAAACATAGTGATCTCAAAAATTCTCCTGAACACACTTCTCTGCCCTTTACACTATTATTATTCCAGTTTATATTAGGATAATTCAAGTCCTCCATTATCAATACTCTATAATTTTTGGACCTCTGTAATTTATTTTATTCTTTCATGGGATGTGAGCATCGTTGGCAAGGCCAGCATTTGTTGCCAAACCCTAATTGCCCTTCACAACTGAGTGGCATGCCATGCCATTTCAGTGGGCTGGTAATTGCTGTGGGTCTGGAGTCACATGTAGGCCAGACCAGGTAAGGACAGCAGATTTCCTTCCCTAAAGGACATTAGTGAACCAGATGGGTTTTTACGACAATCAATAGTAGTTTCATGCCACTATTACTGAGATTAGCTTTCAATTTCAGATGTTTTTATTCATTAATTGAACTTATTAATTCAGTAAATTTAAATTCCACCAGCTGCCATGTTGGGATTTGAACCTGTGTCCCCAGGGCAAAGGCCTGGGCCTCTGGATTACTAGTTCAGTGACATTAGCACTTCGCCAATGTCTCCCTGCAAACTTGCTCCTTTATATCTTTCCCACTAGTTGATGGCCTATAGAATACACCCAATAGTTTTATGGAACCTCTATTGTTTCCAACTAAATCAATTCTGTCCTTGACCTCTGTAGGACATCCTCTCTCTCCAGCACTGTAATAGCCTCCTTAATCAGTACTGCCACTCCACCTCTTCCCAATCTTTCTGGAGCACCTTGTATCCAGGAATATATAGTACCCAGTCCTGCTCTTTTTTGAGCCTGGGCTCCATTATCGGCAAAACATCATATTCCCATGTAATTACCTGTGCCTTCAGCTCACCAATCTTATTTACTATGCTTTGTGTCCTAACATATGTGCACTGTAAACCTAATCTGGACCTTATTGCAATCCCTCTTGGTCTGACCCCACCTAATACCTTCATATTTTTTACTCTAGTGCTATCTGTCTCTTCTAATCCTTTGTGCACCTTGTTTCTCCTTTCAATTACTACATCCTGGTTGCCATCCCAAGTTTAAACCATCCCCAACAACCTTATGACTCCCTAAAGTGCTTCACGACTAACGATGGCTATTCCTAACAAGATCAGATGGTGAGTATCAGGCCTCCCTGCTCCTTTCAACCTTTTGGCAGAAACAACTCCAGGCTGTCATTTGGAAGGATGTGGGCCTAAATGTGGGAATCAGGTCTGGACTTTGTTCTTTGCACCAGGTAAAACGATTTAGCTGGGACAGTCAAAAAAAATCACGAACATTCAAAATAAAGAACTCCTGCAAATCACCAACACTTCATTCAAGCAAGGAATGTCAGAACAGGCCTTTAAGACGTGACACTGTCCTCAAATTTCCAATGTGGTAGCAGGCAGTATTCACTCAGAAGATACAGTTTGAGCTACCACACAGCTTGATCCAAATAGAAAATTTTAATATCATTTGGTCATCGGTGAACTTGTTTTGCCCTGGTTCTACCACTCCCCAGGAAAATCTACTCTCTGAAGTTTACAATGAGTAATTTTTGATGAATTTACTTGCTATGTTCTTTGACTGATGCAGGTATAATAAGAATATTAGGAATAAGCTTTAATGGATAAAGTGATCAAAGCATGAGCTCTTATCTTTGAAAGAAAAATCAAGATTTCTTGCCAAATAAAATCAAATATATTTGCATTTAGATAATGATTTTCCTGCATCAAATATTATTCCCATTTTCCCTTCTTTCTCCTCGTAACATCCCTTCCACATTCTGCATCATTACCTGTCCAAGGGAAAAAGTACAATTACTCCCTAGTACCTTACCCTAGACTTTGCAGCCTATATAGTGGGCATCACAGCCAAGCCCAACCCCGTTCTCCTCTGACTTTCACCTCTACGTCTAGCATATATCACTCCATGATTGAGAACCATGCCCAGTAATCCCCAGCCTAACCCAGATGTGCTGACATCAACTACAGCTTCCCTTGTTCTCATCAGCTAATTAAATACAAACCAGGAATTGAACCTGGGACCTTTGCTGATCTGCACAGTTTAGTTACTCATCTGGGTAATTTCACAGTGGCATCATATGGAGATTTTCTTGGCCGTTTTACCAGGTATACCATTTCCTCAACTGCAGATGAGTTCTGCAATTCACGCATATAATCCTTTTATGAATCCCACATGTCTTGTCAGCAGTCTGAGAAGAAATTGGGGTGGATCTTTTTGGCGCGAGGCACTTTGGTGTGGTGTAGATGGATAAAATATCAAAGTATAATGAACATGCATCTTTCTCTTCCTATTCATCTGAAAAAGATCATGCTGTTGTAGCAGGTATTGTTGGCTTTCACGTGTCTGTTCTAATAACGTTAGTGGAGCACTTAATATAACAGATAAGAACTTACAAGCAATGGTGGCTGAGCCTTACTTTTTTGTGGAATTAATCTGATAATTTAGTTCAACTACAGGTTGAGTAGCTTTCTAACAATTTACTAAGACCTCATATATCAATTGCAGTGCTATGACTGGCCCAAGAGTGTTGAGATCTGAGGGATCTTGTGAAGCACTACAGATCAGCGTAGGATATCAAACAATAGCTGATTTCATCATGAATGTCAACACAAGCTGGCACATTTTGTGCTTTGGGACAAGCTTGAATAAAAATGGTTGTCAACATTTTATAAAAGCAAAATACTGCAGATGCTGGAAATCTGAAATAAAAACAGAAAGTGCTGGAAATAGTCAGCAGTTGCGTTTCTAACCTTTGCCAGTTCTGATGAAAGGGCACAGACCTGAAACATTAACTCTGCTTCTCTCTCCACAGATGCTGCCAGACCTGCTGACTATTTCCAGCACTTTATACTGGTACAAGAAAGAACTTAAAATAACAGTAACATTTACTTATGTTTATATAGCGCCTTTTATGTTGAAAACTGTCCCAAGGTGTTTCACAGAAGCATACCCAGGTGAAGAATTGATGCTAAGACAAGGAAGAAAATATTAAAAGGGGTGACTAAAAATTTGGTCAGAGGTAGATGCTATGTAGTGTCTTAAAGGAGGCAAGATTTAAGGAGAAAATTACAGAGCTTAGGGCCTGGATGCTGAAACAAGGCCACCCATTGGTGAGGCAGATGGAATGGGAGTGGACTAGAGGTCAGAATTGGAGGAATGCAGAGTTCTCTGAGGGTTATTGGGTAGGTAAGAAATTAGAAAAGGCAAGACCACAAAGATGATGGTTTTAAATTGGGCTCATTGGGGGAGCCAATATAGGTCAGCATGCACAGGGGTGATGTATGAGTGGGATTTGGTGCTCTGGCAGAGGCAAAAACCTGATCGGAGAGATTCAAAGATGGGCACTGATTTAGGAGGTGACTGTGTGTTCAAGAACATAAAAACATAAGAAATAGGAGCAGGAGTAGGCCATTCGGCCTCTCAAACCTGCCCCGCCATTCAATATGATCATGGCTGATCTGCCCCAGACCTCAACTCCTCTTTCGTGCCAGTTCCTCATAGCCCTCAGCTCCCTGATGGAGAGGGAAAGGGGTTTGGAGATGGCGAGGTCTCGGGTGGGTTTTCTGAGGAGAGAATTAATGGTTTGAAAAGTAGACAATAGCTGAGGAATGGGAGCCATTTACAATGTCGGTTAGCATGGGGCTAGGAAGGGAAGGGATGTTGGTTGTTCAGAAGTTTAGTTAAAGTAAAATCAAGAGAGCAGGATGTGGATCTCATGTGCAAGGTAAGCTTGGATAGTCAGGAGGGAAGATAGGAGTGAAGCTAGAGTAAGTCTCTGGTTCAGGGCTCAGGCTAGGGGGACCCTCGGTGAAATTGAAAGGACAGATACGGCAAAGATAGCTGAACAGATGGTCTCAGTCTTGGAGACAAAGAAGTCCATGAGCTCCTTTCGCTCGTTAGAGGTGAGGGATAAGGGACAGGGAGTATAGTTTAGGTAGATGCTTTGTCGTGGCAAAAAGAAGCTGAGGGTCGTCTATTTATTCACGGAATATCCTGGAATTGTTGATGGCACTGGCAGAGCAGAGCAAGGCTCAAAAGTGCCTGATGTGGTCCAGTCAGATCTGGTAATGGACAAGTTAAAATGTCAAGTTGAATTGCTAACATCATTCTCCTTTGCTTTCTATTGATTAATCAAATATAGCTATCTTAATTATTATATTAAAAGGCTTAATTATCGTATGTCTAGAATAAAGATTTGGTATCAGATTGTACAATGTTTTCATAATTATATCTGTAACATTAACAGAAGATGCATGGAAACACTATCACCTACAAGTTCCCCTCCAAGTCACACACCATCCTGATTTGGAACTAAATTGCCATTCCTTCACTCTTGCTGGGTTAAAATTCTGCAATTCCCTCCTTAACGGCAGTGTGGGTGTACCTACATCACATGGACTGCAGCGGTTCAAGAAGGCAGCTCACCACCACCTTCTCGAGAGCAATTAGGGATGGGCAATAAATGCCAGCAACACTCTCCTCACAAGAATGAATAATGAAAAAACTGTAATCAATGGATATGTACTAGACTTACTGTGATTCTCTGAAGTAATGAAGCCAAAAAGACTTGCAGGTTGGTAGGTAAATTGGCCATTATAAATTGTCCCTAGTATAGGTAGGTGGTAGGGAAATATAGGGTCAGGTGGGGATGTGGGAGGAATATGGGATTAGTGTATGATTAGTATAAGTGGGTGGTTGATGGTCGGCACAGACTCGGTGGGCCGAAGGGCCTGTTTTAGTGCTGTATCTCTAAACTAAACTAAACTTAAAATTCCTTTACATGATCATAGGTGATAAATTTGCAGGACAGAATTTAATTATGCTATGGAAATATTTTGAGGAACTACTTAAAAGAGAGGGAAGCTGACTAAAAACATTCTCAAATAGATAGACTGTGAGGAGTTTTAAATGCTTGAAGCAACGAAGCAGCAATCTGAAGGGGTTTAAGGAGAAGCTGCAGAGAGTAGTGTAGAGGCAGCACTGCCCTCAGTGGTGGTGAAAAGAGGGGGAGATGGGCGTGAATGTAAGATGAGAGAGAAGGTGTGGTGAGGCCATGGAAGGATTTATAAAGAAAAGTTTTGAATTGTGAGGCAGGGAACAAATGGAAATTGGCGAGTAATGGAAAGCAAGAAAAAGTGTGGATAAGACTGAAGGACAGAAAGGCAGGTGTTGTTGCAGAGGTGTAAGTAAACATTCTTGATTTTGTACTGTTTCACAACCGTCGTTTTGCTTGAGCAATTCAAATTACTTGCCAATATTTGACAGAAATGCATTGTATAACATTGAACATGTGACTTGATCACATAACCTGTTAGTAAATTGAGCAACCATGAATTCTCCCAGCAAAATAAGAGTTAAGAAAAGAACTTGCATTTATTTAGCACCTTTCATCATGTCCCAAAGTGCCTCACTGACAATTAAATACTTTTGGGACAGGATCTTCCATGCGGGCTTCAGGACCCTGAAGTAAGGGTCAAATGGGGGTCAGAACTCTGCATTGTGTGGGGAACAGTTACCCGGCTGTGATTTTCTCCGAATTGGTCAATGAGTGGCCAGAGGGCAGGCTCGCCATCCAATTAAGGATGGTGGGTGGGCTCTCAATGCTGGAGGGGCCAGTATGAGGCTGTCCAGTTCTGAAGAAGCAGCAGACTGCCTTTTTAGGTAAGAGAGAGAGAGAGAAACAGCACCGCAAGATGGATGCGCCCTTTCTCCAACTTTTAAAAATTGTAAATAAAAAATAGACTGAGCAGCCGGGCCACTATTATGGAGGGGGAACCTCTCCACAGAGCGGCCAGTGACAGTAGATGTGGCCAGGCTGGTGGGACAGTCTCAAAGCCTCTGTGACGGAAACCACACCTGCCAGATGGAAATATATTAATTTTGTCATATGGAACATTATTTGAACGCTTATTGGACATTGAACATAACTTGTTTTAACAAGACCACAGAACAGTGGCTGAAAACGTGGCTGCACATTTGCATTCTGAAAGACAGTTGCATGGAGAAACAATGGGAGTACTTCTGGTTTCAGTTAGCCAGATGGGTTTTGTCAATCGTGATGATCAAAAGACATTGAGAGTCATTGACTGTGCAAGAGCAAGCATTCCATCCCCCCCACCCCTCCCTGCAGGAGAGGCTCTTTCAAACAGGGAGCTAGTCACATGACTAACCTGCTGGCCAACCTGGAGCTTTTTGAATTATGATATATAATATATAATCCAGTTCTGATGAAGGGTCACTGATCTGAAACGTTAACTCTGCTTCTCTCTCCCCAGATGCTGCCAGAGCTGCTGAGTATTTCCAGCATTTCTTGTTTTTATTTCAGATTTCCAGCATCTGTAGTATTTTGCTTTTATTAGATTACTGTTTGAATTATGCCTGATGCAGAAAGAAAGAGACCACAATTGAACTTCAAGGAGGAAGGTCTCCCTCTCGCTGTCTCTCTCTCTCTGTCTCACACAAAGTTCCAGGGACCCACGGAAGTAACTTAAGCCTCAAGAAAGAAAACCAGCGAAACAATTTGAAAGTGTACACTGGGCCCTAACGAGAACTGCAAGACTTAACTTTAATCAAAGACTTTACATCCAACCCAAAGCCGGAAACTGAACTCCATCTCTTACTTCAATCCTTTCCCCTTTAATTCTTTCTCCTCCTCTTTCTATTTGCGCATGTGTTTATCGCGTATGCATGCTAGCATGGTTGCGTCATATACTTTTAATAGTTTTAACTGAGTTGGAGTTTTAAGGTTAATAAACTTACACCTTTCTTGCTTAAATATGAGATGCCAGCTGGCGGCACAAATTTTCTTTTATATCCACCGACAAGGTAAGCTGGATCCTCAGTTTAATGTCTCATCCAAAAGGTAAACACCTCATATAAGATTATATGCTGATCAAAGGCTCTGGAGTGGGGCTTGAACCTGAAGTCTTCTGTCTCAGAGACAAGAGTGCTACCACCGAGTCAAAGTTTAATATCCTTGAGTTGGCCAGTTAATGGTTTTCATCACCTATTCTCTGCATATGTACGACTTTAAATGTGTGCTGGCATGTGTCAGCACTTTAATGCTATAAGGCTTTTGTTCTTAAGATTTTTATTGCAGCAGTTCGGTACAGGGTTTTCAAAAATCTATCAAATTCTGAGCTACTTAAGAGATTCGGTGACTCAAAGTTCACTCACACCATCTACAAAGGTGTTCCAGTAATACAAGCAGAAGAACAGATTTCCTTTCATGGGATAAGAGTTTTCTGAACATTATTTTTGGCTGTTCTTGAAACAGTTCTTGTCTTGGTGGCTGAGTTTAGCTTTTGTTGGCCAATTAAAATGAAGCACAGGGAACTGGTCCATTTTTGTGCTCTGTGGAAAAGCTCCATCCTGTGCATACTTGCTCATTCTTTTTGACATTCTGAATACTTCCTGGCTTACATTCTCTCTCTCTCTCTTCCTCTCTCTCTCTCTCTCTCATGCACATAGTCTGTTGTATATTTTATTTTACAGCAAGAAATCGAGAGATTTATTGTTTCAAGAATGCAATCATGCCTTGCATGTTTGTTATTTTTCTTTATGCTGTGGTGCCACACTTCAAGATGTCAACTGATGTATAACCTGAAGGAAAAACCACTTTATGACATGTGACCTGGAGTATTACAAGATTATGTTATCGATGAATGACATTAGTCTTCATTATCATATAGCCAGCAGTGCTAATGATGCTGTGTTCAGTACTTCAATGAATGTGAAGCATCCATAAGTAAAGTGTATTCCTGGTTCCAGATAGTATACCTGTATTTCACATGAGGAAACATCAGCAATGGAGCTAATGCTTTCTTATTCCTTGAGCGCTTTATTTCAATAAATCCTCTTATTGTTGAGTGGTAAATTATTGGAAAACATGGAACATAAAAATATTATACAGTTTTGCTTTTGTTTGAGCTATCCCTTAAACTTGATAAATACAACACACAATCATCAATTCTATTCAGTTCAAGTAGTGTGCGCATAAGCTGTTCTAAATAGTGTGAGTGCATGCAGGTTTGACACTGGCCTTTCACTACCAAGAGCTGAATTTAAATCCATCATAGACCGATCGATTGCAAGTCTCCTTTCAAAAATGAGTTTTATTCTCAACTCCATGCCTTGGGCCCAAAGCACCAAACATCCTCTAAATTGGGCACAAAACTGGCAGTTTCATTCGCAGGATGACTGAGATGCAAATTGGTGGCCTCGTGGCTACTCTTGTAAAACTGTATTTGAAGCATTGCAGGAAGGAGCGTGAAGGAGTTAACCAGGTGAAATCTGGTCTGGGAATACTTCCTGACGGTTACTGCTTGAAATGCATGTTGCCTTCCTCAGTACTATGATCCCTCACTTTGAATAGTGAGGGAATTTTAAAAAAAAGTGTTGGAGATGCCACTTGTCTGTATTTCTAAGTCAATAAGGTGAATAACCAATTGATTTTGAAAATCTGTGGAAAGAAGTGCAGTGGGACACAAATACAATACAAGATTTAGGCCTTTATTTTGGGACTTACCTTTTAAATACATTTTTGTAAATGATTGTGGAATTTGTTTTTTAGTCACTTTTTGGAAAGAAAATTTATATCGCCCTTTCTGTGCCTGTTAATGCAATTTAAAGGAATGTGACGAGTATGAAAAATGTGGATTTTGTCAATGCGTGATTATCTCAATATTTGTTATTTCTTGACACATCTGTGAACTGGGTTAGTGGTTTATTATTCAACAAAGATTACTTTGAAGCAAACAGCTGTCACTGAAGTATAATTTAGAGAAATGGCTGCTTTGATCTACCGTACAATTGGCTGTTGAAATTTTACAGAAAAGAAATAAAGAGCAGTTTCTCAAACAAAATGAGGTGTGAACTGAATATGTAATTTAGAGCACAACTGCAAAACCGCACTCCCATTTCAGAAAAATCCTGGATTATGAAACAAGTTGATGAAGCAATCCTTTTTGAATAATGCTTCAATGAGATCAGGCTTTTCCTGCATATAGCACCATTTTAATGTATGCTTACTCTTTATGGCTTTTTTTATTCATTCACTGGCATCACCAGTAAGGCCATCATTTATTGTCCATCACTATTTGCCCTTGAGAAGGTGGTGTTGAGCCAGCTTTATTTAATGTAACCGAGTGGTTTGCTCAGCCATTGCTGAGGACAGTTTAGTCAACCATATTGCTATGGGTCTGGAGTCACATATCAACCAAGGCTGGATAAGAATGGTACATTTCCTTCCCTAAAGGACATTAATGAACCAGATGGGTTTTTACGACAATCTGGTAATTTCATGGTCAGCAAAACTGACACTAACTTTTTGTGAAAATATTTGAATTTAACTTCCCCAGCTACCATGGTGGCATTTGAACTCATGTTTATGGATTTAACCCAGTAACATAACCACTATGCGATGGTGACAAATAAATAACAGAGCACACATGAGGAAAATGGTGTCAGCAATAAATCTATCAAACCGTATTTAACTTAGTTTTTCCCTTGCTTGTGACTCTAGGCCACACATGTCCCAGTGGCCGAGGCAACAGACACCAGTCTTCTCCCAGTCCTTTATCTGCTCTGCTCTGCAGCAAGTTCTGCGGAGAAGGGGAAGGGGGTGTACAGGGGTGGAGGGTACCTATCCTCCTGATATCTTAAAACACTGACAGTGCTGTTTTGTAATGAACTGTAAGGTTAGCATTCATTTTTAATGCTCCACAAACCAATAGCCACAGTTTCACTGTGCAATGTGGTAATTATTTATGTTTCTTTTCGCCCTACAGTAAAAGAAGCCACAACAAATTTATGCTTTTGGACAGAGATACATGACTGTGAGGAAATAAGCCATAGGGTAAAAAAATGAGGTTTGATTGATGTATAGGAAATGCATTTTAATGCTGCCCATCGGATATTCCTTAGGATGTATTTTGAATAAGCTCTATTAAAATATTTTAATTATGTTGTATTTGGTACAACGTTACTACCAGTGACATACAGGATTTCCTCCCTGATTTTCTTCTGAGTTAACAGTCAAATGCTGTGGAATTTTCAACACAACTTTTTCAGAATATTTTTGTGAATGGATACATTAGTCATGCACTGCAGATAGTTGATGTGTGGTTTCAGAAGCATCAGTTTGAAAGCACATAAATACAGAAAACATTATAGTAAAAGCCCTCCTGAGAGTGACTAAAGCTTCGAAGAAACTTTGGAAATTCTCCAGGGTATATTCTCAGAGGTATTGGTGCACTTTTTCAGATTCTGCTAACGTAGTATGGTGTATACACTTTATTTTAGTGGACCATTAACCTCAATCAGTCACTTAATGGACAGGAATGTTTCCTTGTTTATTTCATATTTGAAGTTAATAATAAAAAGATCAATTTGATGAGCAATATTTGTAGAATTGGATTTATACATTGCCTTATGTTTTGTGCATTCAGAGGGGGGGGGGTAAACGTATTAACCCTTTCATTGACACACATTATATTTAGTTTTGAATAAAATTAAATCCAGATAGTGTATATGAGTAACTGTTATGTTTTGCTAAAATTGAATAATATCTCAATTTTGCATTATTTTCAGAATGAAATGGTTGCTATCCAATTAGGATTTCAACAAATAGAAAATAAATATAATCTAACAGAATATCTAATAACTTTCTGGAGCAAATAAACTTGTGTAGTTGTGTATACCGACTGTTAATTCGACAGCATCTATTTTCTGGTTGCTCTTGAAACCCCAAGCTTACATTACACTACAGAGTAGAAAATATTGTTGGCAATATTATTATATGTGTGCTTAACATATTAGTACCAAATCCTCCCCTCTGCTTATTTTAACAGAGATGTCAACCCATTTAAAATGACATCGCAGGTGATAATTTCTTCCCTCACTAATGAGAGAGGGCGCAATTATAGATTTAGCTTTCAGTAATGAAGCTGGGCAAGTGAATGAAGTAACAGTGGGTGACCATTTTGGAGATAGTGACCATAATACAATTAGTTTTAGCATAATCATGGAAAAAGACAAAGATAAAACGGGAGTAAAGGTTCTAATATAAAAGCAAAATACTGCAGATGCTGGAAATCTGAAATAAAAACAAGAAATGCTGGAACCACTCAGCAGGTCTGGCAGCATCTGTGGAAAGAGAAGCAGAGTTAACGTTTCGGGTCAGTGACCCTTCACAGATGCTGTGAAGAGGAGGACTGTGAAATAATAGATAAGCAAAGCATAATGGGAGAGGAAGTGATTGAGCGTTTGACATCCCTGAAAGTGGATAAATCGCCAGGACCAGATGTTTTCCATCCCAGACTGTTAAAGGAAGCCAGGGGGGAAATAACGGATGCGCAGAGGTTCATCTTCAAATCCTCACGAGATGCAGGCGAGGTACCAGATGATTGGAAGTCTGCGAATGTTGTACCATTGTTTAAAAAGGGTGTGAGGGATAAGCTAGGTAATTATAGGCCAGTCAGCCTGACCTCTGTGGTGGGTAAATTGTTAGAATCAATTCTGAGGAATAGGATAAACTGTCACTTAGAAAGGCACAGATTAGATTAGATTAGATTAGAGATACAGCACTGAAACAGGCCCTTCGGCCCACCGAGTCTGTGAGATTAATCAGGGATAGTCAGCATGGATTTGTTAAGGGAAGGTCATGTCTTACTAACTTGATTGTTTTTTGAGGAAGTAACAAGGAGGATTGATGAGGGTAGTGCAGTGGATGTGGCTTACATAGATTTTAGTAAGGCATTTGACAAGGTCCCGCATGGCAGACTGGTCAGTAAAATGAAAGCCCCCATGGGATACAAGGGAAGGTGGCAGGTTGGATCCAGAATTGGCTCAGTAACAGGAAACAAAGGGTCGTAGTCGACAGATGTTTGTTGTGAATGGAAAGCAGTTTCCAGTGGTGTTCCACAGGGTTCAGTGTTTGGTCCCTTCCAGTTTGTGGTATATATTAATGATTTGGACTTAAATGTGGGAGGCATGATTGGGAAATTTGCTGATGACACAAAAATTGGCCGTGTGGTTATTTGTGAGGAGGAGAGTTGTGGTCTCCAGAATGATATCAATGGTTTGGTTGAGTGGGCGGAAAAGTGGCAAATGGAATTCAATCCTGAGAAGTGTGAGGTGATGCATTTGGTGAGGGCAAATAAAGTGAGGGAATACACAATAAATGGGAGGATATTGAGAGGGTTAGAAGAAGTGAGAGACCTTGGAGTGCATGTCCACAGCCCCCTGAAGGTGGCAGGACCGGCAGATAGAGTGATGAAGAAGGCATATGGATTGCTTTCCTTTATTGGCCGAGGTATGGAGTACAAAAGCAGGGATGTAATGCTGGAGCTGTATAAAGCGCTAGTTAGGCCACAGCTGGGGTATTGCATGTAGTTCTGGTCACCACATTACAGGAATAATGTAATTGCTCTGGAGAGAGTACAGAGGAGATTGACAAGAATGTTGCCAGGGCTTGAGGGTTGCAGCTATGAGGAAAGATTAGATTGGTTGGGGTTGTTTTTCCTGTAATTGAGGAGGCTGAGGGGTGACTTGATTGAGGTGTACAAAATTATGAGGGGCCCGGATAGAGTAGACAGAAAGGACCTGTTTCCCCTGGTGGGGAGGTCAGTTACCAGAGGACACAGATTTAAGGTGATTGGTAGAAGGATGAGAGGGGACATGAGGAGAAACTTTTTCACTCAGAGGGTGGCGAGTGTCTGGAATTCATTGCCAGGAATGGTGGTGGAGGCAGAGACCCTCAATTATTTTAAAAGGTACCTGGACATGCACCTAAGGTGCTGTAACCTGCGGAGCTATGGACCAGGTGCTGGAATGTGTGATTAGTTTGGGTGGGTAGCTTATTTGGCCGGCACCAACACGATGGGCTGAATGGCCTTCTTCTGTGCTGTATTTTGTTCTATGTTTTATGTTCTAAGATGGCTTGAATGCAACAGGGTAATTTAGTGGCAGAAATTTGGATTTTAACTACAAAGTTGAACCTGTATTGCAGCTGCAGTAATTGACATATGCAGTGTTAGCACTCTGTAAACTTAAATTCGAAAGAAATCCAACTCCATTATGTGCACAAAGCAAAAACAAAGTAAATGGGAGAACTGTTGATTGATACTTAACAGATACTTAGCTCTGAGTGCCTAAAGTTTAAACTTTGCAAAACACGTAGTTGAAACCACTATGTTGCTTGTCGGTACGCAGGCATTTGCACATGTTATTGCACCAAGTTTCAACTGGGCCAGTTACAATACTGTCACCATTCATAATTGCAGTTGCTTTCCAGCACCCTGAGTTAAAGGGGTATGAACTGAGACTGCAAATGGCATGTCCACATACAAAAATAAATAGCTTAATCCTCATTATTCAAACTTAGCTTTTATAAATTGACTTATTGAGATTGTTTGAAATCTGTGCTATATTTAATATAAATTGGCATTCAGTGAAATAAGTTAATTCCTTTCTTTAGGTCTGTGTTTGTTTCTGATGCAGCAATTTGATTTTGACCACTTGCCTTGGCACCATCCTTCTCCTATTCCTGTTCATTCAGTAAGCTTGTCACTGCTGACTTGAATGTTTCAAGTGTTTCAGCATTGACCAGTAAAATAAAAGCAAAATACTGCAGATGCTGGAAATCTGCAATAAAAACAAGAAATGCTGTAAATACTCAGCAGGTCCGGCAACATCTGTGGAAAGAGAAGCAGAGTTGACGTTTCAGGTCAGTGACCCTTCATCAGTTCTGATGAACAGATATTATTAGCATTGAATTTTTTTTTTCATTCATGGGATGTGGGTGTCACTGTCTATGCCAGCATTTATTGCCCATCCCTAATTGCCTTTGAGAAGGTGGTGGTGAGCTGCCTTCTTGAACCGCTGCAGTCCATGTGAGGTAGGTACACACACAGTGCTGTTAGGAAGGGAGCTCCAGAATTTTGACCCAGCGACAGCGAAGGAACGGCGATATAGTTCCAAGTCAGGATGGTGTGTGACTTGGAAGGGAACTTGCAGGTGGTGGTGTTCCCATGCATTTGCTGCCCTTGTTCTTCTAGTTAGTAGAGGTCGCATGTTTGGAAGGTGCTGTCTAAGGAGCCTTGGTGAGTTGCTGCAGTGCATCTTGTAGATGGTACACACTGCTGCCACTGTGCGTCAATGGTGGAGGTTTGTGGATGGGGTTCCAATCAAGCGGGCTGCTTTGTCCTGGATGGTGTCGAGCTTTTTGAGTGTTGTTGGAGCTGCCACCCATCCAGGCAAGTGGAGAGTATTCCATCACACTCCTGACTTGTGCCTTGTAGATGGTGGACAGGCTTTGGGAGTCAGGAGATGAGTTACTCGCCACAGGATTCCTACTCCCTGATCTGCTCTTGTAGCCAAAGTATTTATATGGCTACTCCAGTTCAGTTTCGGGTCAATGGTAACCCCGAGGATGTTGATAGTGGGGCTTTCAGCGATAGTAATGCCATTGAATGTCAAGGGGGGATGTTTAGATTCTCTCTTGTTGGAGATGGTCATTGCCTGGCACTTGTGGGGCATGAATGTTACATGCCACTTATCAGCCCAAGCCTGGATATTGGCTGGACTGCTTCAGTATCTGAGGCTTCGCGAATGGTGCTGAACATTGTGCAATCATCAGCGAACATCCCCATTTCTGACCGAATGATTGAAGGAACGTCATTGATGAAGCAGCTGAAGATGATTGGGCCGAGGACACTACCCTGAGGAACTCCTGCAGTGATGTCCTGGAGTTCAGATGATTGGCCTGCAACAACCACAACCATCTTCCTTTGCGTTAGGTATGACTCTAACCACCAGAGAATTTTCCCCCTGATTCCCATTGACTCCAGTTTTTCTAGGGCTCCTTGATGCCATACGCTGTCAAATGCTGCCTTGATGTCAAGGGCAGTCACTCTCATCTCACCTCTTGAGTTCAGCTCTTTTGTCCATGTTTGAACCAAGGCTGTAATGAGGTCAGGAGTTGAGTGGCCCTGGCGGAACTCAAACTGAGAGTCACTGAACAGGTTATTGCTAAGCAAGTGCTGCTTGATGGCACTGTTGATGATACCTTCCATCACTTTACTGATGATTGAGAGGAGACTGATGGGGTGGTAATTGGCCGGGTTGGACTTGTCCTGCTTTTTGTGTACAGGACATACTTGGTCAATTTTCTACATTGCCGGGTCGATGCCAGTGTTGTAGCTATACTGGAACAGCTTGGCTAGGGGCGCAGCAAGTTCTGGAGCATAGATCTTCAGTACTGTTGTAGGAATATTGTCAGGGCCCATAGTCTTTGCAGTATCCATTGCCTTCAGTCGTTTCTTGATATCACGCGGAGTGAATTGAGTTGGCTGAAGTGTGGCATCTGTGATGCTGGGGACTTCGGGAGGAGGCCGAGATGGATCATCAACTCGGCATTTCTGGCTGAAGATTGTTGCAAATGCGTCTGCCTTATCTTTCACACTGATATGCTGGGCTCCCCCCATCACTGAGGATGGGGTTATTTGTGGAACCACCTCCTCCAGTTAGTTGTTTAATTGTCCACCACCATTCACGGCTGGATGTGGCAGGACTGCAGAGCTTAGATCTGATCCGTTGGTTATGGGATCGCTTAGCTCTGTCTATTGCATGCTGCTTACACAGTTTGGCATGCAAGTAGTCCTCTGTTGTAGCTTCACCAGGCTGACACCTCATTTTGAGGTATGCCTCGTGCTGCTCTGAGCATGCCCTCCTGTACTCTTCACTGAACCAGGGTTGGTCACCTGGCTTGATGGTAATGGTAGAGTGGGGGATATGCCAGGCCATGAGGTTATAGATTGTGGTTGAGTATAATTCTACAGCTGCTGATGGCCCACAGTGCCTCATGGATGCCCAGTTTTGCATTGCTAGATCTGTTCAAAATCGATCCCATTTGACATGGTGATGTTGCCACACAAAACGATGGACGGTATGCTCAATGTGAAGATGGGATTTTGTCTCCTCAAGGACCTTGCGGTGGTCACTCCTACCAATACTGTCATGGACAGATGCATCTGCGGCAGGCAGATTGGTGAGGACGAGGTCAAGTATGTTTTCCCCTCTTGTTGGTTCCCTGACCACCTGCTACAGACCCAGTTTAGCAGCTATGTCCTTTAGGACATGGCTAGCTCGGGCGGTAGTGGTGCTACTAAGCCACTCTTAGTGAAGTCCCCCACCCAGAGTACGTTCTGCACCCTTGCCACCCTCAGTGCTTCCTCCAAGTGCTGTTCAACATGGAGGAGTACTGACTCATCAGCTGAGGGAGGGCAGTAGGTGGTAATCAGCAGGTGGTTTCCTTGCCCATGTTTGACCTGATGCCATGAGACTTCATGGGGTCTGAACTCAATTTTGAGGACTCCCAGGGCAACTCTCTCCCCACTGTATACCACTGTGCCACCACCTCTGCTGGGTCTGTCCTGTCGGTGGGACAGGACATACCGGGGATAGTGGTAGCAGTGTCTGGGACATTGTCTGTAAGGTATGTTTCCGTGAGTATGACTATGTCAGGCTGTTACTTGACTAGTCTGTGGGACAGCTCTCCCAACTTTGGTAAAGCCCCCAGATGTTAGTAGGAGGACTTTGCAGGGTTGATAAGGCTGGGTTTGCCGTTGTTGTTTCTGGTGCCTAGATCGATGCTGGGTGGTCCGTCCAGTTTCATTCCTTTTTATTGACTTTATTGAGTGGTTAGATACAACTGAGTGGTTTGCTAGGCCATTTCAGAGGGCATGTAAGAGGCAACCACATTGCTGTGGGTCTGGAGTCACATGTAGGCCAGACCAAGTAAGGACAGCAGATTTCCTTCCCTAATCGACATTGGTGAACCAGATGGGTTTTTACAACAATTGACAATGGTTTCATGGCCATCATTAGACTAGCTTTTTTAATTCCAGATTTATTAATTGAATTCAAATTCCACCTTCTGCTGTGGTGGGATTTGAATCCATGTCCCCAGAGCAATAACCTGGGTCTCTGAGTTACTAGTCCAGTGACAATACCACTCCACCACCGCCTCCCCAAATGCTGCTTACAGTCATCTGTCCAGTTGTCACTAATCTGTGGACCTCTGTTGAATTTTATCATTTTGCTTCACATAATCTTTACCATATTATTTGGTGTCAATAACCCACTTACAATGTCAAAATTAGCAATTATTATTTTGACCGTTAGGCCTCTGTTACGACCAGGTGAGAAAGGGGTCTAGGGGTTCCCTCTCAGCCTTTGCCTAGTTTGACCGTAGCAGGGTTTAATTTATAAAAACTCTGTGTTTTTAGCTCCCCCTCAGTGAATGTTTGTTCACTGCTCTCCAATTTTAAGGCAAAGAAATCAACCAGACAGGTTTTCTTAGATTTCAACAAGAAAGGTGTAAGTTTATTAACCTTAAAACTCTAATTTGGTTAAAACTACTATGAATATGCAACACGACCGCACTAGTATGCATACGCGATAAACACACATACAGATAGAGACAGAAAAGGAGAAAGAATAAAGGGGAAATGTTTGAAGCAATAGCTGGAGGTCATTTACTGTCCTTTGAGTTCGATGAAGAGTCTTTGGTTGCAGTTAAATCTTGCCGTTTCATTGGGGCCCAGTGCACGCTTTCAAACTTGTTTCAATGCAGGAGTCTTCTCTCTTGAGGTTTAAGTGGCTTCAGTGGATCTGGAAAGTCGTGAGGGAGAGAGAGAGCCAGGGAGAGAGACCTTCCTTCTATTTTGTCTTCAAAGCAGTCTCTGTCCTCAACTGTCCTGTGAGCACAATTCAAAAACCCTGGGCCAGCAGGTTGGTCATGTGACTAGGTTTTTTCAACAAACTCTCCTGCGTTTTTTGTGGATTCTCCATCTTAGCAGACCCCATCAGTCGGTGACTGGGGGTGGGGAGGTGGGGGTGGCAGTGGTGGTGGCGTGGGGGGGTCGGATGGAATGCCGGCTTGTTAAACTTTCATTGACTGGTGATCAAAATCTATTTGGGTTAATTGGATCAGGGTGCTGTTCCATTGTCTTTCCAGGCAACTGTCTCTTAGAATGCAAATGTTCCCAGGCAAACAAGTCCAGCAACAGTTAAAGTTCAGTCCAGCAACAGTTAAAAAATAATGTTCATATGACAAAATTAATATGCCTCAATCTTGGCAGGTGGGGTCTTCATGACACCTCTCTGGAAGAAACTTGTGATAACTGCCATCTTTTACTCGTACCTGACCAAAAAGTCCAATCATCTTGGTTTGTATGCAATTTTACTTCAGGTTCAATTCTTGTGTAAGGGCGTCTGATCAAACACCATATGAAAGTGATGATGCTTAATGTTCTGTGTGCTTGTCATCACCTAATCTGCTAGTCCGAAAAAGATTCCATTAGATTTGTGGGACACAGGTTAATTTTCATAAACTCATGTTCATTGTTAATCAATCATAAATAATAACCAGGCTTGCCATACAATATCATGCTGTCCCTCTGTGAGCTCATGCAGATGATTATCCATTGCCGTTCTTCCATTAAGATCTTGGTGCACCTAATCATAAGATCTCAGCTTTGACCTTTCACATGGTCAATACTAGCTGTTATCTCCAGAACAAGCCATATTTGCGTAAGGCTGCCATGACATGACTGATGATAAACTGTTCTCTCTACTCCAACAAGAACAGTTTAGCCAATTATTTCTTAATGTAGGCATTGCCACTTTAAAGGCTGACTTCATTTTAATAATAAACAAAGAAAAATTGGTTGCATGTGAATGGATTTTTGGAAAAGGGTAATGGGCTCAATCGACATAACTTTGACATATGGCGAATATATTTAAAGCCTGCAGTGAAACCCCCCGTGTGCATCCAATAAATTTCAAATCCATTTACAGCATATCGAAGTTACCATGTCCTGCTGACTTCCATTTATTTTTAGTGTTCATCATGTATACATGCTGTAGATGCAAGTTAATTAAGCCAAACTTTACATGCAAGCCAAAAAAGATTGTTCCAACATCTGTCTTATTACGATGCTGGAATTTGTTCATAGCACTGTAACTATACTGGAACTAACTATTACCAGAGTATATACTTCAAATGAGGTCACAGGCAATATCATGACCATTTATTTTCTGCAGGAGACCTGTAACTTGCATATCCAATAAGAAACTCAATTTCCTTAAGATATTGTATGCAGTAAAGTACTGAAAGACCGATTAACAGTAATTAAATCAGAACAGTTTTCTTATATACTAAATACATAAGTATTTTCTGTCATTAATTTAGTTCTGTGGCTGGCAGGTTGTTTGCTATTGGAAATGCTATTTTTCTGTTGTTCCACAGCTTTTGCTATCCCCTCCCCAAACTGATTGCAAATGAAGATTCCTCCACATTTCCCCTTGTTCAATGACCAAGAAGATAAAATAATTATCTTTATAAGCTAACCAAATTCATTGTTCCCCATGATGGTTTTTTTGGCAGTATAAAGAGTGCAGATCTTAATGGAGGTTGCTATGGTTATGTCAGGAACAAAGGGGCCATCTTGCTACTTTAATTATAAGGCTGAATAATAATTATATTTAGCAAATAACGTATCTGTGCAACATTATCTCAAACATCGGAGTACTGTCGCCACCTTTTTAATGATTTTCAGAATGTCTCTGACTGGAGTAAGTCAGAAGGGGATCAAGGTGAATGTTTTCTCATTTTCATTCTTCTGGTTTTGAAAGAATTTGTCTTTGTGGGACAGTGAGAAGGGGATGTTATTTATTCAACAAACATGATATGTAGATTTCAATATTCTGATCTTCATAATTAAGTCGCACTACATTTGTTTCGGTCCCTCTCTTGTGTTGCTGCAAAGCTTATTCGTTGTATGGGATTATAACAGCGTAGGATTGCAGTTTACTGTTGGAAATGGCAGAAATAGTAATGCCTTGGGTTGCTAGGGAACACTTATAACAAATGAAGAGTCCAGAACATGGCACTTCCTTCACATTATTGTACATAGCCTTTGCCAGCATTAGATGATATGACTATGTACGTGGGCACTGTCAGGGTGAAACACAAGTAGGGTTTGTTTATTTTTGGAAGCATGAATAGCATATTGGAGGTTGCAGGTTGGATAACATCCTTCCATGGATGTGAAAATATGACCAGCACATGACCTCTTGCAGATAAAGGGAAAATGGACCTGTCACCAACAATAAGGCCAGGCGCAACACAACTTTGGATGTATTTACTGAGGCTTTCATTTGGTTACAGAAGATGTGCATCATTTTTATATGATCTGACTGTGTTGGATACCAGAAATACTAGCTTTTCTGGCCTGCAGCATTTTCTTTTACTTCAATAACTTCAGTTAAGCAGCCTAGTATTGCACCAGCCTCGACTTTAATTTCTGTGCTAAATAAACCAATAGGTTGCACATAAACTTTATTGACCTGAGGTAGACTAAAAATGCAACACTTCCAGAACTACTGAACAGACAACAGATTGTATCCAATTGTTCTTTTTACCCAAAAATTATTTTGCTGTATGTCGAGCATTATCACATCTTGGTTTCACCAGGTCACTGAGCCTTCCTTGCTTTTGGGCACAATTACCACAGATGTCTTGAAATGAAACAAATGCATTAGGAAGTGGGTGAAATCTATGGCTGACATGAAATATCCATAGCCTTCAGAGAACATTGTAGGGACTTATTGCTTCCTAGCTGTAACAAGGGATAGAAAAGCTGTATTGTGTCAGCTTGTAATTGGTTATTTAAGTTTGTATCCATTCAGGGTGTTCTCTTTGAAATACATTCTGAAGTGATTAACGTCTCAGTCAGCCAGGTTTTAATTTCCACAAAATATCCACTTTGGGTGTTCCTCTACCTAATTAAAAATAATGCAAAAATAATGATTATTAAAATATTCTTGATAACCAAATATAATGTCTTCATTTTATAATCTCGAAAAATAACTAACTGATGTGTATGTGTAATAATGCGCTCTACTTAATGTTACGACCAGGTCAGAAAGGTGTCTAGGGGTCCCTCTCAGCCTTCACCTGGTCTTACCGTAAGAGGGTTTAATTTTAAACACACTTTGCTTTTAGCACCCCTTTGGTCAAACCTTGTTCACCGCTTTCCAATTTTAAGGCAAAGAAACCAGCACAAACAGGCCTCCTTAGGTTTAAAGAAGAAAAGTTTGAAATTTATTAAACTTAAACTCTAATGTGGTTGACGCCTACGGATACGCCCATGCTAGCATGCACACACGATACACGCATGCAGACAGCGACGGAACAGAGCAGAAGAAATAAAGTGGAAAAGTTTGAGTCAATATCTGAAGAGTTTTTGTTACAGTTCTTTGAGCTCACTGTAGAGTCCTTGATTGTTGATAGATCTTGCTTTTTGTTGGGGCCCAGTATTCTTCTTAAACCTTGTTTGCTGTAGGAGACTTTTCTCTCTTAGGGTTCATGTGTCTTCAGTGGATTCCGAGGCTTGTGAGAGAGAGTTGGGAGCAGACAGCAGAAATCCTCTCAATCCAGGAGCAAACAGTCTTTCTGAGTTTAAACTGTTTGTACAATTCAGAAAAACCCAGGTTGCCAAGTAGGTTAGTCATGTGACTGACTGGTCTGACCATGTCTTGGATTGTAGCACCTTAGCAGTCTCTGGACTGCTGCTCTTACACACAATATCTGGTGATCAAAATCCATTGAGGATTGAATGTGTCAGGGAATGGTCCTTTGTCCTTCCAATCACCGTCTGTTAATATGCAAATGTCTTTTCCAGCCACGGCTGATCTGTTTAACAAGTTCTTTCTTCATTCCAATAATAGTTTAAAATCAATGTTCATGACAAAATTAAAGTGCCTCATTCTTGGCAGGTGGGGGCCTGGCATGACATTCATTAAAATCTTGCAATTCTGTATTTTAGAAAAAAGTCCTGCTTTGCTGTGTTCTTTGTTGTTTAATTCAAAATAAGGAAAATTATATTTCTTTAGTGCAAAAACAACTTGAATTTATTAAGAGACTGTAATTGTTTTAATCTTCTAAAAGCTCTTATTCTGGTAACTTCTTTATTTGTGCAGCAGTTTTCAAGTATGACACACTGTACTTCAGTTGAATGCACATTCAAATCTAATAATTAGAAGTCATTGCGTAATGATCTGCCTTCAAGGTTCAATACAATAGAGACTTTGTGTCTTATTGTGGGATAATGTATTTTCGAAGCATATTAGTCATTACATGGAATAAATGGATTATTCCACACCCTTTTCACATTGCAAGAAAACAAAATCATTAGGTTGAACAAGAATTGCATCAATAAAAAAAACTATTGTTATTCTATACATCTGAAATCCTAGGCCGGTGAAGACATTCAGGAAAGATCATAGATTAATTGCCCTTATTTATTTTGTTTATTCCTTCATTCCACTGTTACTCTTCCTTTGCCCAACTCTAAATGTTGTGGTGTCATGAGACTTTTATCTTCACACAGCTTCTCCCCTCTCCAGAATCAGCCCGTCGTCTTGGGATTAAATGGTTGGGTGTATTGTTACTCCTTGCATACATCAGTGGTGTGAGCAATTTGCAATACTGAATGATTCACAATACTATCAGGCTGTTACAAATAAACATGCCAGAGATAAATCCAAATAGGAGTTGATATTATCTGTTTTTAAAAAAATTTTCCATCAAATGCCAGATTTAATTTTAAAAATGTGAACAATGGACTCATGTCTGCTGCAAGGCATGACTCCAACAACATCATACATTCATTTATATTGGTTGAAGGAATAATTCTTGTCTAATTTCTAATTCGATAATCCATCGCTTTTTGTATTGTCTATGGCTTTCATTTGTTGTTTTCATTGTATGCTCGATCATTTAGGGATATCTTTGAGCTTAAATGCATCTATGCTATTCACCTCAACTACTCCGTGAGGTAGCAAATGTCACATTCTAACCAGTCATTCGGTGAAGAATTTTCAGTTGAATCTTTATTGATTTTTGTATTCTTCACATATGGAAACATTTTCTCAATGTCTACGCTATTAAATTCTTCATAATTTTAAAGGTATCGATTAGCTTTCTATTTTCTAGAGAAAGAAGAATTTCTCAGCACTGGTTTCACACTTTCTTTGCATCTTCTCTTGCGCCTCTATATCCTGTCATAGATTATGTGAATATAGCATGTACATTACTTTTATCAGTACAACTTGCATTTATATAGCACCTTTAATGTAATAAAAAATTCACTGAGGTATGAGAAAAAATTGCATGCAGAGCTAAAGAAGGTCTTCGGAGGGATGACCAAAAGCTTGACCAAAGAGGTGGCTTTTAAGGGGGTCTTGTAGGAGGGCAGGGAATTGGAGAAACAGAGGGGTTTAGAGGGGAAATTTAAAGAGGATGGGGCCTAGATGGCAGAAGACACAGCTGCAAATGGAGGTCAAAAGCTACAAAGAGGACATGAGGGATATTGCATCATTGGCACTGTCACAGTCATATTATTGACTTTGTTTAGTGCTGTTTCAATGCTGTGACAAAGGGTACAAACCAGGTTTGAGTGACTGAAACAGGGAGTTGAAAGAAAGATGGACATGAACTTGGGAGGCAGTTCACATTCCAAGACACTGGAAAGGAAAGGGAGGTTGGAGATTGAGCGATAGTTTGCAAAGGTGGGTTTTTTGAGGACTGGGCTGGTGATGATGGTGGTTTTCAAAGGGAGGTGAATAGTACCCAAGAAAACGGAATCATGTACAGTTGGCATGGAGGCCAGGAAGAGAAGTCGGATGGTCAGCATTTTAGTGGGAATAGGGTCAAGGGAACAGGAGGTATATCTGCTGCTACAAAGTTGCACTGATTAGGAACATAGGAAATAGGAGCAGGAGTAGGCCATTCGGCCCCTCAAGCTTGTGCTGCCATTCAACCAGATCATGGCTGATCTTCCACCTCAAAGCCATTTTCCCTCACGAATCCCATATTCCTTAATATTGTTAATATCTGGAAATCTAACGATCTCTGACTTGAATATACTCAATGACTGAGCGTTCACAGCCCTCTTGGATAGAAAATTGCAAAACCCAGCTCATCATTAGTGAGTCAGATTATAACTTTTCTGTATGTTCACTGAAATTATACAGTTTATCAGGTCATATCTGGCCTCATCCTACCAACTATGTTTGCTCGATCTGCCTTTGAAATGTTTGGAGAGGCGAATGGGGCCATGTGTGAAACAAATAAATATCTGGTTCAGATCATATGGGGTGCTATTAATTAATGGCTGGGTTATGCTGTGCTGTGGTTATGATATTTTGCAGAATGGGCACTGTGCATAGTGTATGCTCAGATTGCATACAGAAGTGGCTAGCACTGCTGTATCTGAGAGAATATGCAGGGCAGAATCCTAAAATTTGTTATGGGGCTCAGCTTTTATCACCTGGACCTGGTACAAGTGTTCACACGTGAGTTTTCATTTTGAATACAAGAGAGGTAGGAATATAGCGGCAGGTTACCAAAACAATACTGAGTCTGTTCCGCCTGCAGCAACAATTCAGGTCTTAAATCACTGAAAACAATCGACGCCAGAAAAATACTAAAGCTACTTTAATGCTGTTGGCTTCATGTGTGTGTCGCCATGGCTCTGGGGAAGAGGTCCCAATCTAACTGTGGAATTCATTAAATCCAATGATGCTGCTTTGCAGGGTATTGTTACACCATGTGGGCTAGTGATGTGTGGAGCATATCATCAATGAAGCTTGAAGCAGCTCTTTGTATATAAATGAACTGCCCGACAAAAGTCTTAAATTTCTTTTTAAGAGCTGTTTCCACTGACAGTAGGATCGATATTCAGTGGACACAGATTTACAATAGTTGACAAAAGAACATAGAGCAATGAGTTGTTATGATCTAGAATGAAATGGTAGTGGAAGCAAATTTAATAATCACTCCCAAAAGACAGCTGGATATGTACTCAGAAACATAGAAAATTTACAGCCCTTATGGAGCCATTCGGCCCATTGTGTCAGCCAAAAAAGAGGGCTGCAGCCTAATCCCACTTTCCAGCTCTTGGTTTGTATCCCTGTAGGTTACAGCACCTCAAGGGCATATTCAAGTGTTTTCTTTTAAAGGCGATTAAGGTTTCTGCCTCTACCATTCCTTCAGGCAGTGAGTTCCACAGGTCCACTAGACTCAGTGAAAAAAATTCTCCTCAACTCCCCTTTAATCCTTCCACCAATTACTTTAAAACTGTTCCCCATGGTTATTGACATGTGCTAAGGGAAATAGGTTGGGTAATAGATCCTTGCTGTGAAAATTTTAAAAATTGCCAGGATATGGGGAAAGAGCAAGGAAGTGAGACGAATTAGATGGATCTTTTAAAGAGCCTGCACAGACACAATGGGCTGAATGGCCTCCTCCTGGGCTGTAAGATTCATTGATTCTATAAATTTATTTATCAATTTGAACTTGTGTCCCTTTGTCACGTTTGAAATTGAAGTAGTTAGTGTTCTGGATCTACCTTTACTGTATTGTTTCTTATCTTGTAAATTTCTATGCAATCACTTCTCGATGGCCATTGCTCAAGGTGGAAAAGTTGACCTTTCTTCCATCTCTCCTGATAACTCAGCCCTCTGATCAGGAGCAATTCCATGTTGTTGCCAAAACCCCTCCACGACTTTTGAATGTTTCCCTTGGGTCTCTGACTGCAACTGCACACAGCACTGAAAGTGTGATCTGACCAGAGTATATATAGAGATTATTTAAGTTACCATATTACCAAATTCCACCATGAATTCCCAAATATTGTTTTTGGGTTGCTGGGTCAGTTTAAAGAAAATGCATCTGCAACTCAGGACTGATTATTGATGGCCCAATTCTTTCAGGGGAGTTGGAAGAATTCTTGAAGACTTGCAGTAAGTTCACCAAGTGGGTTATCAATGCAAAACAAAAGAATAAGCAACAGCAATACAAAAAGTTCTTCACTGACAATATTTCTTGATTTTTTTTTGTCATGTTTAAACTTCTTTTAATGCGATTTGATAGCACCCCCTCATTTCATTTTCACCAAGATCTCCTTGCGGGACAGGGGGGGGGTGTTTGACTTTTATTTTGTTGCATTTTTATCTCAGTGACTGAGTTGATTAATAGAAAGAACATGACAAAATCAGGCAAATTTGTTTTGGAACTTTTTCTCAGTGTTACGAAAGTTCCTCTGTGTTTCGTTAAATATATTTTTTGAGGATTCATTTTTGAAAGATTGAAGAAATGTTTAACTTTCAAGAGGACAAGAGGTCTTGTGAGGAAAACAAGCCATTCCGGGAATCTACTTCACTTCCAGCAACTACAACCTGCCTTTCCAGGAAACCACTTGATTTCCAGTTCAATAAACAATGGAGAACTTTGGACACCTGGAGAAGTTGTTTACAAAAAAGTGACATGTCAAGATTGATGTAGGTCAGAAGGTTGACCTCCTGTTGTCAGTTTCGCTTTTAAATTGTTTTAAGTTAGGGTTAAACTATATAAAAAGGAAGAGAACTTCCAAGGAGAGAAGCGAATTCCCAAGGGAGGAGAGAAGACCACAACCCAGCTCGGCTTTCCAGCACCTCTCTAAAAGACCCTGAGAAGTCCACTGTGCCAACTCATCTCATTTGTCTTTGAAGAAAAACCTGCTAAATTAATTCTCACTACTGCTTGAAAAGAACTGTTCTAAAAGATCCCAGTGACTGTCTATATGTACTTGGAGGCCAGACTGTATGCCAGTTTTGGAACACAACATATCTCATCTGCTGTTTCTTCAAGGATGAGCAAGTATTCAGCCCAAGTGTTTTTTTGTCTGTAATAGAGCTCTAAAAACAAAAATCCCTTTATTTTTCCAGTTAATTGGTGTATGCGTGTGTGTGAGTCTGAGGGGCTAAGGTAAAAAGGGAACTTTAATATTTCAATCTGTGTTTATGCTTTATTTCATTACTGGTTAAGGCTTGTTTTATAATAAACTGATAATTTTGTTGTTTATTAAAGAAACCTGTTTGATGTGTTTCATCCTGGGATAAAAATAGAGTCTATGATATCAGTTAGTGGGGAAAAATTTAAATATATTTTGTGACCCATGAAGAAATGGAACTGGAATGAACAATGCACTCCTCCTGCCTTGGTTGTAACACTCAGCAGTTCATTACATAGTATTACATAGTCCATGATGCAGCAAATTTCAGTTTGTGAAAGGAATAGTTTTGATGTGGCAAATGATCTTTTCTTGATCATACTTTCCTAGGTTCTCAAATCCAGATTTACTTCAAAATGCAGTACAGTTAAAGTAATTAACTAGTATACATAGAAAGGACAAAAGCAAAATACTGTAGATGCTGGAAATCTGAAACAAAAACTCAACAAGTCAGGCAACGTCTGTGGAGAGAAAAACAGGGTTTGCATTTCAGGTCGATGATCTTTCATCAGAACTTGAAAGGTCATCGACCTGAAACATTAACTTTGCTTTTTTCTCCATAGATAGAAAGGACTTGCATTGATATCATGCCTTTCATGAGCTCAGGACATTCCAATGCACTTCACAGCCAATGAAGTACTTTTGTAGTGTAGTCACTGTTGAAAAGTAGGAATGTCTGTTTTTACAGGTTAATGAAAATAAATTGGCTGTCGTTTTCATAAGTAAAATTTGATATGTTGTTTTCACTTTATGAAAGCCTTTCTTTCTTATAAATATAAGTTCTGCATTGTATGATGTGGTATTTTACAATTAAATTGTTAATGTTTGAAAACTCTGCAATCTGTTCCATCACACTCCCTTTTATTTTGCAATTTTTTAATGCAAAAAGTTTACATCTTCTTGGGACATGGTTTCTTGCAGAATAGGTTTTTCGCAACCATTTCACAATAGTGTCAGGTAGATGCAGTGAGTGTTAGACACAGCTATTCAGTTATGTGTAAGGACTGGGGTCATCCTATTCAGAGGATACCGAGGCAGTGCGGAAAACAGGTTGAGCTGCCATGATATTTTATCAAAGAGGGAATTGGGACCATGGTGTCAGCCAGTGATTTGGTGGCAGGATGAGACTTATGGCAGGATTTAGAGCAAAGGGTCGATTTTACTGCAAACAAAGTCTATTTACTCAGTACAAAACAAAAGGAATCTATTTAAACAGAGCCTCTACACACTACAGCAGACAAGACCGAAACTATAGTAAAGTCTCCCGATAAAAGCAGGATTTTTTTCTACAGGAAAATGCAGTGAATGGAGGATAGTTAGATAATACAAATTATGTGTGTAATTTCAATCCCAGTTATTTACAGCAGTGATTGATGGGGGAATTAACCAATCATCTTTATTCTGGCCAGGCATTTTTTAGTGTCATTATATGGAACCATAAGTTGTAGCACCATCAAATCCTTGTCAGCCCAGTGCTTTGTGAGACTTTTGCTCAGAAGGTAGCCCATGATCTTTTCCATTTTAGGAGTGAGGTGGGGGAGGCTCTGGTTTGGCTCACAGGAGGGGGCCCAAAATCATTTTGCTACTTCTCCAGTTCTATGCATTCTGTGCACATTACTTGCTTACCCAGGCAAATGTCCAGCACATGCACAGACAAAGTGGTTGTTGTAGTTGGTCGTTGGATTGCACCACAACCAGCGAGATGCATCAGCTTGCTGGCAAGAGCAAGATCTGTGCGAGTTTACGAAGAGTAGGAGTTTAGGGTTGTCAACCCGAGTTGGATGCATTACTGGAAGTTTCATCACATGACCTCCTGCTTCCAACCACTCTGCCCAGTCAAATATCCTTTTATTCCTCTCCATCGCAAGTATTTTTGTAAATGATCAACAAATGTGTTCAATGAAAATGAAAAAAAAACACATCTTGTTTTTAAATATCACCAATTTTCCTCCTGGGTTGCCCAGGCGATTAATCTGTAATTCATGGAGATGCCAGGACGATTCTGGAAGATTGGTGATGTGAGAGGAGTTCCTTGTCCCCTGGGTAGTCGCCACATATTCAGCATATACATTTACTTTGAGCTTTGTGTTTTTGCAAATGAACTTAAAAGAATTGCGTCAGATGGCTTTTGATCCGATCATAAAGGAGCTCGTAGTTGGCAGCAATGTTAATGCAGGACACTATAATTATTGTTTGTTACTTTGAGTGGTACAATGAAAGGGTTACTGTTGGAAATCCATAATTACTTATTTCTTCACATTCTGCTTTTGAATTTCACTGCATTTCAGGACAGTTTCAATCGACTCCACAGTGGAGTGAGGCTCACTCATCAAAAAAGTCGAACTTGGGTTTCTATCTTTCCCAGGTGGGCCTGATGCTGGGTTCAGGCTGCTGCTAAACTGTAACTGCAGCATTGCTGCAGAGTAAAACCAGAGTGTGTCAATACCACAATTGAAGTGCAACACACCCTTATCCTAGAAATCATAACGCCGACGCCGTATTAATACAGTTGTTTCACTGTTTCCTTCTTTGATAGCAAAGAACAGTCTATATGGAAATATTTGTATTGCACAGTGTCATTTTTAAATCAGTCTTTGGATCAGTTGATTTTCATTTAGTCTGCTTCGGTATGATTAAACTTTTTTGCATTACTGCTTAGAATTTGAAAGCAAACCTAATGTTCTAATTTTAATGCCCTGTTAAATTATTGTACAATACAAATTTCTGGCATTTAGTCGATTTGCAGAGAGCACTGAAAGTTATTGAATTTGCAATTGCTAAAGTAATGATCCTCGCCATACTTTTTATTTCTCACTGTCAATGCTTTAGGCTGTTTGAGTAGCATGTTTGCAATATTTTTACATTGTGGAATTGCCTCTAGTGTTTGCCTCCATAATAGTAGTGACTGCACTTCAAAATAATTGATTGGTTGGTTGTCAACTGCCTTGGGATATCCTCAGGACACTGTAAGGCATGATGTGAATACAAGCTTATCTTGCTTCTTCCTACATTGCCAATATGGCCTCTCAATGATGTAAAGGAATTAAAAGAATCTTTTCAAATTGAGTTAATTAGCACAGACTTGCAAATTGGAATATATCCCATTTATCATGCTCTGAAATGCCACAGTGCCAACAACTGTTGTAGGCCTATACCACATTGTGCAGTCATCAGACATTGTGAATAAGCCCAGTGTTTAATGCACCCAAGGTCACGGCAGCAGCAGTTAACATGCCTGCAACCATTTAGCTAATGCCAAATTTTAAGAAGCATTTATTAAATATAGGGTTTGTTACAGATGTTCTGTCTTTAGTTAAACATGATTAGGGTATATTTTTTCTTCTTTGCCTTTGTGATGATGCAATGCTGGGTAATGGTCGACGGAAGTTTTTGCAAATGGAAAGCGGTTTCCAGTGGTGTTCCACAAGGCTCATTGTTGGGACCCTTGCTGTTTGTGGTATATATTAATGATTTGGACTTAAAAATGGGAGGCATGATTGGGAAATTTGCAGATGACATAAAAATTGGCCATGTAGTTGATAGTGAAGAGGAGAGCTGTAGACTTCGGATTGATATCAAAAGTTTGATTGAGTGGGTGGAGAAGTGGCAAATGGAATTCAATCGGAGAAGTATGAGGTAATGCATTTGGGGAGGGAAAACAAAGTAAGGGAATACACAATAAACGGAAGGATATTGAGAGGGATAGATGAGGTGAGAGATCTTGGAGTGCATGTCCACAGGTCACTGAAGGTGGCAGGACAGGTAGATAGAGTGCTGAAGAAAGCATATGGAATGCTTTCCTTTATAGGCTAAGGTGTAGAATACAAAAGCAGGGATGTAATGCTGGAACTGTATAAAACGCTGGTTAGGCCACAGCTGGAGTATTGCGTACAGTTCTGGTCACCACATTACAGGAAGGACATAATTCCTCTGGAGAGAGTACAGAGGAGATTTACAAGAATGCTGCTCGGGCTTGAAAGTTGCAGCTATGAGGAAATATTGGAGAGGCTAGGGTTGTTTTCCTTAGAACAGAGGAGACTGAGGGGTGACTTAATTGAAGTGTACAAAATTATGAGGGGCCTAGATAGAGTAGACAGGAAGGACCTGCTTCCCCAAGCGGAGAGGTCAATTACAGGGGGCACAGCTTTAAGATGATTGGTAGAAGGATTAGAGGGGACAGGAGGAAAACCTTTTTCACCCAGAGTGTGGTGGGTGTCTGGAATTCACTGCCAGGAATGGTGGTGGAGGCAGAACCCCTCAACTCATTTAAAAGGTACCTGGACATGCACCTGAAGTGCTGTAACCTGCAAGGCTACAGACCAAGTGCTGGAAGGTGGGATGAGAATGGCTGGCTAATTTTTGCAGCTGACATAGACGCAATGGACTGAATGGTGCTGTAATATTTCTGTGGTTCTGTGGGTATCTGTTCAGTGGACAGGTTTGTTGCATTTCTATATGTCCATAGGAAAATGGCGCACTGACATGGAACACAAAAGTCCAAGTCTATCAAGCCTGTGTCCTCAGTACCTTGCTCTACGGCAGCGAGGCCTGGACAACGTACGTCAGCCAAGAGCGACGTCTCAATTCATTCCATCTTCGCTGCCTCCGGAGAATCCTTGGCATCAGGTGGCAGGACCGTATCTCCAACACAGAAGTCCTCAAGGCGGCCAACATCCCCAGCATATACACCCTACTGAGCCAGCGGCGCTTGAGATGGCTTGGCCATGTGAGCCGCATGGAAGATGGCAGGATCCCCAAGGACACATTGTACAGCTAGCTCGTCACTGGTACCAGACCCACCGGCCGTCCATGTCTCCGCTTTTAAGGCGTCTGCAAACGCAACATGAAGTCCTGTGACATTGATCACAAGTCGTGGGAGTCAATTGCCAGCGATCGCCAGAGCTGGCGGGCAACCATAAAGGCGGGGCTAAAGCGTGGCGAGTCGAAGAGACTTAACAGTTGGCAGGAAAAAAGACAGAAGTGCAAGGAGAGAGCCAACTGTGCAACAGCCCCGACAACCAATTTTATCTGCAGCACCTGTGGAAGAGTCTGTCACTCTAGTATTGGCCTTTATAGCCACTCCAGGCGCTGCTCCACAAATCACTGACCACCTCCAGGCGCTTACCCATTGTCTCTCGAGCCAAGGAGGCCAAAGAAGAAGATAGGTGTAACAAATTAAAAATTACTTGGCCATCAGCCTTGTATCTCATTAAAGTTTGAATAGAATTTCTTACTCTTTTTTGTCGTCTGTCTTTTTGTTCTTAAACCAGGCTCTGCTAGAAGTGGTGATTTGGAGGAGAGGGACATTGGGCTTACTTTATGCCACCTTCTGTCTCTGCACTTTTACCATGAGGCAGTTGTATAAATCTAATTGCTTCACTTAATTTCAGTCCAGTTTCATAAGTGACCTTTACTCATTGGCTGTTGAGTTGATTTTGAAAATGCTTTGTTCTAAGCCCTTATTTGCACATCATTGAGAAATCATATTGGCATGCTGAATGGACTTTTGCTAAACTTCGCCAGTGATTTCCTCACATCATTCTCCATGTTCTTTCAAAGTGAACATAGTTCAAACTATTAACGCTTTGCATCATTGTGCCTGTATACTTGAATGCTAATTTATCACTGTAATAAATGTTATTTGTGCATGAAGTTCTTTGGCATAGAGTTGGAGGCAGAAAATTCAGAAACGTACACATTCCTTTTCAGTTGATGCCACCATGCCATGGATACAGGTGTGGTGTAGAATTGCTAACATTGTACCTCTGTTTAAAAAGGGAGCGAAGGATAGACCGAATAATTACAGGCCAGTCAGTCTAACCTCAGTAGTGGGCAAATTATTGGAATCTATTCTGAGAAACAGGATAAATTCATTTAGAAAGGCACAGGTTAATTGAGGTTAGTCAGCATGAATTTGTTAAGGGAAGATCTTGTTTAACCAACTTGATAGAATTTTTTGAAGAAGTAACAAGGAAGATAGGTGAGGGTAGCGCAGTTGATGTGGGCTACATAGATTTTAGCAAGGCTTTTGACAAAGTCCCGCATGGCAGACTGGTTGAAAAAAAAATCCCATGGGATCCAGGGAAATGCAGCAAGGTGGATACAACATTGGCTCAGTGGCAGGAAACAAAGGGTAATTGTTGACGGCTGTTTTAGCGACTGGAGGGCTGCTTCCAGTGACGTTTCGCAGGACTCGGTGCTGGGCCCCCTATCCTTTGTGGTGTATATTAATGATTTGGACGTAAATGTAGGGGGCATGATCAAGAAGTTTGTGGATGACACAAAGATTGGCTGTCTGGTAGATAGCGAGGAGGATAGCTGTAGGTTGCAGGAAGATATTGATGGTCTGTAAGATGGGCAGAAAAGTGGTAAATGGAATTCAACTTGGAGAAATGTGAGGTGATGCATTTGGGGAGGTCACCTAACATCTCTACGTGCACTTTCCAGAAAGAATTACAAAGTAGAGATTAAGAGTGTGAACCGTACTTCGCGTCTGTTCCTCTCTATTCCAAGGTCAATGAGAACAATTATAACATGTCTACAGTGACCTTGGCTAGCATCAGCTAAGGAACTCAGACCAGTCTGCAAAATCAAACTGGGACTTTCTGATTTTTGTGCCTTACACCTGTGAATCATAGAATGGTACAGCACAGAAGGAGGCCACTTGGTCTATCATGTCTGTGCTGGCTCTTTGGTAGAGTTATTCAACTAGTCCCACTCCCCAGCTCTTTCCCCAAAGCCCCGCAATTTTTTTTCCCTTCATGTATTTACTCAATTCCTTATTAAAAGTTGTTGCTTTCTCCACCTTTCAGGCATTACAGACCAAATCACAACAACTCACTGTGTAAGTTTATTTTGAACCGAATGAACTATTGAAGAGCACTTATCTTTCTCTTCCTGAGTGTTTATCTTTTTTGCTTCCCTCCTCTGCCAAAGGCTGGCTTCTGCTTGGGTATGGTGACATACAGGTCCCAACAAGCCTTCCATTTCTTGAACAAATAGACGTGGTTTAATGTGTGATTTTACAATGAGTGTTGACTGGATTTCTAGCCTTGAGGGAGAGATATCACAATCGTCCTCAACCCTCTACTTTCCCATTGTTCTTGCACAACACAATCTCTCTTTAAAGATGTAATGCTGCAACTGTATAAAAACGCAGGTTAGGCCACAGCTGGAGTATTGCATACAGATCTGGTCACCACATTACAGGAAGGACATAATTGCTCTAGAGAGAGTACAGAGGAGATTTACAAGAATATTGTCAGGGCTTGAAAGTTGCAGCTATGAGGAAAGATTAGATAGGCTAGGCTTGTTTTCCTTGGAACAGAGGAGGCTGAGGGATGACTTAATTGAGGTGTACAAAATTATGAGGAGCCCAGATAGGGTAGAGAGGAAGGACCAGTTTCCCCTCGCGAAGAGGTCAATTACCGGGGGCACAGATTTAAGGTGATTGGTAAAAGGATTAGAGGGGACATGAGGAAAACCTTTTTCACCGAAAGGGTGATGGCTGTCTGGAATTCACTGCCAGGATAGGTGGTGGAGGCAGAAACCCTCAATTCATTTAAAAGGTACCTGGACATGCACCTGAAGTGCTGTAAACTGCAAGGCTACGGACTAGGTGTTGGAAGGTGGGATTAGATTGGGCAGCTAGTTTTTTTCCCAGCTGGCACAGACACGACGGGCTGAATGGCCTCCTTCTGTGCTGTAATTTTTCTGTGGTTCTATGGTTGTAAAGAGGAGAAAATTGGCAGGAGCTTATAGCCAGTCACCTCCCTAATGTTGGCAGCCATTAGTGTGGTGTGGGTGGCGAATGAAGGGAAGGAGAGAAAACAAAATTATCCTATCACTTTGATTTCTTTTTGGGTGTAAAACGTAGTCCCTCTTATTTTTTATCCCTTTTCTTTCAGTAAGGGACCCTCGCCGAGAACAAAAGGGACAGGCAGGCACAAGGCTGGCAAACGTTGAGAAAGGGAAGAGGAAAAAGTGCCCAAGAGGGCAGATAAAGGAAGTCTTGGAGGAATCCTGGATGAAAACCCCTACTGTCTGGTCAACCAACCCCATAAAATGTGAAAGGTTAGACCCCACATCCTCCTATGTAAATGCAGACACTAGAAGCACCCCACCAGAGTTGCGAACATTTACAGGAACCTGCAGAGACAAAGAAAGACCTCAAGAGGGCAGTGAAATGGTGAGGGTGATGCCTTACCTAGTCAAAGTGCCAGAGGGGAATGCAGGCAGGAGTGTCCCAAATAACAAAGGAGCGATTAGCGAAGAATCCTCCCCCACAGTCAGAGAAAAAGGGAACCACACATCCCCGGAAGTCAAAAGCCTTTGCATGACTCAGCAAAGTGCTGAAAGAGAGTTCAGGATAGACCCGCCCACTACTGACTCTCTTGGAAAAAAATTCCAATTTAGAGTGGCGCAGTGGTTAGCACCGCAGCCTCACAGCTCCAGTGACCTGGGTTCAGTTCTGGGTACTGCCTGTGACCGTGTGGGTTTCCACCGGGTGCTCCAGTTTCCTCCCACTGCCAAAGACTTGCAGGTTGAAAGGTAAATTGGCCATTGTAAATTGCCCCTAGTGTGGGTAGGGAATATGGGATTAATGTAGGAGGGGATGTGGTAGGGAATATGGGATTAATGTAGGATTAGTATAAATGGGTGGTTGATGGTTGGCACAGACTTGGTGGGCCAAAGGGCCTGTTTCAGTGTTGTATCTCTCTATGACTCTAGGGCTAATTAAATCTCCCCCCACCACCGGCAGACCACAACAGGAACCAAAATCTTAGGCAGTCATGGCAATTGGCAAACTGAAGAAAAACTTCCCCAAAGAACCACATGGTTACTGGGATGCCAAAAAGGAGAAATTCAAGCAATACTGGCACCAAGAAAAGACAGTTTTAGTAAGCTTTCGGATTCATGAATGAATGGAAATGAATGAAAAAAATGCATGGTTTTCTGTAACTTATATTTTCTCTCAACCCATTTAACGAAATGTGCCTTTTCTCAAATCGTATTTCATTCCCCTGGGTGTGGACATGTCATGCAGGCTCCCACCTGCCAAGAATGAGGCACATTAATTTTGCCACATGGACCTTAAATTTCAAATTGTTGCTGGCAAGAAGAGAAGGCCTGTTACAAGGGGTTGCCAGGTACCTGGCTGGAAAGACATTTTTTCATATTAACAGACAGTGTTTGCAGGCAAAGGACCATTCCCTGACACACACAATACACAAAGCCAGAAGTGGTTATACCAGTTGGTCACATGACTACCCTGCTGGTCAACTTTTTTTTATTCATTCATGGGATGTGGGCGTCACTGGCTATTGCCAACATTTATTGCCCATCCCTAATTGCCCTTGAGAAGGTGGTGGTGAGCTGCCTTCTTGAACCGCTCAAGTCCATGTGAGGTAGGTACACCCACCGTGCTGTTAGGAAGGGACTTACAGGATTTTGACCCAGCGACAGTGAAGGAATGGCAATATAGTTCCAGGTCAGGATGGTGTGTGACTTGGATGGGAACTTGCAGGTGGTGATGTTCCCATGCATCTGCTGCTCTTGTCCTTCGAGTTGGTAGAGGTCGCGGGTTTGGAAGGTGCTGTCTAAGGAGCCTTGGTGCATTGCTGCAGTGCATCTTGTAGATGGTACACACTGCTGCCACTGTGCGTTGGTGGTGGAGGGAGTGAATGTTTGTGGGTGGGGTGCCAATCAAGTGGGCTGCTTTGTCCTGGATGGTGTCGAGCTTCTTGAGTGTTGTTGGAGTTGCACCCATCCAGGCAAGTGGAGAGTATTCCATCACACTCCTGACTTGTGCCTTGTAGATGGTGGACAGGATTTGGGGAGTCAGGAGGTGAGTTACTCGCCGCAGGATTCCTAGCCTCTTGACCTGCTCTTGCAGCCACGGTATTTATATGGCTACTCCAGTTCAGTTTCTGGTCAATGGTAGCCCCTAGGATGTTGATAGTGGGGGATTCAGTGATGGTAATGCCATTGAATGTCAGTGGGAGATGGTTAGATTCTCTCTTGTTGGAGATGATCATTGCCTGGGGACTTGGGGAGTTTTAAAGTGTAGAGACAGTGTTTGAACTGGCAGAAAGAAGTTTGCTCCTGGATTGAAAAGACCTCTTCTGGCTGGCTCACCAGAGCCTCTCCTGTCTGCTTCCATCTCTCATGGAACTGAATCCACTGAAGACACATCAACCCCAAGAGACAAAAGTATCCGACAGTGAACAAGGTTTAAGAAGAATGCTGGGCCCCAACGAAAAGCAAGATCGACCTACAATCAATGACTCTATAGTGAGTTTGAAGAACCATAACAAAAACTCTTCTGATATTGCCTCAAACCTTTTCACTTTATTTTTCTTCTCTTTTCTGTCTCTGCATGTCTGTATGCATGCTAGCATGGGCGTGTCATGTATCCGTAGGCATCAACTGAATTAGAGATTACATTTAATAAAATTTCACCTTTCTTCTTTAAACCTAAGAAAGCCTGTTTGTGCTTGTTTCTTAACCTTATAATTGGAAGGCGGTGAACAAGGATTCACTAAGGGGGAGCTAAAAACACAGTGTGTTTTAAAATAAAACCCTGTTACAGTAAGACCAGGTGAAGGCTGCAAGAGAAACCTAGGCCTCTTTTTCACCTGGTCTTAACAAATGTGAAACTATTACTGTTAGTTTGCATTGCACATTATAGAAAAATGCTGAAAAATGTCTGAGGGTTCCACAAATGGTATTTTGAATGGAACAAGACGGTTTTCATATTTCTAAATGTGCTGCAGCCATGCAACTGTGGAGGATTTAGTGGTTCTTTATCAGAACGTGGTGTGACTTTCAATGATCCACAATCAAAGACTTCCCAGTGCCCAGAGAACTGCAGCAAGAAACAAGTAAAGTCAGCTTCCTCTTGAATACGTGATAGCTTCATTAGTTGAATGCATGCGTTCTGATGGGGATGATGTATTTACCAGAAAGGAAAGGTCTGGATTTTTCAGACCAGTGATGCTTCTGTGAATGTGACTCAGCTGGCACAGGCTGGCCTGTGCTTGAATCAAATCAATGATTATGTCAATCTGCAGGAGAATAACAATTTGTTTTTCGAATCTAATGTAGATAGGCATCCAATGCTGCTGCTGCTTTTAATGCAAATGAAAAGCTATTTTACTTGATTTGACTGTGCAGAATGCTAAACAAATATTAAACCAGAACATTTTACCTTTTTAGTTGTACATTCATGTATTTGGATATTTAGTTATTTTATTGATCTGAGAAGCTCCTATTCCACAAATGTATTTTTGACCCTGTGAATATAGGTTAACATTCTTGGCTATTGGATTTGTGTTATGCAATACGTAATTGATTCTATCTGTTTAATATTTGAAAACACTTGACAGCAAAGATGTTAAAATGAAGATCAATTTTTTCTCCCAATTCCCTCCCTCTCAGGCTACCCTCGCACGGGTGAGCATTCTGATCCCTGATCACCACCAACATAACTCTTGGTCACCTGTTAAGGGCAGCTGAGTAAAACACTCCTTCCAATTTCCTCTTCAATTTTCCATTCTTCCTAGAGAGAAATATTTTACCTTCATTTAGCATCTTCCTTGTGTGATGTAGCAAGATAGGGAATTCAGGTGAATCAAACCTGCCTTCCAGCAATCTGAAATTGTGTGTTAGTTACCCTTTAACCCCAAACATTCCGTAAGTGTGTTTTTGATTGTGTGCTATGTCATGATACTTAATGTAAAAATTTGGAATGAATGTAACTCTTTATTAATTAAACCTATGGGCAAAATAAAGATTCAAGCCGTTGTGCATTATTGGAAAACAAAAGACAGGTATGGGCAAGAAAAGGGAATATCCACTTGAGGGGCTGAATTTGGTGAGGCTGATGGGAGTCCTGATGCCGGGCCTAAAAGGTGAGGGAAACTCCATCTGGGCCCTTCAGAGCCTCCCACCTCCCCCCAGCTGTATTTAACAGTGCTTGGGCAATTATCTGTCCGGTGCTGGGGTCCCTGTCCCTTTAAGGATGGGGATTCCGCCCACAAGAGCTGCCAGCCAATCAGAGGGCCGGCAGCTCAGTCATATCGGCAGCGCTACTGGGAGCCGTGGCCACTACCAGTACAACAAGAGGCTCGGGACCAGGAGCAGCACTGGAGTCCCAAACCCTAGATAAAAGTGTGGGGTCACCGGGGCCAGGCCGGCAGGCCCTGGCGAGGTGGAGGGTAGGTGGTCATTGAGGACAAGGTGGGTTGTTAGTGGAGGGGAGGCCTTTGTTGCCGGGAGCCCTCCATGGGCCACAGATTTCCCATAAAGGAGGCCCCGCCCCCAAGCCTGCAGGAAGGCCGCCTTGTTTTACTGAGTGACCACCCCACCTGGCGGGGTTCCCACCAACTGCAGGTAAAAGGGTCTCAATTGGCCTCCGGACAGAACTCGAGAAAAACAGAGTTAATGTTTAAGGTTGTTTCAGAACTGATGAAAGGTCATCCACCTGAAACATTAACTCTGTTCCTGTCTCCACAGATGCTGACAGACCTGCTAGCGCTTTCTGTTTTAACCTGCTCAATGATGCTCAGTTTGGGTTCCACAAGGGCCACTCAACTCAAGACCTGATTATAGCCTTGGTCCAAACATGGACGAAAAAGCTGAATTCAGGAGGTGAAGTGAGAATGACTGCCCTTGACATCAAACCAGCATTTGACTGAGTGTGGCATCAAGGAGCCCCAGCAAAATTGAAGTCAATGGGAATCAAGTGGAAAGCTCTCCACTAGTTGGAGTCATACCTAGCACAAAAGAAGAGGGTTGTGGTTATTGGAGGCCAATCATCTCAGCTCCAGGATATCACTGCAGGAGTATCCTCGGCCCAACCATATTCAGCTGCTTCATCAATGACCTTCCGTCTAATATAAATTCAGAAGTGGGCATGTTCGCTGATGATTACACAGTGTTCAATTCCATTTACAACTCCTCAGATGCTGAAAGAGTCTGTGCTGACATGCAGCAAGACCTGGGCAACATTCAGACTTGAGCTGATAAATGCCAGGCAATGACCATCTCCAACAAGAGAGAATCTAACCATCTCCCCTTGGCATTCAATGGCATTACCATCACTGAATCCTTCACCTTCAACATCCTGGGGATTATTATTGACCACAAACTTAACTGGGCCAGCCATTTAAAAATTCTGTGGCTACAAGAGCAGGTCAGAGTCTGGGAATCCTGCAGAGAGTAACTCACCTCCTGACTGCCCAAAGCCTGTCCACATCTACGAGGCTCAAGTCAGTCAGGAGCGTGATGAAATACTGTCCACTTGCCTGGATAAGTGCGGCTCCAACAACACTCAAGAAGCTTGACACCATCCTGGACAAAGCAGTCTGTTTGATTAGCATCCCATCGACCACCTTAAACATTCACTCCCTCTACTACTGGTGCACACTGGCAGCAGTGTGTACCATCTACAAGATGCACTGCAGCAACTCACCAAGCCTCCTTCGACAACACCTTCGAAACCTAGAAAAACAAGGACACCTGCAAGCCACACGCCATCCTGACTTGGAACTATATTGCCATTCCTTCACTGTCGCTGGGTCAAAATCCTGGAACTCCCTTCCTAATAGCATTGTGGGTGTACCTACACCACATGGACTGCAGCGATTCAAGAAGGCAACTCACCACCACCTTCTCGAGCAATTGTGAATGGGCAATAAATACGTGCCTTGCCAACGATGCTCACATCCCATGATGGAATAAAAGAAAAATCAAAATTCCATTATCTTGAACCACTGAATGGTGAGATCAATGGCGGATTTTTCCTGCACCCTGGGCAACAGGCTAGGTGGTGGGTGGGATGGCAAAATGGCAGGGGAATGCACAACACGGAAGTCTGACGTGTTCACACTGTGGTGAATTTTGTTGGAGGCGGTCAGGCTGCCAAGTGGACAGGCAATTGAGCCTGCTAAGAAGCCAATTACCAGATATTTTCCAGAGGACTTGGAATTTTACCAGAGGTGCACGTGAAGCAGCGAGCTTCAGAGCTTTGCCAACCATAAGGAGACAGGCACTCAGCGGCAGATTAATGTTGACTGGAATTGGCAGCCATTGTGAGCAACAGTGTTTCAGTGCAGTGAGGGTGAGAGTGAATAAGTCGCAGGAGTAACAAGTTGGAGACTGGGCAAATGTGACAAGCACATTGAAGGGAGACAGATTTAAGTGAGGTGCAATTTATGTATGCAGAGGAAGGGGAGTGAGAGGCCTTGAAAAGTGAGCGCTACAAGTGACAATGGGTCTCATGCACTCTGGTTTTGAAAACTCCAGTGAGGAGGAGCTTGAGAGAGTGAGTGAGGGGCAGCCACCAGGATCGCGGCTGCAACAACCTGAGGGGCAGGAGGATCATCAGGATCATGAGGGTGGAAGGGTGCACGGACAAGGAGGCGCAGAGGGGCATACAACCAGCCTCGTGCAGAGAAGACGCTACCCACCAGAGAGGGTTTATTGACCGAGGCTCTACTTGCTGCAGATGTTGGAGCATCAGTGTCGCCGAGGACTGCGCCTGTCCAGGGAGGTGCTCACCAAGCCCAATGGGAAGTGGTGGGCACCCATTGCCTGTGGCAGTGAAAGTCACAGTGGTGCTGAAAGGATCGTTCCAGGGATCCTCTGGAGACATCTGTGGGATTTCCTAGTCTGCGGTTCATCATTGCATCAAGCTGGTCACGAATGCTATGTTCAAGTGGGCTGATGTGTGGTTTCACACCGATCTCCCCAGTCAGGCAGTGAGGGCTGGAGGATTCGGGCCCATTGCTAAGATTCCCCCAGGTGCAGGGTATAATCGACTGCACGCATGTAACCATCAAGGCTCCCGCAGAGCAGGCAGCAGCCTTCGTCAACAGGAAAGGCTTCCACTTACTCGATGTACAACTGGTCTGTGTCCATCAAAAATGGTTCCTTCAGGTCTGTGCAAGGTTCCCGGGAAGCTGCCATGATGCCTTCATACTAAGGGAGTCCCAGAGGCCAGACTTTTTCAGACACTCCATGCACCTTCAACGATGGATACTGGGTGACAAGGGCTACAAGGACATGACTTCTTACGCCTCTGCAGAACCCTAGTACAGATGCAGAGGAAGCATACAACAGCTGCCGCGCGACAACAAGGGCAATCATTGAGCAGGCCATGGGGCTTCTGAAAAAGAGGTTCAGATGCCTAGTTAGATCTGGCGCAGCCCTTCTATATATCCCAGCAGGGGTCTCGTGTATCGTTATGGTGTGCTGTGCTCTGCACAACCTGGTGCTGCAGAGGAGAGAGCCTTTGAAGCGTAAGGACCTCCTAGAGCATGATGCCTCCGGGGAGAAGGAGGAGGATTTGGTGGGGGGGCTGCAGCCCAGGCGGACATTGGCAATGCACCGAGGGACTGCAGGCAAGCCACAGTGACAAACGCGCCAGGGAGACACAAAAGTCACTAATGCAGACAGTTTCTCTTGAGATGCCTATGTAAAAAATTAAATCTTCTCCCTCCTATAGCCCTGTTGGCCTTTCATTGAATGCCCTTAAGATCTCATTGGACCTGTCATGACATCAGGCCAAGGCATGGACAACGCATTGACCTCATGCAGTCCGGTCATTTCCATCACATTCTTCTCAAGAGTGCTCCAGATGTTAAGGGCCCAATAGTGCAGAAATGAGCACAGGAATCATTTTATGGTACAACAGATTACATTTAATTTCACATATTTAGGCAACAATATGACATAAGACAATAAACTATCACCCAGTGATACCCAAATGCAGCTAGGTGGATTTATGCATGTGCTTGCTGATGCTCCTAGGAGGTGCTTGCCCTATGCAAGCAGCTGATGTGGAAGCAGGCTGCTCATCATTCTACTCGGTTGCTTTCGATGACTATTGCGGTCATCCTCTCGTTGCCTGAGGCCTAGAGGGCCCCTGTCTTTGTGGCCTCAGGAGGCATGGGTGCCACGGTCAGAAGGACTAAGGACCCACCATTCATGCTTGGCATCCCTTGAGAGGAGCCCCCAGGGACTTCAGGCAGCTGCACCTCTATCCTTTTCGGGCACACTTGTCCCTCTCTGTTCACCTGAGAAGTATGAGCACCTGGCGAGGGCTCCAGGCATCTCCTGCCCCTCTCTCCCAGCCATTGCTCCACAGAGTTCATGGAAGAGGCGATGGCATGCAGGTCAGTGTACATTTCCTGCATCCACTGGGTGGAATGCTGGAAGTGGCTCTCCATGAGGGTCTCCACTCGCTCAGTGGAGGGGGCCATGTGCACATATGCCAGATTCATGGCTACACTCGTGGCCTGGATGGACTCTTCCATCATCTGCGCATGGGTGCACAAAGCCTCTGTGAGCTCCAACAGATGTCCATGCACCACACACTGCAGCTGTAGCATCTGCCGCCTTGTTGATGACTCCTGAGGCATGTCATCAGCCTGAAACTGTGCCCTTCCGTAATCCTCTGACTGGGAGTGGCCGCCACTGTCACTGCCTTCGTCAGAAGCCCGGGCGCATCAGTGCTGTGCTCGTCAGATGGTGCCACCGTTCCTACACATGATCCAGTTCCCACTGATGTGAGAGGATCTGCACTGGCGGAGGGTGTGGTGGAATGCTGCGACATGTTTCCACCTCTAAGGTGTCAAGCCCTCTCTCAGGCATGGCTGTTGCCTCTTCTTTGACTTGACCTGCGAGCAAGAGAGAGGAGTGATGTGAGGGCACTGCACTTTCCACCACCTCTTTCTGACTGCCTTTCAACTGCAGCTCCCGGTGTTCAGTGATGGGATCAGGAGCACCATGTTTGCTGCTCGCCAGAAGGTTTAATGGCCTCTTCCATTAGGTTATTCATTATCCTGAGGCTTCACACCCACCTCACCATAAGCCTCAGGCTGTCCTGCTTCTAGGCTGCCTAGCTCCATCGCCTCCACTTCTATCGCAGTCAACACTGCGAGATATGGCACATTTCCTCCAGTCCTTTACCTTTTTCTGGTGTTGTGAGCTGTCTTCCCCCGCAAACACAGAAATACGCATTGTAACTTGCCCATCATAACCACGCTACATGCTTATGATGGTAGCAGCCTCAATGTCCATCAGTACGTCACAGGGATGCCTGCTGCATTCAGGCATTCAGAATTGGCTGTGCAGCAGTCAACTCTGACTGACCAGGGTCCTCCACTGAGAGACTGCTGTGCATCTGACAGTGAATGCTGGTCATGGCCGAAGACTGGGTGGGCACTTTCTTCTCACATTTCATAAGCACCTTTTGTGAACTTCAAGGCTGTGAGCTTAATGTTATGATCTCCACTCCGCTTTCCTTACCGGATGGGTCATTGATTCTCTGCTGGTACAGCAACCATGTCTGTGGAACCATCCCATAGCTGCTAATATCCTTGGTGATCTCAAGCCATGCCCTGTTGATCAGCCTTGCTGTCCTCCTCCCGCCATCATGAGGGAAGAGAACTTCACTTCGTGCCCTTGCCTCTTGGAGGTGCACCTCCAGGGAGGCATCACTAAACCTGGGGGCCACCCATCCTCTTGATGGTATCATTTTACTGGTGCCACACTTGTCAGAAGTAGGCCATTCAGCCCATTGAACCTGCTCTGTCATCCAATTAGATCATGGCTGATCATCGACCTCAACGTCACTTTCCTCTGCTTGTGCTGCCTTCCCACAGAGTACTGCCTCCCCTTTAAATATGGCGCCTGCTTGTTAGGTACCAGTACTCGACCCCCGCCCACTCCACATTATTGGCCGGCTCCCATGCCTCCTGGCCGTGAATCAGATGGCCCCAATAAATTGCATCTCCTCTCCTACCACGTGGCCTTGGCACTCACTTTGCGTCCCGATATCGAGACTGCTTCACTGGCGGCAATATTCTGCCCAAATGTCGAGTTATTTAATCAGGTGACTTTCTACTCAGTGCAATGTTTAAGCTGGTTGCTGTATCTATTTTCAGCATCTACCATTTCTGATTATGTAGATGAATGGCAGTTAAGAAAAAACATTTCTCATTTTAAAATGTGGCTCGTACACTTGCAGTGATAGTCTGCAGGGCCAAACATCTTCTTTGTCCAGGCAGGCGAATCTCTGTATTTTTTCAGTTTCAGTGCAGACATCGAACTGCCACCCAGCTCCAAATCATGGATGAACTGCCTTTTCCATTTAATGAATGGCTTAGAGCATAGCCCAAGCTCCCTGGCAGCACTCTCAACTATCCTGCTCTCTTCAGCATTATTAACCAGACTTAGGAGTTCTACTGTATCTTTCAATAAAGAGATTGGCCACTTGCCATCTACCTTTTGCAATGCTAGACACTGTCACAGTTTTTTCAGATCAACAAATGAAAATAAAAACTGATTTAGTAAAAGTTGAATATCAGCAGTACTTGATATACAGTTAAATGTGGTTTTGATGAAAGTTCAAAAAATTTATAAATTCCGCAGAAGCATCCAACCAGTTTACAAATCTCTTGTCATCATTTGACTTTTCAATATGCACACAAAGAACATAGGAGCAGGAATAGGCCATTCAGCCCGTCGAACCTGCTCTGCCGTTCAGTTAGGTCATGGCTGATCATCTATCTCAATGCCAATTTCCGGCGCTATCCCCATATCCCTTGATGTTCTGTCTAAGGCTGCGCAGCGATCCAGAACATATTGCACAATGCAATAAAGGCCACGCACAACCAGTGTTCCCTTTAAGATGTGTGTATGCATGGCTATGCAACCGTCTTAAAGGGACTGCACAGTGCAACGAAAAGGCCGTGCACAACAAATGAAAATTAGAAGGAACATTGATTTCAACTCTGTTTACCCACTTGGTTCCATATCCGTTAATCCCTTTATCTATTGATCTTGAGTTTGAAATTTTTAATTGACATAGCCTTAATAGCTTTTTGGGGGAGAGATTTCCACTCTGCTTTGTGTGAAGAAGTGCTTCTTCACTTCTTCATCTCTGACAGGCCTAGCTGTAATTTGAATGTTATGCCCCCTTATTCTGGACTCCACCACCACAGGAATAGTTTCTCTCTATCCTAATCCTTTAATCATTTTAAACACCTCAATTAGATCACCCCTTAATCTTCTATCCTCAAGGGAATGCGAGCCATATACAACCTGGTCTCATAAATTTTAAACCCAGTATCAATCTCTGCTGCACCTCCTCCGAGGCTCGGATATCCTTCCTCAGGTCGTGTGCCCAAAAACTGAATGCAGTACTTCATTTGTTATTTAACCAGTACAACTGGAGCATAACTTTCACCCTTTTGTGTCCCTCTAAAGAACTGTCTTGTGGTTTCTACATATCTCAGTATATACTCATAAGTCTCAGTCCCATTGAATCGACTGATGAAAACTAAAAGAAGCAGAATAAAATGTTCACTTCTGGGAGCACTACATATCTGTCATAAATTGAAAGCTAGTTCCCCGAATCATTAATAATAAGGAGTGTTAACGTGTCATATTTATTTGGCATTGAAGAGACAAGAACTCCTGCCTTGAGGCAGTGCGGAGGAAGGATTGATGTGCGCTGCCTGAGAGCAGTGAAGTTGCTATCCCTGCCTGGAACGGTGAGTTTACTGTGTGCTGGCAGGGTTGCCTTCTCCAATGGCTGGTTTCATGACCTCTCCAATGTGTACACCATAGCAAAATTGGTTCAAAGTTTAAAAGTGGAAACATTTTAAAGGACAGACCTACTTATAGTTGCCTTGGTTGAAGGAAACATTTATTTTGTGGCCCAGTGCAATTTCTAGTTTGTGTGGTGTATTCAATTAACCTCACATTCAGGTCAGGAGAGGCATCATTGATACTCATACACTGTTAAAATGCATGTTACAAAGAACGTGCTATGACTGTCTTAAATCACATTAAAATTCAATTCATGAGGTACCACCAATGCATTGTTGTTAGCTTGAATCAGCCGTAACATTCTTAACTCGCTTGTCAGAAAGTCTTGAGTTCTAGTCCAGCTTCAGAACTTGAGCACGTAGATCTAGGCTGACACTTCGCTGCAATACTGAGAGAATGCCGCATTGACAAAGGTGCACTTGTTGCTGATATGGATTGCAGCTGTTGAACGGTTACCATATTTAAGGCAAAGGCATCGTCAGCCATTCCCCCTGCTGGCCTACCTTAATTGAGAAATCGGACATGGGAAGAGAATGCACAGTGCACCATGTGGAGAACGTGCCAACAGCTCCTGCACTCTGGAGCTACAATTACATTTTTAAAAAAATTTGCCTACCGAGTAACTGGTGATTTGCGTGGAATTAAGTCGAGAAATTCCCCGGTTGGTGGCCTTTAATGAATCTCTTCAACATCATGATAAGCAGCAGAAGGCTGCAGTTTTTTATAGCCCCTCTTACCCAACAGATGGTGGAAAGATTTCAGTCATGTGAAACAGTATCAAGCTCTGCTGCAATCCCCCATTTTAAAATGTTTGGTAATTTTGTAGTGAGTTAAAATGTTACTTGGCAAACCTTGGTCGCCATAAGTGAGTTCTTAACAGATGTCCTCAGTAGTTGTTCCTTTAGAGTGAAAAGTATTTTACTGATGATTTCAGAAGAAGCTACTAAATGACTATCTCATTTTTTGGTGAAATTTATATGTTTTGATTTTTTTGTGCTCTTTAATTCGAATACTTTTGGCATCTAAAGTTACGCCCTCCTAGGTTGGGGCTAGCAAGGCCAGCTGAAGAGCAAAGCATTTTCTTTATCTCTGCCGCAACTTTGTCTCGCATCCTAATCTTGGAAAATTATTTCTTGCTGCACCAGTGTGAATTTTCTTCTTCCCTTTCCCATCCTTTCCCATCTCACTGCATGAGACTGAGAAATTCTTGCAAATTTGTGCGACCAGTCTAACTCTGGATTGGACTAAAACTGTTGTGAATCATTTCATGTAAACATCCTGTAGCTGGTTCCTGAGGGGTAATTCCATGATCTACTGCTCCCAGGATACAATGACATTTACGGGGACTGCATATCGTCAACAACAACTTGCATTTATATAGCGTCTTTAACATCGTAAAAATGGCCCAAGGCGCTTCACAGGAGCAGTCTCAAACAAAATTTGACACTGAGCCATATAAGGAAATATTAGGACAGACGACCAAAAACTTGTTTTAAGGAGCGTCTTAAAGGAGAAAAGAGAGGTGGAGATGTTTAGGCAGGGAACTCCACAGCTTAGGTCCACAGCAGCTGAAGGCAAGGCCACCAATGATGGAGCACTGAAAATTGGGGATGTGCAAGAGGCCAGAATTGGAAGAGTGCAGATATCTCAGATGGTTGTGGGGAACTCCCTGGGCCACAGTCCATGGTTTTTGATTGATTTATTTTAATGAATGGAGGGAGAATTGTGGCCTGCACTCTTGTGAATTCCTCCATTGCTAGATATTCACTCAAACTTCTGTTTGACTAGCCATCTGGTGAATGGCTTTATTATCACAAACTGTTGTTTTCCTTAATGCTTCCTTTTGAAATACTGCTAGAATCTTAGCTCTGCTATCTAAAAGGCGAACCTGAAATGTATATGGACTGTAATTTTTCTGTTATCTGGAAAAGGTTCTTTCTAATCTTGAGGGTGTGCATAGATCTCATCTAATCTTCCAGACAAGGATGACAGTTTTGCTGCATGTGTAGATTTCTGCCTAGAAAGAGACTACACATTGAAAGGAATTCAGCCGACTCCACTGCTTTTGTAATTGTTTTGAGTGTGTCAAATTGCTCTATTTTCTCTCCATTCTCCACAGGCTATATAAGACCTTGCAACCAGAGATATGAGCAGGCAAGCAATTTGTTGCCATGCCTCAGCTGACTATGGCTGCACATAATTTTGTAAGCGCTCTTCCTCTGATTTTTCCACTAGGCTACCTTCACTCCCTCAGGAACTTTCTCAGTTTTGTAAGATCAGCTGGCCTCAACCCAGGTCCCAGAGGCAACCAGATCAATGCCCACAGTTTTCCAAAGGAACAGAACGAGACTATTCAGCCCCTCTAATCTGTCCATCATTCAGTTAGATCATGACTGATCTATACCGCAACTCCATTTGCCTTCAATTGATCCATATCCTTTGCCAAATAAAAATCCATTGCTGTCTGTCTTGCAGATTTCAATTAACCCAGCATCTACAGCCTTTTGAGGAGAAAGTTCCAGACTTGCTTTGTGTGGAAAAAGTACTTCCTGAAATCACTGCTAAATTGCCTAGCTCTAATTTTAAAGTTGTGTTCCACTTGTTCTACATTCCATGACTAGAGAAAATAGTTTTTGTATCTACTGTATCCAATCTCTATCATTTATTACCTCAATTAAATCACCCCTCAGCCTTCTAAATTCAAGGGAATACAGACCAAATTTATCAACCTGTCCTTATAACTTAACCTTTGAAGCCCTGGGTATCATTCTGGTGAACCCTTGTTCCACTGACTCAAAGACCGATATATCTTTCCTAAGGTGTGGTGCCCAAAACTGAATGCAGGACTCCAAAAGGGGTCTGACCAAGACACTGTACTAAAGCATAACTTCCTCCCCATTGTAATTCAGTCCCCATGAAAGAAAGGCCAATATTTCATTAGCCTTTTAATTTTTTGTACCTGTGCGCTGGCTTTTAGTGATTTGTGTACCTGGACACTCAAATCCCTTTCCTCATCCACAGTTTCTCGTCTCATTATTTAGAACCACTTTTACTAATTGATGATTGTCTCTCAAGACGATAAGAAGTGAAAATATTAAATTGGTACATGAAGAGGGACAAAATTTAGGTTGGTCATAAATAATTATAGGCAGGACTAGAAAACTTCCAGATAAATTCTAACCTATGCTATTACCAGATCAAAAATGTTAAATGCTCATTGCACTAAATCTGAAACAACATTGCAAGTCCTCACTTTGAAGAAGACAAATTTATAAGTAAAATATATGCCAAAGGTATCTGTACCCTGAAGCAAGTACAAATTTAAGATCTTAGCTCGATGAAAAGCACTCCTGCAGTTGAATCAAAAGGCTATGGGTTCAAGTCCCACTCAAGCCTTGAGCATGTAATCTAGGCTGACATTTCAGTGAAGCACTGAGGGTGTGCTATGTTGGAGGTGCTGCCTTTCGATTGAGACATGAAACCAAAGCCCATCTGTCCTCTCTGGCATGGCATTTTCTCAGGTGGAAGTAAAAGATCCCATGGCACTATTTGAAGAAGAGTGTGAGGTTATCCATTTAGGTTAGAAGAATAGAAAGGCAAATTATTATCTAAATGGAGAGAAACTTCAGAGTGCTTCGGTGCAGAGGGATCTGGGTGTCCTCGTGCATGAATCACAGAAAACTAGTATGCATGTACAGCAGGTAATAAGGAAGGCAAATGGAATTTTGGCATTTATTGCTAAAGGAATCGAGTATAAAAATAGGGAAGTGTTGCTGCAACTGTACAAGGCATTAGTAAGACCGCACCTGGAGTATTGAGTACAGTTTTGGTTTCCTTACTTGAGGGGGGGGTGTAGTTGCATTGGAGGCAGTCAGAGGAGGTTCACTAGATTGATTCCAGAGATGAGGGGTTTGTCTTATGAAGAGAAATTGAGCAGTTTAGGCCTTTACTCTCTGGAGTTTAGAAGAATGAGAGGAGATCTAATTGAGGTATATAAGATGATTAAAGGGATTGACAAAGTAGACGTAGAGAGGATGTTTCCTCTTGTGGGGCAATCTAGAATGAGAGGTCATAGTTTTAGGATAAGGGGTAGCAGATTTAAAACAGAGATGAGGAGAAATTACTTCTTTCAAAGGGTTGTGAATCTGTGGAATTCACTACCCCAGAGTGCGGTGGATGCTGGGACATTGAGTAAATTTAAGGAGGAGATAGACAGATTTTTAATTAGTAATGGGTTGAAGGGTTATGGAGAACGGGCAAGAGAGTGGAGTTGAGGCCGAGATGAGATCAATCATGATCGTATTGAATGGTAGAGCAGACTCAAGGGGCTGAATTGCCAACTCCTGCTCCTAGTTCTTATGTTCTTATGTTTTTATGTTAGAGAGAGAGATAGAGATACAGCACTGAAACAGGCTCTTCGGCCCACCGAGTCTGTGCCGACCATCAACCACCCATTATACTAATCCTACACTAATTTCATATTCCTACCCACCTGTCCCTATATTTCCCTACCACCTACCTATACTAGGGACAATTTATAATGGCCAATTTACCTATCAACCTGCAAATGGGAGGAAACCGGAGCACCCAGAGGAAACCCACGCAAACACAGGGAGAACTTGCAAACTCCACACAGGCAGTACCCAGAATTGAACCCAGGTCGCTGGAGTTGTGAGGCTGCGGTGCTAACCACTGCGCCACTGTGCCGCCCTAAATCTGCTACCCCTTCTCCGAACAACCTCCTCTAGCAAGAACAACCGACCCCTTCCACAGCTGCCATGGGTTTGATGTATATTTGGTCAGCTGGAAATGCAATTTGGACATAGCAGCCAGTGTTCATTTATCCTTTATCTCACCCATGTTGAGATACCCTGTACAGTAGCTTAGCCAAGAATGGACTAAACCTGTCCAACAGAGCCAAGTGCATTTCTATCACATGCAGATAGACATGCAAGAAGATTATTCGTGCAACTTCTGAGCTAATTAAGTCAATACTTTTAGTTTAGTTTAGAGATACAGCACTAATCCTACACTAATCCCATATTCCTACCACATACCCACCTGTCCCTATATATTTCCCTACCACCTACCTATACTAGGGGCAATTTATAATGGCCAATTAACCTATCAACCTGCAAGTCTTTGGCATGTGGGAGGAAACTGGAGCACCCGGAGGAAACCCACGCAGACACAGGGAGAACTTGCAAACTCCGCACAGGCAGTACCCAGAATCGAACCCGGGTCCCTGGAGCTGTGAGGCTGCGGTGCTAACCACTGCGCCACTGTGCCGCCACTTTGTAAATAAATATTGAGAATATTGTACGTTGAATAGAAATTGTTATATGTTTGAGATTCTATTGTAAAGTAGCGAAGTGCATTACTAAGAGTGAAATAAGTAAATGGAATTATGCAACTAAAATCAGGATTATAGTAAATCAGTCCTGAAATCTCTGTCCTACTGGTATTGTGGTGTAGTAAATTAGGAGATGAAACATATGATAGATGTTGGCTGAAAAAAGCTTGCAGGAAATGGGATCTGTTGAGCACTTCTGATGAATACTGGAAGGAGTATATTTCTAGAATGTAGTTTTAAAAAATCAAAACTCGACGTGTGATATACTTCAAAAGGTACTCTCAAATGAATAAATGGTTCGAGGCAAAAGATTAGATTATGATAATTATAGGAATTAGTCAATTATTTTCCATTTGAAGTGATGAATGTAAATAAACAACTTTTGATTATGCCATTACTCACTCAATGGTTGATAGAATTAGGTCAAAAGTGTGGCACAGATGAAATTCATGTTCTTAATGTTCCAGTATAAAACATGCATTAACATGTGATCCATTATTAGTAAAATGTAGCTATTTTCTTTTAAAAGGTTACATTGCAACCTGAAATCAATGTTTTTTGTGGGGGGAGGGGGTAAATTTTTGCACAGTGCAAAGTGAGGCATGTTACACTGGAAAATGGAACGGCTTTTCATTTTGTGTACCCAGTGTGAGGATCAACTATTCCCAACTCAGGTATAGTGTAGAATAGATATGGGAAGTTTGTTGTACTCTGCCCCAACAATGTGTTAAAACCAATTTCAGGTAGTCAATTTGGCAGTTTCTTTTTGCACACCAGCTCTCTTTTGAAGCTTCTCTGATTGAAATTGCCAATTTAGGGCCAATAAGGACAGAATTATGAGAACTTTTATGACCTTGGACCCACGTCCACGAGAAACTGCTTGCAATTGCCCACATGAATTTGATGTTCACACAGAATTTGCAGCATAGAACCTGAACACCAAGAGGCAGAAGAAATATCCATCCCATTACTTTGGGACCTCTTATTTCTGCTGTGTTTTTTGAAGGTATTAGTTTATATTGCACACCCTCAACAAATGCAATTATCAAATGCTTTGCTGCTTTGTCAGTGCTGAAGCAGAGTAAAGGAAGGAGCACTTATATTGCTTGATGTGATTCCCCTTTGTCTCATTTTTCACTGTATTCCTCAAGTATGCTTATACCTGTTCTTTGTACTTCTGTAACTTTCACCCTCTCTGCCTGCTTCTTAGTCTTCGATAATCTAAATCCCGGAGTACTTAAGGAAATGGCCCCAGAAATACTGGATGCATTGGTGGTCATCTTTCAACATTCTATAGACTCTGGAACAGTTCCTACAGATTGGAGGGTAGCTAATATAACCCCACTATTTAAAAAGGGAGGTAGAGAGAAAACAGGAAATTATAGACCAGTCAGCCTGACATCAGTAGTGGGGAAAATTCTAGAGTCCATTATCAAAGATTTTATAGCAGAGCACTTGGAGAACAGTGGTAGAATCGGGCAGAGTCAGCATGAATTTACAAAAGGGAAATCATGTTTGACAAATGTACTAGAATTCTTCGAGGATCTAACTAGTAGAGTTGATGAGGGGGAGCCAGTGGATGTGGTTTATTTGGACTTTCAGAAGGCTTTCGACAAAGTCCCACATAAGAGGTTAGCATGTAAAATTAAAGCGCATGAGATTGGGGGTAGTGTATTGCGATGGATAGAAAATTGGTTGGCAGACAGGAAACAAAGAGTAGGAATAAACGGGTCTTTTTCCGAATGGCAGGCAGTGGCTAGTGGGGTACCGCAGGAGTCGGTGCTCGGACCCCTGCTATTCACAATATATATTAATGATTTAGATGAGGGAACTAAATGTAATATCTCCAAACTTGCAGATGACACAAAACTGGGTGGGAGGGTGAGTTGTGAGGAGGATGCAGAGAGGCTTCAGGGTGATTTGGACAAGTTGAGTGAATGGGCAAATACATGGCAGATGCAGTATAATGTGGTTAAATGTGAGGTTATCCACTTTGGTAGCAAAAACAGGAAGGCAGATTATTATCTGAATGGCTATAAACTGAGAGAGGGAATATGCAACGAGACCTGGGTGTTTTCATACACAGTCGCTGAAGGTAATCATGCAGGTGCAACAGGTGGTAAAAAAGGCAAATGGTCTGTTGGCCTTCATAGCAAGAGGATTTGAGTACAGGAGCAGGGATGTCTTGCTTCAATTATACAAGGCCTTGGTGAGGCCATACCTGGAATATTGTGTGCAGTTTCGGTCTCCACATCTGAGGAAGGATGTTCTTGCTATAGAGGGAGTATAGCGAAGGTTTGCCAGACTGATTCCTGGGATGACGGGACTGACGTATGAGGAGAGATTGAGTTGATTAGGATTATATTCGCTGGAGTTCAGAAGAGTGAGGGATGTTCTCATAGAAACCTATAAAATTCTAACAGGACTTGAGAGGGTAGATGCAGGAAGGATGTTCCTGATGGTGGGGGAGTCCAGAACCAGGGATCATAGTCTAAGGATATGGGGTAAACCTTTCAGGACTGAGATGAGGAGAAATATCTTCACCCAGAGAGTGGTGAGCCTGTGGAATTTGCTACCACAGAAAGCTGTTGAGGCCAAAACATTGTATGTTTTCAAGAAGGAGTTAGATATAGCTCTTGGGACGAAAGGGATCAAAGGATATGCGGGGAAAGCGGGAACAAGTTACTTAGTTGGATGATCAGCCATGATCATAATGAATGGCGGAGCAGGCTCGAAGGGCCGAATGACCTACTCCTGCTCCTATTTTCTATGTTTCTATGATTTTCTTTATTTGTGTTGCTGCAGGTTACACACAGCAGTCTGTTCACCCAGAGACAATTTAACACTCAGAGAATCATAGAGTTATTATGGCACAGAAGGAAGCCATTCTGTTCATCAAGTCTGTGCTAGCTTTCTGTAGAATAATCTGAACAGTCCCATTCCCTGCTCTATCCCTGTAGCCCTGCAAGTTTATTTCCTTTGGCATGAAGATGTGATATGCTGAATGAGGATTTTTAACTCATCCATTGGAAACCTACATTAAACTTTTAAAAGGAAAGCTGGAATATTACATTCAACATTGACAAAGACTTTACCACAGCTAAAAATGGCTGCCACCAGTTGCATTTGAACACCTTGCACATTCCAAGGCATCAAAGTGGAGATGCATGTCTGATTAGCCTTTACCAAAAATAATGGATTGACCTATTGATTGAACTGCCAGAAATTGAGTACTGCTGAAAATAGAGACATGTTGTCGAAGCTTTTCGTTCTGCACTCATCAGGACAAGGACACCAAAGTAAGGGAAAACAACAACTTTATACTGTATGAGAAGAGAGTGCTGATTGGTTGGCAAGGGAACTCTGATTGGTTGAGGTGTTGCCATGGAGAATGCACCAGTTTACGGTGACTGACAGTTAACTGCCAAGCTTTGTTTGAAATTTAAACCAGGCAGCTTGACTCTGGTCAAAGCATTGCCCTGAAGAATGAGCCAGCGAATGGCTGTCACTCATTTTGTTTAGCTGAAACAGGTGCAATGTTTGTACATGTTCTTTCTGTCTGCAAAGAACAGGGCCCTGTGTATTAATATATGTTGCTTCCAGTTTGCGCAAATGTGCCAGACTGCGAGCCCGACAGACAATCTTAAATTGGTTGTTAGTGTAATTCTTAGCACACCGAGGATTATTTAGCAAATGTTGTCCAATTGCGGAATCACATCTAATGTTGGACACTGCGTTTTGAGTTTTGCAAGCATGGGCTGGTTGGGTACGCCCTGTACCTTTCCCGTTTTGAACAGTGGAAGGGACATGTTGTTTGATACGATCCACGTGAACCCCCAGGTCCTCTGTCCCTGTACACTCTTTAGAAATGTATCATTTAGTCTATATTTCCCCAGTAGCATGATCATACCCATTTTGCTTCTGAATTCTAACCGAATGGATTCTGTCCTTGCACTGCCACCCCCCCCCACCCCACCCCGGACATCCTCTCTTTGCAACACTGCAATGTCTTCCTTATCTGTGCTGCCATACCACCTATCTTTTTTTCCTTCCTTGTGTTTTCTGAACATTTTGTATTCTGTATTTTTTTTTTATTCATTCATTGGATGTGAGCGTTGCTGGCAAGACCGGCACTGGTTGCTCATCCCTAATTGCCCTTGAGAAGTTGCCTTTTTGAGCTGCCTTCTTGAACTGCTGTAGTCCATGTGGTATAGGTAAACCCAGTACTGTGGGGAGGGAGTTCCATGTAGTATGCAGATGTGTGCAGCAGCAACCTCCCCAAGAAATCATTTATTTTCTTGTATACAATTTGAAAATGAGCAAATTCACTTATAGGTGTGATCATGTAAACTTCAAATAAGATAACTGATGGAACTTTGTAGTTTATTGAAGGATGAAGTGTGCTAGGATTCTACTTTTTAATAGTCTGCTTGGGTTGTATAGCGTCTATGAAGCCTTCAAAACCTGTGAAATGCATGTGTTCGTTTTATAGAGTCGTATTTCAATTTTATGAGACATTACTAAATTATGGAAGTACCCTGGCTTTGCAGAAGTTGACGGCTTTCACAAAAGCCATAGAATCTTTGAAAAATGTACAACCCCTTTTATTAAGATCTTAGCCACTCTTCGGGCTTATGATCTCTCTGGTCAAATATCACTGTTAATTTTATGGGAAATCACTAAATCCTATTGTGTATGTCTACAGGTCCAATTGAAACTTTATTCATAAATCTTTGATTTTTAAACAAGATATATAATTGAGTTCAGTGACCCCAGAATAGTTCCAACTCTGATTCTTTTTCTCAACTCTTTTGGGAGTTGGCTACTTCTGTTCATTTGTCTGTTCCCAAATCCATGCTTAATCATGAATGTGATTGACACCTTTACGGAAGATGTTTAGTTTCAACCTTTAAAGCCTTGTTTGAAGGTCTTTATAGATAACTGGTGGTTTAAAGCTGCAGGCATCTCCACTTCAGAGGTTTGTTAATGCTGCTCAAGTAACAGATGTCGGTATTGTTTTAATGGCATCTCAGCATGGTGGATTAAGTTGCCAGTCATCGACATTTGCTTTTTCAGTCTTCTCCTGCAGGGTAACTGTGGGGCCTAGATTCCAGTGGTGATGTCTTTCTGCTTCCTGGATGAATGCTTCAGAATGATTGTGCAAATGTAGGTGACGTGGTTTGGGCTGAAAAGTGGGACGCATTCAACCAAATTGCTTTTGAAAGCGCCTGTGGTTGACTTGGGATAGAGATGGACTGACTGTCAATCCTAGTTTATTAACCTGCAGGAGACTTGGGCTTCAGAATGCAAATTTGATAGAAATACCTATGTAGCTGCTGTACAATATAGGCTTTATGAATTCTGCCTCAGAATGAGGTTATGTCCTTTTCCGATTGGCAAAATTTTAGAACTCCCAGTGTTTTCTGTGATTCTATTATCAAAATGAACCAAAAAGGGACAAAATGGGAGGATATTGTACAAATTATTTTACTTGCAGTATTCTTTAAAATTGCTTACAATTTGAACCACATTGCATCTGCTCTTAACATTGTCATGATACTGGCATTTCTTACTTATTTGAATACAAAATTTCTCTATTTTATATAGAAAATTAAAAGAGAACTTTTTTATGCCTCTTGAATGGGAAAATAAATATCAAAATGGAAAATATTTGAAATTCTCATCAATTACGTGAAACATTGCAACTTTTTTTCCCGCATGATGCACATGCTCAGCTGGTTAAGTGAGTGAGTAGCTGTACCATAAAGTGCAGGAAGATCCCAGGTTCATTCCCTGGTCTATGATCTGTCAACAGATCTCAATGTATGGACGATGCAATAGGTATCGAGGCTGTGAGTTTTGACAGAATGGTGAGTTGTAATTTGTGCACCTAATGGCTGTTGTTGCAAAACCTTGTAAATGCACTTCAGTTAAGAGCAAGTTGGGGTGTGGCCCCAATGCATTTCAGGTTAAATTGCTTTCTGACATTGAGGACTGGATTTTCCCAATGGTTGCAGGAAACAGAAGTCAGGTCTGTTTCTGGTTTCTGAACCTGCCCCTGTAGGGAAACAGTCACTCATTGGGATTTTCATGGAGGTGTCCCCTTAATTGGCATGGAGACAGGTTCCTTGTTCAATTAAGGGCAGCAGGCAGGCTCTCAAAGCTGGAGGACCAATCAGAGGCCATCCATCTTGAGAGGAGTAACAGGCTGTGCTGGCAGGTAAATAACAGAGAGGGCACTTCAACATGGAGGCACCCTCTCACCAACGTTTTTAAAACTTTAATCAAAAAATGGTTTCTGCAGCCAGCCACCACTGTGGGATGGGAAGACCTTCTACAGGGCAGCATGTGACTGCTCTCGCACCAGGCAGGTAGTGGGGGCCTCCTAACCTGCCTTCAGTGCTGGCTGCCTGGCCTGCTGCCAGGCATCTAAACTCGCCCCCACTGGTGTAGGAAACAGGAAACCAACTGTAAAATTCCAGTTTGCCTCCTTTAATTGCACTTAACAAGGCTCTTAACGAGCCTACTTGGCTAGCTGCCATGTGGGGGCAGGTAGCCCTGCCAGTCGCGATCCCACCTCCGGTAAAATGGCCAATGGCGGGAAACTGGCATTCCACCTGGCGCCAGTATTTTCAGGCCACATCCGTCTCCATTCCCGCCCTCGGCGGAGCCTGAAAATTCAGCCCTCTGTCTTGGCTCTCACATGTAAATTAGGAACCTGGGTGAGGTGCTGGAGGAATCAGTGCCTTTAAGAGATGAGGGGAAAAAATGATGGAAATAGAAAAGGAACTTCCATACATACAACAGAAATTTCCTGATGTCAGTCCAGTATATGACATGCAAATATTGCATTAACTGAATTCAGGTTGTGTTAATGATTGGGGAATCCCAGCTGGTATCTGTAATGAGCATTATGTAAGAATCTTAGTTACTGATTCTATCCTCTATATCTGCATGCCCTTCCTATGTTGACATTTATAGTGGAAGCTACTTATGTAAACTTGTCATGCTGTAATTACACCCTTCCACCAGTGACTGTGCCATCGTGCCTCGGATTTGCATTTCCCAGTTTCTTTACAAGCACTGCATAAAAACCTTTGTGCTCTAAATGTGGCTACTGACCTTTTCCTCAAATTGCTATCAGTTCTTTTATTTAACTTTAAATAATATCAGATCAAAACACTTCATAAAATGTAAAGGTAGGATGTATGTTCTTTATCCGCTACCCTCTGATGCTGTTTCATCTGAAGACCACACTTGACCTTGACTACCAGTGCACAAAGCCAAGGGGAATTGATTGGCCTTTAATATAGTTCAGGAGTTCAGATATGGCATTGTAAATAATTGCTGAGAATTGTGATTTACGTGGAAGGAAAATAGCACCATTAACATGACTGGAAACTGCGGCACAGTGGCGCAGTGGTTAGCACCGCAGCCTCACAGCTCCAGCGACCCGGGTTCAATTCTGGGTACTGCCTGTGTGGAGTTTGCAAGTTCTCCCTGTGTCTGCGTGGGTTTCCTCCGGTTGCTCTGATTTTCTCCCACATGCCAAAGACTTGCAGGTTGATAGGTTAATTGGCCATTATAAATTGCCCCTAGTGTAGGTAGGTGGTAGGGATATATAGGGACAGGTGGGGATGTGGTAGGAATATGTGATTAGTGTAGGATTAGTATAAATGGGTGGTTGATGGTCGGCACAGACTCGGTGGGCCGAAGGGCCTGTTTCAGTGCTGTATCTTTAAAAAAAATAAAATGAGTTCTGAAGAAGGGTCACTGACCTGAAACATTAACTCTGCTTCTCTCTCCACAGATGCTGCCAAACCTGCTGAGTATTTCCAGCATTTCTTGTTTTATCTGCAGCATCTGCAGTATTTTGCTTTTATTAACTTAGATATGTGTCCTGATTTAGACTGTATTATTATCACATTGCTTGTAATCCTGAAGTAAAAGGGTGGAGCTTTCAAAATCCTTGGATTTTTTTGCAATGGAGTGGCTTAGCATTGCACAGAATAGTTGGAAGTGATTTCTCACCAAGGATTATCAATGCTAAATCTATAAGAAATCGAGATTCCTTTGTTGCTCTGCAACAAGCACATAATTAAATTACAGTGATTTTTTTTTGGATGAAGGAACACTGGGCCTATATTCTTTAGTTTAGAAGAATGAGAGGTGATCTCATTGAAGCGTACAGAATTCTTACAAGGCTCGACAGGGTATATGCAGGAAGGAAGTTCCCCCTGGCTGAGGGGTCGAGAACCAGGGGACACAGTCTCAGAATAAGAGGTAGGCCATTTAGGACTGAGATGAGGAAGAATTTCTTCACACAGAGAGTGGTGACTCTTTGGAATTCTCTACCCCAGAGGACGGTAGAGGCTCTGTCATCGAGTATGTTCAAGACTGAGATCGATAGATTTCTAGATATTAAAGATATCAAGGGATATAGGGAAAATGCAGGAAAATAGCATTGAGGTATAAGATCAGCCATGATCTAGTTGAATGGCAGAGCAGGCTCGAGGGACCGAATGGCCTACTCCTGTTCCTATTTCTTATGTTTCTATAGTCAAGTCTACATGTGAGCATAGGTTGGTGAGCCGAGTGCTGTAGAATCATTTGTTTTGGGCTTACTCCAGAAATTATTGTAATTGGTTGATTTGGGGATGCACTGAGGAGGGAGTTCCTGAATCCAAAAGAAAAAAATTGGACTCCTGTTGGACTTGGTTACAGAGTGTTATGGACAGTAGCCCAGGAGTATATTAGGGATCTGGTCTCTTGCCTGAACAATCATGCATGATATTGGTGACCCACAAGGTGGGAAATACGGACATAATGTTTCACCCCTCCCAAGATATGTACAGGCAGGTGTCTCTTGCAATGCATGAATGTGAGCAAGAAACTTGATTAAGTAACTTAAAGGTGCAGTTTTGTACAATGCTGGCAATGTTAGATTAAGTGGCTGGCTGGCTTTCTTTCTCCAGGATATAATTGAAATTACTATAATTGTATTAATTTCCTTTAGATTTTTATATGTGGTGCATCCTGTTTGAATCACATGTTCATCCATTACAAAACTATTTGCAGCATCAGTTAATCATCAGATGTGTTCTGACTTTAATGATGAAACTAGTCTAATTTGAGCGATTGAGAATCAAAATAATGTAATTCTGTTTTTTCTGCAAGAAATATTAGTGAGTGACAAAGTAGATTAGTGCACACTTGAAATTAATATGGCTGTACTTCAGTATGAGTAAATAAAAATGTTTTCATGTTATCCAATTCTTTCTGGACACACATACGCACACACTTAAAATCTGAGACTCTTCCCAATGACAGAGTTTTCCCAGCGAATAACTAATCCGTACAGCATAGCAAGAGCCTGACATCTAACTGTGCTGAAATAGTAAGAGTGCTGCAGCTGACCCCAGTGCTGCTGGCTTAAGGACAAGAGCATCACTGAGTGTTCTTCCTCCTGATCACAAACCAGTGACCAAATCTTGAAAGTACAGATTTGTAGATTCTAGTTGGTGGCTGTGAAACACTCTTTCCCCCTTCAGTACTCTTGTTAGGGTCATCATGTCTCTCTCTGTGTTTTTGTTCTTGGCCCTTCTCTGGATATTCTGCCCTGTCTGCTCCTCTTCATGTTACCCAGTCATGCCACCTTTCATTTCTCCCCTTTTGGACACTTTGCTCCCAGTAATGCTTCACCCAACCCATAACCGCTCCTCTGCCTTTCTACGCTTCTGCCACACCCTCTTAAAAAAGCCCACAGCTATACTCTGAGCCTCTGTTGGCATTCTTCAAAATACACATTGAGGCAGCAATATTTCCTCCGCATGAACCTGCTCTGTTACTGACCTTCCTGTTCAGCATGCTCACACAACCAACATACTTGTTAGCCTCCTTCCATCCTACTCAACCCAGCCGCCACAGCCCCATTGGACCATGATAGCAGACCAGTAGTCACCATGCCTCACTCTGTTTATCTCCAAAATGTCTACAACGTCATTCTTCTTTCATGCCTTTCTTCTGTTGTCCAGCTGAATGGAACTTCATTCCACTATTACTTATCATGTTATAACTTGAGCATCTTGGCTGCTTTTTCTTCCCTCACTCTACTAACTCCGGAATTCTGGCAGGCAATATCCTTTGCCAAACTCCAGAAAGTTTGTTATGGAAGGATAATGCTGGAGTCTATCTGTACTCAGTTTCACATTTATTATACAGAGTAAAAGGATTACAGACATGTAGCTCCTCACTCAAACCCTCCACCAGTCTCAGTGTCTGCATATAAGTGCTCAAGTTAGACCCCAATTAAAACCACCTCCTCCACAATTTTGTTGAAGACGGAGGGGCCCAATGCAGCTTTCAGGCAGGGTTAGGGAGTCTTGCTTTGAGGGAAATCCAAGGCCCTTGGTGGGCCTTCCCCAGCGCGATAGCTGCACCCACACCCCGGGAGGACCACCCTCCCCACATCCCCAACCCTTCGCCAAGGCCTGCCTGAATGACCCTGGCAACTCCGATCTCACTTACATCTCCCAGGGTCTTTTTCAGCCCCCTGTGGAGCTGCCGGCCTGCAGATTGGTCGGAAGCTCTGGAGGCGGGAGCTCATCCATTAAATGGACGGCAGGCAGTTAATTGGCTGCTCGCCAGACCCCCGGTCTTGTGCTCCACCAAGCAACCATTAATAATTAATCATTCATTACTGGCATTTTCAGTAAATGAGGTAATTCAAGCTTTCTAACAGTTTGTGCGGCAATCACTCATTTTTAAGTAGAATGTGGAGAATGCTGTCACTGAGACTGCCCTCAATGCAGTCCAGCCTCTACCAGTCATGGATGAGCTGGACATACAGCCAACCAAATCAGAACTCAGTGATGCCATTGATTCTCTAGCCAGCGGAAAAGCCCCTGGGAAGGACAGCATTACCCCTGAAATAATCAAGAGTGCCAAGCCTGCTATACTCTCAGCACTACATGAACTGTTATGCCTGGGCTGGGATGAGGGAGCAGTACCCCAGGACATGCGCGATGCCAATATCATCACCCTCGATAAAAACAAAGGTGACCGCGGTGACTGCAACAACTACCGTGGAATCTCAAACAAAAACAAGAAATGCTGGATTCACTCAGCAGGTTTGGCAGCATCTGTGGAAAGAGAAGCAGAGTTAACGTTTCGGGTCAGTGACCCTTCTTCGGAACAACTACCGTGGAATCTCCCTGCTCAGCATAGTGGGGAAACTCTTTGCTCGAGTCGCTCTGAACAGGCTCCAGAAGCTGGCCGAGCGCGTCTACCCTGAGGCACAGTGTGGCTTTCGTGCAGAGAGATCGACCGTTGACATGCTGTTCTCCCTTCGTCAGATACAGGAGAAATGCCGTGAACAACAGATGCCCCTCTACATTGCTTTCATTGATCTCACCAAAGCCTTTGACCTCGTCAGCAGACGTGGTCTCTTCAGACTACTAGAAAAGATTGGATGCCCACCAAAGCTACTAAGTATCATCACCTCATTCCATGACAATATGAAAGGCACAATTCAACATGGTGGCTCCTCCTCAGAGCCCTTTCCTGTCCTGAGTGGCGTGAAACAGGGCTGTGTTCTCGCACCCACACTTTTTGGGATTTTCTTCTCCCTGCTGCTTTCACATGCGTTCAAGTCCTCTGAAGAAGGAATTTTCCTCCACACAAGATCAGGGGGCAGGTTGTTCAACCTTGCCCGTCTAAGAGCGAAGTCCAAAGTACGGAAAGTCCTCATCAGGGAACTCCTCTTTGCTGACGATGCTGCTTTAACATCTCACACTGAAGAGTGCCTGCAGAGTCTCATCGACAGGTTTGCGGCTGCCTGCAATGAATTTGGCCTAACCATCAGCCTCAAGAAAACAAACATCATGGGGCAGGACGTCAGAAATGCTCCATCCATCAATATTGGCGACCACGCTCTGGAAGTGGTTCAAGAGTTCACCTACCTAAGCTCAACTATCACCAGTAACCTGTCTCTAGATGCAGAAATCAACAAGCGCATGGGAAAGGCTTCCACTGCTATGTCCAGACTGGCCAAGAGAGTGTGGGAAAATGGCGCACTGACACGGAACATAAAAGTCCGAGTGTATCAGGCCTGTGTCCTCAGTACCTTGCTCTATGGCAGCGAGGCCTGGACAACGTATGTCAGCCAAGAGCGACGTCTCAATTCATTCCATCTTCGCTGCCTCCGGAGAATACTTGGCATCAGGTGGCAGGACCGTATCTCCAACACAGAAGTCCTCGAGGCGGCCAACATCCCCAGCTTGTACACACTACTGAGTCAGCGGCGCTTGAGATGGCTTGGCCATGTGAGCCGCATGGAAGATGGCAGGATCCCCAAGGACACATTGTACAGCGAGCTCGCCACTGGTATCAGACCCACCGGCCGTCCATGTCTCCGCTATAAAGACGTCTGCAAACGCAACATGAAATCCTGTGACATTGATCACAAGTCGTGGGAGTCAGTTGCCAGCATTCGCCAGAGCTGGCGGGCAGCCATAAAGACGGGGCTAAAATGTGGCGAGTCGAAGAGACTTAGTAGTTGGCAGGAAAAAAGACAGAGGCGCAAGGGGACAGCCAACTGTGCAACAGCCCCGACAAACAAATTTCTCTGCAGCACCTGTGGAAAAGCCTGTCACTCTAGAATTGGCCTTTATAGCCACTCCAGGCGCTGCTTCACAAACCACTGACCACCTCCAGGCGCGTATCCATTGTCTCTCGAGATAAGGAGGCCCAAAAGAAAAAAAAAAGTAAGTATAACTAAATGGTACTTGATAATTAATTATCTGGTGCAGGCAACAGCCTGTTCAGAATGTTGCTCAGCCTGCTGATGGAGGTGGATGGGGCCCGAACTATCAGCGCTGGCTAGCTTGCCGGTTTTCTGAAGACGTTACCGACGCCGGACATTTTTGCAGAGGCGGTTTCACGGCCGGCAGGGCTGCCCACTCCCACAAGGCGTTCAGCCAATTAGGCTCGTTAGGAACCTTGTTAACTGCAATTAAAGGAGGCCAGATGGAATTTTCTAGTTGGCCTCCAGTTCCCCAAAGCAGCAAGGGTGGGGCAATTTAACAGCCTGGAGACAGGCACTCAGTTGCAGGTCAGGGGTGGCCAGCCCTCCAGGCAGGCCTAGAGGCCCTCTCTGCCTGCCTGAGTGCAAGAGCAGCCACATACCGCTCTGTAGAGGGACGTTCCCCCCCACCCCACTGTCTGCAAGAACCTTTTTTAATTGAAGATTTACAAATGATGGTGAGAGCGCGCCTCCATGTTGAAGCACTCTCTTTGTTACTTACTTGCCATCACAGTTTGCTGCTCCTCTCAAGCTGGAAGGCTTCTGATTGGCCCTCCAGCTTTGAGAGCCTGCCCACCCCTCACCCTTAATTGGGCAGGAAACCTGTCTCCATGCCATTTAATGGGGAGCCTCTGAGAAAATTCCAGTGAGTCTGGACCCCAAAACTCTCCCATCTCTGTTTTACCTCCATAGGGAAAATCCAGCCCAAAGTGTTCCTTTGCAGCACTGAGAAAGTGAATAAAAAGCAAACACAAAGGGCTGAATTTTGTGTTCCTGCCCCCGGGAGCGGCGGTGGGTATAAAAAATGGTGGCTGGCATGCAGGGGCCGCGCACCACCACGCCACTGCTGTCGTGAGCCCAGCGGTTCATTATCACATGCAAAGCGGACTCCCCCACGCACCCCCCAATCATGTGGCGGGGGCGGCCTTGATGATGCCCTCAGTGACGCCGTGAACATCATCAACTGTTTCTGCGCAGGCGCCATTTTTAAAGGGCTGCCGGCACTGCAAAAAAACAGCAGCGTTGCCCCCATTCCCCCGCAGCCACAATACCATTGCAGGGTTGACCCCTTGCCCCCCCACCAACTGCACTAAGTGCAGAGTTGACCCCTTCCCCTCCTCCCCCTCCCCACTACGCAACAAATGCAGAGATCCCCCCTTCCCCATCTCAGTGGTGCCAGTTTTCCCTGGACGGAAATGTGAAAGTCTGTGAGGGCTGCCCGTTGCGCTGAAGTTTCGAACTGCAGGTAAGATCGCTCCGGTTTTCATTTTAATTCATGCAAACAGGTAATTTAAATATGTAATGTCGGGTCCTGTCGCAAAGCAGCGGAGAGCCCGCCACGGAGCTTCCGCACCGCCGGTAAGATCGGGCCTGGCAATCCCGGCATCGGGTTCTTTGGCGGGCCGCTGCTGCTCCAATCTTCCAGCCCCCACCCCCGCCACAGAGCTCAATGTCGGGCGGAGGACAAGATTCCGGCCATAGGGTTAATACAAAGATCAGTTGGGAATCCATGCAGTACATGTTCCCTATTGCTTTGTTCAAATCAATCTGACAACCAGAATGGTATAGAGCACCTCATATTTGTCCAATTTGTATGCATTTTCCCATAGATTTAGTAACGTATCTGGAGAAATACTAATATAGGTCACAGTTGTGTTTTGCTAAAATGACACCTAAGATGCGGACATTCCATGACGACAAGCTTTGGAAGTCACTGGATCTGGTTGGAGTGGCCTCTTTGTGTGGTAGAGGGACCAAGGCACCTTGAACTGATATCATTTCAAGATTACAGATAATACCATATCTGTGAGGTTGACGCTTCCAATCTCCACTCTAGGCTAAGTCATTTCGCTGACGAGAATCCTATGATGAAGTGCTGACATAAGTACCTGATTTAAGAGTCAGAAGGAATGCCCTGGAGACTACCACAAAGTAAAGCAAAGACTTTCACTTCCATCTGTGATTTAGTGAACTCAGGTAGGAGTATGAATCATTAAGGATGTTGGGTGAATACAGTATCATGCCCAGTTCTATATCTCATCTCAAGCATGAAGATTAGAAATGCAGCATAAATCACTGACTGATAAAGTTGGGTGGAATTAGTAAAATGTCCAATACCAGGACAATCACCTGTTAACTTCTTTCAAATAAGAATATCTGTTTGCTAAAGTGTCAAATCACATTTTTTTTTGCATTGTTCTTAATTCCGTGACCTCCACCTCTTGCCAACTTTCCATTGTGTGATCCTATCAAATTCCTTTTGCAAATCTAAGCTTACAATTTCGACTACATTTCCTTTCTTCACAGTTGATGTAGCATTCTCAAAGAAGTGGACCTTTTCGTCAGGCATGACTTACCTTTCCTAAATTGATGCAGACGCTTATTTATTTTGTTCCATTTAGATTAATGTCCTGGAGTTAGACATATTTTGCTTTCCAAAATGTGACTTCCAAAAATAAAGCTTAGCTTGCTCCCTTGAACTATTTCACTGTCCCCAGTGGATAGGTTTCCTTCTGGTTACTAATGGAGTGGAAAAAGTAGGTACAAAAGCATATCCCAGATTATACTTGCACGCGACCTTGTATTCATTCATGCTAAAAATCTGAATAAAATATGTTTGTTGCTTTCTCCCCATTCTTAAAACCTTAAAAAGTTAAGACGTCCCTTCTCCTCATTTCTTTCTCACCAACTCAAAATGCTGTGTGCAGTCATGCTTCAACACCAATAACTTGCATTTATATAAAACATCCCAACTTGACAGCAGTATTATCAAACAAACCTTGACAACAAGCCACATGATATATTAGGACAAGAAGCTTTGTGAAAGAGATAAGTTTTAAGGAGAGCCTTAAAAGGGGAGAAAGAGATCAAGAGGTGGAGAGATTTAGAAAGGGAATTCCAGGGCTGAGGGCCTAGGCAGCTGAAGGTATGGCCATCGATGATGGTGTTGTATGATTGCCTTGAAGAGTGATATCCCTTTAATATCTTAATATGCTGATGAGCCAAATGCCAGGATGCAGTCATGTGACTTGAGCCAGAGTCACTCTGCAACAGTAACACCCAGAGTAAGTTTCTGTAAATAGTTAGCTCTGTACTGTGTATAATAGTTAGCTGTAATAAACCAGTTTGAGATCTTCAACCAACTGGACTCCACGCATCTCATTTATGTTGCATCATACAACATAAGTGAACACATTATATGGTGACAGCTGTGGTGAGAAGAAAAAAAGTCTACGTTGATGACCAGAGGTAAAACAGCTTTGAAAACGACCAATACAGCCAATACAGAGAAAGTTCGAAAAAATACTGACTCAAACAGTAAAAAAAAGAACTTACTTCAAGCTGTACAGGACAGAGCAAATAACACCAGACTGCAAAGAAGTGTCAAGGATATTGCTTTGTAAAAAAAAGCTTTGAAGTCCTGCAAAAGAACTTTTTTCAAAAGTTGCACGTAGAAAAGAAAACAGGGAAGACCTGACTCCTTTCCTGAGCTGATCGAGGTCGGTCCCATTACAGGGGGCATCCGCCAGAAAAAATGCAGGAAAACCCAGATCTCTGCAGAACTTCATCCACACAGCCAAAGCTTAAAAAGAAACCCATCAAACTACTCAAGCGTGAATAAGAGCTTCCATTCAGAAAGCCAGAGTAAATAAAACATTAAAATCACTGGAGGGTGAAGAACATAAAAAGACTCTTTAAAAAAAAGCCCCAATGAACTGCCTATTGAACAGCTGTGTAAACAGAGCAGGCTTAAGTGCTGGAAGCAAGGTAAACACACAGCACTAGCAAACACCTGCTCCTGTCAATCAAAGCAGCTAGTATAAATAACAGAGAATCTCTTAAAGGGGAAACAGTGCAGAGTCATAGAACAGGTTTTAAAGCAAAATAACAGCAGAGATATGCCTACCAAATTTTCCAGCATGAATTAGAAGCTCGTAGATATCCTGCGCGAGTTCCAACTGTTTAAAGAATGCAGTTATTCTTCACAGACCAAATAATTGTAGAGCCAGAAAAACAGGTTGTGAAAATACTGATCGCAGTTGGAAATGGGGGATTACACAGAATCAACACCATTGGGCTATCTGACTAGGACCAGAAAGATCCTATTAAAGATATGGAATGTGCTGGAAAATCAGCTCCGATTAAGAGCGAATTTTAGAATTTGCTGCCTGGAATTGATGTCTTACAGGTAACAGCCACAGGAATCAATAGACCATTTTTGTCAGTAGATGCCGTAGTAAGGGCAATGAATACAACTTCTCAGAAACTGAACTGTTGGACCGAATAGAGCTAGTAATTGTATCGACACCGATGAAAACATTTCAGAAAGACCTCTTGGGGGAAAAAGAAGGCCACAGCATTGATTCGCTGCTGGAAGATGGCAGGAAATATGAAGCCATTGTAGCTGGACAACAGCACCTGCAAGCACTAGGTGCAGTCAACAGAATCGGCACCAGGTCATAAAGAGCAAGAAAGCTGTGTGGTAAGGGCCGTCTGTCCCACTCATGGCAAAATTGCTCTGCACTTCGCGCAGCAACAGCAGTAAGGAAAGCACCAGAGACCTGCATAATCGCAAGCCGATACACGAAGTCCACAGCGAAACAGACCTGAGACAAGACTCAACGAGGTGTAGTTCTCAGCCAGAAGATGAAAAGGCATTCCACATTGTGAACTTGATACATCACATTGATGAAGTCAAACAACTGGAAGCTTTCGCCACTATTAATATCACGTGCCCAAAGAAAGCTGGCAAACATACACAGGCGCTAGTGCAAATATCCTACCAGTCCGACTACTCAAAGACATGTACCAGAGTCATTGGAAATCAATGATACAATCGACAATTGCCAAGTTATCTTCATACAATGGGTCATCCATTCCTCACAGTGGCACACTAACAATGCATGCAGCTATAGCAAGTCGGCATAGAAACACAAACATTCTACCTGGTAGACATGAGTGAACCAGCAGTGGCAGGACTACAAGCGAGTAAGGACCTCAACATCATTATCATCCACGAGGTCACCAAAGTACCCATTACAGCAGAAGGGGCCAAGGTACCCACATTGCGTCACAGCTCTCCCAGGATCTCAGTGGTTCTGGTTTGGAGAGTATCAGCTCCTTCTCAGAGATGCCACACCAAGAGTGTGAAGATCCAAACTCAGTTGATGGAAGTTCTTTTATCAACAGGCAATGTTTCCTCACACTCCAGCAACTCAGAAGAAGAGATTGATGTTGGCACTACTGAGAAACAAAGGCTGGCAGTGGGGAGCATTGCGAAGGGGAATTCTCTAAGGACCGGAACCCGCTTGCAGACTCTGTCCAGCATCAAATGGTGCAAACTGGAAATCCAGCAACAGCACAACTATGCCGTGCCTTCACTTCTGCTCTGTAGAGAACTGCCAGCGCCGCAACGAGCCAGAATGGACAGGTACCTCCACAAGGCCAGGTACTCCTCCCCCAACAAGTCCTTGACCTTGAGCCCCAGGCCTTCAAACGCAGAGGAGGAGGCGAGGTGAAGGACATGCAATGTCCTGAAGAGGCAGAGGAGGAATGAGTTGAAGCATTGTCTGTTGGCTCTTCGAGATGAGGTGCCGGAACCTTCCAAGAATGACAAGACCTCAAAAGTGGTCATCTTGAGAAAAGCAACAGAGTATATTCGGAGGCTGAGGGCAGACCAACAGAAACTGAATGCAGAGATGGAGAAACCTCAGAAAAAACAGCAACAGCTGAGATGCAATCTCTCCAAGCCAGAGTTGTCAAACCGCCAAAATGATATATGGACTCTTAAGCTTCTATATTTGTAAATTTTATAACTTATATCTCATACAAATAATTTTGAGATCCAATGTTATATGTTTTTACTTTTTGCATACAAAACTTTTCTTTGGAAAGAAAGGGGATGTTGTTTGATTGCCTTTAAGAGTGATGTCCCTTTAAGATCTTGGTATTCAAATAAGCCAAGTACCAGGACACAGTCATGTGACTCGGAGCCAGCATCAATCTGCAACTGTAACACCCAGAGTAAGGTTGTATAAATAGCTAGCTCTGTACTGAATATATATTAGCTGTAATAAAACAGTTTGAGATCTTCAACCAACTGGAGGCCACGTATCTCATTTATGTTGCATCAGACAAAATAAAAGAATGCATTACAGATGGAACAATGAAAATCAGGAATGAGCAATTTGCCTGAAATGCAGGAACGCAGAGATCTCTCAGGGTTCTGGAGCTGGAGGAGATTACAGAGATAGGGAGGGGGGAGGTCATGGAGTGCTTTGAAAACAGGATGAAAATTTGCAAAAAACTTTGACCATCTCGATCTGCTCAGGTGTCTTGTAACTGCAAACATTTCTTTTCCCAATTTTTTTGCTGAATTTTTTTCATACTGTAACAAAGAAATGTTGAAACATATTTATACAATTGTGTATTCTTTAATTGTGAAAGGATTGAACTGTACAGCACAGAAATATTTAAAGATACAGCAAATTGCCATAGAGAACTAGTTCCCTGAGTCGTCAAATTTTTACAAAACCTTTTGAGAATTATCGTGAAGGGATTTTCATATTTTCATTCGACTAATACAAACATTGTGTAAAAAAAGATATTTTTGTTTGAAGATTCATTATGCATGCTACTGATAAATATGTCATCCATATGTATTGATAGAGCTGAGATGAATTATTAAAATATACCTTGAGAAGCTTAACCCACTCTCATGACATCTTAAGCCCTTCATTGGTGTGCATTGACAAATCTGCTTTTGTTGCATCTACTCAGAATTTCTTGAATTTATTCCAGTAAGCACAAGTTCATGGGGCCCATCAAAACTCATTTCCTCTAATATCAGATGTTAGGATCTGGGTTTTTTTGGTACCCCATTTTAATAGCTTGTTTTGTTCAAAAATTGTAACATGTCAATTACTTTTATATCATCTTGGCTCAGTCTCCATCACTGAGACCATCTATATTCAACTTCATGATGTATCCTGTCTCCTCCTGCCTCAGCCCATCTGCATCTGAAACTCTTATCCATGCCTTCATTAGCTTTAGACTTGACTGTTACAATCCTGTACTGGCCAGCCTCCCATCTTGCATCCTCTGGAAACCCGAGCTCATCCAAAACTCTGCTGCCCATATCCGAACTCACACAAAGCTCCGTTCATCCACTGCAAATGGTATGTTGGCCTTCATAGCGAGAGGATTCGAGTACAGAAGCAGGGATGTCTTGCTGCAATTATACAGGGCCTTGGTGAGGCCGCAACTGGAATATTGTGTGCAGTTTTGGTGTCCTTATCTGAGGAAGGATGTTCTTACTATCGAGGGAGTGCAATGAAGGTTTACCAGACTGATTCCTGTGATGGCGGGACTGACGTATGAGGAGAGATTGAGTTGGTTAGGATTATATTCGCTGGAGTTCAGAAAAGTGAGAGGGGATCTCATAGAAACCTATAAAATTCTAACAGAACTTGACAGGGTAGATGCAGGAACGATGTTCCCAATGGTGGGGGAGTCCAGAACCAGAGGTCATAGTCTAAGGATACGGGGTAAACCTTTCATGACTGAGATTAGAAGAAATTTCTTCACCCAGAGAGTGGTGAGCCTGTGGAATTCACTACCACAGAAAGCAGTTGAGGCCAACACATTGTATGTTTTCAAAAAGGAGTTAGTTATAGCTCTTGGGTCTAAAGGGATGAAAGGGTATGGGGCGAAAGCCGGAACAGGTTACTGAGTTGGATGATCAGCCATGATCATAATGAATGGCGGAACAGGCTCGAAGGGCCGAATGACCTCCTTTTGCTCCTATTTTCTATGTTTCTGTGTCTCTGTGCTCACTGATCTATATTGGCACCCGGTCCAGCAACGCCATGATTTAAAATTCTCATACTTGTTTTCAAATCCCTCCATGGCCTCACTCCCCCCTATCTCTGCAACACCTTCCAGCCCTACAATCCTTCGAGATCTGTGCATTCCTGCAACTCTGACCTCTTGTGAATACTGCATGGTTGGCGGTCGTGCCTTGAGCTGCCTGGACCCTAACTCGTGAATTTTCCTTCAAGCCTTTCTGCTGCTGTACTTCACTCTCTCCTCCTTATAAGATACTCCTTAAAACCTGCCTGCATCAGTCCTAATCACCTTATATGGCTCGGTGTCCCATTTTGTGCCAAGTGCCTTGGGATGTTTTACAACATTAAAGGCACTATAGAAATACAGTTTGTTGCTATTAGTGCCATTGCACTTAGTCAGCAGGTTGTTGGTTCAAGTCGCACACCTAGAGTGAGCACACAATTTAAGCCAGCACTCCAGTAATGCATTGTCCGAGGTGCCGTCCTTCAGACAAGAGGTTGAACTGTCAGTCTGTTGTGACAGGTCAGATGGATGTTAAAGATCTTGTGGCACTATTCAACGACGAACAGGGAGTTCTTGGCTAACATTATTTTTTAAACCAATACTATGAAACTAGTATTACCAAAATTTGGATCAGTGATCATTCATCTCATGGGATGTAATGTGTTTAAATTACTTGCCACATTTAGCTGCATAACATTTCAAAAAGCATTTCATTACTTCTGAAATGCTTTGGGATTTTTGAGAAATGCGCTATGCAAGTTCATTCATTCTGATATCTAATAAAGTTGAATACCATTCAAAATCCTCCTTGTTGTGGGCTGTTGAAAAAATTCTGTGGTATAATCCTGTAGAGGGAAAAAGATTTGTCTTAACAAGGAACAGGAGACACCCGTTAGTGAAATTCCAATGAGTCTGTGGTAGAATATCAGGTCAACATGACATTGTTTTCAGACTTCTTTGTACAACAGTGTGCTTACCCCAACGTTGCTGTTTTGCATCAGAGTTATATTTGAGGGGGAGATTTTATCCAATTAGAAATGAAATGTTCCCTGAACTGTCCACAATGATAACAAGCACCTCAAAGACCTTTAGAAATTCTTTTAAATTAATGTTGGAATGTTGAATCAGCCTTAACCTTGCTTTGTGCTGGTGAACAAATAGTGCTTAGAAAATACCTCATCTCTGGCACTGATAAAAACTGTTACATGTTAGTAATTGCAGGTGCTATAAGGTGTAGACCATAAAGTCACTGTCAGCCGATATAGGGAGACTCAAATGTTCATGTTCTTCATTTGCTGTTCTAGCTACACATGCATAGTTGAGCTCATCCACAACTCTCCTGCCCGTATCCTAACTCGTACCCGTTATCCCTGTGCTCGCTAACCTACATTGGCTCCTCGTCCTGTGACACCTCAACTTTAAAATTCTCATCCTTGTTTTCAAATCACTCCATGGCCTTGCTCCTCCCTATATCTGTAACCTCCTGCAGCCTTATAACCCTCTAAGATCTCTGCGCTCCTTCAATTCTGGCCTTTTGTACTTCCATGATTTTAATTACTCCACCATTGACAGCCATGCCTTCAGCTGCTTAGGCCCTAAACTCTAGTACTGCCTCCCTAAACCGCTACGCCTCTCCCTCTCCTCCTTTTAAGATGCTTCTTAAGACCTCCTTTGTTCTTCTGTTCCAATACCTCCTTATATGACTTGGTGTCAAATTTTGTTAGATAATGCTCCTTAGGACGTATATAAATGTTGCTTTGGTCGAGTGAAAATTATAATTCTGTAACAATAACTATTTTTCAATGTATTCTGCTTCAGACAAGTGTGCATCGGTATCTTTTTAGGGGTCATAACAAAACACTATCGTATTGTCAGGCACATTTTATCAGTTTTCTCCCACACCATCCTGAGAGTTTTACAGGGAGCAACTTGCCAAAGTAAGAACAAGAGAATGAAGGTTTAAATTAGGAGCCAGGGAATTAAAAATTTCAATCAGGATATGTATAATAGTAAATGAATTAACAATAAGGGTTTTAGCACAGAGCAGCGCTAAAGGCATTAATTAAAATGAATAGTTTAAACAAGGTACTAACTAGATTATAGAAGCGGGAATAGAGGTTTTTTTTAGATAATGGAAGGGCAGCTGAGGCCTGTTGCTTGCAATTCCAGCACCATCGGAGAACTTCAGGACGTTTCGCATGTCTTGGGTGACCACTTGCATAGGTACTGTCTCCAGCTACTTGAGCTCGAACTCAGGGTTTCTGAGCTTGAGAGGCAACAGAGAGGCTGAGAGTTTCCTGGACTGGCCACTTCACAGGCAGAGAGAGTTCAGGATAGTAGATAGCATATGGGATCTTGGGCTTCACATAGAGGTATTGTGTACAAAAGCAGGGAAGTTATGCTGAATCTCTGTAAAGCTGTGGTTAGCTCACAACTAGAGTATTGCATTCAGTTCTGGTCACCGCACTTTAGGAAGGATTTGAGGGTCCTTGAGAGAGTACAGAGGAGATTTACCAGAATGGTTCCAGAGATAGGGGAATTTTGGCTACAAAGTTAGGTTGGAGAAGCTGGGGACATTCTCCTTGGAGCAAAGGAGATTGAGGGGAGATTTGATTGAGGTGTACAAGATTAAGACGGGTTGAGATAAGGTAGACAAAGAAAGCTGTTCCCATTAGCTGATGATACAAGGACTAGGGGTCACAGATTAAAAGTTTTGGGCTAGGGACAAACGAGGGATGTGAGGAAGAACTTTTTTACAGAACAAGTGGTAATGACCTGGAACTCGCTGCCTATGAGGTTGGTGGAAGTGGAGATGATCGATGATTTCAAAAGTAAATTGGATGGGCACTTGAGGGAAATAGATTTGCAAGGTGGGGATAGAGCAGGGGAATGGAACTGACTGGATTGCCAGCATGGACGAAGGGGCGAATGGCCTCCTCTTTTGCCCGAATGACTCCATGACTCTAAGAGATAAATGAGCTGATTGTGAAGTTCAGTCTATAGGCTCAGCATCACATTCTTGTTGCTCTTTTGCATTCGTAATCATCTTTCCATGTCATGTTGCTTAAATAATAATCCTATGAATTTTGTAACCACTGTAAGTTTGCGGTTATTTGCAGTGCCATTTACTGTTACTACAGCTGGTTTGCAAGTTTGTAGTATTTATTCTGCTTGGTGCTATATGTGGATTTGCAAGCAGTATTTTACTTGGAAGGAAGTAATGCATGTTAGGCTTCTTCTGATCTAAAGGCAGAAGTCTGCATCTGCCAGCTTCCAGCTAACTTATTTCTGTACTGACATTTCGTGTAGTTTCCACTGTGGCATTTATTTTTGGCTTTCCTGCAACTTTGGAATCAAGCTACAGAATTACACCTCGGCTATTAACATTAGAGTGGAGCCCAAAGGTATGATACAAAGCAATATGACTGATGGACACATCCTTAACTACAGTAGCCTGAGAATTTTAACAACACTACTGTTGTCAGTATGGGATATTTATTTGTGCTGTTTCCAGAGCATTTAAATTCTGTTACCAAAAATAAAAATAGTTGAGTTCTGTGATCATGAGTCTCAGTATATGTCCCTGAATGGTTGTGCAAAACTGGTTAGAATGGTAATTATGCTTTGGCACAAATAATTCAGTGATTGGCGGGTGAAGCAGTTGGTTTCTTTTGTGGATCTCTCATTTCAATCCTGAGAGTTTAGTTCTCTTTGTTTACAACAAAATGTGCATGGAGAAAGAAGCTATGAAGCTTTTGCCACAGGATTAGAAAAGCTGCAGTGCATAGAGTGCCCATTTACTCATTGGCTCTTAGAAAAAGGGATTTGCATACAGGCTTGCACTATCTTTCAAGAAGATAAAGAATCTGCCTCCTTTACATTTAACTCTTTATCTCTGTACCATCACTTGTCTCCGTCTTTGCCTCAGTTCATCTGCTGCTGAAGCCTTTGCCTTTGTTATCCCTAGACTCAACCACTCCAATGTTCTCCTGTCCAGCCTTCTACCTTGCACTCTGTGAACTTGAGCTCATCCAAATCTCTGCTGTCGATATCGTAACTCCCACGAAGTCCTGATCGTCCATCAACGCTGGACTCACTGACCTACACTGGCTCGAAGTCTGGCAACAACTCGATTTTAAAACTCTCACCCTTGTTTTCAAATCACTGCATGGTCTCGCCCCTCCCAATCTCTGTAACCTGCTACAACCCTCCAAGATCTCTGCACGCCTCCAATTCTGGTCTCTTGCACATCTATGATTTTAATCGCTTCACTATTGGTAACTGTGCCTTTAGCTACCTAGGCCCAAAGTTCTGAAATTGCCCCCCCAAACCTCTCCTCCTCTCTCTCCCCCCTTTAAGACCGTCTTTAAAACCTACCTTTTTGACTAGGCTTTCAGTCACCTATCCTAATATCTGTTTTCTTGGCTCGCTGTCAAATTTTGTTTCATAATGCTCCTGTAAAATGCTTTGGGATGCTTTATTATGTTAAAGGTGGGGTCATCCCTCGAACCTGGCTGCAACACCCACCACTAGCGCAGATATTCTGTGTGTGGGTATCTGCGCACGAGTTGTTCGGGATCACAAATTTGGTGGTCACAGCACAGATGTGCCCGAACAGCTGACGGAGGTTGTGACAGCTGACTCTCGGAGGACTGTGGCAGGGCCCGATGATGCTGAACTTCAGGCTGATGACATGCCTCTGCAGTCATTAGCAAAACGGCAGATGCTGGAGCTACAGGGTGAGGGGAGGGAACATCTGATGGTTCTTCCAGAGGCTATGCGCACCCTGGCACGGGCAATGAAGGAGCCCATCCAGCTCATGAGTGCCACCATGCCTCTGGGGTGTGTGTGTGCTTAGCTTCCTCCATTGAGAGATTGCGGACCCAATTGGAGAGTCTTATCGAGCAAACCACCCAGTGGATGCCAGAGATGCGCCTGGACCTTCATGCCATTGCCAACTCTGTGGAGTAATGGCTGGGGGAGGGTGTGGGAGGGGTGGGCAATGTGCCTAGGCTCACCGCCAGGTTCTCTCACTCCTCAGGTGAGCAAGGAGGTATAGGTGTGCCTTGAAAGGGCAGAGGAGTGGCACCCTGATGCATCTGGGGGCTCCTCTCCAGGCACTCCTGGTGTGGACTGCAGCTCTTCAGTTCCTGTCAGTGATGCAAGCATCTCACGTAGCTCTGGTGACAGAGCTGGCTCCTGCACTTACAGAAGGCCCTTGATATGCCGGGGCCCTCCAGGCCTCAGCCAGGCAGAGGGCGATGGCCAAAGTCATCCAAAGCCATGGGGCAGCAAGGTCAGCAGCCTGCCTCCACCTCAGCTGACAGCACAGGGAGAGCACAATGTGGAAGTACACACAAGAGAATTTAAGAAGAGCACCGAGCTGCACTCAGGGTTCATGGGTTAATAGTTTGTTAAAGCATGCTGCCTTGCGATTTTCTGGCTCTCCAATAAGTGTGTCATGTGACAAGGCAAGAGGTATCCTTGCATTTCTTGCGGGCTGCTGAGTACCCTGGTTCCAACAAAGGTTGTGATTGGTGGACCACACCACAAGAGGTCAATGCATTCCCCATGCCGCAGTGTAATATCTTATTGGGTACAGGTAAATGGAAAGCTCAAAGAGAGAAATGGAAATAGTGCTGCAACTTCATTGAATTGCATGTATCTGTCATGAAAGATCATGTGAAAGGTGACTGTGTTAGCGTGTCCCAAGTCTCACTTGTGCATATCACATGGTGCCTTGCCTGTGGTCCCTGGGGTTCTTCAGTATCCTGCACCTGGTCAGCATCTTCCTCCATTTCCTCATCATCGGAAGAGGCATTGCGCTCCTCAATATCCTCATTGTTCAAATGCAGAGCAAAATGTAATACTTACTCTGTGTGTCCTACCTGGATCTAGACCTGGCCCGACCCGATCCGAGCCCGAAAGCCGGACCCGGAAGAGCGACCTGACCCGAACCCGACACATGTTGTCGGGTCTCATCAGGTTACTATGGCCTGTCCGATGATCACACAAGTTGTCCCGTGGCAAGTGTTGTCCCTCTGCAGCAGTGCTAGGGTTCCTCACAGGTGCCAGAAGCCACATCTTCCTTGGGTAGCCCTTGTCACCCAGTATCCATCCTTGAAGGCATGCTGGGGGTCTGAAAAGGTCTGGCACCTGGGACTGCCTTGGTTTATAGGTGTCATGGCTACTTCCCAGGAACCATGCATACTCCTGCAGGAAGCGCTTGTGCTGGTCCTACGTTGAGCGAGTGGAAACGCTCCCTGTTGATGAAGGCTGCTGCCTGGTCTGTGTGAGCCTTGATGGCCACATGCATGCAGTCGATTACACTCTGCACCTGGGGGAATCCAGCCCCAAACCCTATGGCCCTCTCAGCCTAACTTTCCGTATCGGTATGAGTGTGCACGTAGTGGCTGGCCCTCTTGAACATGGCATTGGCGACCATCATGGTGCAGCGATAAGCCACAGACTGAGATCCCACACATATATCTAGTGGATCCCTGGAATGATCCAGAGGCTTAGAAATTCAGCATCACTGGCATTGGGGGATTCAGCGAAGGTAATGCCATTGAATGTCAAGGGGAGGTGGTTAGACTCGTGTTGGATATGGTCATTGCCTGGCACTTGTGTAGCATGAAATTTACTTGCCAATTATCAGCCCAAGCCAGAATGTTGTCCAGGCCTGATACCTGCTGTAGCAGTTAACCTATAAAACCCCAAAAAATTCAGTTTCGATTCTGGGTCTCATTCATGTTGTTGGACCACAGGTGGGGGTAGGATTGGGTCACTACATAGAATCATAGAAAATAGGAGCAGGAGTAGGCCATTCGCTCTTCCGGCCTGCTCCGCCATTCAAAAAAGATCATGGCTGATCGTCTAATTCAGTACCCTGTTCCCGCTGTCTCCCCATATCCCTTGATCCCTTTGGCATTTAGCACTACAATTGGCCTCATTGCTTCTGTGTTTGAGAGAAGGGAAAATCAACCAGGATTCCTGTTTTTTTTTAAAAATTAGAAATCAAGGTGAAGGGGCAATGCCCATAATACAGTACAATCGCAAGACTCAAAATAAAGGACTAGATAAATTGAGAAATAGTCATTAAAGCACCTACTTGCTTTAACATAAAGAAATGTTGTAAGGTGATTAACAAATTGGAGTAAAGAAATGAACACCAAGCCTGGAAGGGAGAGATTCAGAAGGTAGACTGAAAGCTTAGTCCAAAAGATGGGTTTTGAGTAGCTTTTCTGAGGTTGGGATGGTTCCAGATGAACAGAAGGTCAGAGGCCAAGGAGCAGAACATTCACTAGGGAATGCAGACCTGGTGTAGATTGTAGAGAAAGCATGTGGTTAGGTCATGAAGGGATCTTTAATTATTTTAAATTTCAAGTGTTGGTGTCTAGATGACACTGTGGGTCAGTGAGAGGGGAGGGTGGAAGATGGATGAATGGTTAGGCAATTCCAAACTTGGCTTTAAAATACTAACGATGTTGCCAGGACAGGAAAAATGCATCTATGAGGAAAGATTGGATAGGCTGGGGTTGTTCTCCTTGGAACAGAGAAGGCTGACTGGAGATCTGATTGAAATGTACAACATTTTGAAGGGGCTTGGATAGAGTGGAGGTGTTTAGTTTAGTTTAGAGATACAGCACTGAAACAGGCCCTTCGGCCCACCGAGTCTGTGCCGACCATCAACCACCCCTTTATACTAATCCTACACTAATCCCATATTCCTACCACATACCCACCAGTCCCTATATTTCCCTACCACCTACCTATACTAGGGGCAATTTATAATGGCCAATTTACCTATCAACCTGCAAGTCTTTGGCATGTGGGAGGAAACCGGAGCACCCGGAGGAAACCCACGCAGACACAGGGAGAACTTGCAAATTCCACACAGGCAGGGAAGGGTCTATTCACCTTAGCAGAGAGGTCAGTGACAAGGGGGCATAGATTTAAAGTGATTGGTGGAAAAATTATAGGGGAGATGAGGAAAAACATTTTCACCCAGAGGGTGGAGATGGTCTGGAACTCACTGCCTGAAAGGGTAGTTGAGGCAGAAACCTTCAACTCATTCAAAAGGAGTCTGGATATGCACCTCAAGTGCCGTAAGCTGCAGGGCTATGGACCAAATGCTTGAAGGTGGGATAGGAATAGGTGGATCGTTTTTTGCCCACACAGACACGATGGGCCAATTAGCCTCTTTCTGTGCCTTAAACTTTCTATGATTCTATGATTCCATGAAAATCCTGGAACCTAAAAGTGCTGTGGGAATCCATACACCACACAGACTGCAGCGGTCCAAGAAGACAGCTCACCCACTACCTTCTCAAGGACAATTAAGAATTGTCAATAAATGTTGACCTTGCCAGCGATAACCACGTCCCATGAACAAATTAAAAAACAAGCTGCTTCCTAATTTAAAAAAAATATGTAATCGTGAACTGAATAGGGCAGTTGTTTGAAGTATGAAGGGAATAGGGCGAAGATAGGCAAATTTCCATTGAAACAGGAAAGTGGAGTGGGCGAGAGTTTGAAGAAATGCCAGAATTTTGCATTGTGTGGGTGATGGAAGGGACAGGAATAGGACCAGAGCTCTTGTTTAATTTCAGAGGATCTAAAGGCAGGAATAGAAATTGATGCCAGTCATCACCGTCAAAATGAATGGAGCAGTGAAGGGCAGTATCTTTTGTAACTTAGATTAAAGTTGGAGAAGAAATATGAATGAGAATATGGTGCGTTGCTCTTCAGGAAAGTTGGGAACTGTAAAATCAGGATGGACGATGAGTAGAAAACAGGGATTAAACAACTTACTCGAATCAGCTTCATGATGGAACCAGAGCATTATAAATAGCTGCCAACTTGGATTAGTGAAAGCAGATCCTGGATTTGTGATATTTATAGTTAAAAATGTCATTCAAATTGAGATTCTTAATGATACTGACATCCTTCTATTTGCCACATGGTTCCTAGCGAGTTAAACCCATTAGTACTGATGAAAATATATCGGAAATCAATCAGTGCTTGAGCATAACTCCCCTATAAAGGAATGTCTCTATAAATTATATCCGAATTCATTGGTATAAAGATTGTAAAAAAGTGTTTTTGCAAAAAAAGAAATGTAATATTGTTTCATACGTGCAATTCAAAACAGGTTAGCAAAACATTTACAGGGACATATGCCTGAAAATATAATGAGACGGTTCAAAAAAGTTAATAGGATTCAACTATTGCAAAAGCACCAATCTGATGCATTTTGTAAATTATGGTGATGCCTGAATGCCGTGAACAGAAATAAGGTGGAGCTTCGAGTTGGTTTTACAGTGATAATGCTGCAATAACTCATTAACATACTTTACTAGTTCAACAGTTTATTTATATAATAAGGGTTGAAATACCAAATACCATGGCTTAAAACAAGTGCAAAGCTATATTTGTCAATTATTACTCGACCCAGCTTAAAAATAACTTGGACATCCAGTGCCAAATGTGTCTTTAGTTTGAGAACACTGAAAGCTACATCTAATTTTGCATGTCACATTTTCATTCAACTTACAAAAGGATTGCAGCTTGTGTGACACAGATGTCATTTACTCACACTAACCTGGACACGTTTTAAAATAATCTCCGATTGAAACTACATGGCAGTAAAGAATGATCAACGATTTCGAGGTATGACTGCACTGTATTTATCTAGAGCAGGAGTTACAGACTGGGGTGGTTTAAATCTACAGGCATTTTCTGTCCCAGTTTTAATGTGGAGGAGTTATTGCCTATCTCTTTAATCCTCCCTTTATAGACTTACTGACTCAGACATAGTTCAAAACTAGTGGCTATTCATTATTTTCTTTTTTTTGCAGCCCACTGAAGCTACAAATGGTCTTTGTGCTACAGTAAAATAATGGCACATTTAGCCAGCTCTCGGTGTATTAGGCCACTCCCTTTTTGCAGTGAATTTTTGTATTTCTGATTTGAGAGAACTGGGCCAATCAGATGCTTGCACTATCAGACCCTTTGCCTTCTTCTGATCTCAACTGCTTTTTCTTCAGCATAGTCACAAGAATGTGCTAATATAAATCGATGAGCTATCCTGACCGTTTTTATTTTGTTATGTTTTAAATCCGTGTGCAGTAATCTGCCAGAAGCAGCACTGCTTGCTGTACAACTGACTGCCTTTCAGGTGAACCGCATACATGAAGTTGTTCGCATTTGAAAAAAAAATTTATACCTATGGCCAGGAAACTGCATCATCTTTTGATCCGGTAGACTGAATGGACAGTTTCCTCTCTGCGTTCTTTCTGTCTTGCGACTGTAGCTAGCGCTGGTCAGGCTGAGGAGATTCTCTTTCTCCTAAGGCACTGTTCCAAGGGCATTGGTCATTAACATATTAAGCTGTGCATTTGCATCTGGACTAAGACACTGAAGAGACTAGACGTTTTGAGCTGGAAATTCTGCACACATATATACACACACACTACCTTATATTTGCATGTGACGAAGAATCGCAGAAAGCAGGATGTTATTTCTCCATTGGACTGCTGTGATTTTGAAGGTGGAATGACGGGACAGCGAACAAAAAATATCCACAGATCTCTTGAGCTGTGCTTTTCTGCAGAAGGGCTGGTTGTGGAAAATTACAACGTTCAGTCATTCTGTGCAACCAGCTGCTAAAACACAGACATGTGGTGCAAAAGGGAGGAATGAAGCTGGCTGACTAATAGGGGTAAAAATAAAATAAAATAAAGTATTCCTCGTTGACAGAACAGTGGGAAAACCTTTCAGCTTTGATTGTTCATCACTTAAACTGTGATTGAGCTTCCTACTCTGGCTGTACAGACTGCTATAGAAGAACGGATTTCAAAGCACGTAGCTTTTCTCCTGGTGCTGCTGTTGCTGCTATTACTGCTGCTGCTGTTTCTGACTGAGTTAGAAGAAGACGTGTCGAGAAGGGGAACAGAAAATGCCAGCAATTCTAGTGGCCTCGAAAATGAAGTCGGGACTGCCTAAGCCCGTTCATAGTGCCACTCCTATCCCGAATGTCACCGCAAGGGCTTTACAGCAGCCTTCTTACCTGAAGCTTGGGAGCAAGGTGGAAGTGACTAAACCAACATATTCGAGCCAGATTTCTCTCAAATCTTCGCATGTGCTTGTGTGTGAAGGGGAGAGGGTGCTGCATGGAAAGATCACCACCACAGAAAATGGCTTTGATACACAGGTCAGAAAAATTATGATTTTCAGTTCATATCTCTCATTTAGAGGAGTACATTTTGTGGCCTGGGCAGTTTTTAAAAATATATATATCTAACTGGGTATCAAGCAGCAGGATCTTCGTATTGTCACTGCTCATTTAACAAAAAAAAAGTGGCAGCAATGTGAAGTGACAGTGCATTCAGTTGGATTTGGCCAGGTGCCCTGGCGTTTATTATCAGCGACACATTCTGCTGTGGTTGATGGTCAGTATGACATATCAAGCTACAGTATGTAGGGTAGTTTATTGGGATAGTGCCAGAATCTGAAGGGATTTGTGCCTGTGGCTAATATTGGTATTATTATTAGTGTAAAGATAGTGCTGGAATCTTCTTCACAGGCGGGCTGAACTTAATTGCTTGTTACCAACGTACGATTACAGCCCAATTAAATGGACAGAAGCTGACTGTTGAGAAATCCTTTAGTTTTAACCCTGTATCCTCATAAAACAGAATTCTCATCAATTGAATTTAAAAAAAAGTTATAGACAGCTTAGTGAAGTTAAATGAGACCATGTTACAGCCAGTAAACATGATTAAAATTGTAAGGGTTAAGTACCAATTATATGTCTTGATTTTGGCTTAGTTGGTACACTATATCTCTTGAAATTGTATAAACTATGATGAAGGCCTTGTCAGGTTTTGTTCTGCAGTTTCATGTAGCCTTCTGCAGCCTTTCAGAGAAAGCTAAATTAGGTAATGTTTTATTTGGTACTCGGAATAGTATCCAGCTAATGGCTGAGATTGCTGTGAGCTTCCATTTGTTGTAATGCAGCATTGCCTATTTTGGGCAAATAAAATTAGGAGAATGTTATACGATATGGAAAAGAAAATCAAGCTTTTATGTATTTTGACCCATAAAATATTGCAGTACAAAATATAAAAAGGATGGGGGTTTTTGCATTTTTTTGTGTATTTCTATGATGAGTGAAGGTGTGAATTCCTGAATGGTCATCATTTATGGTAGAAAGAATATTTCTTTTCTCAAGATGTGCATTCTGAAATGTACTTTAAAATTGTATTTGAGAGCCTTATGTTTTTGGACAAAGAAGCATCAAATCTTTTACTTTGGCAAATTTGGCTAATGGGGGACATCAGATTGTGGCTGAGGAAAGCAAGTTCAAGGCTGAAGGGGAGCCTGAAAGAAAGATGGCTCGTGGAGCTCACTGCAGCTCAGGTGCAAAATGAGGAAACGAAATGTGGCATTGTCATATTCCTGAATTGAGATGGTTTTCAGTTCAGTCAGAGTAATAGGATATGTTCATTAAAGATAATTAAAAGCAACACCTGAAGTGGATAAGACCATGAGAAACCTAATGGGTTTACATGTGAGGAATAGAAAATGTGAAGAAAGACTTGCAAAATTGAAGCTTTTTTCATCAGAACAGATTAATGAGTGCTTTGATAAAGGTGTTCAATATTAAAATTGGATGGGGAAGTGAATATAGAAATGAATATGTTTTAATGTTTCAAGTAGATGAGGGTTTTTTTTTTAAAAAAGGGATATAGGTACAAGATTAATTGTAAGAGATTTATGGCAGAGAGCAACAGCAACATTTTACACAGAGGGTTGTGAGGTTACAGAATACACTACCAGACTGAGCAATGGAAACAGGGGCCTTGTCAACATTTACAAGAAGGTTGGAAAGGTGCTTGAAGGAAAGGGGAATAAAGAGATATGGAAACAGAGCAGGCACATGGGAGGATAAACACCAGCATGGACTTTTTGGGATGAATAGCTCTTTCTGTGTTGTAGTTTACATACGAACATACGAATTAGGAGCCGAAGTAGGCCATTCGGCCCCTCGAGCCTGCCCTGCCATTCAATAAGATTATGGCTGATCTGTTTGTTTTTCAAATTCCACACTCCCATCTAGAATTAGAATTAGAATTAGAATATTACAGCGCAGTACAGGCCCTTCGGCCCTCGATGTTGCGCCGATCATCTGACCTACACTATTCCATTTACATCCATATGTCTATCCAATGACCACTTAAATGCCCTTAAAGTTGGCGAGTCTACTACTGTTGCAGGCAGGGCGTTCCACGCCCCTACTACTCTCTGCGTAAAGAAACTACCTCTGACATCTGTCCTATATCTTTCACCCCTCAACTTAAAGCTATGTCCCCTCGTGTTTGCCATCCTCATCCGAGGAAAAAGACTCTCACTATCCACCCTATCTAACCCTCTGATTATCTTGTATGTCTCTATTAAGTCACCTCTCCTCCTCCTTCTCTCTAACGAAAACAACCCCAAGTCCCTCAGCCTTTCCTCGTAAGACCTTCCTTCCATACCAGGCAACATCCTAGTAAATCTCCTCTGCACCCTTTCCAAAGCTTCGACATCCTTCCTATAATGCGGTGACCAGAACTGCACGCAATACTCCAGGTGCGGCCTCACCAGAGTTTTGTACAGCTGCATCATGACCCCGTGGCTCTGAAACTCGATCCCCCTACTAATAAAGGCTAACACACCATATGCCTTCTTAACAGCCCTATTAACCTGGGTAGCAACTTTCAGGGATTTATGTACCTGGATACCAAGATCTCTCTGCTCATCTACACTACCAAGAATCTTCCCATTCGCCCAGTACTCTGCATTGCTGTTACTCCTTCCAAAGTGAATCACCTCACACTTCTCCGCATTAAACTCCATTTGCCATCTCTCAGCCCAGCTCTGCAGCCTATCTATGTCCCTCTGTACCCTACAACACCCTTCGACACTATCCACAACTCCACCGACCTTCGTGTCATCCGCAAATTTACTAACCCACCCTTCTACACCCTCATCCAGGTCGTTTATAAAAATGACAAACAGCAGTGGCCCCAAAACAGAACCTTGCGGTACACCACTAGTAACTAAACTCCAGGATGAACATTTGCCATCAACCACCACCCTCTGTCTTCTTTCAGCTAGCCAATTTCTGATCCAAAGCTCTAAATCACCTTCAACCCCATACTTGCGTATTTTCTGCAATAGCCTACCGTGGGGAACCTTATCAAACGCCTTACTGAAATCCATATACACCACATCCACGGCTTTACCCTCATCCACCTGTTTGGTCACCTTCTCGAAAAACTCAATAAGGTTTGTGAGGCACGACCTACCTTTCACAAAACCGTGCTGACTATCGCAAATGAACTTATTCTTTTCAAGATGATTATAAATCCTGTCTCTTATAACCTTTTCCAACATTTTACCCACAACCGAAGTAAGGCTCACAGGTCTATAATTACCAGGGCTGTCTCTACTCCCCTTCTTGAACAAGGGGACAACATTTGCTATCCTCCAGTCCTCCGGCACTACTCCTGTCGACAATGACGACTTAAAGATCAACAACAACGGCTCTGCAATCTCCTCCCTGGCTTCCCAGAGAATCCTAGGATAAATCCCATCTGGCCCAGGGGACTTATCTATTTTCACTCTTTCCAAAATTGCTAACACCTCCTCCTTGTGAATCTCAATCCCATCTAGCCTAGTAGGCTGTATCTCAGTAATCTCCTCGGCAACATTTTCTTTCTCTACTGTAAATACTGACGAAAAATATTCATTTAACGCTTCCCCTATCTCCTCTGATTCCGCACACAACTTCCCACTACTATCCTTGATTGGCCCTGTTCTAACTCTTATCATTCGTTTATTCCTGATATACCTATAGAAAGCCTTAGGGTTTTCTTTGATCCTATCCGCCAATGACTTCTCGTGTCCTCTCCTTGCTCTTCTTAGCCCTCCCTTTAGATCCTTCCTGATAATGTTTGATTCCCTTGCCTAACAAGAATCTATCTACCTCTGCATGAAAATATTCAATGATCCCGCCTCCAGTGCCTTCTGCGGCAGAGAGTTCCAAAGTCGCACAACCCACTGAGGGAAAAAAATTCTCATCTCTGTCCTAAAAGGGCAACCCCTAATTTTAAAACAATGACCTATGTGATCTTGCTGTTCTGTCACAGATATCCTGCTGTAATAACCACCCGTCTTCCATTTGATGCATAACTGCTTCACATTGTACAATTTAGCTATGCAAACCACTTGTTACAAGGTGGTTTAGGCAAGTTGCCATCCTGTGTATGTGGCCAGTTTGTGTAATGTGTATAGTTACAGTGCCTCACAGTGAGTGGGTTGCCTGTTTAAGGTTCCAGCAATTCTATTCATCTGCTAAACAGAAAAAGCTTGTTTCTTTGGTTCTCATGTTACTGAAGGTAGTTGACACTACAGTTTTGGAGCTTCAAATTGTTAGCACCGAGTGGTATAAGATATGATTGTATGGGTTTGATTCAGTTTATCCTGAAACACCTTTAAAGCTGTTGCTTTGCTGTCATTTTTATTTACTTGAATATTTGTTGGTTATAACATAGTAGCATGGATAGAGGATTGGCTAACTAACAGAAAACAGAGAGTCCGGATAAATGGGTCATTTTCAGGTTGGCAAACTGTAACTAGCGGGGCGCCACAAGGATCAATGCTGAAGCCTCAACTATTTACAATCTGTATTAATGAATTGGATGAAGAGACCAAGTGTATTGTAGCTAAATTTGCTGACGATACAAAGATAGGTGAAAAAGCATGTTTTGAGGAGGACACAAAGGACTGGATTTTCCTCTGGATTTTGGGACCCTGACGTTGGGACCAAATGGGAGTCCCGATCCTGCATTTGCCCGGAGCAAGACTGGCAGAACTATATTCCCAGCGGTGGCCTCCTAATTGGATGCCTTTGAGCTCATCGTCCTATGAAGCACACTGGGCGGACGCCTGATGCTGCCAGCCCAATCAGAGGGCTGACAGCTCTACAGCCTCAGCAGCCCCACCGGGAGAGATGGGAGTTGTTCAAGCAGGCAAGAGACCTCAAAATGGAGGCGCCCTCATAGGCGAAAATTTAAAGCAAGCCAAACCGTTAGGTGACTCTGAGAGGAGGGGAAACCCCTTTGGCACAAGTGTTTGGGCTGTGGGTGTGGCCTTTCCTGCTAGCAGCCCCCTCTTTGGAACTTGGAGCCTCTGGCTTCAATGGCTCCCCAGCTTGCCACAGCAAGACTGCTTCCACAGAGCCGACGGACCCTGCACGAGGCAGGGAGCCATTCCGCCACCAGGAAAGTGCCTCAGTTGGGGCCTTAGGTATGTAAATTGACTGCCCGCCTCCATTCAGGGGGCAGCTGATCCATTTTCCTGGCTGTCCTGGGAAACTTCCCGGTGACGGGACTGCGTCAGGGAGCCGTTCCCCTATTTTCCTTTCCCCTCCATCTCCAAGTCCACCACCATGGGGCTGGGAAAATTCACCCCAAAGAGTCCGCAAAGGGATACAGATGGGTTCAGTAAGTGGGCAAAAATTTGGCAGACGGAGTATAATGTGGGAAAATGTGAGTTGGTAGGAAAAATAGAAAAGTAAAATATTATTTAAATGGAGAAAGACCGCAGAATGCTGTGGTACTGAGGGATCTGGGTGTCCTCATAAATGAAACACAAAAGGTTAGCATGCAGGTGCAGCTAATTAGGAAGGCAAATGGATTGTTGGTCTATATTGCATGGGGAATGGAGTATAAAAGCAGGGAAGTCTTGCTAAAACTGTACAGGGCGTTGGTGAGACTGCACTTAGAGTACTGCGTATAGTTTTGGTCTCCTTCTCTCAGGGGGGAATGTCAGTTCAGAGAAGGTTCACTAGTTTTATTTCTGGGATGAAGGGGTTGTCTTAAGAGGAAAGGTTGGGCCTATACTCACTGTTAGAAGTTTAGAAGAATGAGAGGTGATCTTGTTGAAACATATAAGGTTCTGATGGGGTTTGACAGAGTTAATGCAGAGATGATGTTGCCCCGCTTGGGGAAATCTAGAGCTAAGGGACATAATTTCAGAATATGTGGTTGCCCATTTAAAATGGAGATGAGGAGGAATTTCTTCTCTCAGAGGGTCGTGAATCTTTGGAATTCTCTTCCCCAGAGAGCTGTGGAGGCTGAGAATATATTCAAGGCTGAGAGAGTCAGATTATTGAACAATAGGAGAGTCAAGGGTTATGGGGATAGGCAGGAAAGTAGAGTTGAGGCCAATATCAGGTCAGGCATTATCTTAGTGAATGGTGGAGCAGGCTTGAGGGGTCAAATGGCCTACTGCTGCTCCTATTTCTTACATTTTGAAGTTCTTAACATTAATTAATCAGGGACACTAATCTTATAACTAGCTAGCACTGTAGGGTACAATATGAGTAGTTTATTTTGCATAGGCGCAGGTTCCCAGCAATTCATTCTGTGCAATTCAGAGACTGTTTTTTGCATTTAGGAACATATAAATATTGAAGTTAATCTGACCTTTTAGTGGGACTTTGCAATAAATGTTTGAGGAGGAGGAGTGTCACTTGTTATGCATCCAAAGGTTTTCTGCATTTATTATTGATTTGAAGTGTGAGCTTGTATACAGAGCTCCATCAAACTCTGCCAGTTATGATCCTACGTTTAGTAATGCTGTGGGAGATTTATTTATTTATTCACACAATGTGGGCATCGCTGGCAAGGCCCATTTGTTGTCCATCCCTAATTGCTCTTGAGGAAGTGGTGGTGAGCCATCACCTTGAACTGCTGCAGTCTGTGTGGTTAAGATACTCCCACAGTGCTGTTTGGTCATGAGTTCCAGGATTTTGACCCATTGACAATGAAGGAATGGCAAAATAGTTCCAAGTCAGGATGGTGTGTGACTTGGAGGGGAACTTGCTAGTGGTGGTGTTCCCATGCTCCTGCTACTCATGTCATTCTAGGTGGTAGAGGTTGTGCTGTTGAAGAAACTTTGGCAAGTTGCTGCAGTGCATCTTGTAGATGGTACATAATGCTACTGTTGGTGGAGGGAATGAATGTTTAAGGGGGTAGATGGGATGCCAATCTGCTTCGTCTTGGATGATGTTGAGCTTCTTAAGTGCTGTTGGAGCTCCACCCATCCAGACAAGTCCGTCACACTCCTGACTTGTGGTCAATGTTAACCCCAATTGAATGTCAAGAGGAGTTTGGTTAGACTCTCTGTGGTTGGAGATGGACATTGCCTGGCACTTGTCTGGCGTGAGTGTTACTTGTCAGTTATCAGTCTAAACCTGGTTGTTGCATTAATGTAAGTTCAGGAACAATATAAACACTTGCATGTCAAAAATTTTAGCAATGGTTATTTTAATTTGAATTTGCAAGTTTGTAACCTGTGCCTCATTGATGGTACAAAAGTACTGCTAGAAAACCAATGTACATTCTTGAGTTATATAAATGCATACAATATGTAATGGAGTCCCTTTATATTTTGATATCTATTCTGATAGAGAAGATTGTCTTCATTTAGAAACACTTGCCTATGGTTGGGACATTGACATATTGCACTATTTGATGGTGAACCATAAATTTGCATTTGGTGTTTCAACACATTGAGAGTTCTTGAACTTAGTTGAGAGGAGTGAATGCAAAATTGGTGAACTTAACTGTTCCCACAAGCCAGCTAGAAGATTATTGCTGTGTAGAAGTAGTCTACTTGTCTGCCCTCTTGGTTTGGGGATGGCTGTCTGTCATGGGAGGATGGAAACCATGAGAACAATCTAACTTTGCTGTTGTGATCCCTGTGACCTGCCAGACAATTACACCACTGTTGTACAGCAGGTCTGAGGAAGAGAGTTGAACATAACTGTTATAATAAAAGAAGCATTTTGAAAACCGCCATTTCCCTCATGACTAAACTTTTCAAGATGTTTTTCAGCGTCTTCATATTTTTGCTAAGTGTTAAATTGCCTATGTGCTAAATGATAGGGTTATGCAATGTTTTACTGTATATTTGGTTGGAAATTAAGAATGCTCTGTGGTTGATGACATGAATCTATAAGCGCTCACTAGTCAGTTGCAGTCTGGACTGATCACAGCGCCTTCACATGGCTTCCCTAACTGTTGTCTGTATGAAAAAAAATTGACTGTCCTATATGTATTTTGCACAAGAAGATTAACAGGCACAAATTGTGAGCTGGAGCCCTGTCTGATTTCTTTCCTTCCATGGCTTTCTCACTTTTTCAAGGGCATTGAGTCTCATCTGCACTTCCTCACCACTACTTGAACTAAAATAAGCTAACTTGTCATAAATCAGAGATAGAACCTGGAGACTTTGTGATCTTTATGACTAAGGCCACATCACGTGGTGCATTCTCCCACTGAGTCTCCAGGGGATTTCTGATAAGAGAACAGTAATGCAACTCGTACAGTCTAAGGTACATTACTGTTGTGTCGTTATTCAATCCTCTGAAGTCCCAATCAAATGGCAAAGATTTAAATACCAGCATTTTTCATCAAAGATATAGGGGATGATTTCAGTAAAAACCTCCTTTGTTTGCAGAGTTGCAAATGTTGAGATGGGCAAAATGTCTTTATTTTTCTGAATCTTTTTTTTTTGAATTAGCATGCTATACATTAAAGTAGAATGGAACAAGCATAAGAAGTCCTGTATGGATAACTGTGACATAGGGAACACAATATTGAAATTTGCTGATAACACAAAAATAATGAGGTTTGGCAGGCAAGTGCGGAGATTACAGATTAGCAGATTGGACAGGCAGCTGGTGGATGTAATGTGATGTGGCAAAGTGTGAGGTAACAAATCATGAGAAGGAAAACAAGAAATAGGAATATGCACTCAGGAGAGATATGCTGAAAGGTATAAGATGACCAATGGATTCAAATCCGTAATTCCCATAAAGTACAAATGCAGGAAGTTAAAGCCGGAAGAAAAAAATAGCATTTTGGATTTTGAAAATAGGCTCACATGAGTGCAAAAGTCAAGAGGTCTTGATAAATTTGTATAAAGCAATTGTTAGTTCACAGAGTATTATGTGCAGTTTTTGTTGCATGATTATAGAATGGGCATTAAAGCCGTACAAAACATGCAGCCAAAATTTGTCAGGATATTACCAGGGATTGGAAACTGTAGTTTTGAGGAGAGACTTGAGATACTGGGACAATTTCCATTGAAGCAGAGAAGGCGAAGAATGCAAAGACTTGCAGGTTGATAGGTAAATTGGCCATTAGAAATTGCCCCTAGTGTAGGTAGGTGGTAGGGAAAATATAGGGACAGGTGGGGATGAGGTAGGAATATGGGATTAGTGTAGGATTAGTATAAGTGGGTGGTTGATGGTCGGCACAGACTCAGTGGGCCGAAGGGCCTGTTTCAGTGCTGTATCTCTAAACTAAACTAAACTAAACTTTTTAAAATTATGTATAGGGTCAATAAGGAAACAATATTTCCTCTGGGAGTCAGACATGAGGGTTCATTAAATTAAATGGCCATTGAGAATGAGAATAAAGGTTGAGAAATTTCTTTACATGGAGAGTAGTTAAAGCATGGAATGCTTTGCCATTGGGATTGGTTGATGCAGAAGGTGTTACTACATTATAAAAGAGTAGATGACTCAAAGAGTGAGCATAGAAGGGGCTAGCCTCAGTCTGTGCTGCGAACATCTTTGGTTGCTTGAAAATGTAACTCTGTGCTCAGTTCCTCCTTGGGGCCCAAAGTACTGCACTTATGATTCAATGGATACATTTGGTTTCATATCCCCGGTACATTGCAGTTCAGCTCCCATTTTGTTGGAGTGTTGCAGTTCAATAAAACTTCAGTTGTGAAATTATAAAGGAAATCATTGCATTGCAATCCATATATTGTACCAATGGAAGGAATTAGATTAATTTGAATAATGCTCATTTTAGTTTGCATGTATCCTGATATCATATATCCTAAGGATACTCTTAACAGTGACTCCAGGACAGTATTCACTTGTACATTATATTGATTAATGTGCTTTAGCATATGAAAACACACCTGGGCACACAAATGGCTTCAAATAAATTGACTCTGGGAGCAAGATGCAGTTTTAAATTTTTTTTTTAAATAAGCCTTTCAGCTCCAAAAGTAGATAGAGTTCTCTTTTCTTTCCACATTTTACCAAAATAAAACTTGCCATTTGTGCTCCCAAATACTGAAGTTCAATTACTGAGGATTGAATACGTTTGACGCGAGCGCCAATTTTCATTGGTATTCTCATCATTAAGCATTCCAGAATTCTGACTTTAACTGAGTCATGTGTTCTGTAAAGTAAGAATAGTCATTCATTTTATTCATCAGAGAATTTTCTTCTCTATTTTTAACAAATCTCATTTTGTTTGCTTCCTTTCAATGCCATGCACCATTATGTTGCTTAACGTAAACTGCGCTTAGCCTTTGCTCATGGGACAATGGAGCATGTATTTGCAGTGATGAGTGCAATTTCTTCCCCTCCCTTCCTCTCCTCTCCTCTCAAACTCTCTCATGGCAAAACTCTGGCTTTTGTTTGCTGCAACTTCCTGATGTTATGCAAAACATGAGGGGCTGAATTTTACCGACACCCCCCAACCCCACCCCCACCCCCCCACCCTGTCCGATGTCAGGTTTCCTGGAGGGGGGGAGGAGCCAGAAAATGTCTCCGGGAGAGGGCCAGCACACACCCCGATGCTGGGTGGGCCCAGCCCAATATTACCGGCAGTGGCAAAGCCTCATGGTGGCCCCCGCCCCCACTGTCCACCGCTCGAAGACGGGACTGTAATTTGAATATTTAAATAAATTATAATGATTGCTTTAATTAAGCCCACATCGCCGCCTGATGTCCCGCTGCGATTTTCGGCCTGGTGGCTGGCACTCCCGCCCCTTCGGATCCTCATCTGGGGAAACAAGACGCAACACTGGTGGGGGGTAGGGAAGGTAAGTTTATCAGTGCAGGGGGTGGGAATGGGGTCAAATTAATGTCATGAGTGTAGGGGATGGTGGGAAGGGTTGTAGTTGAAAGTTTGTGCAGTATTGGGGGGGAAGGTCAGATGGTAAAGGTGTGTTTTGGGGAGGAAAGGGCAAATCATTTAATTTAATTGTTATAGGGGGGTGGTGGGAGAGGGGCAAAGGAGATGTATTTATTTTAAATCCCTGCCCCAGGGATGCAAATGGACCGCCACACGGAAGATTGCGGTGGCTCTATGGCGTGCAGGCAAGCTGCTGCTTTTTCATGGCGAGATCATGAATTCCAGCCCAAGGAACTTGTGAATATAGTTTTAAAAATCAATTATCTATAAATGCATTTTCCACCAGGGGCCAATGGATACTAATTGTGAGGTAGAGCCCTCTTGTGCAGAACTGCTTAGTCATGAACCTACATTTCGCAGCTCCATGTGTTGTCATTTTCTATGGTACTTTAGCATCTGGAATCCATTTATTTTATGATCTTTGATATTATTTATTTCACTTTTCCATATTTTCCACCTTCATTATGTACTTGTGGACAGCAGAGCTTATTTTCTCCTGAGTCCAGGCCCGTAATGTGTTGATTCTTTCTGAATTCCCCTCCGAAGGCACTGGATAACTGTGCTTACCATAAGTGCCTAAAAGATACAACTAAGACTGAAATCTTCAACAACTTGTGGCCATGAACCCACAACCTAGCTATTGGCATTTTGTTGGGAATCGATCAATCTCTTCTGTTATTGACTGATGCCACAAAGCGGTTCTCTCTTATCTGATCCAGTCTAGTCTTCAATCACTATTTTCTCATTACATCTATAAAATAGAAATTGTACTTCAAAGAAATTGCAGTATTATGTGCTTGTACATTTGTCCTGTTCCTTGGCTTCTAACTTGCTCATTCAAGCTCCATTCTCCAATGAAAGAAAGATATTGTGAATGAAGCTGCTTAATTTGAATTGCGGCAGCTCCACGACGTGGTGCCCATGCAGGCGGGCCACATTTTTTAATGTCTGCGGCTACTTCAACGGCAGACTGTTAAAATGCAGCCCATTATGTTAAAACACACTTGCAATTCACTTGTATATTTCAATTACAGATTTAAAAGTTCATCAAATTTATTGAATGGATGAATAAGGACTATAGTTCTTGAAGTATGTTTTTAGTTTCTAGGAGTCGGTTTGTTTTTACAAATGCATACCTTTTTGGGGTGCTCCTGAATTTGGATGCACCATCAATGGACTAGTGGAAGTTGAGTTGGTAGGATGAGGAATGTCCTTTCCTGTTTCATTTTAATGCAAAAGCTTGGTCTGTGCCTCATAGAGGCATTTAATGGGAAGCGAGGTAAGTACAGAGGAAGAAAGGAATAGGAGGATATATTCATAGGGTGAGGGGGGTGGGAAAAGGCTCCAGTGGAGCATAAACACTGGCACAGACCTGTTGGGACAAATGGTCTCTTTATGTGCTGTAAAATGCTATGTAATTTGTTCATGTCATATGGCAAGCGGCGGGGAAGTAGAGTTGAAGCCTAAGATCAGCCATGATCGTATTGAATGGCAGAGCAGGCTCAATGGGCCATATAGTCTACTCCTACTCCTATTTCTTGTGGTTCAAGAAGGCAGCTCACAACCACATTCTCAAGGATAATTTGGGAGGAGAACATGTGCTGGCATTGCCAGCGACACCCACATCCCATGAAAACGAAGAAAAAATTTATATTGCCGGTTAGTAAGTTTGCCGATGACACAAAGGTTGCTGGAGTTGTGAATAGTGTGGAGGGCTGTTGTAGGTTGCAACAGGAGTTGCAACAGTTAATGGAGGCTATTATTCAAAGTGAGATGGTACGAAAAAAAAAGTTGCACAAATTCAAGGTTAACAAGTCAATGTGATCAGAGGACACCTTGGGAAGAAATAATAGAGGCTCTGACTATAATTTTTGGATTCAGGAAAGAAGATGGCGATAAGTCAAGAAATTGTAGAACACTTAGTCTTCACTTACTGGTAAAGTACAAGAATCTATAATGTAAGATGAAATTACTTTGGATTTGGAGAAATGGGTTAATCAGCACTATGTAGCACTGATTCCTTAAAAATATCATGCTTGACCAACATTGTAGAATTTTGGGGGAAAAAGATTAGATAAAGGAAATTCAGCTGATGTGGTTATATGAGTTTTCAAAAAAGCATTTGATAGGATTATTACACAAGATACTTGTGATAAAAATACTGATATGGAATGAATGGGTATGTCAGCACATGGATAGAGAGACTCCTAGAGTAATAGAGTCAGTAGAGCACAGAAGGAGGCCATTCAGCCCATCGAGTCCATACCAGCTCTCTGCAGCACAACCCAATCAGGCCCACTCCCCTGGTCTATCCCCATTGCCCGGCAAATTTATTTCCCTCAAGTGCCCATTCAATTGCCTTTTGAAATTATTCATCGTCCGGGCTTCCGCCATCCTCATAGGAAGCGAGCTCCAGGTCATTACCCCTCGGTGCTTAAGAAAAGTTCTTCTTCAACCCCTCCCCCCGCTGGCATCGCTTACCCAAAACCTTAAATCTGTGTCCCCTAGTCCTTGTACCATCAGCTACTGGGAACAACTTTTCTTTATCTACCTTATCTAAACCTGTCATAATCTTGTACACCTCTATCAAATCTTCCTTCAATCTTTTTTGCACCAAGGAGAACAACCCCAGCTTCTCCAACCTAACCTTGTAGGTAACCAGATTGTTGGAGAGTCGTATTCATGGAGTTAGGGTAAAAGGAAGATGTTCAGAGTGGAAAAATATGATCAGTGGTGTTCCACTGTCCCAAATTCATTTGTGCCAAAAAAAATTGGGATGATCCAATAATTTTAATCAAACAACAGAACATACATAACACAATGCTAAAAGAGTTGAATTATCAGATAAGTAGAATTAGCAGACGACTAAATTATCTGTACTTAATTCAGGAAAAAAATTGATGAGACTAAATTAGGGGGGTATCGTTAATAGAAATAAGGATTGTAAAAGTGCAGGAAGACAAAAATAGGACAGTGTCTGGTTTCATTAAAAGATGAAATTGTATAAATTATGATTTGAAACATTTAACGATTGCAAACATTTCTTCAAATTCTGTAATAATGGCAAAAACCTGATACGTAGAAAAGAACATAAAACTGCAGAAATTTTACAGCAGACTTGTCTCCTCTGAAATACTGGACTATTGTGGTAAACGCAATGTTGATTGAATATTTTTAAAAGCTAAGTTATCCCTGACTAAGTGGCTCCAGAAAGATTTGTTTAAACAGGTTTATGTACTGGTTTTATCCAATTTAAAAAGGGAAAAATACATTTTTCACATCTAAAACACTGAAAAAAATCGATTTATTTATTTTGCTACAATGCAGAGCCGAATGTGGGGCAGACAGTATGTTGGTACTTGTTATCTGTAACTGGTCTGAGGTTGCCATTGTTGCTGACAGTATGCTGAGAGCCTCCCCGCAATAGTGAATGTGGTCAGCTTCAAAATCCACTCTCGGCAGTGGGCTCAAAAAATGGTGGCCCGCATGTGCAGGCCACACGCCGCAGAACCGATACAATATACCGCGTGGCAGCTCATTTAAATAGCCGGGGCAGCCTGTCCCCCCCCCCTCCCCAATCACGTGGAGGGGGTGGGCTGTCCCCCCCCAATCACGTGGAGGGGGTGGGCTGTCCCCCTCCAATCACGTGGAGGGGGTGGGCTGTCCCCCCCCCAATCACGTGGAGGGGGTGGGCTGTCCCCCCCAATCACGTGGAGGGGGTGGGCTGTCCGCGCCAGCAATTTAAACAATTCAAACTGCTAAAAATAATATTTGAAACAAAATATTAAAAAATTTCGGGGATTGGGGGAAATAATTCATCATACCCATAACGTTAGCCATTTCATGTTAGAAATGACGGCAAAATGTTTCCCTTGCCCAACCCATTCCCCAGTGCCTGCCCCTTTTCTCCTTCAAACTTGAACATTTCGCAAAGACCATGGATATTGAGCAGTTCCAGCTCCTGTTGACAATTTCTATGTATGAGAGAGATGAAATGCATTGTGAAAGTTGTTATTTTCATCTTACTCCACTGGACCTACAATATTCAAGTGTACCACAACAACTCAAGATATGACCAGATGAAAAACCATACTGTCATGCAGACCCGTCCCCCCCCCCCACCTGCCAAGAATGAGGCATATTAATTTTGTCATATGAACATTGATTTTAAACTGTTGCTGGAGTGAAGAAATTACTTGTTTGAAGATCACCAGACACTGGGCTGGAAGGATATTTGCATACTAAAAGAGATGCTGCTTGTGGAGTCAAAGGACTATTCCCTGCTCTAATTAACCCAAATGGATTTTGATCATCAGACATTGTAGGTATAAGGAAGGCGCATTCCAGGCCCTGCTAAGATGATACAATCCACAGAGCCCGGACTGGTTAAACCAGCTGGTCACATCACATTTTTGAACGAGCCACAGGATTGTTTGAATCCAGAAGGCTACTAAAACTGAAACAAGCAAGTCTCTTGCCTGGCTGTCTCTCTCGCTTTCTTCCAAGCTACCGGACCCACGGAAGACATGTAAACCTCAAGAGAGAAAAGACTTCTACACCGGAACAAGTTGAAGCGTGGACTGGGCCCCAAGGAATTGCAAGACCTACCGGCAACCAAAGACTCCAGATTGAACTTAAAGGACTGTAACTACCAGATATTGCCTCAGACTTTTCCCCTTTATTCCTTCTACATTTTCTGTCTGTATCTGCATGTGTGTTTATCGCGTATGCATGCTAGCGTGGTCGTGTCACATATTCGTAGTCGTTAATATTTAAATCTAAGGGAAACTGTTTGATTTTTTTGCCTTACAATTGGAGCAGTGAACAAGGATCCATTAAGGGGGAGCTAAAATCACGGTGTTTTCGAATTAAACCCTGTTACGGTTAAAGTAGGCAAAGGCGAGAGGGAACCCCCTAGACCCCTTCTCACCTGGTCGTAACAATGCAAATAACAACCATGAGGTATCACAGTGCGAAAAAAAGTAATTCTTCTCACCTTTACTTTCTTTTCAATGAACAATTATCAACATACTTTGCTTCAGAACTAATTGGTTAATGCACGCTGCCCTCAATCTCATGATCCTTGAACGGGGTGACCTCCCGACATAGAGTTACAACAATCTTTGGCATTACTAAAACTTTCAGAGTTTATGATATTCACTGGATAGAAATTCAGCCCAATAGGTCCAAGGTGGTGTTTATGCTCAATATGAGTCTCCTCCCACCCTTTTACAACTAACCCCATCAATGTTAATTGTATGGTAATTGAGTATTTAATTGGATTCCACTGGTGGGCATTAACTGATGATTCAGTTGTGCTATATCTTGGAGCAGACTGAAACTGTGGTTGTTGGGTTTGTAGGTGCATGATTGTAATGTGTCTCTCTGTAAATAAAAGCTTATAAGTGTGTAAAGATTAGGCACCAGTTTTATCCTTTATTGCCCGGTTTTCTGAAATAGAACAATCTATGTATCCTTCTATTCCTTTCTCTGTCCTGTGCTTACCTGACTTTCCATTGAATGCATCAATGCTATTCACCCCAGTTGTGACCTGTGGTAGCAAATACGATATTCTAACCACTCTCTGAGTGAAAAAGTTTCTCCTGAATTCCTTACTGGATTTATGAGTAGATATTTATATTATATTTATCTTCACTGGTCTCACCCATAAGTGGAAACATCTTCTGTAAGTACCTTATCAAACCTTTCCATAATCTTAAAGACTCCTGTCAGGTCACCCCTTCGTCTTCTCTTCCAGAGAAAAGAGCCGCAGCCTCTTCAATCTTTCCCAATAGGTATAACCTTGCAGTTTTGGTATCATTCTAGTTTTTTTTTTTGCCGCTCTCCATTGTCTCTGTGACTCAGCAGTACAGCTCCTTCCTAACCCGAGTTTTGTTGAGAAGCGAACTTCGTGTGCCATCTCTCCTCAGCTGCTAAACTTGTTACATGATTGACTCAAAGACCACAAACAGAGCCACTTTACATGAACATTTGCTTCCAGGCTGCAATTTTGGGATTTAAAACAAAGATAAAGATGCTTGAAAAAACGGAAAGAATGGGAATCCTCAACCAATTAAAATAATGGATGGTTAGGGATAGGTCAGAGAAGATTGTAACCCAGAAATTGGTTTTGACATGCATGCCATGCGTGCATATAAAAACCACAGATTAACAAGGGAAGAAATATACTTTATGAAAGCATCTCTTTATTGTGCTAAATTATTTTTATTTGATCAACAATGAAGTAGAGTTCCTATCTAGTACCTAGATCTGAAGTGACCCCACCAAAATGAAGAATAACCATCACAAAATATGTGCAAACTTTGTTTTTCAATATAATATTTATTTGGAAAACTGACCATTTGAAATTTAATGGCATAATTTCTATTTTAAAAACCTTGTAAAATGTTCAGTTTTTAATGTTTGAATTGGAAGGTTGCAGAAGAAATGGGTTTGTTTTTGGCAACGGAATCATTTGCTTTACATGATCAGGCATTTGTGGGCTGCAGTTACCATCCACAGCTCTCTCTTAAATACCATCTGTTTCAAAACAGATGATCTCTTAAGGAACAGCTTGGTATAATCGCTCAAAGCAGCAAAACAAACAAAAGTTACACTTTCTAATGTTACTCGGACTTGTACCTAAACTTAATTCTACCCAGACCTCAAATTCTAATCAACTGAATTAAAAAATAGTATGAATTCCATCACTCCCTCTGAATTTCACCTACTAAAGTATATCATGGCAACTACAGAATGATTTCCAGTCTTTCTCACTGTTCCAAAGGCATTCAGTAGCTTATTAATGATTTATCTCTTTGGCCTCCTTATCTCGAGAGACAATGGGTAAGCGCCTGGAGGTGGTCAGTGGTTTGTGAAGCAGCGCCTGGAGTGGCTATAAAGGCCAATTCTAGAGTGACAGGCTCTTCCACAGGTGCTACAGAAAAATTTGTTCGTCGGGGCTGTTACACAGTTGGCTCTCCCCTTGCGCCTCTGTCTTTTTTCCTGCCAACTACTAAGTCTCTTCGACTCGCCACATTTTAGCCCCGTCTTTATGGCTGCCCGCCAGCTCTGGCGAACACTGGCAACTGACTCCCACGACTTGTGATCAATGTCACAGGATTTCATGTCGCGTTTGCAGACGTCTTTAAAGCGGAGACATGGACGGCCGGTGGGTCTGATACTAGTGGCAAGCTCGCTGTACAATGTGTCTTTGGGGATCCTGCCATCATCCATGCGGCTCACATGGCCAAGCCATCTCAAGCGCCGCTGACTCATTAGTGTGTATAAGCTGGGGATGTTGGCCGCCTCGAGGACTTCTGTGTTGGAGATACGGTCCTGCCACCTGATGCCAAGAATTCTCCGGAGGCAGCGAAGATGGAATGAATTGAGACGTTGCTCTTGGCTGACATACGTTGTCCAGGCCTCGCTGCCATAGAGCAAGGTACTGAGGACACAGGCCTGATACACTCGGATTTTTGTGTTCCATGTCAGTGCACCATTTTCCCACACTCTCTTGGCCAGTCTGGACATAGCAGTGGAAGCCTTTCCCATGCGCTTGTTGATTTCTGCATCTCGAGACAGGTTACTAGTGATAGTTGAGCCTTGGTAGGTGAACTCTTGAACCACTTCCAGAGCGTGGTCACCAATATTGATGGATGGAGCATTTCTGACGTCCTGCCCCATGATGTTCGTTTTCTTGAGGCTGATGGTTAGGCCAAATTCATTGCAGGCAACCGCAAACCTGTCGATGAGACTCTGCAGGCACTCTTCAGTGTGAGATGTTAAAGCAGCATCGTCAGCAAAGAGGAGTTCCCTGATGCGGACTTTCCGTACTTTGGACTTCGCTCTTAGACGGGCAAGGTTGAACAACCTGCCCCCTGATCTTGTGTGGAGGAAAATTCCTTCTTCAGAGGACTTGAACGCATGTGAAAGCAGCAGGGAGAAGAAAATCCCAAAAAGTGTGGGTGCGAGAACACAGCCCTGCTTCACGCCACTCAGGATAGGAAAGGGCTCTGATGAGGAGCCACCATGTTGAATTGTGCCTTTCATATTGTCATGGAATGAGGTGATGATACTTCGTAGCTTTGGTGGGCATCCAATCTTTTCTAGTAGTCTGAAGAGACCACTTCTGCTGACGAGGTCAAAGGCTTTGGTGAGATCAATGAAAGCAATGTAGAGGGGCATCTGTTGTTCACGGCATTTCTCCTGTATCTGACGAAGGGAGAACAGCATGTCAACGGTCAATCTCTCTGCACGAAAGCCACACTGTGCCTCAGGGTAGACGCGCTCGGCCAGCTTCTGGAGCCTGTTTAGAGTGACTCGAGCAAAGACTTTCTCCACTATGCTGAGCAGGGAGATTCCACGGTAGTTGTTGCAGTCACCGCGGTCACCTTTGTTTTTATAGAGGGTGATGATATTGGCATCGCGCATGTCCTGGGGGATTAATGATTTAGGTTGCAGTTATACTGCAGATTTCAATTTAAGATGTGCATTTGACAGAAAGCGTCTGTCAGCTGTCAGACGGGCAGCAAGAAGACCCTTGTTATGTTGCACATGGACTTCAGTCTGATTGTTAGTGAGATGCAGTGGGAGCGCTAAGTTCATATGTGTGCCGAGGTGTATATTTAGAACTACAGTTGCCCTGGCAACTCATTTTTAGTGTTAGCAAGGCATAAGCAGTTATGCCCACATATTTGTATTTATTACATATTATAATTGTTGGGTGATTGCATTCTGTAAATGGTGCTGTGAAATCACATTATATGACAGGTTGGTTATAGTGGAGCTGAGCTAATGTTATGTAACTAAATGTCTAATCGTTCAATGAGCAACGTGCAGGACTGTGAGGAGCAATAAGAGCAGAAATGGTGAAAAGTGGAAACGTGCAGAAGAAGGTGAAAATACCACAGGCAGGAAATCTACTTCAAGGTTGGAAAAATTGGGACTTGGCTGCTTGTTAAGTCAAGCCCTTCATTCTCTTCAGCATCCCACCCTATCCATATTGACGCACTGCCACTTTCGTTACTGATAATTTTCCAACCTCTGAGATATTATTCCTCTTCTTCCCCCCTCCCTCCCCACTTCTCTTCTCTTCCCTTCTCTTTTCTCCTCTTACCACTCTCTCCTCCTCTTTTCCTTTCTCTCTTCCTCCACCCTTTCCTCATTTCCTGCCCTTGACATCAAGGCAGCATTTGACTGAGTATGGCATCAAAGCGCCCTAGCAAATTTGAAGTCAATGGCAATCAGGCGGAAAACTCTCCACTGGTTGGACTCGTACCTATCACAAAGGAAGATGATTGTGGTTGTTGGAGGTCAATCATCTCAGCTCCAGGACATCACTGCAGGAGTTCCTCAGAGTAGTGCCCAAGGCCCAACCATCTTGAGCTGCTTCATCAATGACCTTCCTTCAATCATAAGGTCAGAAGTGGGGATGTTCACCGATGATTGCACAATGTTCAGCACCATTCGCGACTCCTCAGATACTGAAGCAGTCCGTGTAGAAATGCAGCAAGACCTAGACAATATCCAGGCTTGGGCTGATAAGTGGCAAGTAACATTCATGCCACACAAGTGCCAGCCAATGACCTCCTCCAACAAGAGAGAATCTAACCATCTCCCCTTGACATTCAGTGGCATTACGATCGCTGAATCCCCCACAATCAACATCCTGGGGGTTACCATTGACCAGAAACTGAACTGGAGGAGCCACATAAATAACATGGCTACAAGAGCAGGTCAGAGGCTAGGAATCCTGCGGCAAGTAACTCACCTCCTGACTCCCCAAAGCCTATCCACCATCTACAAGGCACAAGTCAGGAGTGTGATGGAATACTATCCACTTGCCTGGATGGGTACAACTCCAACAACACTGAAGAAGCTTGACACATCCAGGACAAAGCAGACCACTTGATTGTCACCCCATCCACAAACATTCACTCCCTTCACCACCGACGCACAGTAGCAGCAGTGTGTACCATCTCTTAGATGTACTGCAGCAACGCACCAAGGCTCCTTAGACAGCATCTTCCAAACCCGTGACCTCCACCACCTAGAAAGACAAGGGCAGCAGTTGCATGGGAACATGACCATCTGCAAGTTTCCCTCCAAGCCACACACCATCCTGACTTTGAACTATATCACCGTTCCTTCACTGTAGCTGGGACAAAATTCTGGAACTCCCTTCCTCCACCACATGGACTGCAGCCATTCAAGAAGGCCGCTCACCACCACCTTCTCAAGGGCAATTAGGGATGGGTAATAAATGCTGTCCTAGCCAGCGATGCCCACATCCCCCAAACGAACTAAAAAATAATTCCCTCCCCTTTCCCTTCTTACTTCTCCCTCTCTTTTTTGTCTCCTTCCTTTCCTGTTTTCCTTTCCCCTTGTCCTCTCCTTCCCTCTTTGCATCTTCCCTCCCTTTGCCCTTTAGGCAAAAGGCGAGGCAGCTCATCGAACTCATTGCTTAACAGACTAGCAACAATTCCAGTCTCTTTGACTTTACCCATTTAATCTCCTGAGAATTTTTTTCCTGTCCTTTAATAGATCATGAGAAAAATCCCCAAACATCTAACTCTGTTACCCTACATTGTACCAAGCTGGCACGTTTGGTATTTTTCAATGTTACCCCAGGTCTGACCCCGTGAGTGCAACTGGTGATTAAGCAGCACAAAATATGGTGGAAATCTGTTCTGCGGTGGAGGGGTGTCTAAAATTATCATCCTCATTATGTTCAAATCCTTCCCTATCTCTGTAACCTCCTCCAGCACTCCAACCCTTTGAGAACGCTGCATTCCTCCAATTACTCAAACCTCACTTCCTTCACCCTACCTTAGCTGGATGTGTCTTTAGCTATCTAGGCCCTAAGCTCTGGAATCTCCTCCCCTAAATTTCCCCCTTCTCTACCTCTTTCTTATCTTTTAAGTCTCTCCTTAAAACTTCCCTCTGTGACCAAACGTATAGTCAACGCCTCTTTTTTTTTGGCTCGGTATCAATTTTTGTTTGCGTTTCTGTGAAGAGCCTTGAGACGTTTTCCCATATGAAAAATAGAAAATAAATGCTCGCTGATGTTGCTGACACCTTCAGTGCAGTAGCGAAGGAGTGCTGTATTGTTGAAGATGCTGTCTTTTGGATGCGATGTTAAACCAAGGCCTAAGGGATTTGTTCATTTGGAAGTAAAAGATTGCATTGCTGTCTTTTTAAAAATGCTTTGCGAGATTCTGAGGACATGAAAGGCAATATATATGCACATCTATTTTTCTCTCCAAAGTAAAGATCAAATCTAATTTTGATTTTTTTTTAACTCTCAGTTGCAGAGCTTTTGATTTTGGTGACAGGGGTGAGGTGAGATGTCAAGGCGAAGGAAATGTCTAGGAGCCTGATAGGGCAATTAAGCCAGAAGCTGTCTTGCTATAGCAAGGGGAGATCTTGTGGAATTGCTATTTTGTTCCTGAAGTCCTTGGGAAAGATTATATCGCTGAAGGAGAAAGCATCAGCAGTGGGAAGAATAACATCCCCTCACCCACACAGAAAGACTATTTTCTGCGTTTTGGCATGTCTGAGCCACAATATTTTAGTGGTATTAAAGTGCAAAGTACAACTTTCATGTGTTCTGCCTACTTGAAGTTCTGCAGTAAGCAGCTTAAAGCTTGTCAAATCTATATGATGTATAATGTTTTGTAAATCCCTGGGCATTAAATTGCAGTGTTTTTTTTTAAACCAGTAAGCTTTACGATTTGTCATTTATTCAAGGTGAAATTTATATCACTTGGAGAAAACACAATTTCATCTACCTACCTGTAATATCAAATTTATTTCTGCAGCAAAGAAAAGCAATGGAAGCATTATGGGATATGACCATGTAATTATACTTTATAAGAGGTTGTTAGGTGATTGGAATTGCAAGAGATTGAATTAGAATTGTGACATGATATACTAGTATTAGAATATAGCTGGACAAGGACAACATGTATTTATTGTTGCAGTGAGGCCATTCTCCTATTTAATCCCTGTCATACATAACAGCTATAATGCCAACAAATCATTTTCCTCAGATGACGTGTAGGGGGAATCCATTAGAAGGATGGCATTTTTCCATGTTGTGTTAGACAATGTGATGGATGCTTCTTCGAGGCTATACTTCAGCCAAAAAAATGAAAACTTGATTAAAATCTACCTTGAGATGAATTGTTGTTCGAAAATTAAAAAAATGTGGTTCGGGGACGGGAGGGAAGGTGAAGAGGGAAGGAAGAATAGTTCACTCATCAAGGATGACTATTTAACCCTTTCCAATTTTGAACACGCTAATAAAACTTGGAATGGTTCTAGGCCTTTATGTCAATCGACATTTAGAATGTTAAACATTTCAAATGTGAAAGAAAATTTTAGAACTCTTCACATGTGAAATCTTGGATGCTAATCCCTATCAGGCCATTCCATGCACAGGAAACTGGAACAACCAATCTGGCACTTCATGTACCGTATATTTTCTTAGTTCACAATCCTAATTCCAGCAATTCCCTGGTGGGATGTGTAATTGCGTACCATAGTAGATTTTTGATGCAGTATCACTACTAATTTATTTAAACTTTAATGTATTGGCCAAGTGTGCGTTAATATTTCATAATGGATTGAAATGGAGCCACAAAACTTCAAGAGCTTTAATTTTGTCTTGTAACATTTCCACTGTTAAAATCCTTCTGAAGTTTTGAAGGCAGGATTCTCTAACATTTAAGGCAGAGGGGACTGCAATATAATTGATTGGAGCAGTGGCTGGAATCTATTGCACAGAGAATGGTCTGATCGTGCCTACACTTCATAGGCTGTCAGCAGTCACCTAAGCAAGTAGCTTTCTGGAGCTCTTACAGCAATGGCAGGGCAAAGGCACATTGGCGTATTAGGATGCAAAAATGATTTATTTATCATATTTCTGCTTTAGATAAACCTTTTCACTGAATTCTAGTTGTTCTGAGTTTTAGCTGATTATGAAGGTCAACATTTTTACAATTGATTTTCTTTTTTATGTGCATTTTTTCGTTATTAAGAACTGTAATTTAAGAGCACAGCTGGTATAAGAGATTACGAAGACTGTTTTGCATGTAATATGATGGGGTTATTGCCTTGTTCTTCCAGGTGATGAAGATTTGTCTGCCAGTGTCCAGTTCTGTCCCTCTCTACCTGCAGGGGATCAATTGCTAGTTTCCATCGTTTAATGGATATGGAACCAAAATTACAAAATATGTTTATTGCTTTGGCTGGAAAAAGATGACCATTGTCAGAATCAAAAATGGTTGTTACTGTTGCTTCTGAAATTGATTAGTCTTTTGTAATGCCATAAAAACTACAATATATCAATACATAACCGTACATTTCACTGATTTCTCCTTGTTCTTGACAAGGCAAAATCAACACAGTTTGCTCTAATAGCTTGGGTGTTAGCTGTTACTGTTTGCAAGAAATCGTGCCTCCACTTAGATTCATAGATTCACATACGGCACAGAGGAGGCAATTTGGCCCATTGAGTCCATGTCGGCTCTCCATGATGCTATCCAGTCAGTCCCACTCCCCCTCTTGATCCCCGTAGCCCTGCAAGTTTATTTCCTTCAAGAGGTCATCCGATTTCCTTTTGAAGTCATTGATTGTCTCCGCTTCCACCACCCTTGTTGGAAGCAAGTTCCAGGTCATAACCACCCGCTGCATAAAAAAAAGTTTCTTCCTCATATTCCCCCTACATCTTTTGCCCAAAACCTTCAATCCGTGTCCCCTAATCCTTGTACCATTAGTTAATGGGATCAAATTTTCGTTGTCTAACTTTTCTAAGCCTGTCATAATCTTGGACACTTATATTAAACCTCCTCTCAATCTCCTTTGTTCTGAGAACAAGCCCAGCTTTTCCAACTTAACCTTGTAACTAAAATTCCCCATCCCTGAAACTATTCTGGTGATTCTCCTCTGTACCCTCTCAAGGACCCTCACATCCTTTCTAAAGTGTGGTAACCAGAACTGGACGCAATACTCCAGTTGGGGCCTAACCAGAGCTTTATAAAGGTTCAGTATAACTTCCCTGCTTTTGTACTCAATTCCAATTTATGAAGCCCAACACCCCATATGTTTTACTAACCACTCTCTCAATATGTCGCACCACCTTCAAAGATCGATGCTCATGTACCCCCAGGACACTCTGTTCCTGCACACTTTTTAGAACTGTACCATTAAGTATATATTGCCTCTCCCTATTCCTTCTGACAAAATGCATCACCTCACACTTGTCAGTATTAAATGCCATTTGCCACCTTTCTGCCCATTCTGCGAGCCTATCTATGTCCTGTTGCAGATGATTCATATCACCCTCACTGTTTGCCACTCTTCCAAGATTGGTGTCATCGGCAATTTTTGAGATTCTACTCTGTATTCCAAGATCCAAGTCATTTATATATAGCAACAAAAGCAATGGTCCCAGCATTGACACTTGGGGAACACCACTGCCTACTTCCCCCCATCCCCTTTTTTTTAAAGAAATGTTCTGTTATTCTCCATCCACTTTTAGGTTCCCCCTTACCTCTCGAGTACCCAGGTCACAATGTTGTCTGGGAGAAAATTCCAATGGTAGGAGATGTCATTTTTCCTATGATATTCTGTGCAGGCTTTTTGGATTGAAAAATGGAGGCTCGAGCACATCAGCGTTTCTGTTCCTGTGTGAGCAGGACAAAAATATATTGTGTCATTGTTTCATAAAATGTAAAGCACAAAGAATTCTGCCACTTCTTGCTAATATTATGGAAGGTGTACTTTGTCACAGAATCAATCACCCATATCCAGTTCACTGGACAACTAAGTCTTTGGACCCTACTGAGTCCAGAAGTGCTTATTCTTACATAAAATAGTACATCACCGAACAAGTACAGGCTTTGAAAATAGTGAAGCTGACAAATGGACTCTAGCTTTCTCGAACCCTTCGATTAGTTTCTCCAGTTATTTGCAGCAAACTCATTTGTTCCAGCAAACTTTAAATGTGATTACCATACCAAGAAATTGAATGCTTCTCACTGAATTAGAGCTGTGTGGAGAATATCACATCTAATCATTCGTGACTGGGTTATTGACTTGTTCTTCTCGGTGACGAAGATTTGCCTGCCAGCATCCAATTCTGTCCATCTCTGCCTGCAATGGATCAGTCACTGCTAATCTTGTTGATAGAAAGTAACCACTCTGTAGAGAGTGGGGTTATCAGCAAAGGGAACAGTACTACTTCTGATGAAATCTACCAAGATAAACAGAAGGAGCTAAGTATGCTTATGAGGAAGGTTTATAAATATAACAAAAGAACAGCAGCTCACAAGATAGGCAATAAAAATCCAGCTTCTGAATGAGGCCAAGGTGCATGAGTGAAGCTCAGATTAAGTTGGCTTCAGATTTTTCCTGATCTCCCAGTGAGACCTAGAGCTTTCCCTTTTCGACTGTGTTGAGTTGGTTACGCCTGGTGTTCAACCGCACCCAACTCATTAGTCGGAGTAGTGCAATATGTTGGAGCATTGCCTACTGTAAGGCACATTTTACATACGTAAAGAGGACTTCCCATTCATGTCCCTGGACCATTACTTTGGAATGTGCATTTACTACTTCTGAAATTTGGTGGGATGAAACGTGTGAACTGCAACATGATACAATGCAGTGCAACAACAGCAACAGCTTGGAGAGGTGTGGCAGTTTAGGGAGGGAATTGCAGAGCTTAGGGTCCAGGCAACTGAAGGCATGGTCACCATTGGTGGAGCGATTAAATTCTGGGATGTTCAAGAGGCCAAAATTACAGGAGCGCAGATATCTCAGAGGGTTGTGGGACTGGAGAAGATTACAGTGATGCAGAGGGTCGAGGCCACAGAGGGAATTAAAAACAAGGATGAGAATTTTAAAATAGAGGCATTGCTTAACCGGGAGCCAATGTAGGCCAGCGAGCACAGAGGTAATAGGTGAACGGGACTTGATGTGAGTTCGGAAACAGGCAGCAGAGTTTTGGATGATGTTATGACCAGGTGAGGCAGGGGTCTAGGGCTCCCCTATCAGCCTTTTCCTGGTTTGGTCGTAGTAGGGTTTAATTTTTAGAACACCGTGTTTTAGCTTCCCTCTCAGTGAGTCCTGCTCACTGCTCTCTAATTGTAATCAGAAAGATATCAACCAGACAGGTTTCTCAGATTTAAACAAGAAAGGTGTAAGTTTATTAACCTTAAAACTTTAATTCAGTTAAAACTACTAAGAATATGCAACGCGACCACGCTAGCATGCATACGCGATAAACACACACAAATAGAGACAAAGGAGGAGAAAGAAGGAAAAGGTTTGAAGTAATAGCTGGAGTTCATTACTAGCTTTGGGTTTGTTGTAAAGTCTTTGATTGAAGTTAAGTCTTGCAGTTCTTGTTGGGGCCCACTGCACACTTTCAACTTGTTTTGCTGGTCTTCTGTCTTGAGGCTTAAATTACTTCCGTAGGTCCATGGAACTTTGCTTGAGAGAGGGAGAGACCTCCTTCTCTTCTTTCTTCAAATTGCACTCTCTTCCCAAAACTGTTCTGTGAGCACAATTCAATTAACTCCAAGTTGGCCAGCAGGTTAGTCATGTGACTGGCTCCTTATTTGGAACAGCCTCTCTTGTGACATTTGTGGATTTCCCCCAAGCTTACCAGACACACTCAGTGGGGTGGGGGGCAGTGGAATGCTGGCTCCTACACATTTAATGTCTCTTGATCAAAATCCATCTGGCTAATTAAATCAGGGAGACACTCCCATTGTCTTCTTCCTGCAACTGTCTTTTGGAATGCACATGTGCAGCCATGTTTTCAGCCACTGTTGTGGTCTTTTTAAATAAGTTATTTCAGGTCCAGTATCAGTTCAAAAATAATGTTCCATATGATGAAATTAATATGTCTCATTTTGGCAGGTGTGGTTTCCATCACAATGAACTCAAGTTTGCAACGGATAGAATGTGTGAGACCAACCAAAGGTGCATTGGAATAGTCAAGTCTAGAGGGAACAAAGACATGGATGAGGGTTGCAGCAGCAGATGAGCTGATGCAGGGGCGGAGTTGTGCGATGTTAGAGGTTGAATAGGGGCTCGTAGTGATGGCACTGATATGTGGTTGGAAACTCATCTCTAGTTTAGCTATGACACCAAACAGTCTGGTTCAGCCTCAGACAGTTGCCAGGGAGGAAAATGGAGTCAGTGACTAGGGAGTGGAGTTTGTGGAGGGGGCCGAAGGCATTGGCATCAGTCTTCCCAAAATTTAATTGAAAGAAATTTCCGCTAATCCAATACTGGATGTGGGACAGGCAGCCTGTTAATTTATAGATAGTGGAGGAGTCGAGAGAGGTGGTTTTAAGGTAGAGCTGGGTGTTGTCAGCGTAGATGTGGAAACTGATTTGTTTTTGGACGATGCATCCAAGGGTCAGTATGTAGATGAAAAAAAGGAGAAGGCCAAGGATAGATCCTTGGGGGGCACCAGAGGTAACTGTGTGGGAGTGGAAAGAGAAGCCATTGCAAGTGATACTCTGGCTACAATGACATAAATAAGACTAGAACCAGGCGAGAGCAGTCCCACTCCGTTGGACAACAGTAGAAAGGCATTGGAGAAGGATAGTGTGGTCATCTATGTCAAAGGCTTCAGACAGTTGGAGAAGGACAAGGAGGAACAGTTTACCTTTGTCAAAGCCACATAGGATGTCATTTATACTTGTATTATATGATATTTGTATAGTACCATGCTACAGTTGCACTTTCACAGCATTGTAGGCAGTGAATGTGCCTACTGTATTGCCAGTGCACTTCTGTATCTATCCATATCTTCAACAGCAACACCTTGTATTTATATAGCACCTCTAACGTAGCAAAATGTCTCGAGGTGATTCACAGAAGCATTATCAAACAAATCTTAAAGATCTGTCTGTACAACTTGTTTTCCTGTTAGGTTTTTTCACATCTTTTTTGTCAATATTTTCCCATTATTAAATCTCTATGTTCATGTATTGAGCTCTGCCAGTGTAAATTCATCACCCTGTGAATTAAAAATCTGGCCATAGGGTTTGCATAAATCGCTCAAAATGCTTCATGATTTTTTTACCTGTTATTTTTTTGCATAGTGACTGAATTTCTAATTTTCACACTCAGGGTTTAAGCAATTTTTTTTTTTAAAACATTGCAATTTCACAATGTAACATGATTACATTTATGGATTGAGCTGTGAAGGATTTGACAGACGAGATGGGTAGAAATTGTTTGCACTGGCAAGAGGGTCGATAACCAGAGGACACAGATTTAATATTATTGGCAAAAGACCTGCTGGGGGGACATAAGGAAACATTTTATGATGCATTAAGTTACAATGATCTGGAATGCACTACCTGAAAGAGTGGTGGAAGCAGATTCGATAGTAACTTTCAAAAAGAATTGGATATAAACTTGAAAAAGAATAATCTGGAGGGTATGGAGGAAAGAACAGAAGAGTGGGACTAATTGGATAACACTTTCAAAGAACCAGCTCAGGGATAATGGGCTAAAAGGCCTCCTTCTGTGGTGGAAGATTCTGCGATTCTTCATTACGGTTTCTGCTTCAAGTCCTCAGACGCTCTCAAAAGCCTCGGCAATTTTTCAGACTGGAGGGACATATACAGTGGAGTTCTCCAAGGTTCAGTATTAGGACCAATGTTATTTTTGATATACATTAATGACTTGGTCTTCGGGGTGTAGGGCACATTTTTGAAATTTGCAGATGACACAAAACCTGCAAGTATAGTAAACAGTGAGGAAGACAGTCATAGATTTCAGGAGCGCATAGAGAGACTGGTGGAATGGCAGATGAAATTCAATGCAGAGATGTGGGAGGTGATACATTTAGGTAGGAAGAATGAGAAAATATAATACATGATAAATGATACAATTTTAATGAAGGTGCAAGAAGAGAGAGAGAGAGAGACCTGGGAGTGTTTGTGCACAATCATTGAGCATAGGAGCTCAGGTTAATAAAGCATCTGCGATCCTGGGCTTTGAAAATAAAGGCATATAGAACAAGAGTTAGGAAGTTTTGCTAGACCAACATTTTTTGCCTCAGGAAGGACGTGAAGGCTTTAGGCAGGGCACAGAAGAGATTTACTTGAATGGTTCCAGGGATGAGGGAAGACAGTTATGTCGACAAACTGAAGAAGCTGGGAGGTATTCTCCCGAGAGCAGAGAAGATTAACAGGAGATTTGATAGAGGTATTTAAAATCATGAAGGGTTTAGATAGAGTAAATAAAGAGAAACTGTTTCTCATAGCTGAAAGTTTGATAAACAGAGGGCACAGATTTAAGGTGATTGGCAAAAGAAACAAAGACAGCATGAGGAAAAGCTTTCTTTTTACACTAAGTGTTTGGGATTTGGAACGTACTGCCTGATAGGGTGACGGATATCGATTCAGTAGTATTCTTCAAAAGTGAATTGGATGAATACTTGAAGGAGAAAAAGATTGAATGTATATGGGAAAAGAATGGGGAGTGGGACAAACAGAATTTCTGTTCGAAACAGGTGACACAGACTTGATGGGTCAAATGGCCTCTTTCTGTGCTGCACTGTTTTGATGCTATGATTGGACTTGATAGTTTTGAGCTGAATTTGGATTATTCATGTAGTGTGCTTAAATTCCCAGGATGTGTCAGTACCATTCACTCAGCTGGGCAGATGAAATACTTTTCTTTAGCTTCTCACATCAGATTTTCTTCAAAATATTCTGACAACAGGACAAATTTCATAAACTTTGAAGTAAAATGTAAATTTTTTTTCAACAAAAAACACTGAGGGAGAGAAGCAACTATTCGGCTTGCATACCTGTTGTATAAACCTTTATAAGTACATTAAGCCCTGAGAGTTAGGAGGACTGGAAAGAAAGCAGTCTCTTTGTAAATTGTTCCATTTCTAAAAGAAAGTTGGAGTTTGACGCTAACTAATTATTTCACCTGGGTTTTGTTCACCCTTAGAAAAAGTCATTGCTAATTATTGCTTATGCTTGTGAGACGGAGCTTTTAATTGCTAGTGCCTATCAAACAGGGAAAGATTGAAAGAAACAATTTAATTTTCCTCTATTTAATTTTTTAAAAAAACAACTTGAACTTTGAGATAAAACCAATCCTCGTTGAGAGAGCTGATTGTAGGGGGAGGAGGGGAGATAAACAAGTTGAAGTTGAGGCCCATCCAACCTTTGGAAGAATGAGTGGGAGTGGATGGAGGGATGAGGTCAGTGACTCCGGAGTAGGGGTTAATGGGAGGGCTTGATGGCTAATTGTAAGGATAAAAGGTAGGGATAGTAATGGGAGGTGATAGGATGGGGAACTAGAAGGGGATGGGGAACTAGAAGGAGGAGTTGAAGTGGTTGGGTTTAATCAAAATTTAAGTTCAAAATACATAGTTCCCAATAGTATGATTGAATTTATCCATTGAATTGCCTTCTGTGTATTTTATTGCTTTCATTAAAGTTTTTACTTGAATGTTTCAGCCTCTCCCAAAACCCTGGGCTTGGCCTTGATATCTTTTCCCCAGAGAGGACAGAATGCATTTAGAATCAGAGAATAGTTACAGCACAGAAAGAGGCCATTTGGCCTGTCATGTCTATGCCGACTCTCTGCAAGAGCAACTCAGCCAGCCCCACTCCCCTGACCTTTTCACATAGTCCTGCAAATTTTTTTTAAATCTTTTCAGATGCTTATCCAATTCCCTTTTAAAAACCATGATTGAATCTACCTCCACCACACTATTAGGCAGTGCACTCCAGATCCTAACCACCCACTGCATTAGATATGTTTTCTCATGTCACCTTTGTTTTTTTTGCCATTCGCCTTAAATCAGTCTCCTCTGGTTCTCAGCCCTTCCGCCATGAAGAACACTATCTAGCCCCCTCATGATTTTGAACACCTCTATTTCTTCATTTTGGCTTAATATCTTTTCTATTTTTTAAAAGAAGGTTTTCATTTTGAAAACAAACAAAACCTCTTTCAGGTAATAGATAACAAATGAGAGTGTGAGAGGAGGAGAGAAGGAACACAGATGGAGGTGAGGGGGCTTCTTGTCTCTCTCCCACTGAATAGCAAGGGGGTGTAGTTAGACAGGCAAGGGAGAGGTGAACAGAGTGATGGACAGAGGGAGATGCACTGGTTGAGTGAGTAGTTATGAGTGGAGATAGGAATATTGATGGGTGTCAGGAAGCGATTGGGCTTGTGGAACAGTGAAGTGTACGAGAATGAAGTAGTGTGGGTGGGAAGGGAGCTGATGAGGGCCATATCCCCCAACTCAAATGCAACCTGTGATCATTAGTGGCTCCGGTCTCTGCTATAGCACACCATGCCACTCATCATCTCCCACCTGAGAGGGAAAAAGAAAGAATCAGAAGCAAAGAGAAAGAAAAGCAAAAAGAAGTTGGACATAGAGAAGCCATAGAGCAGTGAAAGAGAGATGGCGAAGGGCACAGCAACATGAATACTACATTCTGTAACATACCTGGTGCAAGACCAAGGGAGAGAAACTAGTCTTCAGAAAGTATTCCTGTTCTTATTAGAAATCTTTCCATGCAACTAGAGTAGTGGCAGGTGCTGCATTTAACACCCATGGGATATAACCAGCAATTGCTTTGTCAGTATGTTGCTATAACATATTTGCCTAGAGTTGCCTCAATGGTCTCTCTCAGTGTGCCAAACTCTTGATCATTCTGACATTCAGAGCTAATATTGGCAGCTGGGGATTTAATGTTTCTGTGGGGGTGATGATGGTGGGAAGAATGGTTTACAGACCATTGATCAATGTTGCTAGACAAGATGCCAAATTTTTATGATAATCCCATCCATATTTTACTGTACCTACAGCAGTATGCTGCATCAGATTACCAGCTCAGAGACATGCAAACAATATACTTCTGACCACTGTTGTCACTGCTGGATAACCCAGTGGGGGATGTTCCATTATCTTCTTTCGCTGTGTGTGGGGAAGCAACAAGCCTCAGGCTAGCAGCTCCTCCTGATGCCACAGCTGAAAATGTAAAGGCCATGGGTGAGGAGAAGTGATCCTGGCACATTAACCTCCCATCCCTGTCTGCCCCAGTAGCTCAGGGTTGCTGAGATTGATTTTTATATTCACTGCACGCTGAGCAAATTTGTCTGATTCAGCAGATATCAGGACTTAGCCTGGGACCATTCCTGTCTGTATTGCCAAGTGCCACACTGCAATGAGCCAACTGAGTAAGGAATACCAAAATCAATCAATTAATCAGTCAAACAATTCTTTGTTTATGAAAGCTGATTTGATTTTGACTGCAAACAATTTTGAGATCTGTGATGCTGTATGACTCATTTTGGGATAACTTGCCCTTTGTATTTTACTCATTCCCTGCCGGAAAATCCATTTTTCCCATCCATGATACTGCAACTGAGATTGTTAGCTCACTGTGTGAGGAATCCGGGACACAGAGCTGGATCCTGCCATTCTATAGCACTGCTCATTATGCAACATCACAATGGTGTTTTCTGTTATATTTGTATCATAAATAGCATGTCCGACTAGAATTCAAAATTTAATTCTGTACAAAGTTACCCTTATTGTGGGCGGAGGTTTGTGCACATACTCTATTTTTATCCTTTTGCACACAGGAAGGAATATATCACACTTCTAAACCAGATTTCTTTTTGTTGTTACTCTGTCTTTACAGATATTTTTCAAGTCAGTGGATTTTCATTCCTCTCTTTCTAATGTTACCATGTGTTTTCATGTCCTTATTTGTCTATTTTTCTATTAACATATAAACAGACTATGACAACGTATGATATCAGCCAGAGGTTAATAGACTCAGTCTGAATATGCCGTGGCCAGCATGTTTCCATTTTGCATTTGCAAATATGTAACTTGGTGGTGCTGTGGCAGGAAACTCTCCATGCACCTGAATCTCTGTGGTTTGGGGTGTTGCCACAGTTTCCCAGCCATGTGTGAGAGGAGCTATTGCTTAGTCCCGTCATTGGACATCCTGACCACCAACCAAGATTCAAGAGTCCATCGCGCACACTGCCTGTTTGAGGAACAACTTCCTGCTGATCTGTCCACTTGGTAATGTCTTTATGTCTACAGTTCTGCTCAGTTTTATATCCCAGCTGAAGTGGGATAGCTACAAAGTTAAGAAAGGGAGACGTGAAACTTATAACTGTGCTTTTGTTTCCCAAGGCAACACAAGTCACTTGTATGTGTAAACTTGCATAATGTTTATTGTTGAAACCACACAGTAGTCTAAATTGATTTCAAAGCATGCCAAATACTGTAGATCTGAAATGGTTGAGTCAAAAATGTACTTTTTTCCATATATATTATACTTTTTTTTCTTCGTTCGGGGGATGTGGGCGCACTGGCTATACTAGCATTTATTGCCCATTCCGAATTTCCCTTGAGAAGATGGTGGTGAGCTGCCTTCTTGAACCACTGCAGTCCTTAAGGTGTAGGTACACCAACAGTCTCGTTAGGAAGGGAGTTCCAGGATTTTGACCCAGTGACAGGAAAGGAACGGCGATATAGTTCCAAGTCAGGATGGTGTGAGGCTTGGAGGGGAACTTGCAGGTGGTCGTGTTCCCATGCATCTGCTGCACTTTTCCTTCTAGGTGGTAGAGGTCGTGAGTTTGGAAGGTGCTGTCTAAGGAGCCTTGGTGAGTTGCTGCAGTGCATCTTGTAGATGGTACACACTGCTGCCACTATGCGTTGGTGGTGAAGGGAGTGAATGTTGGAGGTGGTGGATGGGGTGCCAATCAAACGGGCTGCTTTGTCCTAGATGGCATCAAGCCTCTTGAGTGTTGTTGGAGCTGCATCCATCCAGGCAAGTGGATAATATTCCATCACACACCTGACTTGTGCCTTATAGATAGTGGACAGACATTGGGGAGTCAGGAGGAGTATTACTCACTGCAGAATTCCAAACCTCTGACCTGCTCTTGCAGCCACAGCATTTATCTGGCTGGTCCAGATCAGTTTCTGGTAAATGGTGACCCCCAAGATGTTGATAGTGGGGGATTCAGTGATGTTAATGCCATTGAATGTCAAGGGGAGATGGTTAGATTCTCTCTTGTTGGAGATGGTAGAATTGCCTGGCATTTGTGTTGCGTGAATGTTACTTGCCACTTATCAGCCGAAGCCTGGATGTTGTCCAGGTTTTGCTGCATATGGACAAGGGCTTCTTGAGTATCTGAGGAGTCGTGAGTGGTGCTGAACATTGTGCAATCATCAGCGAACATCCCCATTTCTGACCTTATGATGGAGGGAAAGTCATTGATGAAGCAGCTGAAGATGGTTGGGCCTAGGACAATACCCTGAGGAACTCCTGCAGTGATGTTCTGGAGCTGCGATGATTGACCTCCAACAACCACAATGATCTTCCTTTGTGCTAGGTATGACTCCAACCAGCAGAGAAATTGCCCCCGATTCTCATTGATTCCATTTTTACTAGAGCTCCTTGATGCCATACTCGGTCAAATGCTACCTTGATGTCAAGGGCAGTCACTCTCACCTCACCTCTGGAGTTCAGCTCTTTTGTCCATATTTGGACCAAGGCTGTAATGAGGTCAGGAGCTGAGTGGCCCTGGTGGAACCCAAACTGAGCGTCATTGAACAGGTTATGCTTGATAGCACTGTCGGCGACCCCTTCCATCACTTTGCTGATGACCAGGAGTAGACTGATAGGGTGGTTATTGGCCGGGTCAGATTTGTCCTGCTTTTTGTGTACAGGACATACTGGGGCAATTTTCTGCATTGCCAGGTAGATGCCAGTGTTGTATTTGTACTGGAACAGCTTGGCTAGGGGCGTGGCTAGTTCTGGAGCATGTCTCCAGTACTATTGCCGGAATGTTGTCAGGGCCCATAGCCGTTGCAGTATCCAGTGCTTTCAGCTGTTCCTTGATATCACGTGGAGTGAATCAGATTGGCTATAGACTGACATCTGTGATGCTGGGGACCTCAGGAGGAGGCCAAGATGGATCATTCACTTGGCACTTCTGGCTGAAGATGGATGCAAATGCTTCAGCCTTGTCTTTTGCACTGATCTGCTGAACTCCCCCATTGTTGAGGATGGGGATATTTGTGGAGCCTCCTCCTCCTGTCAGTTGTTTAATTGTCCACCATCATTCACGACTGGATGTGGCAGGACTGCAGAGCTTAGATCTGATCTGTTAGTTATGGGATCGCTTAGTTCTGTCTATCGCATGCTGTGCCCACTAATTATCATATGTGTAGTGCAGTGTTGTAGCTTCACCAGATTGACCTCTCATTTTTAGGTACGTCTGGTGCTGCTCCTGCATGGTCTCCTACACTCCCCATTGAAATAGGGTTGGTCCCTTGGCGTGATAGTGATGGTGTTACAGATTGCAGTTGAATACAATTCTGCTGCTGTTGATGAATCACAGCATCGCACGGATGCACAATTTTGAGCTGCTAGATCTGTTCGGAATCTATCCCATTTAGCACACTGATAGTGCCACTCAACACGATGTTTCCTCAGTGTGAAGATGGGACTTTGTCTCCACAGTACTGTGTGCTGGTCACTCCTACCAATACTGTCACGGACAGATGCATCTGCGACAAGTCGATTGGCGAGGACGAGGTCATGTAAGTATTTCTCTCTTGTTGGTTCTCTCACCACCTGCTGCAGGCCCAGTCTACTGAACCTACTGCACTACGGCATCTATTTCAAGATAGAGGAAATAGCTTGCGATTAAGCAGGGTTTATTCCAGAATTGAAGTATGTTTTTCATCACATAATATCAGGGAATACTTGTAATATCCTGTACTGGGTCATCGATCAAACAGTTGGCTTATGAAGCAGTCGTGGTTAAGTTCTGTTAAATTTACTTCTTAGAACAGTGCAGGCCATTTAGACTTTTTGTTTGCTTTTGCTGAACTGCTTCCTGTTTTATTTTGAGTTAGGTTTTCCAGCCTGTAAGAAATCCTATCATGTAGAATGGAGTAATTCTTCCTCAGAATACTGAGTTCTAGCATTATCCAATGTACTTGATGATTAGAGGAAATGGAAGTGATTTCCAATGATTCTTTTACTTGTGCATTGTATGGGATATCGAAAATAGCCCGGAGTGAAAAGCCCATCCATTGTATAGCAGAAATAAAAATGCCTTTTGAATGTCTTCGCTTCTGGCTTCATTCTCTTCAGATTTGAACACACTCCAAGGAAGAGGGTTCATCTTTGTGACTTAAAAATAATTCAGTTGTTGCTCCAAATGAGTTGGTAAAAGAAAGTTATACTGAAGCATTGGCCCATAATTTGCTGTCAAAAGTAACAGCAAGGCTAATTTGCACATATGCTACAACAATTTCAGACGAGGACAGATGTGCGTTACTACGCTAAAGCCCAAAAATGGCTGTTTGAGATTTGTCACTTCATTTTTAGCTCAGTAGAAACAACATTTTGCTGTCTGCTTCACCATTGAAATGCATGTATTTGCTGTATTTGCAAGGTAGTTGCAAACTAAACTCACAACTGAAAGTTGAGTTTTGTCCATTTCTGTCCGTGTACCCTTTTAACAGTATGATAAGTGTTAATTACTGCCAGTCAACCTCTCTCACGCTGAAAATTAACTATTACAAGTGTGGAGTCTCATGCCTTCAGACATTAATTGTTGGAGTTTTTAAAAAAAATTACTTTAACCTTTTCTTATACTTTTCAGTTCTGTCTTTTTCTCTCTCACTCTCTTAATCCAATCTTTCTTTCTGTCTCTCTATTTCTCTTTCTGTACCTGATTTGACATTGAATTCACCCACTCTAATTTACACTTCCTTCTCGGTCCTTGCGCTGTTGAGTTCACAATCCTTCAATCTGATTGGTTAACGAGATATACAGTTGCTTGCCTTGTTCACCCGGGTCCCAGATGCCCTGTTTGCCTCACTGTGCCATTATTCTTCACACTTCCAACAACTTGGCATGCAAAAAAATTTAAAAACCTAAACATGCAAGGGTAAATCTACCTAGTGGCAGATGCTGATAGCTGCCCACCTATGCACATTATGGCATTGAATCTATTTTGGTTAGCATTATAATCAGTTTGGTGGATTAGTTCAGTGAATTCCAGGAGCAACAGTTGGACTGCATGTAAATATCCTGTTTGTTGAAGAGATGACAGTGACTCCTTCAGCTACATTGAGGTACAGTAAAGTGAAAAGAACAGAAAGTCTTGAATATTGCAAATATAAGGCAGTTGGTAAGATACGACTAATTGTCCTTGCCTTAGATCTTTCATCAGAAGTACCAAAAGATGCAGGACCTTTAAAGTCCGACAAAATATAGAGAACGTTTAATTACATACTAATATTTATCATATTTGACATCTGTATTTACAGTGATTCCTGTTACTTTAAGGATTCCCTTTACTATCAGCTTCCCATTCCTTCACAAGTTTTTGCCATTAGAAATATTGCTGAACCAAGGTCTATGTTCTCCAACAAAAACAAGAAATGCTGGATTCACTCAGCAGGTCTGGCAGCATCTGTGGAAAGAGAAGCAGAGTTAACGTTTCGGGTCAGTGACCCTTCTTCGGAAGGGTCACTGACCCGAAACGTTAACTCTGCTTCTCTTTCCACAGATGCTGCCAGACCTGCTGAGTGAATCCAGCATTTCTTGTTTTTGTTTCAGATTTCCAGCATCCGCAGTATTTTGCTTTTATTTCTATGTTCTCCAACAAAAACAAGAAATGCTGGATTCACTCAGCAGGTCTGGCAGCATCTGTGGAAAGAGAAGCAGAGTTAACGTTTCGGGTCAGTGACCCTTCTTCGGGTCACTGCTACTATGCAATAGATTTACTAGCATGGTACCAGAGATGAGGGTCTTCAGTTATATGGAGAGACTGGAGAAGCTGTGATTGTTCTCCTTCAAGCAGATAAGGTTAAGGGGAGATTTAGTAGAGGTGTTAAAAATTATGAGGGGTTTGATGGAGTCAACAAGGAACAGCTGTTTCCACTGGCAGGAGGCTTGGTAACCAGAGGACACAGATTTAAAGTAATTGGCAAAAGAACCAGTGGGGAGACGAGATTTGTTTTACAAACTGGGTTGTTATGATTAGGAATGCACTGCCTGAAAGTGTGGTGGAAGCAGATTCAGTAACAACTTACAATATATTTTTGAAGGGGAAAGTTTTGCAGGGCTATAGGGAAAGAGTAGGGAGTGGGATGAATTGGATAGTTCTTTCAAAGAGTCGACATAGGCATGATGGGATGAATGACCTTCTACTCTGCTGAATGGTTAGATGGTACATTGAATAGTGCTGCTTTTCAGGATGGGAGTTGGGTGACTCCTCCAGCTACTTCATTCTACACTACCTATAACCTGCCTTTCAATAATGTCACATCTGTAACTTATTTCCGCAGCTCTCACCCTCATGGAGTTATTCTGCCATCACTCACAAACCTTAATAGGCTTTCAGTAGCAGCACTGTTGTTCCAGAGTAGCTATGAGGCAGGTTAAAAATGTTTATCAACATTGCAAAATATAGTATTGAAAACTTTGGCAACTTTTTCAGAGGCTAAGGAAAAATTTGCAGGGCTGTGGGGAAAGGGCAGGAGTGTGAGACTTGGTGAGTTGCTCTTTCAGTGAACCAGCATGAACATGATGGGCCGGGTGGCCTCTTTCCATGCTGTATCCATTCTATGATTCTATTCCTATCAATCATTTATACAATGAGAATTTGTTATTGACACTTCCTCCCTGTGTTTTGTATATTGTAACACAGTAATCTTCTGGTTTCATGGGATTAAAACAGTGCATCCCTCAAGGTCACAAAGTCTGCGTTGCTGTGGCAACAAATAGCGATAAGCACACTGTAATTTTCCTACTGATTTTATAAATTTGACACAAAAACCATGTTCCATAATTAAGACAAATAAAACATTATATGATGGAGAAAGGTAACTAATGACATCAACAATCCAAAGGAGCACACTTTACTGAAGCTGCAATGTCCTCAGTCAGAGGTCACTGCTAGTTACTGAAACATGACAGGAGTTTGCGAGCAATTGTTGAACAGTTGGGAGCCAATGCCACAATAATTGATGCAGAGACCCACAATTTTAGCAGATCTGTATTTAAAATGAAAAGGAACAGACAATGCCCGCTTGTAAATGCTGACTAGCTCAGTCTGTAGTTTTTTGGCTGCCTTGTCATACTGCTTCACTCCCGCTTCTATCTCTCCTCCCAGTTCAGTCATTTGTTTCTGATGGGTCATTATGTAGGTTAGGAATGGGAGGGGCACTATCACCAAGCTGTGAGGCATTCCACTCAGTACATCTCCCCTACAATACGTAACTGCTCCCCCTAATATGGATCCCTTCTCTCTCAGTCCCCAGTGCAGCATTGACTTACTTTTTTGGGGGGTCAGTTTCTTTTCTCGTTTGCTATCCTCCTCAACTGAAAGCATCAGCTCCTTGCTGAACTCTGTCTCCAGAGGCACCAGTCAACTCTGCTCTACCTTGCCCAAATGATACGAATGCAGCAAGTGAGAAAGTATTAGCAGGCTGTTTGGCCATGGGGAACAGCACAGCTGAGCCTGATGCTGTGTTCATTTGGTGCCCTCACATGCACACTTCCAGAATGGGTCGATGGACAGCACTCGGAGGTTCTTCACTCCCTAACTGAAGGTTGCTGAGGCCAGTTTGAGCAGCCTAGCTGATGTGTGCTAATGTAGCAGAGACGCCGGATCAAAACTTGGACTTTTCAGTCTGTGTGGCTCCATTTAAGATCTGCCTTAACCAGCTGACCTATTTACTTATATTTTTTTAACCCTCCCTTCTTTCCTGTGTGCTGGGATTTGGTTCCATGGGTGCTGGCAACTCAGGGGTACCTGAAGCAACCCGTCATGGGCGTTCACTGGCAATTTCACAGTGGAGAGCATCACAGCTAAGCCAGTTTTTGTCCTTGGCCAATAATTTCTTGCAAGATCGATTGGATCCAGACCTAAGATAGACATTCTGAAAATAACCTGGAGGTACTGATGCCAATGTTAATACCTACCCCGCTACTGCCCCACCCGCCACCATTGCCCTCTGGGCTGGAAACTCAGCAATTCCTGTGGGGGGTTTGAGAGAAAAGTACTTTTTCTGTGTGCGGTTTCTATAATAAATCATAAAGCTAATTATAAATAAGGAGTTTATAATTTGTTGCACAGCCCATGCAGAAAATCTCCCTCCCTGACCCACATGACACAGCACCAAACCTGGTGAATTATCGGTGATAGATTCACTGTGTTTTGTTCTGGCATTAAAAATGATCAAATACATTATCAGTAATCTCAACAAAGAATTCTACATGTTAAGCTGATTTTGCTAGTATTGCCTTATGTGTATTGTGTGAGCATTTGTGTAACATAAAATTGCATCGAAGCTATAGCAGGGAAACAGGCCATTTTCTCAACCAGTCCTTGCTGGTTTTTAGCCTCCAAACAGGCTGTGGTCCTTATCTCCTATGCCTGCCTGCCTGCTCCCTTCCCCATCTCCCCCCACTGCCCACCACCACTTTGTTCTCACTTGTCCTTCACCCACTTATCTAATCTATTTTCAAATGCTGATATGGTCTCTCCAGTCATTTCCTCCAGTCATGTATTTGTTGTCAATTGTGGCTCCGTTGTTAGCAGTCTCACCTCGGAATCAGAAGGTTGTGTGTTCAAGATCCACTGCAGAAATTGAGCACAAAAATCAATGCTGACACTCCAGTGCAGTACTGAAGGAGTGATGCACTGTTAGCGGTGCCATCTTTCAGATGAGACGTTAAGCCGAGGCACTGTCTGCCCTTTCGGGTGGACGTAAAAGATCCCATGGCACTATTTTGAAGGAGAGCAGGGGAGTTATCCCCGGTGTTCCGGCCAATATATTTCACTCAATCAGCATCGCTAAAGTAGATTATCTGGTCGTTGTCACATTGCTGTTTGTGGGAGCTTGCTGTGTGCAAATTGGCTGCTGTGTTTCCTATATTATAGCAGTGACTACATTTCAAAACTGCTTAATTGCCTGTAAAATGCTTTGGGATGTCCTGTGGTCATGAAAGGTGCCATATAAGTGTAAGTCTTTCATTTTTATTCTTTTTGGCAGCCTCATCACCCTCTGTGTATATATTTTAAAAAAAGGTTTCTCAGGGCCCCTCTTCTCTCCTTTGATTTAATCTCATATCTATGTCGTCCTGTTCTAGACCCCTCAATCAGTGGGAAAAGTCTTGTTCTACTAACTCTGCTCCATTCCTTTTGTAATTTTGAACAGCTCGTCAATCTCCCGATAATGTCTGTTTTAAAGAAAACTGCTTCCATTATTCAGGCGTTTCTCCATATTTTTATTGACTTGTATTTTTATTTTCTCATAGCAGACAGCATCTTAGTGGATCTATGTTGTAGTTTTCTGTTGTTTCAATATCTATCCTAAAGCTGTGTGTAGTACTCCAGCTGTGGTTTTATATAGATTGCACCATTACATCTTGACTTTTATATTCTGTTCCTTTTGCTGTAAAATCCAGTATTCTATTGCCTTTATTTATAACTTTGTCCACCTGAGGCATTGCTTTTAATGTCTTGTGACATGGTACCCTCAAATTAAAGTACAATTCTTCTGAGAACTACAATGTACCATCTCAGTTACTGACACTGAATTCCAAAAGCCCATTTTTGTCCATTGTATCATCTTATTAACGTCCCCATTATAACTTCTGTTTTCTTCTCAGAATGATTTACTGTGCCTCCGATTCTAGTAATGTCTGCAGATTTGGAGACCATTCCCTCTGCCCCAGGTCCCAAAACTATGTTTCTGTAGATTTCCAAAGATAAAAGCAAAATGAGGTACAATTTGACGGGTGGAATGACTATCTACCATTGAGCCATCGGGGCTTCATTTGCTTTTGTGTATTTGCATTATGAATTTTCATTAACAAATGGGTGAATAGAGAAAGACTATTTCCACAGGCTAGGGAGTCAGTAATAAGCAGTTATCAATTTAAAACTGTAACAAAGAGAGGGAGGAAGGATGCTGGGTGAAAGACAATGGCCAGGATGGCCAGGATTTCAAATCCCACCATGCGAGTTCCAAATTTAATTCAATAAGTCCATTGATTTGTGGGATAATATCAGAAAATTACCATGCAAGCTGCCAGATTGTCAATAGAAATCCAACTGGTTTACTAATGTCCTTCAGAAAGACACTGCCACCTCTGCCTACATGTGACTCTAGTACTATGCTATGTGGTTGACTCTTAGTACCCTCAGGGAAAGCTAGGGATGGGTGGTTCCAGTGTTGTCCAAATTCCAATAGCAAGTACTATAAAATTCTTCACACAGTGTTGCTGGAGCACTACAGCAGTTGGTTGAGGCGAAACTATTGCATCTTTTAGCAAAAAACACTTCACAGAGTCACAGAATTATTACAGCACCGAAGGAGGTCATTCGGCCTATCGTGTCCGCACCGGCTCTCCTAATGAGCATTTCACCTAGTGCCAATCCCCCGCCTTCTCTCTGTAACCCTGCACATTCTTCCTTTTCACCTAACAGTCTAGTTCCCTTTTGAATGCTTCAGTTGAACCTGCCTCCATCACACTCTCAGGCAGCGCATTCCAGACCTTAGACACATGCTGTGTGAAAAAGGTTTTTCCTCATGTCGCTTTTTCTTCTTATACCAATTACTTTAAATCTGTGCCCCCTCATTCTTGATCCTTTTACGAGTGGGAACAGTTTCTCCATATCTACTCTGTCCAGACCCCTCATGATCTCAAGTGTCGTAATCTGCAGGGCTACGGACCAAATGCTGCAAGGTGGGATTAGAATAGGTGGATCATTTTTTGGCTGGCACAGACACGGTGGGCCAAGTGGCCTCTTTCTGTGCCTTAAACATTCTATGATTCTATGATTTTGAATACCTCTATCAAATCTCCTCTCAGCCTTCTCTTCTCCAAGGAAAACAGCCCCAACTTCTCCAATCTATCTTCATAACTGAAGTTCCTCATCCCTGGAAGAATTCTCGTGAATCTTTTCTGCACTCTCTCTAACACCTTCATATCCTTCCTAAAGTGCGGTGCCCAGAACTGGACACAATACTCCAGCTGAGGCTGAACTAGTGTCTTATATAAGTTCAACATAACTTCCTTGCTCTTATACTCTATGCCCCTTTTAATAAAGCCCAGGATACTTTATGCTTTATGCTTTATTAACCGCTCTCTCAACCTGTCCTATCACCTTCAATGACTTATGCACATATACACCCAGGCCCCACTGCTCCTGCACCCCGTTTATAATTGTAAACTTTATTTTATATTGTCTATCCATGTTCTTCCTATCAAAATGTATCACTTCACATTTCTCTGCATTGAACTTTATTTGTCACCTGTCTGCCCATTCCACCAACTTGTCTATGTCCTTTTGAAGTTTTACACTATCCTACTCACAATTCACAATGCTTCCAAGTTTCATATCATCCGCAAACTTTGAAATTGTGCCCTGTACACCAAGGTTTAGGTCATTAATATATATCAGGATATATATATATACATACACACATCTTGCTGCAATTCATAGCTCTTCCCTAAAACACAATCCAAAGGACTTTATAGAATGAATAGCACTGCTTCAATATCATATTCAACAATGCATTGATTAATATGAGTTAATATGTTCAGTTGTAAACAATGCGGTGACACATCACATTGGAACTCCAGTGAATTGTCAGAGTGCAGGTTTGTGCTCATAATTCCCATGTTGGGTCCTGATCTTAATTGTGCCATTAGGGAAGATCCATGTTGACAAGGCTGGTTGATGGGGGTGAGCAGAATGAGCAGATTGAATTTTCCCTTGGGTCAAACACATTTCTTAAACAGTACATGCTAAGTGTGTGCTGTTGGAGATGGAATGCTGGTACTTTGGTTCAGATAACCTGCGCCATCTGGTGGCACAAGTTAGAATTTCAAATGCTGACAGTTTCTTTCTTCTTTTGGGCCTCCTTATCTCGAGAGACAATGGATACGCGCCTGGAGGTGGTCAGTGGTTTGTGAAGCAGCGCCTGGAGTGGCTATAAAGGCCAATTCTGGAGTGACAGGCTCTTCCACAGGTGCTGCAGAGAAATTTGTTTGTTGGGGCTGTTGCACAGTTGGCTCTCCCCTTGCGCCTCTGTCTTTTTTCCTGCCAACTACTAAGTCTCTTCGACTCGCCACAATTTAGCCCTGTCTTTATGGCTGCCCGCCAGCTCTGGCGAATGCTGGCAACTGACTCCCACGACTTGTGATCAATGTCACACGATTTCATGTCGCGTTTGCAGACGTCTTTATAACGGAGACATGGACGGCCGGTGGGTCTGATACCAGTGGCGAGCTCGCTGTACAATGTGTCTTTGGGGATCCTGCCATCTTCCATGCGGCTCACATGGCCAAGCCATCTCAAGCGCCGCTGACTCAGTAGTGTGTATAAGCTGGGGGTGTTGGCCGCTTCAAGGACTTCTGTGTTGGAGATATAGTCCTGCCACCTGATGCCAAGTATTCTCCGAAGGCAGCGAAGATGGAATGAATTGAGACGTCGCTCTTGGCTGGCATACGTTGTCCAGGCCTCGCTGCCGTAGAGCAAGGTACTGAGGACACAGGCCTGATACACTCGGACTTTTGTGTTCCGTGTCAGTGCGCCATTTTCCCACACTCTCTTGGCCAGTCTGGACATAGCAGTGGAAGCCTTACCCATGCGCTTGTTGATTTCTGCATCTAGAGACAGGTTACTGGTGATAGTTGAGCCTAGGTAGGTGAACTCTTGAACCACTTCCAGAGCGTGGTCGCCAATATTGATGGATGGAGCATTTCTGACATCCTGCCCCATGATGTTCGTTTTCTTGAGGCTGATGGTTAGGCCAAATTCATTGCAGGCAGACGCAAACCTGTCGATGAGACTCTGCAGGCATTCTTCAGTGTGAGATGTTAAAGCAGCATCGTCAGCAAAGAGGAGTTCTCTGATGAGGACTTTCCGTACTTTGGACTTCGCTCTTAGACGGGCAAGGTTGAACAACCTGCCCCCTGATCTTGTGTGGAGGAAAATTCCTTCTTCAGAGGATTTGAACGCATGTGAAAGCAGCAGGGAGAAGAAAATCCCAAAAAGTGTGGGTGCGAGAACACAGCCCTGTTTCACACCACAGAACAGTACACCACAGAATTTGACACAGAAGAGCAATCCTTAAATGGGTATACCTCAGATTTGAATAAATTGTTAATATTAAGAACTTATGTAGCTTAAATGTACTCTGATAATTTTTAATGCTATTCAGTCAATCCTTTTTGCAAGCCAGTTTAATTCCTGTGCTTATGTAAATACCAAGTATAAGCTGCTTTGTAGGAACAAGAGTAGGCCATTTAACCTCTCGAGTCTTGTCCAGTATTCAGTTAGATCATGGCTGATTTTTATCTAAATCCATCGACCCACCTTGGCTCTGCAACCCTTATCACCCTTGCTTAACAAAAATTAATCAATCTCAGTTTTGAAATTTTCAGTTGACACTCAGTCTCAACAGTGTCCTGTGTGTAGAAGTGCTTCCTGACATCAGTGAATGGTCTATTTCTAATTTGAAGGTTCTGCCCCATTGTTCTGAACTCCCTCACCAGAGGGAATAGTTTCACTATATTCTATTGTATCCTTAAACACCACAATTTGTTCACCCCTCAACTTTCTTTCCGAAGGCACATATGACAAGAGTCTGAGCATTCAGGGGAGAGGAGTCTCTTGAGCTGCCACTCTGTGGCTCAATAGGTCGCACTTTTGTCCCCGAGTCAGAATCTTGTGGGTTCGCGGCCAACTCCAGAGACTTGAGCACAAAATCTCGGTAGACACTCTCAGTGAGGTAGTGCTTCACTGTTGGAGGTGCTGCCTTTCTGATGAGATGAGGCCTTGTCTGAGCTCTCAGGTGGATATAAAAGATCTTGTGGCACTATTTTGAGGAAGAGCAGAGGAGTTCTCTCCTGTGTCCTGGCCAATAAGTACCCATCAACTAACATCACTAAAACATTTATCTGGTCATTATCACATTGCATTGACCCAGCATTGACTCATGGAGAGCACCACTTTCAGCCATCTGCAGTCTGACCAACACCCATTTACCTGAATTCTTCATTTTCTGTCCATCAACCAACTTTCGACCAATGCTCCTACATTTCCTGTTGTACTGTCTGCCTGACCTCATATAGCTGCTCCTTCACAAAGACTATTTCCACCTCTGTAATGCCACCCGTCTCTGTCCCTGCCTCAGCTCATCTGCTGCTGAAACCCTTGTCCATGCCTTTATTACCTCTAAACGCGATTATTTCAGTGCTCTCCTGGCCAACCTCCCATCTTCCACCCTCCGTCAACTTCAGCTCATCCAAAACTCTGTTGCCAATATTCTAATTCACACCAGTCCTGCTCGCCTATTAGCCTTATGCTCACTGACCTACGTTGGCTCACAGATTGGCAGCTCCTCGCTTTTAAAATGCTCATCCTTGGCTTAAAATGCTTCTATGTCCTCTAATCTTGTAGCTTCCTCCAGCCCTATAACACTTCGAGATCTCTGTGCTGCTCCAATTCTGGCCTCTTGCGCATCTCTGATTTTTATCACTCCGCCATTGGCAGCCATGCCTTCAGTATTATTAGCTGTGGAATTCTGTCCTTAAACTTCTCTGTCTTTCTACCCCTCTCTCCCCTTTTAAAATACTGCTTAAACCTACCTGTTTGACCAAGCTTTTGGCCATCTGTCCTGATATCTCCTTATGTTGCTTGGTGTAAGATTTTTGTTTGATAACATTGCTGGGGTGTTTAACTACATTAAAGGTGTTTCTTAAATGCAGATTTTTGTTGTTGCTGTTGTTTTTTTACCTTGTGGAAAAGCACCACGGGAAGACAGATAAAGAACCAATGCAGATGAACATTTAAGGATAAGCCCAAGATGTATTTTCCAAAAGCAAACATAAATTAAATGATTGTCAGCAAGTAGATGAGACCAAAGGAACCAGTATTATCATGCATCCCAATCAGATCAAACAAGATGAAAAGAAGCCAAGGGTTATGATTGAGGCTTGTTACTGTGAGTGTAACAACAGAACATAATGCCTTTAGTTTATCTGGGTTGAGACTGATCTCAAACCTCTTTGTGTTTCTCACTGAGGAAGGTTGTATGTAGACCTGCACACTGGTAAAAGAATTGTGTCCTTTGATAAATGGGCTCAATCAAATGTATTTACAGCAAAGCTTCAGTCTATCCTCTGTCTCTGGACCCCTGTCTGGTGTGTGGCTCATAGAGTTCACCCAGTCAGTAGCTGAACTTGGGGACAATCTCTAATCTGTAATCCCCCATCGGCGACCTTGGCTGGAATTTTACGTGCGCCCTCCCCCATCCGCAGAGCAGGCTAGGAGGCGGGGTATGGGGGGGGGGGATGGAGGCGAGAATCTGGTGCTATGGCGGAGGCGCCATGCCTGTTGCCTACCCATGTCCACTCCTATTTCACCAATTAATGGCCACTTAAGGACCTCTTCCCGCCATCGCTGGTATTTTACCAGTGGCGGATGGGGACTCTGGCACCTGAGGAGGCCGCCTCGTCATACCCTGTGCCTGACGGAGGGCCCCCCCCCCCCCAGTAGCCTGTGTTGCCCCCGCTGAAAGAAACACCCCTGCCCTACACCCCGATCGCACCCCACCCTCGCCTGGGCCTGGGCGATTGTCCCTGGCAAGGCCCAACCCCACTTATTTTCTCGGAGGCTGAAGTCCATGGTCCTCTTCTGGCTGGGTGCAGCCCCAACAGTGGCCACCGCTCCTGCTGGAACAGAAGAGCTTCCCGTGCTCTGATTGGCCAGCAGCTCTTGGAGGCGGGACTTCCTGCCTCCGAGGGGTGAAAGCCCTAACTGCAGCCAATAAAGGGCCTGAGCCACACAAAATAGCAACATGGCTTCTAGGCTCGGCGGAAACAGGGGGTGGGGCTACTGCCTCACCGTTAAATTCCAGTCCATATCTCTTCCCCTTTCTGTTCCTTGCGATAATCCCTGCACAAATCAGAAAACACAAGTTTTCTTTCTATGTTAAGTTGCTCACATTTAAATTGTTGAAGTCCCGTGATTCTTAAAACATACAAAAACAAAGTGATGGGCACGAAAAGACCCTCTGGTCCATCCAACCTGTCCTATGTAACTGCAGTGCCTTGTGCTTCACAATATATGCACTCCCCACCTCATCTGAAACTATGTGAGCTCCTGGGTGATAGGCAGAATGGGCTGGAATGTGGCCCCAATCATTGCGATGCATTGGCACAATTTGACTGGGAAAACCTCTTAAGGCACAGGTTCCCTTTTAAGACATTGTTTAGATGCACTATGGAAGGCACATCCAAATGTTTTTTCCCCTTCCTTCCCATCTTCTGTTCAGTGTTCGCTTTTGGCACATGCCAGCACTCAGTTTTTTGACACCTAAAGGCAACCCAGAATAAGGAAAGGCAACAAGATACACACCCCACAAAGGCAAAGGGACAGCCAGGTGGGTGGAAAGTGCTCCGTTGCTTGAAGAATGAAGAGGAGTTTACAAGGCAGCTGATCTTCATTCAGGCATTCTGCACATAATGCTGGTGACTAACCAAATAGTACTGAGGACAAGGAGAATGGAAACTGAGTGACCAGAATAGAGATGATAAAGTGAGCAATACCTATGAACAACAGACCGCAGGTATACCCTAATCTGTTGGAGTTACCGTCTCGACAACCAGGCTCTCAGTCAGTAGCTGGCAGGATCCAGATCCACATCCTGACTGTCCAGCTAACTGTTTGGATTTGGAACGCTCATGAATAACTCAGTTTGATCTATTGTCCTGAAAACCGGAGTCTGTTCCCTTCTGGGATCCGCCCTTCTCAATCTGAGTACCAGTTCGACAGGAATGAAAAATAAAGAGTCCCTTAAAATAAAAAAAAAGTAGGGTTGTCTTTACTCTTCAAATGACTTGCCGTTTTCCTGTGGGCTCCTGAAATCAGACTGACAGTCTTCTATATGGTGGGTGTCGGAGAAGCACGGTTTGTGATGCCAGTAACTGACAGTTTAAGAGTCGAATTCATCCTTGAGTTGAATACATGAGAAAGCCACAGTGACACATGGGCCTGGCCTGACTCAACTCAGGCTCCCAACTTGGCTTCCAGGGAAAGTTGATAGGAAGATCCTTGGAATAGGGATGAGAGCGTCTGTATCAGCTTCAAGCTAATGAATATAAGCAATGATTGAGACATGACACCCTGCCACTTGGGGGAGGTGTCACTGAGGCACACGTAACCTCCCTGGGAGTGAGAGTCCTTGGAACCCAGATGCCTCTCAGGAGTTGTAAGGAGTGTCTGAAGGTGGTTCCACAATGGTGATAGAGGGAAACACAGACCTATAAAATACGAACAGAGACCTGTGATTGTCCTCACCAAAATGGAACTCCTCTGCAATATAGGTGACCCTGAGAGGGGTCGAGTCCTCAAAGTGGACGACGGCTGTCTCTGGTACCAACTGTTACGACCAGGTGAGAATGGTGTCTGGGGGTCTTTTACTGTCTTCACCTGGCCTTATTGTTTTGAGCTCCCCCTTTGGGGCAAGTATGCTTCTTAAACGTTGTTTGCTGTAGGAGACTTTTCTCGCTTGGGCTTCATGTGTCTTCAATGGTTTCCAAAGCTGGTGAGAGCAAGATGAGAGCAGACAGCAGAGAGATGTTCTCAGTCCAGGAGCAAAACAGCTTTCTTTTCAAATTCTGTGTTGGAAGTTGAAATTCACAGAACTCCAACAGTCAGTTAGTCATGCGACTAAGCTGGTCTGACCACATCTGTTTGTGTATTCAGCCATCTTAGCAGTTAACCTGGAATGCTAGCCTTGCTAGCCTTGCCACCTAAAACGTCTGGTAATTAAAAGTCCATTGTGGATTAAATTGGAGCAGGGAATAGCCCCTTTGTCCTTTGAAGTACTGTCTGTTGATATGCTAATGTCTCTCTCCAGCCAAAGTCTCCATTTGTTTTTTAAAACAAATTCCTTCTTCACCAACAGCAGTCCAAAATCAATGTTCATGTGGTGAAATTAATTTTCCTCATTTTTGGCAGGTGGGAGGCTTGCCTGACACAAGTCATAACAGTAGCTGGCAGCACTTGGAGTAACAGGACTTGCTCAGGCATCAGTGAGCAAGGATACCTCCAAGCCAGCTAGTGCCAGAGGACAACTCTTTCTCTTTATCCTGGGAGGCCTCAGTACAAGTTAGTCACCCGATGGTGTAGTTTGAGATGGCAGGGACTGGTTGGCGCATGGTCTTAACCAGCCTGTCCCACTTTACACCATTAAGACAACAATCGGAGTGTTCTACCCTGAGACTTTCCTGTTCAGTCCCAAAATGGACGACCAGTTGACATTGGTTGGAAGTAACTGCATGAACTGGGCCCTAACCAGTTTTATTGGAATCTATTTTAATCATATGATCCTGGGAAGTGCACAAAATACTCAAGGTGGCGGGTTGATACTTACACTTTGCTCAAGTCAAGTGTCTGGGATGGGAACGAAATGCATCAGAAGGGAGAGATTGGATTTAACACCATTTCCAGTTATTGACTGCTGGCTATTGATTTTTTAAAAATCATATTAAATGGTGTAGAATTGGCACTGAGAAACAGATGAGATACAGAGGGATAGTGTGAGGAGAATTTCAGTTGCATTGCTCCCTTCTAAGTGGTATCTCTCCTGGCATTGTTTTGATTTTGGTTGGGATGTGCTCTCTCTTGTATTGTGGGGTTGTTACTGCAATTTTACTGTGTGGGTAGTTTGATAAAAGTCCCCATTTGCTTTTGTTCTTCCTTACACTAACTGTGTACCTGTGGCAGAAGAAGGAATTTGAAATACTGGATTGCAGAAGGACAACTTCAGGCATTTTATCGCTCCTCCCATTTCAGAAACCATTTAACATTCAAAACAATGGAAGAAATTGGTGCAGTATCTCATGAATGGGTTAGATAAGGAATCCCTCAACAGCTTTTTGGGGATGTGAGTTCTAGATTTGCACTACTTTTGTGTGAAGAAGTGCTTCCTGGCATCACGCCTGAACAGCCTAGCTCTAATTTTAAGGTTCTACCGCCTTGCTCTGGACACACCACAGGAAATAGACTTTCTCTGCCTACTCTATCATATCCTTGAATCATCTTAAACACCTCAGTTAGTTCAACCCTGAAATCTTACATACCCAAGGGAATGTGTACAACCTATTCAAATTTAACCTCTAAGCCCTAGTATCATTCTGGGTGGGGGGGGGGGAGAGGTGAATTTGAGCTACGCCCAGTCCAAGGCCAGTATATCCTTCCTGAGGTACAACGTCCAGAAATGAATGCAGTACTCCAGAAATATAACAAGAAAATGCTGGAAATGCTCAGCAAGCCAGGCAGTAGCTGTGGAGAAAAAGACTTCCCTGCCATCTCAATCTATACCATCGGGTGACCAACTTGAACCGAGGCCTCCCAGGATAAAGAGGACCAGCTGGCTTGGCAGTATCCTTGTTCACTGGTGCCGGAACAAGTCCTTTACCCCCAAGTGCTGCCAGCTTCTGTTGGTGAGTTAACATTTCAGGTCAACGACCTTTCATCAGAACTGGAAAATGTTATAATCTTTTATAATAAACTCAAATGTGGAACCTTATTAAGTGGCTTCTGGAGGTCCATATAGATAATGTCCATATAGATAACATCCATAGATACTGCCTATCCGCCTTGGTGGTGATCTCTAACATTTTACTAGATTAGTCAGGCATGATTTACTCTTCACAAATCCATGCTGACTCTTTTTGATTACCTATGAGCAATGCCATGGGAGATTTACTAACAATAAGTAGTTATATACATTTACGAATGGGGTTTGAGCAACAAACTCGAGGACTGGCAGTAGCTGGTAAGTGAGGGACCTGAGGGCAGGGCTCAGTGACCATTAGTAACCATTTCCCCCCCCACTCCCCCACCAACCAGCTATGAGCAAAGCCATGGGAAATCTGCCAATAACAAAATGAACTCTTCCATCCAACTGTGCATCAATATTACTGGGTCTGTAAAACTGTTCATATTGTAAGTTATGATGCAAGAGAAACTTGTTGAGACAAACCTTTCAATGACTGTAACCTTCTATCTAATATTCTGGCTGCTGTTTTTGTTGGTTGTCATTCCTTCTCAACGTAAAGACGCTCAGATCTTCCAGCTGACTACATTCACTCAGCCAGTTAATTATAATTAGTACAGCTCCTTTTCTCATGTAAACTGGTGGTGCAACCTCCTGTCTCAAATGTACGCAGTTTACAAACTTGTTGTGCTGCCTGATCGCAGTGTGCGGTTGAGGCTTGCCCTGCGATTTCACAGTTTCACAATATGACTTCCTCCAGTTAAAAGGGACCTCACCTTGATGAAACAGTGTTTGACACATCCTTGGACTTCATTTAGGTTGCAGTGATTTTATATACGAGAATACATCGATGGGTTTCCCCGTGGCTATGACCCGGAGAATTGGGTGCGCGGGTGATGGGCAATGATGGGATTGTTTGCCTTCTACTAATGATGTTAAGTAGTTGTATACATTGTCAGGCAAACCCCACTGAGTGCCAAGACTGAGGCACACTTTATTTCGCCACATGAACATTAAAATGCAAAAAATTGCAATCTCTGACCGGAAGGACATTTGCATAATACACAACAATGTGGAAACAAAGGGAGCCAGTCCATGTTTCTCCAATACACAGAAGTGGTCAAACCAGTTCTAGTCACATCTCTAGCTGGCTGGAGCTTTCGGATTTGAACTTCCAACAAAGGATGTTGAAGAGACTGTTCCATATAAGGAGCTAGTCACATGACTGACCTGCTGAGCACCCTGGGGGCTTGTTGAATTTGAACTTACAAACAAAGGAATTGCCAGAAGACAAAGCCGTGTGCTCATGGAGTAAAGACTTCCTCCTGGGACTGAAAGCATCTCCCCTGCAAGTCTGTCTTCATCTCTTCCCACGGAACTGAATCTTGTGAAAACATGTGAAACTCAAAGAGAGAAAGGTTTGCCATGTGAACAAAGTTGTAAGAAGATTATTGGGCCCCAACAAAACGTAAGACTATATCTTCAATCAAGGACTACAGCGAGCTCGAAAAATAGTAACAAGATATTGCCTCAAACTGTTTTACTTATCTTTTCTTCTGCTCTTTTCTGTCCCTATTTTGCATGTTTATATCACATGTGCATGCTAGCATGAGCGCATCATATATCCATAAGCGTGAACCATATTAGCTTTTAAGTTTAAGGTTTAATAAATTTCATCTTTCTGCTTTAAACCAAAGAAAGCCTTTTTGTGCTCAGTTATTTCCTGATAATTGGAAACTGTGAACATGATTCACAAAGGGGAGCTCAAAACACAGTGTGTTTAAAATTAAACCCTGTTACAATAAGACCAGGTTAAGACAGCAAGAGACCCATAGATACATTGCTCTCCTGGTTGTAACAACATTTACAGGAACAGAAGGAGGCCATTCAGCCTCTCGAGCCTGTTCCACCAATCATGGCTGACCTATATATTAACTGCATTTGCCCACTTGGTTCCTTACCCCTTATCTAATAAAAATTTATCAATCTAAAGTTTTGAAAAATATATCTAGAGAATGTGATCATGGTTTTTCCCCCTTTCTCTGAATTTTTATCTCTGTGAGCAGAAGCTTTACTTGAAACAACAGCACCATTTTTTTTAAGGTAACGTGTCCTTTGCCTTTAATTAGATTAGAATATTGATCTTATATCGGAAGCTGAATTTTTACCTGACACAAAAATACAGTAATACAAAATAGTGTGTAAAGTACATGGGTTTATTGGTAGGTATCTTTGTATTGTATCTTGTGAATGTATTGACCTGGTGAGAAGAGAAGGTGACAGCATATTTGTGATGATGTGTGTATGATTTGCACTTAAGTTCATGCCGATGGATCACTAGTTCAGTGTCAGCCTGGCTCAGTTGGTAGTACTCTTCCCTCTGAGTCAGAATGTTTTTGGTTCAAATCCAATTCTAGAGACTTGAGCACAAAAGTATAACCTAACACTCCAGTGCAGTACTGGGGGCGTGTTACATTGTCAGAGGTATTGTCTTTCAGATGAAACTTTGAGGACCCCAGCTTCTCTCTCGTGCGCTATAGAGTGGTTTGTTCAAGAGCGGGTGTTGATCTGACCGTCTATTTCAGTTGGACAGTCATATAAATATAAACATAAGAAAACTAGAAATCTAAAATTTAAAACTAAATTTATCATAGGGATTTGTGACTAGCTATGTTTAATTTTCATTCATCCCTGGAACTGTGGAATGAGGATAGCTGTAGAGCTTTGCAAATGAGCTTGACTGCTAATTCATGAACTCAAATGATTCCACCAACTATTCAAAACACCTGCTAGTGTTTTCTCTTTGAAAACAATGGAAACATGTGCGATCCAGGAACTTTCCGTCCTAATAATAAAGTAACTGTTTCCAGTAAATGAGTGAGCCCATAATGATTGCCCAAAGGGAAAACTAAAAAAGCTTTAAAAATTATTTAGACGATTGAGGGAGAAATTCAACTTACTCATTGCCCATTTTTATTGGTGTCCAATGGCTGCTGGGCCTGCAAATTTCGGGAGGCAACTGTCTGTGCCCAATCTGTCCTGCAAGTTCAGCAGTCAGTATTGATAGCAGGTGACTATTAGGTGTACAGAGCTCCTGCTAGTTACAGGCATTAGGTGACAACACTAATTGTAACACGAATGCAAAATTCAGGTGGGAAAGGGCAGAGCTCGCTTCGTGTAAGTTCCGCCATGTTGTACCAGGTTTTGAGTGGCCTAACCAACGATCATTAAAAGGACCACTGGAGGCCCCTCAAGAAATGGCCACACTACTTTTTTTTATAGGTCCATTGATTTGGGGGCCAGGGAAAGTAGGTGCGGCTCCACAAAAACCCCATGGGCTACTCCTGGCCTGGGCTCACCACTCCCTCTGCTTCACCTTCCTTCTCCTGAGGACTTACCTGGGGCTGGCTTGGCGTAAGAGCTGGCCAGAATTTGTCAGGCCATGCCCGTTACTTGCCCGTTTCATGCAAATCAAAGCCCGAAGCCTCTTTCTGATGTTATTCAGGGTGTGTTCCACCCACTTAACATTCGTGTGAGTTGAATGCGTGTCTTAGTGTCTCAACAGTAGCAGATCTAAAAATTATTTTTTCTTTGGTTGGGGGCAGCAGGATCCAAACAATATTAAAAATACATTTTTAAGTTCTTCTAATGGTAAGAACATAAAACTGAGTCACGCAGATCAGAAAGGTCCAGGTTTGAATCCTACTCTGTAATTAATTATCTAATCTTATTTCTGGCTGGAGCCAGGTATCCTCCTTATTGCTATCGAGTGACACCTGTTGAAATGTGTGTGTGTGTGTGTGAACGTGAGTTAAGGATTTATTTGTATTAATTTCATTATAAAGCTCAGTTCGCTATCTTCTACAGTCAAACAGACTGTCAACATGTACAAAACGTGAAGAATAGCTAATTGGTCAAGTTCCCCGAGGGGAACCATCCTCAGCATGAGCCAGGAGGGGAGCAGGATGTATTTTTTATGAAATGGGGAAGTGGCTGTGACTGCAGAACTGTTAGTAGTATGTTGGCTCCTCTGTACATCTGTGGAAGTGACTTGATTGTTCAAAGCATGCCCAATTGCAATATTCTTGTACGCTTGTGGCCTACAGGCACGTTCTTGTATAATGAATTAAAACTTTCTTACCCCAAAGGGTTCATGCCTCTGCTTGAAACCTGGAGACCATATGTTGTTTCTGGTGCTGAAGCCAATATGCTTGACTTTGATTTGAGTGGCATATTCATGAGTAATCTGTACTCTTGTCTTTATTGAAATATATATGTAAATATAAACCTAAATTAAAATTAAAACTGTAATTTAGGTTGGATTTGACACAACGCATAAAATAAAGGTAAACAAGTTACAAAATAGCATCTGGTTTTGTTTTGACATTGTTCAGACACTGTCAGAGCATCTTTTATGATTGTGCTGTTCAAATATTTCAGAGGCCTTATCCAACGACAAATGAATGCTGCGCTGATTGGATTCAGATTTTTGGAAGAGATAATGGCCTAGAAATTCAATCGTGCACTGCCTGTTTTTCAGCCACTATCTGACCTCCTAAGCTTCCAATGTGGTGGGCAAGAAGTGTACACTCATTAGGAGTCTATAGTGCACTGCCTGGCATATCGCAGGGTCATGACACTACACCCCCCCAAAAAAACTCCATCCCCTGTCCAATCCTGGCCTCTGCCCACTTTCCACCCTTCTTGATCATCACTCCTCATCCCATCTGGCCACTGCTACCCTCCCGACACGATCACCCCCTTCCTAGTTTTAGCTTCCTATCTGAGGGTGGCTGCTAGCATTGCTGGGGTTGAATCTTTGGTTCCTCTTCACCAAGGCAGCAGCAACTTTGCTTATCTCTGTGGGCCCCATGACTCCACAAATATAATCTGACACTTACCTTTGGCAGGCCTCTTCGGTTCCATCGCCTGTGCACCCAGTTGGAGCATGCATGCCACCGGCTACGATTCCTTCTGACCAGGAATGGCAGTTGGGGGTCTGATTTACATCATGTGACCCCAAATACCATTTTAAAAGGGATCAGTCACTGAAACAGGCAGGCACTTCGGACACCCGGCAGGAGGCCCCTTTCAAAACAGAGCTGTTAATGGGGCAGTAAGGCAAACGACCCAATTTTGAACCCTCACCACTGACACAGTAAATTGTGGGTTCAAGACCCACTCCAGAGATTTGAGCACATAATCTAGGCTGACGTATAGGGCTATAGGGAGAGAGCTTGGGAGAAGGATGAGAAATGGATTACTTTCAAAGAGCCAGCACAGACAGGATGGGCTGAATGTTCTCCTTCTGTGTTGTAAACTTTGATGGTTCCTTAATGGTGCTTTTTCCTTCAGTTCTGGGGGAGGATAGGTCAGCCTTGGTTCAGTGGTAGCACTTCCGCCTCTGAATCAGAAGAGCGTGGGTTCAAGCTCTACTCCAGATACTTGAGCATATGATCTGGTCTGGCACTTCAGTGCAATATTGAGGGGGTACTGCACCTCTAGAGGTGCTGTCTTTCGGATGAGAGGTTAAACCGAGTCTCTGTTTGTCCTCTCAGGTGGATGTAAAAAAAAATCCCTTTGCACTATTCAAAGAAGAGCAGGGGAGTTCTCCATGTGCCTTGGCCAAGATTTATCCCTAAACAAGATTATCTGGTCATTATCTTATTGCTGTTTGTGGGACCTTGCTGTGTGCAAATTGGCTGCAGTGGTTCCTACATTACAACAGTGACTACAACTCAAAAATATTTTGTTAGTTGTAAAGCAGAATAGGATCAAGGTTAATGATGAGAATGGAATTGGCAAGTGGATGGTCAGCTTCTTCCTTGCCTAGGAGTGTGACAGAGATGCTTTCACAGAACTGGGAGCAGCATTCAAGTCTTTTTTGTAGGCAGTTATGAGTTACTGAATGAATAAAAATTATTTCATGAGGAAATCAAGCTTCTTGGGAACAGCTTGAAGAAAGGAGGAATTGCGGGAGTTTCACTTGAAGACAGAGGAAATAGTATTGACAGATGAAAGGTGGATTCATTGAAGGTAAGAGTTGATATGTATGAGGTATGAAGGAACTGTGTTCTTGAAGAACTTAACAGTACAAATTTCAATTACATTCAAGAGCATGAAGAATATCAAGATGCAGTGCTTGAGCGATTGCACTGTTCGAGGACTGGTTGTTGCGAGCACTGCTGAGGAATCTAACAGAACGAAAAATGTTTTGATTAGAAAATTAGAGTCCCTAATTCCATTTTCTAATTGGTGTGACGTGTTTTCCGTTCCTAAAGCCATATATCCAATATTACATATACAGACAGCCTGACAATAAAGGTGAGATTTACATCTGCAAGGAGGAGCTTGTTTTCCTTCACAACCACCTTACAGGTGGAACATTTTCATGGGTTGTTCTACTCAATAGCTAATAGGTCATGACCAGGGTTCTTTTAAATGCCTACCTTCAAAGGAACTATCGAGCCATTTTCTTAATTTGCCATTAAATGTGTTTCACCAATTGCAGCATGTTGGAGATCTGTTCCAATGCATAGATTCGCTTAGAAAGCAGGAGTGCACAAAATTAAATTTGTTTCAGTAAAGTGCCACCTCCATGTAATGATAAAATTGTAGTTATGTTTAGTTCATCCTGGTATGTTTTATTTTCTAAAATGGATCCTTCTTAACAGCCTTAAAATATCAAACCAATTCATAAATATTGTCATAAACTAAGTACCATATAATATAGACCACAACTTTAGTTTCATAAGTAGCAGACTCTCAATTGACCTTAATTAAACTGCTGTTTATCCTGATGAGCTTGCTGCTAGTATTTTGTAGTTGACATTTTCTTGACATTTTGACTTTAAGGCAGCCTCTTTTAGTTTTCTTCCAGCTGAGCTGTGGAGAAGGTTTGATAGATGGGGAGGAAGAGAATTCAGACAAATTTGAATTTCTACCTGACATAAGTACCTTTCTTTTATTCTTGCATGGGATGTGAGCATTGCTGGCAAGGCCAGCATTGGCTGCCCATCCCTATTTGCCCTTGAGAAGGTGGTGGTAAGCTGCCTTCTTGAATTGCTGCAGTCCCTCTGGTGTAGGTACACCCAGAGTGCTGGTAGGAAGGGAGTTCCAGGATTTTGACCCAGTGACAGTGAAGGAACAGTAATATAGCTCTAACTCAGGATGGTGTGTGGCTTTGAAGGGAATTTGCAGGTGGTGGTATTCCCATACATCTGGTGCCCTTGTCCTTTTAGGTGGTAAAGATCGTGGGTTTGGAAGGTGTTGCCGAAGGAGGCTTGGTGAGTTGCTACAGTGTATCTTTTATATGGTACACACTGCTGCCACTGTGCACCGGTGGTGGAGGGAGTGAATGTTTAAGGTGGTGGATGGAATGCTGATCAAGTGGCTGCTGTCCTGGATGATGTCAAGCTTCTTGAGTGTTGTTGGAACTGCACTCATCCAGGCAAGTGGATAGTATTCCATCACACTCCTGATTTGTGTCTTGTAGATGGTGGAGAGGCTTTGGGGAGTTAGGAGGTGGGTTACCTGTCACAGCATTCCCAGTCTCTCACCTGTTCATTTAGTCACAGTATTTATATAGCTGGTCCAGTTTAGTTTCTGGTCAATGGTAACCCCCAGGATGTTGATGGTGGGGGATTCAGTGATGGTAATGTCGTTGACTGTCAAGGGGAGATGGTTAGATTCTCTCTTGTTGGAGATAGTCATTGCCTGGCACTTGTGTGGTGCAAATGTTACTTGCCACTTACAGAATGTTGTCCAGGTCTTACTGCATGTGAACACAGACTGCTTCAGTATCTGAAGAGTTGTGAATGGTACTGAACACAATGCCAGGATAAATGCATGACTGAACTGTAAATTGATTCTCCTGTCATGAAATTCTGTTCCACATCAATGTTCAATATAGCTGAATTGAATCTTCCAAATAAAGCCAGTGGATTGAAGAATCTGATTGCACGTGTAATAATCTATTAATAAAAGCAAAATACTGTGGAGGCTGGAAATCTGAAATAAGAACAAGAAATGCTGGAAATACTCAGCAGGTCTGGCAGCATCTGTGGAGAGAGAAGCAGAGTTAATGTTTCAGGTCAGTGACCCTTCTTCAGAACTGGCAAATATTAGAAATGTAAAAGTTATAAGCAAGTAAAGCCGGGGGTGGGGGGCGGTAGGGCAAGCGGTAACAAAGGAGAAGGTGTAGATAGGAAAAGGTCACAGAATAGCTGACCAGAAGGTCGTGGAGCAAAGGCAAACAATATGTTAATGGTGTGTTGAAAGACAAAGCATTAGTACAGATAGAGTGTTAAGGGACTGAAAATTGAACAGCCGCAAGTACAAACATAAAAAAACCAGTGGGTAAGCAAACTGAACAAACTAAGAAGAAAATAAAATAAACACAAAAAATATTTTTAAAAAGGTAAAAAAAAATAACTAAAAATAAAAGTAAAATGGGGGGCCCGCCATGCTCTGAAATGATTGAACTCAATGTTCAGTCCGGCAGGCTGTAGTGTGCCTAATCGGTAAATGAGATGCTGTTCCTCGAGCTTGCGTTGATGTTCACTGGAATACTGCAGCAATCCCAGGACAGAGATGTGAGCATGAGAGCAGTGAGGAGTGTTGAAATGGCAAGCAACCGGAAGCTCGGGGTCCTGCTTGCGGAGGTGTTCCGCAAAGCGGTCACCCAGTCTGTGTTTGGTCTCCCCAGTGTAGAGGAGACCACATTGTGAGCAGCGAATACAGTATACTACATTGAAAGAAGTACAAGTAAATCGCTGCTTCACTTGAAAGGAGTGTTTGCGGCCTGGGATAGTGAGGGGAGAGGAGGTAAATGGGCAGGTATTACACCTCCTGCGATTCATAGAACATAGAACATTACAGCGCAGTACAGGCCCTTCAGCCCTCGATGTTGCGCCGACCTGTGAAACCATCTGACCTACACTATTCCATTTTCATCCATATGTCTATCCAATGACCACTTAAATGCCCTTAAAGTTGGCGAGTCTACTACTTTTGCAGGCAGGGCGTTCCACGCCCCTACTACTCTCTGAGTAAAGAAACTACCTCTGACATCGTCCTATATCTATCACCCCTCAACTTAAAGCTATGTCCCCTCGTGTTTGCCATCACCATCCGAAGAAAAAGACTCTCACTATCCACCCTATCTAACCCTCTGATTATCTTATATGTCTCTATTAAGTCACCTCTCCTCCTCCTCCTCTTGCAGGGGACGGTGCCATGGGAAGGGGACGAGGTGGTGGAGGTAATGGAGGAGTGGACCTGGGTGTCACGGAGGGAGAGATCCCTTCGGAATGCTGACAGGGGAAGGGAGGGGAAGATGCGTTTGGTAGTGGCATCACGCTGGAGGTGGCGGGAATGGCGGAGGATGATCCTTTGGATATGGAGGCTGATGGGGTGGAAAGTGATGACAAGGGGAACCCTATCGCGGTTCGGGGAGGGAGGGGAAGGGGTGAAGGTAGAGGTGCGGGAAATGGGCTGGACACGGTTGAGGACCCTGTCAACCACAGTGGGGGGGAATTCTCAGTTGAGGAAAAAGGAAGACATATCAGAAGCGCTGTCATGGAAGGTAGCATCATCAGAGTAGATGCGTCGGAGACGGAGAAACTGGGAGAATGGAATGGAGTCCTTACAGGAAGCAGGGTGTGAAGAAGTGTAGTCAAGGTAGCTGTGGGAGTCGGTGGGCTTATAATGGATATTAGTAGACAGCCTATCCCCAGAGATGGAGATAGAGAAGTTGAGGAAGGGAAGGGAAGTGTCGGAGATGGACCATGTAAAGGTGAGAGAAGGGTGGAAATTAGAAGCAAAGTTGATAAAGTTTCCCACTTCGGGGCGGGAGCAGGAAACAGCACCAATACAGTCATCAATGTACCGGAAAAAGAGTTGGGGGAGGGGGCCTGAGTAGGACTGGAACAAGGAATGTTCGACATATCCCACAAAAAGATAGGCATAACTAGGACCCATGCGGGTACCTATAGCAACACCTTTTACTTGAAGGAAGTGAGTGGAGTTGAAGGAGAAGTTGTTCGATGCGAGAACAAGTTCAGCCAGGCGGAGGAGGGTGGTGGTGAATGGGGACTGGTTGGGCCTCTGTTCAAGGAAGAAGCGAAGAGCCCTCAAACCATCCTGATGGGGGATGGAGGTGTAGAGAGATTGGACGTCCATAGTGAAGAGGAGGCGGGTGGGGCCAGGAAACTGGAAATTGTCAAAATGACATAGGGCGTCAGAAGAGTCACGGATGTAGGTGGAAAGAGACTGGACCAGCAGAGAAAAGATAGAGTCAAGATAATCTATTAATGTGTATTGAACTCTGTGGTCAGTGTTTTCTACTTCCTACAATTTTTCACACATTAAATGAATGGGTAGAAAATCTTGGGCTGACTGGTACAGAAGCAGAAAACCCTAGTCTCTGTCTTGCTCATTGTTATATAAAAGGAGTGCATTTCTTATTTAAAAGTTCTCAAAGCAAAATGTGCCCTGAAGATAAGATTTACCCTTTCACCCAGATTTGCGGTGCTAACATTTTGGTTTTGGATAACAGATACTAAGAATTTTTTAACTGTTAATAAATAGCATTTGAGTCTCATGTACTTTCTTGTTCATCGCAGAATCAATGTAAGAAGATTGCCCCAGCTTACTTGAGGGTTAGGAGCCTGGCTTTTCTGCTTTGGCAAGCAATGTTTATTGACCCACTGGGAATCAAAGGCTCTGTTTTCACTATCAGTGGCTTTGTATTTCAAATGCAGCAACCTGTATACTTTAAGCTTGGATCAGTCTCCTGATATGACTGGAGTAGAACAAAGGAAAGTAAAACTTGAAACTGCCTCTATATCAAGGAAGATGAGATGATCCTGACAGTGTGACAGAGATCCTATTTGACTTACTGTCAGTAGTCAAGTAAGCTGTGCTAATGTTCAGTGAGTCACACGCAATAGTAGCAATGTGACTTGACTGACACGGCATGTGCAATTCCTGTTGCAATTGATGGCTTTATTTCCCCAGACAATTTAGCCAAATTGAACCATCTCTTTGAAAGTACATTGCTGAGCACTCCAGATGGCTCAGTTGATCGCATGGAACTGAGATATACAGACCAGCAGGTTAAAATTCAAGCACTGCTTTGTCCTGAGTTAGCTGGTCTCAGTCAGGATGGAAGAGTGTTTTTGAATAAGAGTATTCCCTTAATTCTTTGCTTCTCCATCAACATGCCTCGTGGGCCCAGACATTTGTAATTGTATTCAGATAGTTCCACTATATTTTGCAATGTCAGTTTAGGCAGTATTGTAAGTTCAATTTTACAAGTCAGGCACAGACTTTTGTTAATAACACGCTTTATTTTTGAGAATTGTGTCCTTTTAAAGTTTTTCCAGATTTGTGGGTCTGGGCCATTACTTAACCTGGACAAAAAATGGAAATCACTTATAAGGAGAGTAAATTTCACTTGATCCTTCGGGTCTGGCTTTCCATTATTCAGCTTTCGTTTAGATAACCTGCATCAAATAATGAGCTGGTATCTTGCCGATCTTAGTTGAAATAGATTAGACTTTGATATCCAGTTTTAACGAGCTTGTTGTAACATTTGCAAAGTGCCAAAACCTATAATTGCACTCTTTCCTTATGTAACTGTTATTCATCAGGTATTTATACTTGTAGTCTTTAACATAATTTTTTTTATTTGTTCGTGGGATGTGGATGTTGCTGGCTATGTCAGCATTTATTGCCCATCCCTAATTGCCCTTGAGAAAGTGGTGGTGAGCTGCCTTCTTAAACTGCTGCAGTCCATGTGAGGTAGGTACACCAACAGTGCTGTTAGGAAGGGAGTTCCAGGATTTTGACCCAGCGACAGTGAAGGAACAGCGATATAGTTCCAAGTCAGGATGGAGTGTGGCTTGGAGGGGACCTTGCAGGTGGTTGTGTTCCCTTGCATCTGCTGCCCTTGTCCTTCCAGGTGATAGAGGTTGCGGGTTTGGAAGGTGCTGTCGAAGGAGCCTTGGTGAGTTGCTGCAGTGCATCTTGTAGATGGAACATGCTGCTGCCAGTGTGCATTAGTGATGAAGGGAGTGAATGTTGGTGGTGGATGGGGTGCCAATCAAGAGGGCTGCTTTGTCCTGGATGGTGTCGAGCTTCTTGAGTGTTGTTGGAGATGCACCCATCCAGGCACGTGGAGAGTATTCCATTACACTCCTGACTTGTGCCTCGTAGATAGTGGACAGGCATTGGGGAGACAGGAGGTGAGTTACTTGCCGCAGAATTCCTAGCCTCCGACCTGCTCTTGTAGCCACAGTATTTATGTGGCTGGTCCATTTCAGTTTCTGGTCAATGGTAACCCCCAGGATGTTGATAGTGGGGGAATTCAGCAATCATAATGCTACTGAATGTCAAGGAGAGATGGTTAGACTCTCTCTTGTTGTGGATGATCATTGTCTGACACTTGTGTGGTGCAAATGTTACTTGCCACTTATCAGCCCAAGTCTGGATGTTGTCCAGGTCTTGCTGCATCTGAACAAGGGCTGCTTCAGTATCTGAGGAGCTGTGAATGGTGCTGAACATTGTGCAATCATCAGCGAACATCCCCACCTCTGACCTTATGATGGAGGGAAGGTCATTGATGAAGCAGTTGAAGATGGTTGGGCCTAGGATACTACCTTTAGGAACATCTGCAGTAATGTCCTGGCTCTGATATTATTGACCTCCAACAACCACAACCATATTCCTTTGTGCTAGGTATGACTCCAACCCATGGAGAGTTTTCCCCCTGATTCCCATTGACTCCAGTTTTGCTGGGGCTCCTTGATGCCATACTTGGTCAAATGCTGCCTTGATGTCAAGGGTAGTCACTCTCACCTCACGTGTGACGTTCAGCTCTTTTGTAGTGTGATGAAAGAACAAACTGCAAAAAAAAGTGGACTGAGGTGGATCAAGTTTGATCATATACAGGGAAGCCTTGATTTATTCTGTCACTTGCAAACTAGAGTATTTCCACTTTCCAGTGCTCAGCCTCCAACTCCTTGTGCTTTAGTGATCGATCCAGATGTTATAAAATTTTGCAAGATGTGCACTGCTGGTTTTACAGTCTTCAAGGCTTTGTTTTTAAAAAGCACAATAAATTTAATGGCCCGGATTTCGCAGTCAGCGGCAATGCCAGTTTGAATCTGGTGCCAAGTCAAGGGGATTTCCAGGCGCCCAGCAACAGTAATGTCATCAAGCAGCTTCAGCAGCCAATCACATTGAAGAATTCTCACAGACTGCAAACCAGGAAGTAAAATTTAAAATGTTAGGGAGTGAAATAAATGGTTGGGACAGTCACATGCGATTAAGGGAGAAGATGAAATATCATAAACAAACATCTTTAGCAAAATGCGTAATAGGTGAATTTTTAGCATAATGGAGAAATTTGACATTCTACAAATATAAACTTAGTTTTTCAGGGACAGTAAGGCTGTTCAACAGTAATTATGAACTTGATACACTGTTTAAAAGCCTAGGTGCATCTGATTCAACAAGGTTTCGCTTTTTCAAGGGTTTTTACAGTGATACTCATAGTGTAAAAGGGTAGATTTTCGTTAGTTCAGTGATTCCTATTTGCAGTCTGAGAGGGCTTCAACAGCGCACGCTGTGGGGAAGGTACAATTATTGACAGCAACTTCTGGGTTTCCACATTTAACTGCATATGTGTAGGCTCCAGAAGTTGCTGTCAGTTTCAGAGGAGTAATGATGGAGAATGCTGACAGACTTTAAGCAACCTAGGATTTATATTTGATCAGTTATCCTTTCCCAAACTCAAAGATTCGGGTTAGTAAGAAGCCCCATACCTGACTGTCTGGGAGGCAAGACTTTTACTCAGTTAAACCGTCAGTTTGGATGAACAAGCCATGCCAGGCATTAAATAGAGTTGTCAGTCAAGATTTGGACAGTTGTTGAGATAGGCAGTGTCTGGATTTGCAGTTTCCTACTGCATTTATAACATGTAGTGAACTAGACTAAACAGGACAGTAGCAATGTTGACGGATGTGAGTGCTCAGCTGACTAATTCAGCTTGGCTGTAATTCTCTCTATCTTCCATAAGCACAGTTCAATAGTCACAATTTCTTTTATGGTTTATTAGTGTTACTAAATACTGTCGCCAGTTGTCAAATTGCCAGGCTCCATGTCTGGCTAAATCAAGTAACCTTGTGTTAAATCGATGATTGTACTGTGAATCTTCCAAAAATGAGTGTGCTATTGGCAACTTTCATACCATTGATCATCCAAGTGTAGGCAATTTAAAGATCCCTTTTAATGAGTGGTTAATGCACACTGATATTTATATACAGTGTTAATGCTAGTGCCCAGATAAATCCTGAAGTATTGTTCTTCAGTTAGTCATAAAGATAAAAGGAGTAGAGTTTCCACTTAGGGCGCAATTGGAGAAAATTGCGCCCAAAACTGCGCTAGTTTTGAGAAGCATTTTATTTCCTCGAGTTTCCACTCAAACTCATTTGCATTTCACAAAACATAAGATCGGCCTTGCACCAATGCAATTTTAGAGCATATTTCGTTTAAAGCTTTTTGCTTTATAAATTGTTGCTTAATATATGTAAGAATGGTACCTTGGTGCAGTTTGATAAATACAGCTAAAATGGGTTTATCACAAAAAATAAGCATTTTTAATCAGAATATCAGTCTGTAGCTGAGTAACTTTGTTTTAAATAACTCAAAATGACTTTAAGAAAATATTCAGAGTCACTTTCTACTGATGTGCATGCAGTGTTAGTTTCTTAGTAAATTAGGAAAAAAAGTTGCTTTTAAAACTTGCCCATTAGTCTATTAGTGTTCTTGCACTTAAAAATACTTAATTTTTAGAGCCTCCTCGAGGGCTCGCAGATGAACACAATTAGCAGAAATCTGCCATGGTGATTAATTCAAGTTGTTCGATCAGTTTTGTGGGTGGGGCTTTGTGGCTGGCTTCTAGCATGATGTTTTTTTAAACCAGCGCAGAGAATAGCAGAAACTTAATCTGCACTGAACGTAATTTGCGCATCAAATTCAGTGATATTTTGTGCTGGTTTCACCAATTTCGGGCAAATTGCGTTGAGAAAACCAGCGCAATTGAATGGAATCTCCAGGCCATTAATCATCAGTTTTGGACCTATCTTGTTAGAAGCCTTCATGCAACCATTCATGAGCTGATCAAAATTCTGCTGAAATACCTGTAGTTATCCATGAATACATGCTACATTGGATTTTAATAATAAAGCACCTGATTTGAGTTAGTTTAGGAGCTGATGTGATATGCATTTTGGTGTAACAGTTCAACTTACAACATCTGGTGCAATTTCTTTTGCCACTTCCACCTTCCCCATCACCGTGGTGTTGCTTATCATAAGGATAGAAATATACATCCTGAGATAAAAGCAAAATACTGCAGAGGTGGAAATCTGAAATCAAAACAGAAAGTGCTGGAAATACTCAGCAGGTCTGGCTGCATCAATGGAGAAAGAAGCAGAGTCAACGTTTCAGGTCTGCGACCTTCCGGTTCTGATGAAAGGTCACTGACCCGAAACGTTAACTCTGCTTCTCTCTCCACTGATGCTGCCAGACCTGCTGAGTATTTCCAGCACTTTCTGTTTTTATAACATACATCCTGAGGTTGTGAAAGGTGCTTTATAAATGCAAGGTGATTCTTTTTACTCGCTCTCACATGTGGGAGTTTATGAAATACATTTGAAAATTTTCAAGAACTTTATAACTCATGAATAAAAGGTTGCACAACCTTTACTTCTATGGGACAAGTTGTATTCCACACTGGAGTACAGAACATCAATATCTTTCTCAGGAAGACAACATAAAGATGTATGGTTGAATGAGTTTGTACGTATTTTGATTTTGACAAGCAAATACTTGGCTACAGCAGTCTGGAGCAGTTGGAGCTGTATTGTGTTTAGGATAAAAGTAAAGATGAGTATTAAGGAAATCAGCATTGCCAATCACACAACTGGCAAGCCCTCAATGCTCATAAATTGAACACATGCATGAATATTTCTGTTCCTCAGGCCATATCCTGCAGTTGATCAAGATAAATCCCAGACAGCTGGTTGACAACAGTTTTGTTATTCCATTTTTTGCACATTCAGTGCAGGAACAGTACATCTATGATGGAGATATTTTTTCCTCCTTCCTGCAGGCATTAACTCTTTGCAGTAATACAGCTCCACAGGTGCTAAGCTGCCTCTGCAGTCTTACCCAAGTGGCCCTTCTTCATTAGTAAGGCAAGGCAGTGAATATTGTCAGGTTATTTTCTATCGGGGGCATTCTAGGAGTTTGATCATGCTTTGACATAATGTCTGCACAATGTACTTTCCAGCAGGAGTCACTGGATCTCAGTTCCGAATGAAAACCCTAGCTGATCAATGTTTTTCCCGGCACTCTCCCATCCCTAATCCCAAAGTACACAAGCCAAATGTTGCAATTTACCACTTCCTTAGCTGACATTAACTTACATGGCACAGAAGAGGAATGATACCTGTTCTAGTTGGTAGGGCTCAGCTTTTTAACCTATTGGGAAAGTGAGATTTGTCTTTGCAATGTACATTTTTCGACAAAGTTTCCGATAGAAGAAAGGACTTCAGAACCTAAAGAATTTAAATAAGTATGAGTTAGATTCACCGGGAACAAAGGGATAGAGAAGGGAATTCCCCTTCAGGAATATAGAAACATAGAAAAATAGGAGCAGGAGTAGGCCATTCTGCCCCTCGAGCCTGCTCCGCCATTCAGTACGATCATGGCTGATCATCCAAACTCAGAATCACAGAATAATACAGTGCAGAAGAGGCCCTTCGGCCCATGCATTAAAACACCTGACCTGTCTACCTAATCCCATTTGCCAGCACTTGGCGTATAGCCGTGAATGTTATGACGTGCCACATGTTCATCCAGGTACTTTTTAACGGATGTGAGGCAACCTGCCTCTACCACCCTCCCAGGCAGGGCATTCCAGACCCTCTGGGTAAAAGAGTTCTTCCACAAATCCCCGTTAAACCTCCCGCCTCTCACCTTAAACTTGTGACCCCTCATAACTGACCCTTCAACTAAGGGGAACAGCTGCTCCCTATCCACCCTGTCCATGCCCCTCATAATCTTGTACACCTCGATTAGGTCACCCCTCAGTCTTCTCTGCTCCAGTGAAAACAACCCAAGCCTATCCAACCTCTCTTCATAGCTTAAATGTTCCATCCCAGGCAACATCCTGGTGAATTGCCTCTGCAACCTCTCCAATGCAATCACACCCTTCCTATAATGTGGCGACCAGAATTGCACACAGTACTCCAGCTGTGGCCTTACCAAAGTTCTGTAGAACTCCAACATGACCTCCCTGCTTTTGTAATCTATGCTTCGATTGATAAAGGCAAGTGTCCCATATGCCTTTTTCACCATCCTATTAACCTGCCCTTCTGCTTTCAGAGATCTATGGACAAACACGCCAAGGTCCCTTTGTTCCTCGGAACTTCCCAGTGTCAGGCCATTCATTGAATACTTCCGTGTCACATTACTCCTTCCAAAGTGTATCACCTCACACTTTTCAGCGTTAAATTCCATCTGCCACTTTTCTGCCCATTTGACCATCCCGTCTATATCTTCCTGTAACCTAAGACACTCCACCTCACTGTTAACCATTCGGTCAATCTTTGTGTCATCCTTCAGCGTTAAATTCCATCTGCCACTTTTCTGTCCATTTGACCATCCCGTCTATATCTTCCTGTAACCTAAGACACTCCACCTCACTGTTAACCATTCGGCCAATCTTTGTGTCATCTGCGAAATTACTGATCCTACCCCCCACATAGTCATCTATGTCGTTTATATAAATGACAAACAATAGGGGACCCAGCACAGATCCCTTTGGTACGCCACTGGACACTGGTTTCCAGTCACTAAAACAGCCGTCTGTCATCACTTTCTGTCTCCTACAGCTAAGCCAATTTTGAATCCAGCTTATCAAGTTACCTTGTATCCCATGTGCATTTGCTTTCTTGATAAGTCTCCCATGTGGGACCTTGTCAAAGGCTTTGCTGAAATCCATGTAAACTCCATCAACTGCACTACCCTCATCTACCCACCTGGTCACATGCTCAAAAAATTCAATCAAATTTGTTAGGCATGACCTCCCTCTGACAAAGCCATGCTGACTATTTCTAATCAAACTTTGCCTCTCCAAGTGGTGATAGATTTTTGTCCTTCAGAATTTTCTCCAATAGTTTCCCTACCACTATCGTGAGACTCACTGGTCTGTAGTTCCCTGGCTTAACCTTTCTTAAATAGTGGGATGACATTAGCAGTTCTCCAGTCCTCTGGCACCTCCCCTGTGGCCAGAGAGGAATTAAAAATTAGGGTCAGAGCCCCTTCAATCTCCACCCTCGCCTCCCACAGCATCCTGGGACACAAATTGTCCGGACCTGGAGATTTGTCCACTTTTAAGCCTTCCAAAACCTCCAATACCTTGTCACTCCCTATGACAATTTGCTCAAGAACCTCACAGTCTCTCTCTCTAAGTTCCGTATCTACATCCTCTTTCTCTTGGGTGAAGACAGATGTGAAGTATTTGTTCAACACCCTATCAATGTCCTCTGGCTCCACCCACAAATTTCCCCCTTGATCCCTGATGGGTCCTACTCTTTCCCTGGTTATCCTCTTCCCATTGACATACTTATCGAATATCTTGGGATTTTCCCTACTTTTACCAGCCAGAGCTTTCTCATATCCCCTCTTTGCTCTCCTAATCGCTTTCTTAAGCTCCATCCTAAACTTTCTGTACTCCACTAATGCTTCCATTCATTTGCTCTCCTTGTATTTGCTAAAAGCCTCTCTTTTCCTTCTCATCGTACCCTGAATGTTTCTGGTCATCCATGGTTCTCTGGGCTTGTTGCTCCTACCTATTATCCTAGAGGGGACATGTTGGGCCTGTACCCTCCCCATTTCCTTTTTGAATGCCCCCCACTGCTCTTCTGTAGATTTCCCGACAAGTAACTCTTTCCAGTCTACCTTGGCCAGATCCTGCCTTATTTTACTAAAATTCGCTCCCCCAATCCAAAACCTTTTTTTGCAACTTGTCTATTTCTTTCTCCATAACAAGCTTAATTTGTACCATGTTGTGGTCGCTATCACCAAAATGTTCCCCCACCAACACATCAACCACCTGTCCGGCTTCATTCCCCAGAATTAAGTCCAGCACTGCACCCTCCCTTTTTGGATCCTCTACATATTGAGCTAAAAAGTTCTCCTGCATACATTTTAAGAACTCCACTCCATCTAAGCCCTTAATACGATGACTATCCCAATTAATGTTGGGAAAGTTGAAATCACCTAATATAATTACCCTATTATTTTTACATACCTCTGCAAATTGCGCACATATTTGCTCCTCAATTTCCCGCTGACTATCTGGGGGTCTATAATAAACATCTAGCAATGTGGTTGTCCATTTTTTATTCCTAAACTCTACCCATAAAGCTTCATTTGATGCCCCCTCCAAGATATCATCTCTCCTTACTGCAGTAACTGACTCCTTAACTAATATTGCAATGCCCCCTCCTCTTTTACCCCTCCTCTGTCTCGCCTGAAGATTCTATATCCCAGGATACTGAGCTGCCAATCCTGCCCCTCCCTCAACCATGTCTCTGTGATGGCTACTATATCACAGTTCCACGTGTCAATCATTGCCCTTAACTCATCCATTTTACCTGCAATACTCCTGGCATTAAAGTAGAGGCCTTCCATCCTGGTCTTACTCCCTTGAAACTTACATCCGCTGTATTCCCTCTGACTTGTTCGCTTTCCTGTGTTTAGCTGTGTCCCCATTCTGCTAGGAGTCTGCATCCCCTCCCCCTGCCAAATTAGTTTAAACTCCTCCCAACAGCACTAGTAAACCCGCCAGCAAGGATGTTAGTCCCCCTCTGGTTCAGATGTAGACCGTCCCGCTTGTACAGGTCCCATCTTCCCCAGAAACAGTCCCAGTGGTCCAGGAAACTAAAACCCTCCCTCCTGCACCAACTCTTAAGCCACGCATTCATCTGTGCTATTCTCCTATTTCTATACTCGCTAGCACGTGGCACTGGAAGTAATCCAGAGATTACAACCCAAGAGGTCCTGCTTTTTAGTCTACTGCCTAACTCCCTGAATTCTTGATGAAAGACCTCATCTCTCTTTCTACCTATGTCATTGGTACCAACATGTACCATGACCTCTGCCTTATCACCCTCCCCCTTCAGGATGCCCTGCAGCCGTTCAGTGACATCCCGGACCCTGGCACCAGGGAGGCAACACACCATCCTGGAGTCACGTTGACGGCCACAGTAGCGCCTATCTGTTCCCCTGACTATAGAATCCCCTATTACGATTGCTCTTCCTCTCTTTCCCCCTTCCTGTGCAGACAGGCTGCTTGCGGTGCCAGAAGCTTGGCTCTGTCCACACTCCCTGGAGGAACCAGCCTCATAAGCCTCCAAAATGGAATACCAATTTGCAAGCGGGACCCCAGGGGACTCCTGAACTACCTGCCTGATTCTCTTGGACTGCCTGGTGGTCACTCATTCCCTTCCTTCCTCAAGTCCCTTCAGCTGTGGTGTGACCACCTCTCTATACGTGCTATCCACAGTAAACTCAGTAAACTGTTCCCACTTTCTCCCCTTATCCCTTGATCCCATTAGCCCTGAGAATGATATCCAACTCTTTCTTGAATACATTTAATGATTTGACCTCAACTGCTTTCCGTGGTAGAGAATTCCACAGGTTCACAACTCTCTGGGTGAAGAAATAACTCCTCGTCTCAGTCCTAAATGGCTTACCTCTTATCCTTGACCTGTGACCCTTGGTCCTGGGCTCCCCTGCCATTGGGAACATCCTTCCTGTATCTAGTCTGGCCAGTCCTGTTAGAATTTTGTAGGTTTCTATGAGATCCCTTCTCATTCTTCTAAATTTGAGTGAATACAAGCCTAATCAACCCAATATCTCTTCATACATCAGTCCTGCCAGCCCAGGAATCAGTCTGGTGAACCTTCGCTGCACTCCCTCCATAACAAGAACATCCTTCCTCAGATAAGGAGACCAAAACTGCACGCAGTACTCCAGATGTGGTCTCACCAAGGCCTTGTATAATTGCAGCAAGACATCCTTGCTCCTGTACTTGAATCCTCTCGCTATGAAGGCCAACTATGAATTTGCCTCGTGGCAGCTCAAAGAGTTGACATTAGTGTCCTCTGAAGGACAGCAGTTCTGACAACGTAGCACTCCTTCAATAATGCACCAGGGATAGGCACAGACATGTTGTACCACGGACATTTGACAACATTATTGACTCAGCCACCGACATGGGGCAATTAATCTGTATATAAAGTACATAGCCAATCTAATGCCATTAAAACACAGTCCTATTTAAAACACATTTCCCCCTATAAATAAAGTACACAAACATCAATGGAGATCAGGACAACTGTATTAGCTAGCTAGCAAGCAAAATAGTATGCCATGCCAATGCGAATTACTTTTGTTGACAGAATAGAGCTAGCTACACCATGTCATGGGGTGGTAGATGGACCTTATCAGATGGTCTCTGCAGATTCATACTGTGTCAGGAGTGCTTCAATGGGTGCTTGGAGCTCAGGGTCATTGCCCGACAAGTGGACTGTAACACCGCACCAAACAGCATGGCAAAAAAAGGAAATAAAGTACCAGTCCTTCGTTTTGCAAGCTGGAACGTCAGAACTATGTGTCCTGGCCTGTCGGAAGACCTTACACAAATCAACAACTCTCGGAAGACCGCCATCATTAACAACGAGCTCAGTAGACTCAATGTGGACATTGCAACACTTCAGGAGACACGCCTCCCTGCGAGCGGATCTCTAAGAGAGCAAGACTGCACCTTCTACTGGCAGGGTAGGGATCCTGAAGAACCAAGACAGCATGGAGTGGGCTTCGCCATCAGAAACTCTTTGCTCAGCATGATAGAGCCACCTTCAAATGGCTCGGAATGCATACTGTCCATCCGACTGCTCACCGCCTCTGGCCCAGTACACCGACTCAGCATATATGCTCCAACACTCTGCTCCTCACCTGAAGTTAAAGACCAGTTCTATGAGGAACTCCATAATATCATTACTAGCATTCCTAATACCGAACATTTGTTCCTGCTGGGGGACTTTAATGCCAGGGTTGGGGTTGACCATGACTCATGGCCCTCCTGCCTTGGGTGCTATGGCATTGAAAGGATGAATGAGAATGGACAGAGACTGCTTGAGTTGTGTACCTATCACAACCTCTGCATCACCAACTCGTTCTTTCATACTAAAGCCTGTCACCAGGTTTCTTGGAGACACCCAAGATCACGTCGTTGGCACCAGCTGGACCTCATCATCACAAGGCGAGCCTCTATAAACAATATCCAGATCACACGCAGCTTCCACAGTGCGGACTGCGACACCGACCACTCCCTGGTGTACAGCAAAGTTAGACTCAAACCAAAGAAGCTACATCACTCCAGCAGAAGGGCCGCCCATCGCATCAACACTAACAGAATTTCTTATCCACAGCTGTTACATAAGTTTCTAAATTCACTTGAAAAAGCCCTTCAAAACACTCCTGCAGGGGATGCAGAGACAAAGTGTGCCCACATCAGAGTCGCCATCTATGACTAAGCAATGACCACGTTTGGCAAACGGGAGAAGCAGAATGCAGAATGGTTTCAATCTCACTTTGAAGAGTTGGAACCTGTCATAGCCGCTAAGCGCACTGCACTGTTGAACTACAAGAAAGCCCCCAACGAGTTAACATCCATAGCACTTAAAGTAGCCAGAAGCACTGCACAAAGAACAGCCAGGCGCTGTGCAAATGACTACTGGCAACACCTATGAGGTCGTATTCAGCTGGCCTCCGACACCGGAAACAACAGAGGAATGTATGATGGCATTAAGAGAGCATTTGGGCCAACGATCAAGAAGATCGTCCCCCTCAAGTCTAGATCAGGGGAAATGATCACTGACCAATGCAAACAAATGGACCGCTGGGTGGAGCACTACCTAGAACTGTACTCCAGGGAAAATGTTGTCACTGATAACTCTCGCTCAATGCAGCCCAGTCTCTGCCAGTCATAGATGGACGAACAGCCAACAAAATCGGAACTCAGTGATGCCATTGATTCTCTAGCCAGTGGAAAAGTCCGTGGAAAGGACGGCATTATTACCCCTGAAATAATCAAGAGTGCCAAGCCTGCTATACTCTCAGCACTCCATGAACTGCTTTGCCTGTGCTGGGATGAGGGAGCAGTACCACAGGACATGTGCGATGCCAAAATCATCACCCTCTATAAGAACAAGGGTGATCGCGATGACTGCAACAGCTACCGTGGAATCTCCCTGCTCAGCATAGTGGGGAAAGTCTTTGCAAGAGTCGTTTTAAACAGACTCCAGAAGATGGCTGAGCGTGTCTACCCTGAGGCACAGTGTGGCTTTCGAGCAGAGAGATCCACCATTGACATGCTGTTCTCCCTTCGACAGCTACAGGAGAAATGCCGCAAATAACAGATGCTCCTCTACGTTGCTTTCATTGATCTCACCAAAGCCTTTGACCTCGTCAGCAGACGTGGTCCCTTCAGACTACTAGAAAAGATCGGATGTCCACCAAAGCTACTAAGTATCATCACCTCATTCCATGACAATATGAAAGGCACAATTCAGCATAGCAGTGCCGCATCAGACCCCTTTTCTATCCTGAGTGGCGTGAAACAGGGCTGTGTTCTCGCACCTACACTGTTTGGGATCTTCTTCTCCCTGCTGCTCTCACGTGCGTTCAAGTCTTCAGAAGAAGGAATTTTCCTCCGTACAAGATCAGCTGGCAGATTGCTCAACCTTGCCCATCTTAGAGCGAAGACCAAAGTACAGAAAGTCCTCATCAGGGAACTCCACTTGGCTGACGATGCTGCATTAGCATCCCACACAGAAGAGTATCTGCAGAGACTCATCGACAGGATTGCGGCTGCCTGCAACGAATTTGCCGAACCATCAGCCTCAAGAAAACGAACATCATGGGACAGGGCATCAGAAATGCTCCATCCATCAATATCGGCGACCATGCTCTGGAAGTGGTTCAAGAGTTCACCTACCTAGGCTCAATTATCACCAGTAACCTGTCTCTCGATGCAGAAATCAACAAACACATGGGAAAGGCATTCGCTGCTATGTCCAGACTGGCCAAGAGGGTGTGGGAAAATGGCGCATTGACACAGAACACAAAAGTCCGAGTGTTTCAAGCCTATGTCCTCAGTACCTTGTTCTACGGCAGCGAGGCCTGGATAACGTATGTCAGCGAGGAGCGACGTCTCAACTAATTCCATCTTCGCTGCCTCCGGAGAGTCCTTGGTATCAGGTGGCAGGACCGTATCTCCAACACAGAAGTCCTCGAGACGGCCAACATCCCCAGCATATACACCCTACTGAGCCAGCGGCGCTTGAGATGGCTTGGCCATGTGAGCCGGATGGAAGATGGCAGGATCCCCAAGGACGCATCCTACAGCGAGCTCGTCACTGGTATCAGACCCACTGGCCGTCCATGTCTCCACTTTAAAGACGTCTGCAAACATGACGTGACATTGACCACAAGTCGTGGGAGTCATTCGCCAGTGATCGCCAGAGCTGGCGGACAGCCATAAAGGCGGGACTAAAGAGTGGCGAGTCGAAGAGACTTAGCAGTTGGCAGGAAAAAAGACAAGGGGAGAGCCAACTGTGTAACAGCCCCAACAACCAATTTTATCTGCAGCGCCTGTGGAAGAGTCCGTCACTCTCGAATTGGCCTTTATAGCCACTCCAGGTGCTGCTCCACAAACCACTGACCACCTCTAGGCGCTTACCCATTGTCTCTCGAGACAAGGAGGCCAAAGAAGAAGACAACTTATAACTTAATGTAATTATAAGATACAGCCAACTTTCGAATGACATTGGCCACTCAGGTTCCCCTCAAACTGGATCGTAAATGATGCATATTGCAGTTGCTGATCTCTGACATAATTGTAAAACTTGTCCTTTAATCCAATTCGCAGCAACAAAACAAATCAGTTAATAACTGTTTCTAACATGATCATTGAAACATAATGAATTTTTACTATGTCTTGCCCAACAGTTTTTAAAATTGCAAATGCAGCATGGATTTTGTTCAGGAATCATAGACGTTTCCTCATAGATTAAGGTTTATTAAAGCTATCCATTACTTTGTATTTACTAACTATTGTATCTGGGTCAGCAGCATTCTGTTTTCACCAATATCAGTCAGCCCCAATACACCATACTCTTGTATTCATGAGGAACATACAGTGCTGGCTTCTGGAGATTTCTTGTATTTTCTTGCCTGTTGTCCCCTTAATACAAGTTCTGGAACAACGTAATTCCAAATGAATAGCAGCAGAATTGTGTCATTTATATCGAAATAAAAGTCCCGTAACTTTCAACATGTCACTGAACATGTGTCCCAAATGAAAGTAATGCATGCCAGAGCATAGAAATCGAGACATGCCCTAAGTGACTTTTGCATTTTAAAATGAGTTGACATAACACAAGCCATTAAACTTGTGTTTTAAAATAACCTAGCTGCTAAATTATTTTGAAACATAAAGTTAAAGGCTTGTAGCAGAGAGGCCACATTACAATTTTTGTCTTACCTAGGGGGCCGGTGAGACAAATTGAGAAAGATAAAGGCATTAAAAATGTATCTTCCTATTAATCAAAACAACAACAATTTGCATTTTTGTGAAGAAGCTTTAAATGAGAAGACTAATTTACTGACTTATTTTCTCATCACTGTGTTGGACACTGATTTAGTGAAATACCTGGCGTTTTCTTTGCCTGCACAAGTAATCAATGTCTGCCTGCACACTTGTGTAGTGATGCGGAGTATTCCGGATAGATGTCCATCCGTCAGGAGTGATCTTGACTGCTTTCTCCCCCTCCCTCTCCCTGCCCCACTTCTCTGTGTTCCCCCCTCTGTGTTGTCCCCTCTCTGTGTTGTCTCCCCGTTGTGTTTTCCTCCTGTGTTGTCCTCCCCGTGTTGTCCCCTCCACTCTGTGTTTCTTCCTCCCTGTGTCTTCACCCCCTTCTCTGTGTCATCCCTCTGCTCTCTAACCACCCCCCCACCCTCCTCTCTCTCTGTCCCCTCCACCTCTCTCTCTCTGTCCCCTCCACCTCTCTCTCTCTGTCCCCTCCACCTCTCTCTCTGTCCCCTCCACCTCTTTTTCCGTCCCCTACCTCTCTCTCACTCTCTCTATCCCCCCCCCCCTCTCTGTCACTGTCCCCCGCTCTTTGTCTCTCTGGCCCCTACCTCTCTCTCTGTCCCCCACTGTCTCTCGCTTCCCACTGTCTGGCCTGAATTTTACAGCCCCTGACACCAGGGGTTGTGGCAAATGGTGGGGGGGGGGGTGCGGGGGAGCCAGAAAATACCTCCATCAGAGGCCTGCCACGGGCCTCGAAGCCGGGAGGGCCTGGCCCAATATTGCCGGCGGCAGCAAGGCCTCATGGTGGTCCCCCCTGCTGCTTGGCAACGGAAGGCAAATTTACATATGTAAAATAATGTTAATGAAGCAATCACTTACCTACCCGCTCCCGCCGTCCGTTCCGGAGCAATATTGGTGCTGGTGGCCTGCACTCCCATGCCTTCAGATCCCGGTCCGGAGATCTGAGGCAGAACACTGGTGGGGTGGGGGGGAGCAGGTAGGTTTTTCAGTGTGGGAGGGGGTAAACGGGACCAAACTCAGCCGATTGGTTTCGAGGATGGTGGGAAGGGATAAAGCGCACAGTTTATGAACTTTGGGGGGGGTGGGGTGAAAGGTTAGGTGCACAAGATTAGTATTTTGTTGGGGGAAGAGGGCAAGGAATTAATTCTATGGTTATTGGGATGTGAGAGAGAGGCTAGAAACGTTTACTTAATTTTTTCAAATCAATTTTAAATCTCTATTTTTCTAAATATTAAAATTGAAATGTAGGGCTTGAAGCCCTTTAAAAATTGTATCAGTGCCTGCGCAACGGCAGCCGACACCATTGTTGGAGACAGACAGCTCCCTCCCTCCACTTCATCGGGGTGGGCGGTCCGCCCTGACCATTTAAATGAGTTGTCGCACTGAATATTGCGGCGTGCAGCCCGCACATTGTTTACGGTGGCGGAAATGTAAAGTACAGCCCTCTGTCTCCCACCCTCCCACTCTCTCTCTCCTCCCTACTCTCTCTCCCCCACCCCCTTTCCCTTTCTCTCCTCCTCACTTTCTCTCTGACCTTTGCTGAGAGCGGGAACAGCGCTTTTGAACTTCAGACAGCTTCGTGGTTTTCCGGCGGAAAAATTGGAACCAGCTGAAAAACCCCAAATCTGTCCAAAGTTGGGAAGTACTGTTCTGCTTCAGCACCTGTCAGATGTGAAACTGACATTTGCGATTTTTTTTTTAAAGCCGATTTGAAGAAGCCAATAGGAAATTACCAGTCACTGACCCCAAACTTTTTACCACGGACACTGGTGTATGTGTACGGACACGTTGCCAACACCTGTACTGCACAGGAGTGCTAGCCTAGATTGTATGTTCAAGTTTCTGGAGTGGGGCTTGAACCAACAATCTTCTGACAATGGGACGTGAGTGTTACCATTCAACCAAGGCTGTCAGATCCTACCGCACAGCTGAAGGAAGAGGCACCGTTGTGGAACCAATGAGGTTTGCACTGCAGAAGGAGGCTGTTTGGCCCATCATGTCTGTACTGGCTCTTTGTGAGTCATGGAAAACTAATTTTTCTGCCAAACTACCTTCCTGTACCTCAGCATCTTCCTCTTTGTCAACTGTTTATCTGCTTTTCCCTTCAAAGTTGCAGTGGTCTCTACCTCAACTATTCCTTTGTGACAAAGATTTCTGTGTTCTAAAAAGTTGCTATGTCAAGAAATTTCTCCTCAATCCTTTCCTCACTCTGAGCGACAGTTTTGAATGGATGGCCTTCTTGTCACTGAATCCCCAGCCAAACGAAAATGTCTGATCCTACTGAAGTGCTTCCTCACTACCAAAGTGAAACTCTTCTGCTGCAACGTGGGAGGAAAACAGGAACATTATGAAGTATTTTCCTGTTGTTTTCAAGGAATGGAAATCTTAGATCCAAAGGATAGTTATGGACCGGTTAATTGTCAAGAGATAAAGGTCTAGAAAATCGTGGATGCGCAATTCCAACATTTATGCCAGCATTTTGCATCCCATTGAGCTTACTGAAGTTGGTGTGAGGAGGGCTGTACACAGGGAAGCTTCTGCAGACTCACCCCATTGACGACCTGGAAACATTTGTTGGTATCTGGCCTATCTTGAGGAGGGATGCCTACCCACACCATTCACCTCCCCACCACTGAGAACAACTGTGAGAGTGATGCCCCTTACAAATAGGCCTATTTTCAGCACCTTATCGCACCAATCCCCTCCAAAGGAAAAAATTCTGAACCTCATTGTTCAAGGATTCAGGCCAAATGCAGCCTGGACCTCAATGTGGGCAAAACTCTGACCCCTTTCTCTTGAGCCCAGGCATTCCTATGCCAATCATACACCAGGTCGTGAGGAAGACCTAGTATCAGAAATCCTGAATTGCAGAGTCCCAGACCCCTCTATCAAAGGGGTACAGTTGAAGGCTCCATCAATATAAGCTGACAGGCTGCCACTGATCTTATGGCCTGAATTTGCAAGGCCCAGCATGAATTCTTGGGGCCTACGTACACGAGTCGGCAACGTATCCGTACACAGATACTTGTGTAAGCAAAAGCAATGCTAGGTATCTCAATAAATAGGGAGAAATGTGTTCTAAATCGAACTTTGTTTTGATGACATTAGGTTGGCTATACACTTTAAATACAGACTCATTGCCCCCCATATAAATGACTAGGTTGAAGGGACTGAAGGTATGGTTGCTAAATTTGCAGATGACACAAAGATAGGTAGGAAAGTATGTTATGACGAGGACATAAGGAGGCTACAAAGGGATATAGATAGGTTAAGTGAGTGGGCAAAGATCTGGCAAAAGGAGTATAACATGGGAAAATGTGAAATTGTCCATTTTGGCAGGAAGAATAAAAAAAGAAGCAAATGGTGAGAGATTGCAGAGCTCTGAGATGCAGAGAGATCTGGGTGTCCTAGTGCATGAATCACAAAAGGTTAGTATGCAGGTATAACATGTAGTTAGGAAAGCTAATAGAATGTTATCATTTATTGCGAGGGGAATTGAATACAAAAGTAGGGAGGTTATGCTTCAGTTATATCGGACATTGGTGAGACCACATCTGGAGTACTGTGCACAGTATTGGTGTCCTTATTTAAGGAAGGATGTAAATGAGTTGGAAGCAGTTCAGAAAAGGTTTACTAGACTAATACCTGGAATGGGCGGGATGACTTATGAGGAAAAGTTGGTCAGGCTAGGCTTGTATTCGCGAGAGTTTAGAAGAGTAAGCGGCTACCTGATCGAAATATATAGGCCTGAAATTTATGTTGCTGCCGTCGTGATCGGTAGCGGCCATAAAAATTGGCAGCCCACATGTGCACATGTGTGGGCTTTACTCTGTGGAGCTGCTGCAATATTAAACGCGGGAGGACCGCCCCTTCCCCCCCCCCCCCCCCCCCCGCAGATGACGAGGAGGGGGCGGGCATTCCGGCCTCGGCAACATCATCAGGCGCCGCGCCATTCCAGCCCTCCATTACAATTTAAATTTTTAAAGAAATTGAAAAATCAAATAAACTTATCCCAACCCTCTCCCACACGCACCCCCAATGGCCATCAGATTCATTAATATATTGTTTGTCTTTTCTCCAAGACCTTCTGGTCAGCTATTCTGTGACCTTGTCCTATCTACACCTTCTCCTTGGTTATCTCTTGCCCCACCCCCACTTTACTTGCTTATAACCTTTTACATTTCTAATATTTGCCAGTTCTGAAGCAGGGTCACTGACCTGAAATGTTAATTCTGCTTCTCTCTCCACAGATGCTGCCAGACCTACTGAGTATTTCCAGCATTTTATATCAGATTCATTACTTGCTTTCTCTCCCCCAAAAAAACTTGACTTGTGCTCCCAACCTCCCCTCCCCCCCGCCACAAAGTACAAAAACTTTAACTTTTGCCCCTTCCCACCGTCCCCAAGACCAATGACATTCGTTTTACTGCACTACCCCCCTCCCACCCCTCAATGAAATACTTACCTGCTCCCCCCTTCCCACCACCGTTCCGCGTGGGATCTCCAGACGGAGATCCGAAGGTGCAGGAGGGCCGGCCACCGGCACGAATATCGCACTGGGACCGACGGCGGGAGCGGGTAAGTATTTATTTCATTACTTTAAATAAATTAAAATATTCAAATTGTGTTCTTGCTGCTGAGCAGCAGGGGGGCTGCCATGAAGCCTCACCGCACCAGTAATATGGGGCCATGCCTTCTCGGTGTTGAGGCCTGTGGCGAGCCTCTCCCAGAGGCATTTTACAGCACCTCACGCCACGACCCCTGACGTCAGGAGGTCTGTAAAATTCACCCCATAAGATCCTAAGGGTCTTGACAGGGTGGATGTCGAAAGGATGTTTCCCCTTGTGGGAGAATCTAGAACTAGGGGTCACTGTTTAAAAATAAGAAGTCGCCCATTTAAGACAGAGATGAGGAGAAATTTTTTCTCACAAAGGGTCATCAGTCTTTGGAATTCTCTTCCTCAAAAGGTGGTGGAAGAAGAGCCTTTGAATATTTTTAAGGCAGAGGTAGATAGATTCTTGATGAGCAAGGGGGTGAAAGGTTATCGGGGATAGGCAGGAATGTGGAGTAATCAGTTCAGGCATGAACTTATTGAATGGCGGAGCAGGCTCGAGGGGCAGAGTGGCCTACTCCTGCTCCTAATTTGTACGTTGGTATGTATGTATATTTGTGGGTAAGTCAATAACTTTGTCGCATGTTCGTGGCGTATTCATTATGTTTCTATCAACCCAGCTATAATCATGGGTAAAACAAAGCATATCTATTCCAAATACTTCAGCTTATTAGGTGGATTGGACAATTATCTTTTAAAAAAAAAAGGTGAAGGCTTTACAGTATTGACTGATGCAGCATTACTTGGATTTAAGAATATGGAAACTATTCATGTTTAATTCTAAATTATGAAGTGATGCTCTTATATTTTGTAAATCTTGCTTGCAGACTCTCTCCTGTTTTAACATCAAGGAACAAAAGAGGTCTTCTATGTGCATTTAAGTAGCCCTATTATGAGATTCCAAATTTAAGTGCTTCTGTTAACTTTTTCTGGATTTCAGTTTTCCTCTGTATTTTCCTTTTTTTTGTTGTTTTAATTTTTCCAGTGTATTTGCTTGTGGAAACACAGCATGGATAGAAATTAAAGCATTTTCATGTAAACAGGAAAAGTACTATCATAAGAATAAATTTCATGCGCAGTCAAATTGCAGGTCAGTTTACAAAACCTCCTGCTACCAGGTTTTGTCTTCTTGCTGGAGTGCAGTTCTGTGAGTGTGATCACCCTTTGGTACCTTGCTGGAGTGACCTTTATTCATCTGTAAACCTTGATGATAAACACTGACAGTCTATTTGGCTGCAGAGGCCATTGCAACTGAACCCAGTCCCATCGTCATCTGACATTCACATACTTGCATTTCCGACAAGGCTTACTGAACAGCAATCTGGAGTCGAACCCCAGGGACACTGAATATAACTGTAGTACCCTTACTTATACCTCAGCCTAACATTGGCTCATTCAGCAAACACCAAAGTGAGGTCTCTATGTCTCAGCTAATGCTCGATAATCTCACTAAATCATTGGGATGGACGATGTAATGTTTACATAATTGTGGCAATTCCGATATTTGCCTTCCTCTTCCCCCAAGTGCTTAACTGTATCACGTTTCGTTAAGGTGGGCCAGTTATAGTGCAGACTTTATATTAATTCTGTATGAAAATACATGCACTCTGACAAGAGAATGGCGCAGAGTTAGTACACATCTGTTCTGAGTTCTCTGCCCATTGGAAAGATACTGGTGTCAAGCAATAGACCACCGATAAATATAATATGGAGCTATATTGTAAACTATAATACTGTACCTTGAAAATGCATTTATAATAGCGCAGACAAAATGGGAGAATTGCCATTAGATTAAATGATCTTTTCTTGTCCCATGTTTTTTGTTGTGAATGAAACCTTGAAATGCAGCAACATAATAACTTGTTTTGCACTGCATGTGGTGCTGACAATTGTCACTAAAAATGTGTTTTGCTTTCTTTATTATTTATCCTTAAAACCATATCCTTACTTATATGTTATGGACTCAGTGGAAAAAATAGCTGCGCTGTAACTTTACAGGAGCTTATAACGGCTGTGTACCCACCGAAACAATGGATTGTTTCTGAACGGACATCCTCCGAAGTTTGCCAATAATGGTCTCTGTGATAACAATGACTATTTCGCTCAGATTCATTCATACAATTCAACCATCTGTTTCCTGTCATTTTCCTTGCACTTTTGCTCTGTCATCTGATGACTAGTGTAGGAAGAATGCTGTCCCCACAAGGGCACTGCAGCTCTCACCTTGAATGTTACTCACTGATAATGAGTAATTATGACACATGCATTTCAACAGTTAGATCCTTATCATCATTTGGCTTGTTTTGTTTTAAACTGTGTAGCATTTTTCTTAATGAAAATGCTGTTGACATCTATAAAGTACTACCATGGATCCTTCAGTATATAAAGTACAAAGATGTCACCGTTTACAAAAGGTTATGACAATCAGTGCAGACCTTACAACTGATAGTCATTCCTTTTAGACGTTCAGTGACGAGATTGAAAATACTTTTTTGTTACATGCTTATGCTATGCTGCATACAGATCTCTCCATAGGACGTGTGCTCTTTCATTTTTCGACTGGTCACAAAACTGATGTTTCTCCCTGTAACCCCAGGGACTCATCGATCAGCTCACTGTCTCTCTGAAGATCTTCAAAGAGGCTGTGACCTTTTTCTGAACACTGAATCCAGTCGTTGCATGATGGCTTTTCGGCAGGATGCCTGCTTGCATTGAGGTATTACACGTGAGAAATACAGCAGAGGACTTCTCCACTATTTTCGTGCTTCCTTAATTTTTGGACAGCAGAACCGAGATTCTTGTATTCCGAAGGGAAAGCAATTGGCTGTGTTCCCTTTTCAAAAAATGAATTAATTTTTTGACTTGAAGGGAATCTCATAACTCTTGCCCCATTGTTCAGCATGTGTTGTTTGAACGGAGTCCTTTTGCTACAGTAATTGAAACTGAGAGGGAGTTTCCTTGATCCTCTGATGAGAACGGACCCAATGAACTGGGGACACCCAATCTCGAAAGGCTTTGTGGTTACTGGGGGAGGGGAAAGCTCTGTGTTCTGGTTTCCCTCCTAAAGCTCAGCTGCAGCTAACTGCCTTTACATTGCTCCTCTGAAAGTTGTTTGGATTGGCAGCCTGTGCCTTGCGTCTAAGCACAGAGCACTCAGCAAAAAAAAAAAATTTGAAAATGACCCTCTGTCTGGAACTGTATGAACTAAGGGAAGCATGGTCTTGCATGTTTGGATAATGCTTGGGATGATTTTGGATTTGTAATGGCAATTTCTACCAGTCGCTGGAGCTGGCGTGCCAGCAGGTGTTCCGCGGTGGACAGACGATGTCCGTGATGCTGTGGCGTTGGGAGCAGAACAATGTCACCATGAAACTGGTACATATTTGGCTTCTGTTGTTGGAACAGAGAGATAATGTAGACAGCGATGCGGAGCAAGGCAACATTTGTTCAAAGTTCTAAAACAAAGTGAGAAAGTGCTTTGTGTTGGTAACTTTTTTTTAAAATTGGCAAAGTGTATGTGGTTTCATTTCAGAAACTATGATCAGAATAAAGCAGAGATATTAATTGAACAGAATATTGATATTATGTGTATCAAGAAAGATTTATTCTATGAAGGTTGGTGGTGCTGGGTTCAAGTTGGATATATAAAGTAAAAATAAGAACTGCCGCATTGTGTTTAAACAGATAGGGATAAGAATTTATCAAATACTGCATTTATACCTGGGCTCTCTCTAACCTCGATAATATGATGCTGATTATGAAAAACAGCAGCTCAGTATTAATGATGAAACTGTGCAATGATTGAATTTTTTTTCAAATGGATAAGGATTGTTGTCGGTAACATAAAACCTTTTACCCATTAATATGGTTTGAGGATATACAGGAGCTAAGAAAGGTGAAATGTTTACACATTAGCTCAGTGCTTAAAGGGGAGGTTACCAGGAAATCTGATTGCCCAATCACCCAGCAGCATTGCTTGGTCTTGCAATTGACATCATCACAACACAACAAATCCCTGCTATCCCTACCCAGTGAAAATATGAGAAGTTGGAATATTCGCTGATACTTAATGTGATACTAACTGCAGTTTTAAACTCTTCCACCACATAAATCATTGGTTATGCTGATTAAACAGCATGCAATTCATTTTTATGGATGATGTTTAAAAATGCTTCAGATTTTGCTCAAATCCAGGAGAACAGGGTTATCATTAAAATTATCCTGTTTTATTGCCTTTTTACAATATATTGGTTTTGCCCTACCTTAATTTTTAGTTTTTAGAAACTAATTGACTTAATTAGAAATCAAAATATTATGCCATTGAAAGAATAGTCAAATTAAAAAGATACTGTTCGGGTGTGCAGATTATGAATAAAGACCAGGCAGGGTTATATAATTGATGAGCATACCTTTGCATATTTCCAAAGAAATGTGTTCTTTTGTTTGTTTGTCTGTACTTCTATGAATTGTTGGCATTATGACATTACTTAGAATGCCAGCCTGGGCAGTGATAGGGATGCATTCAGCAATCGCACGAATCGCTAAGCTTTTCTCTTTATATATATATATATATTTGCTTTCTTTCATACCACCATTTACATAGTGAACAGGGGTAGGCAGCGGTATAGTGGTAATGTCACTGGATTAGTAATCCAGAGGCCTAGGCTCCAATGTTCTGGTTCGAATCCCACCATGGCACATAGTGAAATTTAAATTCAATTAACAAACCTGGAATTAAAAGCTAGCTTAATGGTGGCCCTGAAACCATTGTTGTAAAAACCCTTCTGGTTCACTAATGTTCTTGAGGGAAGGAAATCTGCTGACTTTACCTGATCAGACCTACATGTGACTCCAAACCCACAGCAATGTGGTTGACTCTTAACTGTCTTGTGGAATGGCCTGGCTATCCACTCAGTTGTATCAAGCTGCTACAAAGTGTAAGAAGATGCATGAAACAAACAGACCACCCAGCATCGACCGAGACATTGGAAACGACAATGGTAAACCCAGCCCTGTCGACCCTGCAAAATCCCCCTTACTAACATCTGGGGGCTTGTGCCAAAATTGGGAGAGCTGTCCCACAGACTAGTCACTATCTCTCGGTATGTCCTGTCCCACCGGCAGGACTGACCCACCAGAGGTGGTGGCACAGGGGTATACTTTAGGGAGGAGTTGCCCTGGAAGTCCTGGCTTGGGCTGATAAGTGGCAAGTAAAATTCACACCACATAAGTGCCAGGCCATGACCATCTCAAACAAGAGAGAATCTAACCATCTCCCCTTGATGTTCAATGGCATTACCAGCATCAAATCCCCCACTATTAACAACCTGGGGGTTACCATTGGCTAGAAACTGAACTGGACCTGCAACATAAATACTATAGCTACAAGAGCAAGTCAGAGTTGGGGATTCTGTGGAGAGTAACTCACTTCCTGACTCCTCAATCCACCATCTACAAGGCACAAGCCAGCAGTATGATGGAATGCTCCCTACTTGCCTGGATGAATACAGCTCCAATGATACTCAAGAAACTCGACACCATCCAGGACAAAGTAGCCTTCTTGATTGGCAGGCCATCCATCACCTTCAACATTCACTCCCTTCACCAATGACGCACAGTGGCAGCAGTCTGTACCCGCTACAAGATGCACTGCAGCAACTCGCCAAGGCTCCTTCTACCTCTTAGACGGACAAGGGCAGCAGGTTCATGGGAACACCACTACTTGCAAGTTACCCTCCAAGTCACACACCACCCTGACTTGGAAATATATTGCTGTTCCTTCACTGTCACTGCGTCAAAAACCTGGAACTCCCTTCCTAACAGCACTGTGGGTGTACCTACACCCCAAGGACTACAGCAGTTCAAGAAGCTAGCTTCCCACCACCTTCTCAAGGGCAGTTAGGGATGGGCAATAAACGCTGTCCTAGCCAGCGACACCCACATCCCATGAATGAAGAAAAAAAATCTGTACAGAGCCCTGACAGGATAGTTTGAAACAGGCCTTAACAGTGCCAAAACTGCAGTGTTGAGCTTGTCTATGCTGTTGTCTCCATGGGATAAAATGGTATTTATTTTCACGTGGCATCTATAGATGTAACTCTATAGAGTTACCTTTAATCATCGGATGTTGTTTTTTTCCCCTGTTTCTAGAATTTTCTCTCGGGATAATTGTTTTCCTCTGCAGGAGTCACCAATCACCTGAAAAGAAAGGGTCACTGACCTGAAACGTTACTCTGCTTCTCTTTCCACAGATGCTGCCAGACTTGCTGAGTGGTTCCAGCATTTCTTGTTTTTATTCCAGATTTCCAGCATCCGCAGTATTTTGCTTTTATATACCTGAAAAGAAAGAATGGCTCAAGGTGCAGACTTCTGACGAATGCAGAAGAGCTAACTTATTAAGACTGACGGATCACTATTTTGATGCCGGCTCTGTATCTGCCATGTCTTGCTATTGCATTCTGACTAAGATGATGGCTTGACATCAGTTGACTGTGATTTTTAATATATATGTATATGTCATGCTCTTTCCTTTCAGGCTTTTGAGGAATTTTGCTCCATGGGAAAGATATTTTTAGAACTTAGCAGTCTTTGTTCTATCTCGTGGATGTTTTCTCAAATAATAGAAACTATTTGTGATTCTCAATCTTTTTCACCTTAGCAATGTCATTGCATTGAGCTCCAGCTCAAAGTTCAGGAAATAAGTTAGTAATTAGGCCTTTTTCTCATAGATTATGAGGTTGTCCCTTAGGGACATCGTTCCATGTATACTGTGATGACACCTAGCTCAATTTCTCCAACTCTTCTCTTGACTTCTTTTCAGCAACTGTGCCATGGACTATGTGTTGTCAGACTGATTGCCCAATATCCAGTCTTGAATTACCTTATAATTTCGATCAGTTAAACATTGGAAGATTGAAGCCATCGTCTTTGGCCACAAACTCCATGCCGTTGCCAAAGATTTTATCCCCTCTCTGGCCATTGTCTCAGACTGAATGAGATTCTCTACAATCTCAGTGCCTGTTCAATTGCTAACAGAGTTTTCAGCCATATATGGTCCATCTCTATCACAAAGACCGCCTACTTCCATCTTAGTAACATCACCAGCCTCTGTCTCTGCCTCAGCTCATCTGCTGCTGAAATCCTCATCTATGCCTTTGCCACCTCCAGACTTGCTTATTCCAATCCTTCACCCTCTATAAACTTCAGCTCACCCAAAATTATACAGTCCGCATCCTGACTCATGCCAACTCTTGCTCACTCATCATCTTTATCCTTGTTCACCTACATTGACACCTGGACCTCGGTGCCTCAAATTTAAAACAGTCATCCTCATTTTCAAATCCTATTGTGGCCCTCCTAATCTCAAACCTTCTTCAGTGCGACAGTTCACTCATCCAATTCACGATTTCTCTAACGCCAGCCTTTTGTGCATTCCTTCACTCCGCCATTGGTGGCTTTGCCTTCAACAGCCTCTGCACCACACTCTGGAATTCCCTCCCTAAAACCGTCTATCTCTTCACGCTCTATCCTCTTTTATGACCTTTCTTAAAACCCACCTCATTGACCAAGATTTTGATTTGCCTCCATTTTTAGCAGATTGCACCTCTGTAAAGTACCTTGGAACATTTTTCCATGTTAAAGGCACTATATAAATTCAAAATGTGGTTGCTAACAATGATGTGAAATGATAAACATTTCTAATTGCACACACTGCATTTTTTTTGTATGGTTATATACTTGAGGGATATAATTGTCAATGATAGTCAGGGATATAATTGTCAAGGATGGTCAAAGAGCTGAGGAGTATTTCAAGTCTTATAACCAAAATTCCCTGTAAATCACTGCATTATCACTGACATGACTGACGTCAAGTTAGAGCTTATTAATGAAGCAGCTGCTTAATTGGCTGATGGGGGTGCCTCATTGATGTCATCAACATGCCACTGATACCCAGCGTGATTGACCGATTGCCTTATGATGTTAAATTTGCTTGTGTTTGGCTGCACACCATTTTCATTAAATGGCTTTTGTTGTCTCATTAGCACTTTCAGGAAAGCTTTGTTCCTGCTGGAGCCACCTCCAGAAACTCTATTATATATTGACGACTGGGGAAATGTGTAATTTTATTTACTGCAGTAAGAACTTTTGCAGTCATTTTTCCTTTTTGCTTTTTATTAATATCCACTTCCCTTCCTCCCTAACTACAATAATAAAATGTGTAGTGCCAGATACACAACGAAATGGCATTGTGTCGATGTTTGTTCTCTCTGCTGTGTATAAGTAGGGTGATATTTTGCACGTACATGCATATATGTATGCAAGTACAAAAACCTGAGGAAAGTAGTCCCTATGCCAGCTGTCTCTTGCCATTCTGAAAAGGTTAACTCAATGAAGATTGACATAAGCCCAATAAGAAATTTGTGTTAAAATGATCCCAAATGAATTGTATGATTAGAAAATAACTACATCCCACATGGGTCTGGTGGAATAATAAGTAATTTTTCTCAGCAGATTGTAAAGCCAGGCCAAACAGATAGCAAAAGTATTTGTATGTAACCTAATTACAGTTTTATTGTTTGGTTATGCAGAACAGATGTCTTATTTGGTTAGCAGTAACTTGGGTAATAGTAATTGGCACTAATCCTTTGCTCCGAGCCTCAGTTTGTGTCCTCTGCCACCAGCCATTGCTTATTTGGCGCCTTCCAGCAACACTACTAGAAAGAAAAACCCTTTTCTTTCGCCTGTTTAATTTTCACATGGAACATCATTGAACAGCTGCTCAGTTGCAAAGTGAGAATTAACAAATGTTTTGAATAAATTCAGGATTGTGGCTGTGAAATCAGTCAAGCAGGAAACAGTCTGAAAATCTGGCGTGTTCATAATTTTAATTTAAAAAATTACTTTTCTTAAAAATATTTGTGTTAGTTATTTTTCCTTCCACTGTAGGTTTTTCTCTCCACTTCCTTTTCCCCCAAAATCCACACACTGTTTGGTGGTGCACATTGGTTGGGATAACTGTACTTTAATTATTACTTTCTCACAGTTAATCACTTGCAGTGTTCCACAAGGGAGCTCATGTGTAGACTGTAGATGAATTGAGGTTAGAGGGTGGGAGATAATGGAACCAGGGTGCATGGACATCAGTCCTCATTTTAAAATCACCTATTTTATCCACACTGTTAAATGTCCCTAATAAATTCAGATTTATAATCGACACTGCTTATGTGAGTTTGTAATTACATTGGCTTGTCAGTGGTGGTACTGCATTTCACATTGTTTCTCAAACACGTATTTTTAGCATCTTTAATCTCACAAAGTATATCAAAATAAGAAATCCCCCAAGCATGGTCTGTTGATTAATTTTATGGTACCAATCAAATGTAAAGCTATACTTTTTGCGATGGTGTCAGAATGTCCTTTTTCAGAAAGCCACAAATGCAGTGCAGGACCAACATTCCAGCAGCCACAGTGAATGGACAAGTTATGTTATTCATCTTCCTAACCTTCCATATTTATGAAATACCCATGCCATCTGCCAGACTTGGTACATCATCAACAGGGATTTAGCATCTCAGATTGCATAATGTCCATTTTTCAAGCAACACTGAAAATATCTTTTGCTCTTTCCTTCAAGCTTGTTGACCTTTTTATGTCTGACTACTCATTTTTATTTACTTCGTCCTTTTTCCATTGTTGTAATGTCACTGATATCCTGCAACATCTCTCACTATACCAGTAGACCTCAAAATAATTCTGATACTTGAGTAAAATCCAATACTGTAATTAAAACACCATCTTGCATTTAAAAAGCACCTTTCACAGGAGAGTAATCAAACAAAGTTTGACACCGAGCTACATGTAGAGGTATTAAGACAGGTAAGCAAAAGCTTGGTCAAAGAGGTACGTTTGAAGGAACATCTTAAAGGAGGAGAAAGGTAGTTCATGAGCATTTCTTCCAGTCATCTTGTTTTTGGAACAGATTTATTTTTTGCTGGATGGTTTATACTGTGCCTCCATTCTCCACACAAGTATAGCTGATCTCTCTGTACACCAATGTCTAACTGGCAGTGGAGGTGACTTATTTCCCATCTCTACTGGTGTTTGAGCCAGCCAATATGGGATGAGGTACAGGGTTGACCTTAGGAAGGGCACTGGGCTTTCTGCTTTCTAAAATTTGTAGTAGAATATTAACCCCACATAAACCTGAGCTTCCTCTCCACCAAGCTTAAGGTGTCACATTTCCCCTGTAATACTTTAGCCGTTAGAACTGTGATCTATGTCATGCTTAGCACCTAATTTCAAATTCCGCAATTTTTTATTCGATCTTGAGATGTGGGCTTCATTGGCAAGGCCAACATTTATTGCCCATCCCTAATTGCCCCGAAGAAGGTGTTGGTAGGCCACCTTGAAATGCTGCAGTCCATGTAGTGTAGGTACACCCACAATGCTGTTCGGGAGGGAGTTCCAGGCTTTTGACGCAGCAACAGTGAGGTTACGGCGATATAACTCAAGTCAGGATGGTATGTGGCTTGGAGGGGAACTTGCAGGTGTTCCCATGCGTCTGCTACCCTTGTCCATCTAGGTGGTAGAGGTGCTGTCGAAGGAGCCTTGGTAAGTTGCCGCAGTGCATCTTGTAGATCAGGGTTGTCCCCCATACGGCCTGCGGGCCAGGATCCGGCCCGCCAAATGTTTCCATCCGGCCCGTGGGTGTAAACTGTTCCCGGGGCCATTCTTCATCTTCACCGTGACTGGAGATGAGAAATTTCCCTTTGTCAGTCTGGCTTTTAAACTATTGTGCTGTCAGTTACACAGGTGACAGTCGCTGACATCGGGATCAGCGGTTTCCAAACAGACTTGGGGTTTTCTGGTGGCGTCTGACTTTTTTTTTAAAAAGCTTGCCGGAAAACCTTGAGTCTGTAGGGAAGTGGCTGTTCCCAATGATGGCAGCTGTTGGCTCTAAAACTGACAGTGATCTTTTTTGAAAGAAGCGACTTTAAAAAGAACTTTAAAAGAGTGTTCCACTCTCTGCAAGTGTGAGAGAGAGGGCGGGGGTGGACAGAGAGACAGAGAGAGGGGGGACAGAGAGGGTGGGAACACTGAGTGGGGAACGGGGAACACTGGAGACACGGGGGCTGGAGAGAGAGGGGGGAGAAGTACTGGTGGAGAGGGATAGAGAGAGTGGGGAGAAGGAGACAGAGAGAGGGGGAGGGAGATGGAGAGACAGACAGACAGACAGAGAGGGGGAGAGAGAGATAGAGGGGGAAAGAGAGTCGAATTGTCATTTACTTACGGCACAGAAGGAGGCCATTCTGTCCATGGAGCCCATGCCGGCTCTCCACGGAGCTATGCAGTCAGTCCCACTGCCTGGCTCAATCCCTGTTGCCCTACAAGTCTATTTCTCTCAGGTGGCCATCCAACTTCCCTTTGAAGTCATTGATCATCTCCACTTTCACCACCCTTGTGGGCAGCGAGTTTCAGGTCATTACCATCCGCTGCGTAAAATAGTGCTTCCTCATATTTCCTCCTGCATCTTTTGCACAAAACTTTCAATCTTTGTCCCCTAGTCCTAGAGAGGAGGGGGGAGGAGGGAGGGAAGAGAGAACAAGACGCACGCACACACACACACACACACACACACGGCGGGGAGAGGGGGAAGAGAGATCAAGGTTTCTGCTGAAAGGTGGACATCTATCCAGAATACTCTGCATTGCCACATCAAGTCTGTGGGCAGAGATTGACTACTTATTAAAGCAAAACCAATGCCAGGTATGTCACTAAATCAGTTTTCAATATAGTGACGAGAAAGTAAGTCAATAAATTCGTCTTCTCATTTAAAGCTTCACAAAAATACACAGTAGTTGTTGGTTTTATTAGTAAGATAAATTTTTAATTCCTTTATATTTCAAAATTTTCTCACTGGCCCCCTGGGCTAAGCAAAAATCGCAATGCGGCCCTCCAACCAAAAAGGTTGGACAACCCTGTTGTAGATGGTGCACACTGCTGCCACTGTGCACGGGTGGTGGAGTGAGACTGTTTAAGGTGGTGGTTGGGGTGACGATCAAGCGGGCTACTTTGTCTTGGATGGTGTCAAGCTTCTTAGGTGTTGTTGGAGCTACACTCATCCAGGCAAGTGGAGAGTATTCCATCACATTCTTGACTTGTGCCTTGTAGATAATGGACAGGCTTTGCTGAGTCAGGAGGTGAGTTACTAGCCACAGAATCTCTAGCCTCTGACCTGCTCTTGTAGCCACAGTATTTATGTGGATGGTCCCGTTCAGTTTCTGGTCAACGGTAACCCCCAGGATGTTGATAATGGGGGATTCAATGATGGTAATGCCGCTGAATGTCAATGGGAGATGGTTAGATTCTCTCTTGTTGGAGATATTCATTGCATTTACCTGGTGTGAATGTCATTGCTATTTATCAGCCTATGCCTGGTTGTTGTCCAGGTCTTGCTGCATGCGAGCACAGACTGCTTCAGTATCTGATGAGTTGCAAATGGTACTGAACACATGTAATCATCAGCAAACATTCCCAGTTCTGACTTTATGATAGAGGGAAGGCCAGTGATGAAGCAGCTGAAGATGGTTGGACCTAGGACACTAGTGAGGAACTCTTGCAGTGATGTCCTGGGGCTGAGATTATTGGCCTGCAACAACCACAGACATGTTTCCTTGTGCTAGGTATGACTCCAACTAGTGGAGAGTTTTTCCCCCGATTCCCATTGACTTCAATTTTACTAGGGCTCCTTGATGCCACGCTTGTTCACATGCTGCCTTGATGTCAAGGGCAGTCACTCTCACCTCACCTCTTGAGTTCAGCTCTTTTGTCCATGTTTGGACCAAGGCTGTAAAGAGGTCTGAAATGGAGCGACCCTGCTGGAACCCCAACTGAGCAAAAGTGAACAGATTATTGCTCAGCATTGAGGATAGGGATGTTTTTGGAGCTTCCTCCTCTGGTTAGTTGTTTAATTGTCCACCACCATTCGCGAATGGATGTGGCAAGACTGCAGAGATTGCTTATCTCTGTCTATAGCATGCTGTTTCTGATGTTTAGCATGCATGTAGTCCTGTGTTGTAGCATCAGCAGGTAGGCACCTCATTTTTAGGTATGCCTGGTGTTGCTCCAGGCATGCTGTCTTACACTCCTCATTAAACCAGCGTTGGTCCCTTGTCTTGATAGTAATGGCAGCGTGAGAGATATACCAGGCAATGTAGGTAACAGATTGTGGTTGAGTATAATTCTGCTGCTGCTGATGGCTCACAGCACATCATGGATGCCAGTTTTGAGCTGCTAGATCTGCTCTGAATCTATCCATTTAGCACTGTGGTAGTGCCACACGACACAATGGAGGACATCCTCAGTGTGAAGATGGGACTTTGTCTCAACAAGGAGTGTGTGATGGTCGCTCCTACCTATACTGTCATGGACAGATACATATATGACAGGTATATTTGTGTGGACGTGGTCAAGTAGGTTTTTCCCTCTTGTTGGCTCACCACCTGCCGCAGGCCCAGTCTGGCAGATACGTCCTTCAGGACTCAGCCAGTAGTGGTAATATTGAGCCACTCGTGGTGATGAACTTTAAAATCCCTCACCCAAAGTACATTCTGTAACCTTGCTACTCTTAGTGCTTTTTCCAAGTAGCGTACAATATGGAGGAACATTTATTCCTTGCCTGTGTTTGACCTTAATTCATGAGTCTTCATGAGTCGCAGAGTCTTTGTTGAAGACTCCGAGAGCCACTGCCTCCTGCCTGTATACCACTGTACCTGCCTGTGTACCTTTGGTTAGTCTGCCCTGCTGGTGGGATAGGACATACCCAGGGATGGTGATGGAGGAATCTGGACATTAACTGTAAGGTATGATTCAGTGAGTATGACTATGGCAGGCTGTTGCTTGATTAGTCCATTGGACAGGTCTCCTAATTTTGGCACAAGTTCCTAGATGTTGGTGAGGGGGACCTTGCAGGGTTGAAAAAGGGCGTGCCTTTGTTGTTTCTGGTGTCTAGGTCCATGCCGAGTGGTCTGTCCAGTTTTATGCTTGTTTGACTTTTTGGCAGTGGTTTGATACAACCATTTAAGAGTCAACAACACTGCTGTGGGTCCAGAGTCACATGTAGGCCAGACTGAGTAAGGACAGCAGATTTCTTCCCCTGAAGTGCATTAGTGAGACAGATGGGTTTTTGCAACAATCCGGTAATTTCATGATCATTATTAGCATTTTATTCCAGATTTAATTGAATTTAAAATCCCCTGTGGTAGGATTTGAATTCATTCTCTGGAGCATTAGTCTGGGACGACTGAATTACTAGTCTGGTAACTTTTTAAAAATTCTTTCATGGGTTGTGGTCATTGCTGGCAAGGCCAGCATTTGTTGCCCAACCCTAATTGCCTGGCTTGCTAGGCCTAGTTGTTAGTTAAGAGTTAACCACATTGCACTGGTTTTGGAGTCATGTGCAAGCCAGACCAGGTAAGGACAGCAGATTTCCTTCCCTAAAGGACATTAGTGAACCAGATGGAGTTTTTAACAACAATAGATTCATGGCACCATTACTGAGACAAGCTTTCAATTCCAGATTGTTATTAATTATTTGAATTTAAATTTCTCCAGCTGCCACGGTGGGATTTGAACAAGTGTCTCTAGGCACAGCTTCTAGATTATGAGTTCAGTGACATTACCACTGCACCACTGCCTAGCTTCAGAAATCATTGACAAATTACAATGAAGCTGGCAGGCATCACACCAAACGAATGTGCGAGAAGCTGGGGTCATTAAACTTCCAATAAAGCAGCCAACCTTTGATGACCATTCAGGAAAATATAAAAGATTTGACACAGCCCTGTGAATCGTCATAGATCAGGCTTTTGCTTACATAAAGTCAGCCTCTGTTACTAAAGAGTTACTAAGACGCATGCTTTAGATATGATAGCTTTTCTGTGAGTTGGGAGAAACTGTTTCCTCACGCAAGTGGATCAGGAACCAGAAGTCATATTTAAAATAATTGGCAAAAGAAGTAGAGGAGGAATGAGAAATTATTTTAATCAGAGAACTGTTAAGATCTGGAACACACTACCTGATAGGGCAGTGGAATCAGATTCCGTAGAAACATTCAAAAGGAAATTGGACATGTATTTAAAGAAAACTAATTTGCAGGGTTATAAGGAAAATGTTGGAGTGTGGGACTATATTGAACAGCTCTTTCAAAGAGCTAGCACAGGCATGATAAGCTAAATGGTCCCCTTATGGTGCTGTAAGGTTCTGTGATTCTATAAATTCAATCTGTAGTTTTCGCTGATTTTTTTTATCAGAAAATGTCTGGTGGATGAACTTTGACGTGGTCTGACTTTGATTTGTGAAGCATTGCAGAAAATTTAAGTAATTACTTGCAACTATACCTTACAGCTGTGGCTTCACATGGTAATGGCAATCATCTGAAGAGAAATGTGACGGTTAGTTGAAGGCTAAAACCCAGCAACTGTGTGGTTGACTGCCCTCTAGCTTCACTTTCAGTGTTTATTTTCCTGCAATATAATTTATTCCACAAAATAATTTATTTGATTTGTAACATAAGTACGTAAGCTGATATTAAGTAGATGTAGCAAAAACAAAACCTAAATTATCGAACGGCTAGTTGGCGATAATCTTCATTGGGAAAATTAGGAAGTTCAGATATTTTGGTATTTGAAACTTTACCCCAGCCTCAATCAGTGACATAGTGTGTGTGTGAGAGCAAAATTTGATTTTTTTTTCCACTGAAAATTGTTCAACAAAGGTAAATCAGACTTTTCAACCCAGAATTTCTTTCACTTTTCACAGATGCTTTTAAGGGGAAGCTAGGTAAGTACATCAAAGTGAAAGGAATAGAAGGATATCTTGTTTGGGTAAGATGAAGTGAGGCGGCAGGAGGCTCTTGTGGAGCATAAACACCAGCATGGATCAATTGGGCTGAATGGCCTTTTTCTGTGCTGTAAAATTCCATGTAATTCTTGACTTCCACTTCATTTTTTCTTTCAGTTTTGAACTTCTATCATTTCTCTCCCTCTGTGCACTTGGTATAAAATTATTATTTCTCTATTGTCCTGAAAGCACTGCCATTTTTTGCTACGTGTTTCCATGGATGCAGACAAACCTTTGACGTTGTTCCTCATCTGTGTGACTGCACAATGTGTGTTAGCAGGCTGTCCCGACCAGACCCGTTGTGACTCAACAAACACATGAGAATTCTCTAGCACCGGTTCACAAGATACAGAGATAGGGCAGAATAATGGATTTGAGGTTGAAGATCAATCATGATGTTACCACATGGCTTAGCAGGCTTGGAGGGGCTGTATGGCCTACTCCTACTGATATTTCTTACTTTATTATGTCACTGGATAGCCATCAGGAGCAGGAAATCTGGATTACCTTGTTTTTCCTTCCTAGACCATGGATGCTGAGGCCCAACATTTGAGGTCCCAGATAAGATCAACTAACCCAGCACAGGACTTTAGACTTTCTGGTTCTTATGGCTTTGTATGGTGCCTTTACCTACTGTGCCTTTAGGAAAGCTCACACACTCTAATCAATTATCAGATTTTACATTAACTATGTAAGCATCTTAGTTTTTCTTTCTACTGCTTGTTTTAAAAAATAATTCTTATCATTAATATAAAAATACAATTCAGATAAATAATTTTTCCACACTCGTAGGATTCTGATGCTATTTGTGAAAAGAAATTCTGGTCCATGATATCACTTGTACAGAATGCAAAGGAGCCAATTATAGAGATGGACAATTTGAACACAACAAGACCTCACAAATAGTAGCGAGATTTTGGGCTGGATTTTTTCACGTTTCAGGACCCCAACATCGGGACCAAATGGGAGCCCTGAACCCACACTTAGTGGCAGTGCAGTCTTTCAGGAGACAGCCTCCTAATTGGCCACCTCCGAGCTCGCTGTCCTGGTGAGATCCAAATTAATTAATTAAATAGAATAGAGTTGGCTGGGCAGGCGATGTGTTGCAGCTGTAGTATGTGGGGGTTGGTGGACGTCGGTGCGATCCACGGTGACCACATCTGCAGCAAGTGTTGGCTGCTCGAGGACCTTCGGCTCAGAGTTGATGAGACTCTGCAGACACTAGCTGCAGATGCTGCAACACATCAGGGAGGGGGAGAGTTACTGGACATTGTGTTTCAGGAGACAGTCACACCCCTTAGATTAATTACATCAAATTTGGACCATGGACAGGGACAGGAGGATGTGACTGCGAGTGAGGCAGGTATGGGGATCCAGAATTTAGCTTTGGAGGGTCTCCAGTCAGTGCCCTTGTCCAGTAGGTACAAGGTTCTTGCTCCCAGTATAGACGAGGGCACAGATTGCAGGGAGGATGAGCGAACTGACCACCGCACCGTGGTTCAGAGCACCATTCAATTGGGGGAGAAAAGAGAAATGTAGCAGTAATAGGGGATAGCATAGTTAGGGGAATAGATACTGTTCTCTGCAGCAAAAGGTAGAGAGTCCCGAAGGCTGTGTTGCCTACCTGGTGGCAAGGTTAAGGACATCTCTTCTGGGCTAGAGAGGAACTTGGAGTGAGAGGGGAAGGATCCAGTTGTCGTGGCCCACGTAGGTACCAACGACATAGGTAGGATCAGGGAAGAGTTTCTGCTGACGGACTATGAGCAGCTCGGGGATAAATTAAAAAGTAGAACCACAAAGGTAATAATCTCTGGATTAATACCTGAGCCAAGTGCAAATTGGCATTGGGTAAATAAGATTAGAGAGGTAAATGCGTGCCTCAAAGATTGGTGTGGGAGAAATGGGTTCAGATTCATGGGACACTGGCACTAGTACTGGGCAAAGACAGAGCTGTTCCATTGGAATGGGCTTCACTTGAACCATGCTGGGACCAGTGTCCTAGCAAATCATATAACTAGGTTTGTTGATAAGGCTTTAAACTAAATAGTTGGGGGGAGGGCTCAATTGAAGGGAAGTTTAAAAAGTTGAAAAGCAACGAGAGAGCAGAGATGCAGGTAGTGAAGGGGCATACATTAATCAGAGTGTGACAGAAAGGGACAGAGGATATAAGCATAAGAGTACAGCAGAAATTCGAACCAGTGTAGGTAAAAATGATAAAAAGTCAAAGCTTAAGGCTCTTTATCTGAATGCATGTAGTATTTGTAACAAGATAGATGAGCTGATGGCACAAATAGAAATAAATGAATATGATTTGAGAGCTATCATAGAAACGTGGCTGCAGGATGACCATAGAAACATAGAAAACTAGGAGCAGGAGTAGGCCATTTGGCCCTTCGAGCCTGCTCTGCCATTCAATACGATCATGGCTGATCATCCAAGCACAGTACCCTGTTCCCGCTTTCTCCCTGTATCCCTTGATCCCTTTAGCCCTAAGAACTATATCTAACTCTTTCTTGAATATATTTAATGATTTGGCCTCAACTGCTTTCTGTGGCAGAGAATTCCACAGGTTTACCACTCTCTGGGTGAAGAAATAACTCCTCATCTCATTCCTAAATGGCTTATCCCTTATCCTTGAACTGTGACCCCTGGTCCTGGACTCCCCCACCATCAGGAACATCCTTCCTGCATCTAGTCTGTCCAGTCCTGTTAGAATTTTGTAGGTTTCTATGAGATCCCCTCTCATTCTTCTAAACTCGAGCGAATACAAGCCTAATCGACCCAATCTCTCCTTATATGTCAGTCCTGCCATCCCAGGAATCAGTCTGGTGAACCTTCGCTGCGCTCCCTCCATAGCAAGAGCATCCTTCCTCAGATAAGGAGACCAAAACTGCACACAATACTCTAGATGTGGTCTCACCAAGGCTTTGTATAATTGCAGCAAGACATCCTTGCTCCTGTACTCGAATCCTCTTGCTATGAAGGCCAACATACCATTTGCCTTCTTAACTGCCTGCTGCACCTGCATGCTTACTTTCAGCGATTGGTGCACAAGGACACCCAGGTCTCGCTGCACCTCCCCCTTTCCCAATCTATCGCCGTTCAGATAATAATCTGCCTTTCTGTTTTTGCCACCAAAGTGGATAACCTCACATTTATCCACATTATACTGCATCTGCCATGTACTTGCCCACTCACTCAACCCGTCCAAATCACACTGGAGCTTCTCTGCATCCTCCTCACAGCTCACACTCCCACCCAGCTTTGTGTCTTCTGCAAACTTGGATATATTACATTTAATTCCCTCATCTATATCATTAATATATATTGTGAATAGCTGGGGTCCTAGCACTGATCCCTGCGGTACCCCACCAGTCACTGCCTGCCGCTCGGAAAAAGACCGGTTTATTCCTACTCTTTGTTTCCTGTTTTCCAACCCGTTCTCTATCCATGTCAGTACCTTACCCCCAATCCCATGTGCTTTAATTTTGCATGCTAATCTCTTATGTGGGAACTTATCAAAAGCCTTCTCAAAGTCCAAATACACTACATCCACTGGTTCTCCCTTATCTATTCCACTAGATACATCCTGAAAAACTTCCAGTAGATTTGTCGAGCATGATTTCCCTTTCGTAAATCCATGTTGACTTTGTCTGATCCTATCATTGTTTTCCAAGTGCTCTGCTATTACATCTTTTATAATGGACTCTAGCATTTTTCCCACTCCTGATGTCAGGCTAACCTGTCTATAATTCCCTATTTTCTCTCTGCCTCCTTTTTTAAATAGTGGGTTTACATTAGCTACCCTCCAATCCGTTGGAACTGTTCTAGAGTCTATAGAATTTTGAAAAATGACCAGCAATGCATCTACTATTTTAAGGGCCACTTCCTTAAGTACTCTGGCATGTAGATTATCAGGCCCTGGGGATTTATCGGCCTTCAATCCTGTCAATTTCCCTAACACCATTTCCCTACTCATACTGATTTCATACAGTTCCTCCTTCTCACTAGACCCTATGTTCCCCAACATTTCTGGGAGGTAATTTGTGTCCTCTTTTGTGAAGACAGAACCAAAGTATGTATTTAATTGGTCTGCCATTTCTTTGTTCCCCATTACAAATTCTCCCGTTTCTGACTATAAGGGACCCACATTTGTCTTCACTAATCTTTTACTCTTCACAGATCTATAGAAGCTTTTACAGCCAGTTTTTATGTTCTGTGCAAGCTTACACTCATACTCTATTTTCCGCTTTTTAATCAATCCCTTTGTCCTCCTTGGCTGAATTCTAAACTGCTCCCAATCCTGAGGTTTGCTGCTTGTTCTGGCCATTTTATATTTCTCCTCCTTGGACCTAATACTATCCCTAATTTCTTTTGTAGGCCACGGTTGAGCCACCCTTCCTGTTTTATTTTTGCGCCAGACAGGAATGAACAATTGTGGTAATTCATCCATGCACTCTTTAAATGCTAGCCATTGCCTATCCATTGTCAACCCTTTAAGTAACGTTCCCCAGTCTATCATAGCCAACTCTCACCTCATACCTTCATGGTTTCCTTAATGTAGATTCAGGACCCTAGTCTCAGAATCAACTCTCTCACTCTCCAGCTTAATGAAGAATTCTATCATGTTATGGTCGGTCTTCCCCAAGGGATCCCGCACAACAAGATTCTTAACTAATCCTTTCTCATTACACAATACCCAGTCTAGGATGGCCTGTTCTCTAGTTGGTTCCTCAACGTTTTGGTCCAAAAAACCATCACGTATGCCCTCCAGGAATTCCTCCTCTACAGTATTATTGCTAATTTGGTTTGCCCAATCTATATGTAGATTAAAATCACCCATAATTACAGTTGCCCCCTTATTGCATGCGTCTCTAATTTACTGTTTAATGCCATCCTCTACATCACCACTGCTGTTTGGGGGTCTATATACAATCCCCACCAATGTTTTCTGCTCCTTGGTGTTTCTTAGCTCCACCCATACAGATTCCACATCAGGATTCTTTGAGCTAATATCCTTCCTCACTATTGTATTGATTTCCTCTTTTACTAACAATGCTACTCCACCTCCTTTCCCTTTTTGCCCGTCCTTACTAAATATTGAATACCCCTGGCTGTTCAGTTCCCATACTTGGTCACCCTGCAGCCATTTCTCCATAATCACAACTATATCGTATTTACATCTATTTGCGTGGTGAATTCGTCTCCCTTATTGTGAATACTCCGCACATTGAAACATTTGTCTTTTTAACATTCTTAGTCATTTTAGCATTATTTCGCACTATGGCCCTATTTGTTTCTTGCCCTTGGTTTCTATGCCTTCCACTTTTGCCTTTCTGTTTCCTGTCTTTAGTTTCTATCCTTGTTTCCTCCTACTCAGTCTCCCCACTCAGGTTCCCATCCCCCTGCCATTCTAGTTTAAATCCTCCCCAACAGCAATAGGAACCAGGATTGGAAACTCAATGTTCAAGGATATTCAACGTTCCGGAAGAATAGGCAGAAAGGAAAAGGAGGTGGGGTAGCTTTGTTAATAAAGGAGAGGATCAGTGCAGTTGAAAGTAATGACATAGGTGTAATAGATCGTGATGTAGAATCAGTTTGGGGTGGAAATGAGGACAAGCAAGGAAAGAAATCATGGGTGGGAGTGGTCTATAGGCCCCTGAGGAATTGCTTCCCTGTAGGATAAAGTATTAATCAGGAAATAATGGAGTCTTGTAAGAAGGGCACTACAATTATCATGGGTGATTTTAATCTGCTACAGACTGGACAAATCAAATTGGCAAGGCTAACATGGAAGACGACTTTGTAGAGAGCATCAGAGATTGTTTCTTAGAAAAATATGTTGCAGAACCTACTATTTTAGATTTGGTAATGTGTAATGAGGTAGGATTAATAAGAGATCTTGTAGTTAAGGATCCTCTAAGGGGAAGTGATCATAACATAGTAGAATTTCAAATTCAGTTTGAGGGTGAGCAACTCGGGTCTCAAACCATTGTCTTCAACTTAAACGAGGGCAATTACAGAGGTATGAAGAAAGAATTGTCTTAAGCGGGCTGGGAAAATAGACTAAAGGGAAAGTCAGTAGATGAGCGGTGGCAGACTTTTAAGCAGATATTTCATAACACTCAGCAAACATTTATTCCAGTCAGAAGGAAGGACTCGATGAGAACGATGAACCACCCGTGGATAACAATGGAAGTTAAGGAGAGTATGAAATCAAAAACAAAGATGTACAATGCGGCGAAAGCTAGTGGTAGTCCAGAGGATTGGGAATTTTTTAGAAACCAGGAGCAGATGACTAAAAAACTAATGAAGAGGGAGAAAATTGATTATGAGCGTAAATCGACAAGAAGTATAAAAACAGTCAGAGTTTCTACAGGTATATAAAAAGGAAGAGAGTAGCTAAAGTAAGTGTGGGACCCTTAGAGGATGAGACTGGGGAATTAATAACAGGGAACAGGGAAGTTGAGGGTTATGCAGAGCAGGCTTGAAAGAGGAGTGAGGCCTGGGACAGATCAGCCATGATCTTATTGAATGGCGGGGCAGGCTTGAGGGGCTGAATGGCCTACTCCTGCTCCTATTTACTATGTCCTTCTGGAAGCACAGCAGGTGAGCTCCTGATGCTGCAGGCCCAATCAGAGGGCCAGCAGCTCTGGAGCTTTGGCAGCCCCATCAGCAGAGGTGGGAGCTGCTGAGGAACATGGAGGTGCCCTCGGAGACATGGATCAAAATCAAAAGTGATGAGGGCTGAAGTTGGTAGGGCCCTTGGAGTGGATGGGAAAATTGTTTTCATCCATGCGCCCCTGTCATTGGGTATGGAGCCTCTGGCTCTGATCGCCCCCGACCTGCTGCAGGGAGGCTGCCTCTACCGAGCTGGCAGCCTCCACACATGGTGCATAGTCGCTCTGCCCTGGCAAATTGCTGGCAAGGCTGCAAAATCGCCCTAGTTGGGGCCTTAAACATCTTAATTGGCTGCCCACCCTGTGGAGAGGGCAGCCTATCCTATTCCCAGTCCACCCCTGGCAAAGTACCCTGGTGGCGGAAATGCACTGGGGAGCCATCCTAAAGTGGCTCTCCCCTATTTTCCCAGCAGCCCCCCCCCCCCCCCCCCCCAACCCCACCTCCAACTCCATCTCCACGGGGGCTGGGAAAATTCAGCCCAAATGATCAGGTAATCTATTTTATACACTCTTAATGTACAAGCTTAATACGTCTAATATATAAATTCATATTCCTGTACAAGATGTTTCAGTAATTATCTGATTATAAATGCTGAGACAGGATTGTTCATTACACTCAATTCAGGGTAGTTAAGACAGTCTATCGGGGGAGGTGTGAGTTGATGGTCTTGATCTTGCAGTCAGTTTGAAGGGATGGTGGCTTGCTAATTACTAAGCTTACGGCTGCCCGCTAACCTTTCATGAGTTTTTAAGCAGCAATTTACAGTATTCAGAACTGGGACTTTGGATAATTGGAAAGTAGAATGGGTACATTTTATGAGTAAGTTTTGAATTGCTCTTGTTTAGTGTTAAATTATGGGATAGTCACGGATGGCATCATGCTGTGACTTGAAGAATTTTTTGTTGCTATGTGTTAAGGGAGAAAATTGAATTTGGAGGGAAGGTTTTTGCTTTAAGTGATTGGTGTATAATCAAAGTGGAGAACAGCCAATTAGCAAGGAGAAAAGCAGGAACTCTACCAGTAAGAGGGAAACTGATGTTAAGTAATCGCCATATTGAGTTCATGCACTGAAAAGAGCACAAGAAATTTAATTTTCACACTTTTTTTTCTTCATTCATGGGATGTGGGCGTCGCTGGCCAGGCCAGCATTTATTGCCCATCCCTAATTGTCCTTGAGAAGGTGGTGGTGAGCTGCCTTCTTGAACTGCTGCAGTCCATGTGAGGTAGGGACACCCACTGTGCTGTTAGGAAGGGACTTACAGGATTTTGACCCAGCGACCGTGAAGGAACAGCGATACGGTTCCAAGTCAGGATGGTGTGTGACTTGGAGGGGAACTTGCAGGTGGTGGTGTTCCCATGCATTTGCTGCCCTTGTCCTTCTGGCTGGTAGAAGTCGCGGGTTTGGAAGGTGCTGTATAAGGAGCCTTGGTGCTTTGCTGCAGTGCATCTTGTAGATGGTACACACTGCTGCCACTGTGCATTGGTGGTGGAGGGAGTAAATGTTTTTGGATGGGGTGCCAATCAAGCAGGCTGCTTTGTCCTGGATGGTGTCAAGCTTCTTGAGTGTTGTTGGAGCTGCACCCAACCAGGCAAGTGGAGAGTATTCCATCACACTCCAGACTTGTGCCTTGTAGATGGCGGACAGGCTTTGGTGAGTCAGGAGGTGAGTTACTTGCTGCAGGATTCCTAGCCTCTGACCTGCTCTTGTAGCCACAGTACTTATATGGCTACTCCAGTTCAGTTTCTGGTCAATGGTAACCCCTAGGATATTGATAGTGGGGGATTCAGCGATGGTAATACCATTGAATGTCATGGGGAGATGGTTATATTCTCTCTCAAAGAAGAACAAAGAACAGTACAGCACAGGAACAGGCCATTCGGCCCTCCAAGCCTCGTTGGAGATAGTCATTGCCTGGCACTTGCGTGGCATGAATGTTACTTGCCATTCATCAGCCCAAGCTTGGATGTTGTCCAGGTCTTGCTGCATTTCTACACGGACTGCTTCAGTGTCTGAGGAGTCACGAATGGTACTGAACATTGTGCAATCATCAGCAAACATCCCAACTTCTGGCCTTATGACTGAAGGAAGGCCATTGATGAAGCAGCTGAAGATGGTTGGGCCTAGGACACCACCCTGAGGAACTCCTGCAGTGATGTCCTGGAGCTGAGATGATTGACCTCCAACAACCACAACCATCTTCCTTTGTGCTATGTATGACTCCAACCAGCAGAAAGTTTTCCCCCTGATTCCCATTGACTTCAGTTTTACTAGGACTCCTTGATGCCATACTCGGTCAAATGCTGCCTTGATGTCAAGGGCAGTAACTCTCACCTCACCTCTTGAGTTCAGCTCTTTTGTCTATGTTTGAACCAAGGCTGTAATGAGGTCAGGAGCCGAGTGGCCCTGGCGGAACCCAAACTTACTGGTTATGTTGTTGTCTTAAGTACAGTATGGACCAGATTTACTTATTGGTTTGTATTTGGGGCTTTTTGCTTAACATGACATGAAGAGTTCGGTATAAATGAAACTGAAGTGGCCTCTGATTGGTTTTGAGCACCTCCTGCAGACAGTTTGAAAGAAAGATTTGCATTTGTATAGTGCCTAGTCATGATGTCCCAAATCTAACAAAGTACTTTTGAAGTGTAGTCACTTGCACTGTAGGAAACACGGCAGCTAATTTGCACACAGCAAGCTCCGACAAACAGCAATGTGATAATGACCAGATCATCTGTTTTTGTGATGACGTCGGAGGAATCAATATTTTTCTGGACACTGGGGATAACTCCCCTGCTCTTCTTCAAAATAGTGCCATGAGATCTTTTACAACTGTCTGAGAGTATGGCGGGTCCTTGGTTTGACATCTCATCCAAAAGGCGGAACCTCTGACAGTGCAGCACTCACTCAGTACTGCAGTAGCCTTTCAGATTATTCTGTGTTCCAGAATCTTCTGACTCAGGTAAGAGTGCGACCAACTGAGCCACAGCTTTCATTACACAGCAGCTGAAGCATAACTGCAAGGGAAACATTAAAATTTCACGAGCATTTGGGTGCCATTGAGTGAAGCTTTGCACGTGAGTCGAAGTACATGTACAGTGCTCTGCCTGCCCCTGCTTTGAGAATGATGTGGAGCCAATAGTGTAACAAAGTGGTGCTGACTCGCACTGCACCAGAACAGATACAGATGCCAACTTAAAAAGAACCTTGTAATAATCTGAAATTTCAGACGCAGTGTGTTATCGAGGTGAATGTTTGTGGAAAATGTGATGTTTTCCTCATGGCCATGGAACAAATACAGATGGCAACATTTAATTTCTATTACGTAGGGTACTGTATATATAAAACTAAAATCCCCTGTTGTTCAGGCAGAACTACAGCTCCTAGTGTTATGCTTCTCATCTCATCCTAAGTAGAAACAGGGCATATGGGTTGGAGACAAAGCTTTGAAGTCTTTTTTTGGCATAGGGCGTTGTTGATTTCACGGATGAAATTAAAAGCAGCACTGTGTAACCTGGCAAAAACCAAGTGCCATCCTGCAAAATACTAGATGTCTGAAATAGATGTCAGCTGTGCTGGAGCCGACTGTGCAACATCGCCCTATGTGCAGACCACCTGAACAATTGCAAGAATATGTCAACATGGTTTTCAAAATTTAATGGAAAAGAAATGTTCTTGTGCTGTTCCCTTCCCCCCCCCCACCCCCCACAAACCCCAATCACCCCACCTCTCTATCTCTCCTGAAAGCGCTGTCTCTGTCTCCGATCCTTTGCCCACATGCCCCTTTGATTCATATGAATTTGAGAGTGAGTGTACGCAGGCTGTTTGACTGTTGGAGGGCATCATAGACAAAACGCATTTGGGACATCTAATGAATTGGGCAGGGGACAGAACATGGGAGAGTTGTTAATTGTGTTTAATTATATGCAGATGGTGAGTATTAACTGGGGATTCACTTGAGCCCTATAAATAGACACAGACTAAAACTGGTTGTTGGGGTTAGGTGGTGTATGCTTGTCATGTTTATACACTTCTATATTTATTTACAGAGTTAAAGATTGGCTCCAGTTCTAACCTTTGCCAACTGGTTTCCTGGAACAGAGCAAGGGTCTTGTTACCTCTAGTAGAATTGGGACAATGCTTACCTCTAGCACAGTCAGAATTCTACCCTCCAAAAACTTGAGGTCATCCAAAACTCCGCTGCCTGTGTCCTTACTCGCACCGTCCCATTTACCCATTACCCCAGTGCTCGCAGACCTACATTGGCTTCTGGTTAAACAATGTCTCGATTTTAAAATTATTCTTATTTTCAGTCCGTCCATGGCCTCACCCTTCCCTATCTCTGTTATCTCCTCCAGTCCTACAACCCTCTGAGATATCTGTGCTCCTCTAATTCTGGCCTCTTGAGCGTCCCTGATTTTTAACACTCCACCATCTTCAGTTGTCTAGGCCCTAAACCCTGAAATTCCCTCCCTAAATCTATCCACCTCTCTATCTCTCTGTTAAGAGGCTCCTTAGAGGCTCCCTCTTTGATCAGGCTTTTGGTTATTTGTCAAAATATCACTTTACATGACTTGGTGTTACATTTTGTCTGGCAGTGCTCTTGGGAAGTTTTACTATGTTAAGGCGCTATATAAATGCAAGTTGCTGTTAACTATATAGATAAGAGAGTAATCGTACAGAAGTTGGATCCTTATTTAAAATCACTATTTATTTAGAGATACAGCACTGAAACAGGCCCTTCGGCCCACCGAGTGAGTCTGTGCTGACCATCAACCACCCATTTATATTAATCCCATATTCCTACCGCATCCCCCTACCTATACCAGGGGCAATTTATAATGGCCAATTTACTTATCAATCTGCAAGTCTTTGGCTGTGGGAGGAAACCGGAGCACCTGGCGAAAACCCACATGGTTCACAGGGAGAACTTACAAACTCTGCACAGGCAGTACTCAGAATTGAACTCGGGTCGCTGGAGCTGTGAGGCTGCGGTGCGCGCCACTGTGCCGCCCACAATGTTAATGCAAATACTATGACAGCATGTGATCTTTCATTACCTATATGGTGTAACTGAATAAAACAATTGTTTTCTGAGACTCTGAATTCCATTCTAATTTGACTTTGGAATTCCATTTCTGAGTTATGGACTTACAACATTCGTGTTCCTCTGATTTGCTCGAGCTGAGCGTTTATTGAGCTGCTTTGGCTACGTCCAAAATTCCTGACCGTTTCTTTGTTCATCAATGGCACATGCCTGACTACAGATCAATACAGATCTGAAAAAGATTCCAAAATTTTAGAATCCGTTTATATTTGAGGGGGGATTGTGCTGCCCAACAGAAAAGCAATAAATTGTATTTTGTTGTACAAAGCACAGGCAGAATTTGCACTGCACTCAAGATTGCTCATCTTTGCATATTATGCCATAATATGGTCACTTTAAGTATGTTGCTCTTATGTTGATACTCCCAGCCCAGGCCTTCAGTCGTGGACACGTTACATAATAACAAGCGCCACCTGCTGAGTTGATGAATGCATTACTCTTGAAGAAAGCTCCGTCACAAAGAGCAGACCGGCTGTTTGAGTTCTTTAGGTTGCTACAACTTCACTGGTGTAACATGTTCAAGAGGAACACCAATGCTTAAGCATATCATTTGTTGCAGTGCATAATGAATCCTTTTATGTTTTTGAAATGACTACATAGTCACTTATCTTCTTGCACGTTGCTTGGCACTTTTCATGAGTAGCTTCAAGGCTGTGTTTGACGTATTTAAGAGGAAGCTAGATAAGTACATGAGGGAGAAGGGAATAGAAGGCTACGCCAGTAGGGTAGGAGGAGGCTTGTGTGGAGCACAACCACTGGCACAGTCAAGCTGGACTGAATAGCTGGTTTCTGTGCTGAAAATTCTATGTGATACTTGTTTGCAAAGTGATTCAAATGGCTATGACATCTGGTATAATGTGTGAGATGCTTCATCAAGTTTGTAATTTCGAGCAATAAAATGATTGTTGAAGCAGTGAAATTGTATCAAATGTTTTCTCTGTTGCTAACATATGGTTCATTTATATAAAGATAATATTTAAAAAAAGACTCCTTGGTAGTTCATTGGATCGATTGGCGTAGAATTTTACAGCACAGAAGGAAGCCATTCAGCCTATCATGTCTGTGTTGGCTCTTTGCTAAGATAATGCAAACTAATTCAACTTGGAGGTTAGACACGATAGTCATTGCTGAGACATGGCTACAAGACAGGGAACTAAATATACAAGATTATAAGGTCTACAGGAAAGATAGGGAAAATGGTAGAAGGGAAGGCGTAGCCTTTGTGATTAAGGGTGAAAACACTTCAGTTATGAGAGACGTTATAATGAGAAGGGAGGTGGCAGTTGAGTCTTTATGGGTAGAATTAAGAAATAAAAAATGATTCAAGACTGTAGTGGGAGTTGTGTAAAGACCCTCTGGTAGCAGCTGTGAAGTGGTAGATTGTATAAGTATAGAGATCAGACAAACATGTAGTAAAGGCAGAGTGGTTTTAATGGAGGATTTTAACTTTTAGATTGGGGTAAGCAGACTAGCGCATGTCAAAAAGCTTGTGAGTTGGCTGTATTCAGTATGGTTTTCTGCAACAATATGTCACAGAACCAACAAGGGGAAGGCCACATTAGAGTTAGTAATGAACAATGAGCCAGATTTAGTTAACAGCCTAACTGTGCAGGAACATTTATCTAATAGCAATCATAATATGATCAAAATCAATGTAGTATTTGAAAGGGTGAAATGCGGAACAGCTACAAGCACTAAGACCGAAATTTTACGTTGGGCAGGAGGCCTCACCCACCAACCGACAATTCAAGATATTAAGGGAAACAGATAGAATAGATAGAAAGTATTTCTGCTGGTTGGGGAGTCTAGGACGAGGGTCATCATCGAAAAATTAGAGTCAGGACCTTCAAGAGTGAAATTAAGAAACACTTCTACGTGCAAACGGTGCTGGAAGTTTGGAACTGTCTTCTGCAGATGGCAATAGTTGCTAGATCAATTGTTAATTTTAAATCTGAGATTGATAGATTTTTGTTAATCAAAGGTATTAAGGGATATGGGACAAAGGTGGGTTTGTGGAGTTGGGTCACAGATCAGCCATGGTCTCATTGAATGGCCCAAAGGGCTAAATGGCCTCCTCCTGATCCTGTACTCCTAATGCCATTGCCCAGTTCTCACTTCATAATCTTTTTTCTGCCTCTGTTAGTGCACTGAAAAGACACATTTTTCTGCTTCAGCAGTTTGCGGTGGAAAAGCATTCCCTGTTCCAATAACCCTCTGTGTCGAGTAATTTCTCCCAGTCTTTCTTAAATCATAATGCACATCAGGAAGTTCTCTTGTCTATCATGTTTTTCTTATTCTTTCACAGGATGTGGGCATCGTTGGCTAGGCCAGCATTTATTGCCCATCCCTAACTGCCCTTGAGAAGGTGGTGGTGAGCTGCCTTTTTGACTGCGGCAGACCATGTGGTGTAGGTACACCCACAGTGCTATTAGGAAGGGAGTTCCAGGAGTTTGACCCAGCGACAATGAAGGAATGAAAATACAGTTCCAAGTCAGCACGGTGTGTGGCTTGGAAGGGAACTTGCAGGTGGTATCTACAGTTGACCTTGGCATCCCCAGATGAGGAATTAGACAAAGAACTCCATGGGGGCAGGTGGGGGAGGGGGCTGATATCCAGGGCCTACTGCTAGACATACGCACATATGGAAACCAGATAAGCGTATCATGTTCAGAAAAAAAGAAAGGACTTGAATTTCTGTAGCGCGTTCATATCCACTGAGCATCTCAAAGGGCTTTACAACAGTTAAGTACTCATTGTTGTAAAGTATGAATTGTTATCCAGGTCCTGCATCAAAAATGGCTACTTGATTCCTCTAACCCTGACATTTTGTGGATCTTTTGCCCCACCATTGGTTATTTGTGCCATCAGCTGTCCTGATCCTAAGCTTTGAAATTCCCTCCCTACACAACTACATCTCCATACCACCCTTTCTTCCCTCCAACCAAGCTTTTGGTTACACTTCCTAATGTTCCCTCGCCGTTTGTATTCATCTGGGAAGTAATGTGAGACATTTTTTTCTACTTTAAACGTATTATATAAATGACATTGTTGTAACTGTAGAGGTACATATTTGAATAAACATTGCAGAAACTTCAAATACAAATTGTGGGATTAAACAGTTACAGAATTATATGTCCTAGCCTATTCAGTTTTAACCACTGTTTTCAATTGTAAAAGATTATTTTGACAGAAGATTAATTCTCCTACTTGGTCTGTTTTGATCATTTTCATGCCCATTTTCTACTTTCTGGCATTACAGGATGAAGCCCAAAGTGTTTGATTAATGATAATCCTTGGATAAATTCTATATTTTATCACACAGTTGCAGGTACCATTTTCTGTCACTTAAAACTATGACAGACTAATTTTTACAGCAGCTTATTTACTGCAGGACAGAAAACTAAACTAAGTCATCTCAATTAAATTTTTGCATTCGTAAAGACTATGGCCGGAATTTGACCTTTGAAATGTGGACGTCGTGGGAGGGGGTGGATAAAAAATGTTGCTTCATGACTTCGGCTCGGAACCTCAAATGTATACGCCTGAATGCCATTTTACGTGAGGCGGACAGCAAGCAAGATGGAGATTCTGCTTGCCATTCAATAAAGGTCAATTAAAGGCCAATTAAGGTATTTGGAAATCCAATTGACTTACATTTTATGACCCCAAAGCATTTTACGGGCTGCGCATGGTGCGGTCGGAGCCTCGTTAGCTTTAAATGAGCGGCAACCGTACGGCAGATGCAGGGGCATGAAGGACTCGGGCTAATGAAGTTGAGGCTTCAAATTAAAGGAGAGTGAAAGGAGAAGGGCAGAAATCACTGGCTCACTTATGCTCACTTGAGCAAGTGGTTCTCCAGGCAGGACCATCTTGGAAGAAATTTCTCTAAGAAGGGGTTGGTATTGCATCTCCTCTCAGCATCCACTGGAACGATGTCCCCATTATATATTCAGCCCGTAGGTGGCATGGACATTGTCCATTCCGGAAGAGGCTCTTCCAGCGAGGAAGCGATTTGGAGAAGGAGGGAGAGGTGGGCAGGTGGCCAGGGACAACAGCGTCCTCCTGGCTAACTGCAAGTTCAGCCTCGTGATGAGGCAGAAGGCCACAGAGTGGACCAGGTGCAAAGATCTGCAAGGAGAAGAGGCTACTCTGTAGGCAATGTGTACCGGCAGCAGATGACCTTCCTCCAGATGTCAGAGCGATGTGTCTCTGACGATTGCACCTTTCTTGAGAGACTGTGATGCCATCCCTGAGTGCCTATCCATCGTCAATTCCACCGACCAGCTGCTAATTGCATAGGGCCTTTGCCACTTGCATCCATTTCCAGTCCAGTGACCCCTCCGGGTTGCGTTAAATTCTGGCTTATAGTTTTGTGTGTATGTATGGTATAGCTGATAGGTATATAGAACAGAGATACCATTCTGTCATGTGCACTGTTAAGTTGTGTCAAACTTATGCCTGTGCCAATGCCTATTTGGTCTGGGTCTCTACTACTGAAGGCTAATTGGGATCCTTATACTTTGCTTTGATGTGTTTAAATTGACGTTTGGCAAAACTGACTTGTTTCAAACTCCTGTGAATGTAGTTTGCATGTTAATGTACCATGCTGGGCTGTAGCTTTTTGAAATTGTAAAGCTGGGAAAAATTAAGGCCATTTGTTATGTGAAGCACAGTTTGGTTAGCTGAGAAAAGGCTTAGATCTAACGATGTGCTTCTGGTGATTAGTTAAGAGGCTATCTTGGGACAGAGTTTGTTTGTCCGCTGGGTTATAGTTTGGAAGAGTGAATCAGTGTTCAGATGGAGAGTTCTTTGGCTGGAAAGCATGACCTGAGCTATATTTGGCTACATATTCCTGTGCCTTTGGAAATCGTCAGTTGCACTGCAGACTTGCTATGTCTCTAACAGTGCCATTTGAGCATAACAATATTGGATGGCAGTAAATGAAGACCTTAGGGTTCCAACTTGGAGCAAGAGAATCTCTTCTGGTGACGATTATAAAATGGTAGGAGATTAAAATAAACAGTTAAAATAATGTGTTTGTTATAGATTGTAAATCTTCAAGAAGTGGAACTGAAAATAGTAAAGGAACGTACAGTATATAAGCAGTCAGCAAAAAGCTCAATCTTTTGGAGCTAATAGTTGCATTAAAGTTTCTGCAATAAATTTTTCTTTGCTGTATTTTGGTGGCACAGGTGCATACATTAAACTGCACTTTAGTGCACTCAGTTGGAAAGGTATTAAGAGTGTTGGAAGATGATGTCCACCTGTTCATACCAGACCTGATCCTGACAGCAGTGTTTTTCTTTTCTCTTTGGGAAGGGAAGTAATATTTTCAGCAGATGGTGAATGATCCGAGCAGTGAGAGACTATAGGATTGCTGGCCTGTCTCATTTCCTTGCCAGTGCTGTAACTAACTCTGACTCTTCAGTTAGTGTTTGGATAGAGGGAGGAGATTTTTGTGGAAAGTGTAAGAAAAGGAAGGGTAATGTGCTAAAATTCTACCCATTCATAGTCAATAGGGGCGAACTGATGCTAATAACCCTTCAATATAATAATGTCTTACCATGGTTTTTAATTTTCCCAAATTGAATGAACAATATAAAATGACATCTCTTGCAGAATAAGCTATACCTTGGGGGTGAATTTTCAGGCCCCCGCGTCAGGAACGGAGGTTGTGGGGTTGGGGGGGAGGGCAGGGGTGGGGGTCCCGAAAGAACCGTCAGAAGGCAGCATGTCACTTTCAAGAAGCTGATCCCAGTGCCAGCAGTAATCGCCAGGTGGGGGAAGGGCAGGACAGGAACCCTGCTCTCCTTCCAATTGAGGCCAATTAAAGCTGCTGAAAAGCCCATTAAGAGCTTGTCTGGGTTGGAGGTTTAAATTGTTAAATGGGTGCACAGGTTAACTGTACTTTAAGAAATGATCAGCTGAAAGGAGGTGGTTATGGAGTGGGGAGCCAGTCATGGCTGCCCCAGAGAATCACCCCGGCCCCAGAAGAGGACCAGTGGGGCAAAGGGGGACTGGGCACTTGGTAAGGGGGTGCCCTTGGTGCTTCACAGGTGGCAGGCAGAGTGGGTACTCCTGGGATTTGAACGGGGTTGGCACCCCCGGCATTGCACGGGCAGAAGAGCAGGGGGCAAGGCTGCCAAGGACAATTGGGTGGCCACCTGCCCAGGAGGAAGGTTCTAGCTAGTAGTGGGGTTACACCAGTGGTGATGAGGGGCAACACCCTTCACAGAAAGGGCAGACCCCCGAGCATCAGCTGGGCATGGGAGAGGAAAAAGAGGCAGGAAGGCAATGAAGGCCAAATCCTCAACACAGGATGTACTGTCAAAGACAGAGCTACCTGGAGATCACTGAGAACCAATGATACAGGAGACTGCAACTCTCCAGGCAGATGGTCACAGACCTCATCATCGAAGACCTCGCAGCACGCCAGTAGCGGTCAGAGTCACTGTAGCCTTGAACTTCTTCACTTCTGGCTCCTACCAAGGATCAGCTGCAGACTTTAGTGGCATCTCAAAAACGGCTGCACAACACTGCATCTCATTGATCACTGATACCCTCTTTGCCAGAGCTGGACATCATGTTCACTTAATGACAGACATGGGCTCACAGGGGCAGAGGGCATTGGTTTTGCCTCCATCGCTGGATTGCCCAGTTGCAGGGCATCATCGATTTGCACCCATGTGGCCATCAAGGCATCCAGTAACTGGCCAGTGATATTCATCAAGAGGAAGGGCTTCCACTTCCTCAACACCCGACTGATCTGAAACCAGAACAAGAGCTTCTCCACGTGTGTACTCGCTTTCCTAGCAGCTGCCATGATTCCTTCATCTTCAGCCAGTTCAGGCTGCCTCAGATGTTCACTCCAACCCCTGAACTGCCTGGATGGATCCTAAGGGACAAGGGAAATCCCTTGAAGTGATGGCTACGGGTTTCTGATGCAATTCTGGTGCCTGTACTAGTTGGGTGGCTCCCTCCAAAACCCTCCTGCAAGGTTCTTGGTCATTGTGGTGGTCTGCTGCGTTCTCCATAACATAGCCCTCCAGAGAGGTGTGGACCTTGAGGGCAGTGAGGCACTGAAAGGAGACAGCTCATCGGGGGAAGAGCAGGATCAGGAGGTGAGAGAGGAGGAGGCAAAGGGAGATGACACTGAACAGAGAGGTTCTAATGCTGCACGACAAGGTGGCCTGCTCCTGCCACCCTCCGGGAAGAAGACCTTTCTCCTCTCCCTCACGGCCTCCAGCATTTGATCCAGGTTAGTATTGAAGAAGTGAGAGGCTGCCCTGCCTAGGTGCCAGGCCTTCAGCTTCCCTGTAAAATCTCGCTTCCCTCTGGTACTGTGGAAGGCTTTGGAACAAACCGCAGATCTCTCCCTCAGGACAACCAGCAGCCTCAGTGATGGCTGCCATGGGAGTCTAATTGAGTTACACACTTCATCTGACCCACCTCCATGCCCACTCGCACTGGCTCTATGTGGACAGGAAACCTACCTCCATACCAGTTAAGGGCTTTCTCACATGAAAATGTTAACTTTAAACATTTTCCCACAGGAGGTGGGTTTCTGACCGTAAACAAACCTGGTTCTTGTGTCCGCCTCCATGGTGAAAATTCAGCCCTTGATGTCTCAGACTATAAGCGAGTGGTTTACTGTAGAATAGAAATAGCTTTCTATATGCCTAGTATCAGGTGCAGATTAATTTAGAATAGCTTTTTTAACCATTCAGTTATTCCTATCACTCTCAATGCAGCACAATGAACAATCTTGTACATACATCTCTTCATGAGACATTCTTTAGTTTTAATTGTTTTCATGTCTGGTTGGCGTCAATGGATTATTTAGATGTTAATGGTTAACCTTTGAATGAACAAAAGCTAAGTGTAAAATTAGAAGAAGCATTGGTTTTGTTTTAAGAAACACTCAAATTCTACAACTTATGCTTGCATATTTTATTGTGGATAGTGGAATAGACTGGCCTTTGTAATATGAGATTTGTGGTATCGGTTGGCCAGTGTGAGTAATGCCAGCACAGTAATTGTAAATGAAAGTGCTTTGTTCGGGGCAAGTTATGATACAGAGGACGCAACAGATTGTTTCAGAGTTTCTGCTGTGTACATCTTGTCCGCTTTGCCACGCAACGAGTTGATATATGTTGAAGACTGCTTGCAGTTCAGATGAGGGGTTGAAAGCATATTTCCAGAAATGGGATCTGCTTCTTAAGTTCAGATTGATCTGCTGCAACTGTAAGTAGTTTTTGACCTTGCTTTTGCTGGTCTGGAATCCTGCAGTGTTCTGTGATCAGTGTCTGCAGGTGAAGCAGTGAATTCTCTCCTATTTATCTGTCCTTCTCCTGAAGGCCACGAGTTGGCTAATTGCTTCAAAAAATTTACAGAAAGAAATTTGCTTTCCTTTTCTTCAACTGATCCAGATGTAAGTTGTTTTGCAATGACAATTTGAATCAGCCTCAGCCAGCCAATACACTTCTTTAAAACCAAAACAAAACGTCATTTGAACAAGTGGTATCAAATGTTTCAAAGATAATTTGCAGGCAAGGCATTTGATTAGTTTAAGTAGGGTAGGCTTCTTTTATATTTGTTGCTGTGGTGATATGTTAGACATTTGTAATCTCTCTGCCTGGTATTTCCTAAAGTTTGAATAGCAGTCGTGGTACCCGCAGATTGAAGAGCCCAACAGATGATATGTCTGTTGTCTTTGGTTAGCAACTGAAAGATGGAACTTTTACTTTATGTATAGAATTGTATGTTCTCACAATGCTCCAAAACACTCTGTGTCCAATGAATTACTTTTCAAGTGTACTGTGGTAGCCAATTTGCACACAGCAAGAGCTCACCAAAACAGATGAAATGAATGACCTATGAGTCGGTTTAATTTCTGGTTTGGGGAAGAGTAGTTGTCAGGACAGTGGGATAATTCTTGTCTACCTCCTGATTCGTGCTGTGAGATCTTTTAGGTCCACCTAAGACACCAGACAGGCCCTCAATTTAACTTATCAAAAAGGCAGCACCACTAACAACATTCCGACAATAATGCAGTGAAGTGTCAGCCTAGATTTGTGCTTTGGTCGTGAAATGGACTTGATCCAATGATTTTTTGATTCAACAACAACAGTGACAACCTATTTAGCATTTTTAACAGAGGGAAAATATCCCAACCTACTACACAGAAGTGTCATAAAGCAAAAATTAACACAGCCAAAAAAAAGGAGATATTATGAAGGATGACTAGAAGTTTGGTCAAAGAGTTTGGTTTTAAGAAGGGTCTTAAAGAAGAACATGGAGAGAGAGAGAGACAGGGTAGTTTAGGGACTTGAACATGCATACTGTCATTGAGCCAAGCTGGTTCTCTCCTGGGGAACATTGTGGCCGGAATTTTACGCCACCCCAGTGGGTCGGATGGTGGCTTGGGGGTGGCGTAAAATTGAGCGACAGTCTTCGGGAGGCCTCCCCACCCCGATTCCACCTCCGAACAAGTTTACGGAGGGGGGTGGAAAATGGCCCACCTGCCCGAGGCCAATCAAGACCCTTAAGCGGCCACTTAAGGGCCCTTGCCCGCCTCCACGTGTATTTTACCCGGGGCAAGCGGGTATGCCGGGGAGGTGAAAGGCCGCCCAGCGATAGCTGCTGGCCTTTCCACGCCCCGGGGGGCATGGCAGTCGGACACAGGGTGCCCGATTGAGGGCCACTCCTGCCTCCCAACCCATCCCCGGGATCCAAGATGCCCACGCCCCCCAAATGACCACCCTTGCCTCACCAGGGCACGACTGATCCCCCTGGTGAGGCAACCCAAACTTACCCACTCTCTTGGCTCCATCAGGTCAGCTGGGCTGCAGTCCCAGCAGTGGCCACTGCTCCCAGTGGAGCTGCTGAGACTAAGAGCTGTCAGCCCGCTGATTGGCCGGCAGCTCATTGAGGCGGGACCTCCTCCCTCAAGTGGGTGGAAGTCCTACCTCAGGCCAATTAAAGCCTGGGGATCCGTAAAATACGGGTCAGATCCCCAGGCTGGGCAGAAGCGAAGCCATCACCGACATTTACGCCGGAGTCTGGCTCCCATCCGCCCACTGTAAAACTCCAGCCTGTGACTGTGGGGTTATTTTGCTTCTCATTCTTTTCTTCATTTCACTTCAGAATTTAAATTAAAGTTCATGCGAAGGCAGAAGTTTTTAGGACCCTCCTCAATGTTCTACATCCTGAAGTTGGTAACTCATAGCAGGCAGCACTAGTTTGTGCTAGCCATGGATCAGTGGTAGCAAACTCCCTTCTGAGCCAGAAGGTTGTGAGTTCAAATCCTGCTCCAGTGGCTTGAGTACAAAATCTAGGCTGACTCTCCAATACAATACTGAGGGAATGCTGCACTATTGGTGAAGGTGTCTTTTGGTTGAGATGGTAAACTGAGTTGGATGTTAAAAAATACCATGGAAATATTTAGAAAAAAAAATTAGGAGAGATCTTCCATGTGCTGGCAAATATTTATCCCACAACCAACATCACTGAGACAGATTGTCTACTCCATCACATTGCTGTTTGTGGAACCTTGCTGCATGCAAATTGGCTGCCGTGTTTCTGGCATTACAACAGTGACTGTACTTCAAAACGTACTTAATTGGCTATAAAATGCTTTGGGACATCCTAAGGTTATTAAAGGTGCCATGCAATTGGAAGCCTTATTTCTATAAGTGGTCATTTTTTCATGTGAAGTTAGTCTTGCGAATCATAGAGTCATTTACAGCACAGGAGGAGGCTATTCGGCTTATTGAGTCCATGCCTGGGGATGCGGTGGCAGAATGGTAATGTCACTGAACTAGTAATCCAGAGCCCAGACTAATGCTCTGGGAATATATGTTCAAATCCCACCACAGCAGATGGTGAAATTTGAATTAAATTAATAAAGCTGGAATTAAAAGCTAGGCTAATGGTGACTATGAAACCATTGTTGATTGTTGTTAAAAACCCATCTGGTTTACTAATGTCGTTTAGGGAAGGAAATCTGCTGTCCTTACCTGGTCTGGCCTACCTGTGATTCCAGACCCACGGCAATGGCCTGAAATGGCCTAGCAAGGCTTTTGGTCAATGGCAATTAGGGATGGGCAATAAATGCTGGCCTAGCCAGTAATGCCCACATCTCACAAACAAATGAAAGAAATGCCAGCAATCAAGTCAGTCGCATTCACCCACTCTATCTCCATAGCTCTGCAAGATTATTTCCTTCAAGTGTCCATCCAATTTCCTTTGTCTCTGCCTCCACCACCCCAGTAGGCAGCGAGTTCCAGGCTATTACCTTTCGCTCTGTAAAATGTTCCTCCTCACATCCCCCCTGCATCTCTTGCCCAAAACCTTAAATCTTTGTCCCCTGGTCCTTGTAGCATTAGCTAATGGGAACAGCTTTTCTTTGTCCCCCTTATCCAACCAAATCTGTCATAATCTTGTACAACTCTATCAAATCTCTCCATAATGTCCTTTGCTCCAGTGAGAACAAACCCAGCTTCTCTAACCTAACCTTGTAGCTAAAAGTGCCTTATCTCTGAAACCATTTTGGTAAACGTCCTCTACACCCTCTCAAGGACCCTCACATCCTTCCTAAAGTGTGGTGACCAGAACTGGATGCAATACTCTAGTTGTGGCCTAACCAGAGATTTCTAAAGGTTCAGCATTACTTCCTTGCTTTTGTACTCAATACCTCTTTATGAAGCCCAAGATCCCAAAGCATTGCTGACCACTTTCTCAATAGGTCCTGCCACCTTCAAAGATCTATTCACATGCACTGCCAGGTCCCTTTGTCCCTGCACACTCTTTAGAACTGTACCATGATGTCTATATGACTTATCCCCATCCCCTCTGCCAAAATGCACCACCTCATACTTCTCTGTATTTAAGTCCATCTGCCACTTTGCCTATTCTGCTAGCTTATCTATGTCCTGTTGCAGTCAATTTGTATCATCCTCACTGTTTGCCACTCCTCCACATTTGGTATCGTCAGCAAATTTTGAAATGTATCTCTCTATTCCAATACCCAAGTCATTTATATAAATCAAAAAAAAAAGTGGTCCGAGCATTGATCCTTGGGGTCACCACTGTCTACCATCCTCCCTTCTGAAAAATAACTATTTACCATGACTTGCATTTTTCTATCCTTAAGCCAATTTTTTATCCAAGCTGACATTGACCCTCATATTCCACGAGCCTCAATTTTGTTAACCAGCCTTTTATGTGGTACTTTGTCAAATGCTTTCTTAAAATCTAAACACTGCATTCTCTTTATCAACCTTCTTTATGACTTGATCAAAAAATTCAGTTAGATTAGTCAAGCACGATTTGCCTTTTAAAAATCTGTGCTGGCTATCCTTAATTAATTCAAACCTCTCCCAAGTGTCTGTTAAATTTGTTCCTGATAGTTTTTAAAACCTTACCCACCACTGATGTTTAACTGACTGGCCCGTAGTTACTTGGACTGTCTTTACACCCTTTCTTGAATAAGGGTGTCACATTTGCCACTTTCCAATCCTCTGGCACCTCCCCCATATCTAGGGAAGTTCGGAAGGTTATGGTCCGCCCTTCCATTATTTCCATCCCTACTTTCTTTAGCAAACTGGGATGCAAACCATCCAGACCAGGTAACTTATCCACTCTAAGTGTAGCCCACCTTTTCATTATCTCCTGCCTCTCAATTTTCACCCCATTCATTACCTCTACCATCTCTGCTTCTACCGATATTTTGCGAACACCCTCTTCCTTAGTAAACACTGATACTAAGTACTCATTAAATATTCCAGCCTCGCCTTGCCCCTCTAAGAATATATTGCCCTCTTTGTCTGTAATAGGCCCCACCCTGCCCCATACTACTTGCTTTCTATTTACATGCCTTTTATGTTGACTACCATTCTATTCACATATTCTCTCTTTGCCAGTCCTATTTTCCTCTTCACTTCCCTTCTCAACTTATTGTATTTGACCTCGTTCTCCCATGAAGAATTAACCTGACATGCATTATATACCCTCTTTTTTGTTTGTTTTATCATATTCTGTATCTCCCTCGTCATCCAAGGAGTTGTGGCTTTAGTTCTCCTACCTTTCACCCTTGATGGAATGTACCTAGCCTGTACCTGAAGCGTCTCCTCCTTAAAGATCACCCATTGTTCTGTTACAGTTTTCCTGTCAGTCTTTGATTCCATTTTACCCTGGCTAGATCCCCTCTCATCCCCTTCACGTTAGCCCTCTTCCAACTTCGGCATTCTACTTTAGATTGTTCCTTGCATTTCTCCATTATCAGTCTAAACCTTATTGTACAATGATCACTCTTCCCCAAGTGTTCCCACAGACACTTGACCCACTTGGTCCACTTCATTCCCCAGCACCAGATCCAGCAATGCCTCTTTCCTAGTTGGATTGAGAACATACTGGTCAAGGAAGTTCTCCTGAACACATTTCAGAAAATCCTCCCTTCCTTACCCTTCACTCTAATACTATCCCAGTTGATATTTGTGTAATTAAAGTCCCTCATTATCACCACTCTAGAGTTCTTGCACATCTCTGTGATTTCCTTGCAGATTTGCTCCTCTATCTCACTCTCTCTCACTATTCGGAGCCCTATAAAATACCCCCAGAAAGGTTATCATCCATTTTTTGCTTCTCAACTCTAACCAAATGGATTCATTCTTTGCTCCGTCAAGGATACCCACTGTTTCCAACACGGTAATATCTTCCCTAATCAGTACTGCCATCCCACCTCTCATTTTTTCCTTCCTTATCTTTTCTGAACAGTTTGTACCCTTGAATATTAAGCACCCAGTCCTCATCATTTTAAACCATATTTCTGTTATTGCTACTGCATCATATTACCTTATGGCTATTTATACTTGTAGCTCACCAACCTTATTCACCTCACTTTGTGCATTTACATACATGCATTGTAAACATGTCTTTGTATTCCTCATAGTCCTTCTCAGTCTTCTGCTGTCAAATATGGTACTACTCCCTTCTACTATCCAACACTCTCATTTTGTGCACCTTATTCCTCTTTTCTATTTCTATATGCTGGTGCCCATCCCCTGCCAATTTAGTTTAAAATCTCCCAACTACGCTAGTGAACCTCCCTGCGCGGACACTTTTCCCAGTCCTCCTGAGGTGCAACCCTTCCCTTTTGAAGAGGTGCCCCCTGCCCCAGAACTGGTCCCAATGCCCCCAAAAATCTGAAACCCTCCCTCCGGCACCATGCCTCAAGCCACACATTGATCCTCCCTAGCTTCCTATTTTTACTCTCGCTAGCACATGACTGTGGGAATAATCCAGAGATAACTACCTCCAGGTCCTATTTTTTAAACATCCATCCTAGCTCCTGAAATACTACTTCTCTCTATGTTGTTAGTACTGATGTGTACCACAGATCCCTGTACCCTGCAGAGTATATGCACGCTGTCAGTGGTGTCCTTTACTCCGGCACCAGGAAGGCCACACACCATGCGGAACTCATGGTGACGGTTAAAGAAATGCCTGCCTGTCCCTCTAACTTTGAAATCTCCGATAACGACTATATTTCTACTCTTTACTGTTCCCTCCTGTGCAGTCCCTTGCCCATTGGTGCCATGGCCTGCACTGCAAGTTTTCGTCACTCCCAGCTGTCTCCAATGCTGAGTTCCAGTTTGAGAGTGGCCCACACCCTGAAGCCTCCTGTACCTCCTTCCTCTTTCTACCCTCCCATCTAGTATCATGAACTCTCACTGCCTGTGGGTTGACCACCTCCTGGAACATGCAATCCAGGAAACTCTCCTGCTCCCTGAAGCTTTGCAGTGACTGCAGCTGCTTGTTAAGCTCATAAATGCTGAGCTCGAGCTGGAGACACTTCCTACACACGTGGTCGCCCAAGACACCTGAAGAGTTCTGTAGTTCCCTCATGGTGCAGGAATTGCAAGCAACAGATCGCAGCTGCCCATCCATGATCTAAACAAAAACCCTTTATTCCCTCTTTTAGAATCTTATTGGTACCTTGTTTAAACTATTAATGTTAATTAATGTCTCTAGACCTGCTCTGTGCTGCTACTCTTATTAATTCACTCACTGCTATACTCACCCTGATTGAGGTTATTAATTTCCCAGCTCCTAATTTGAAAGAACAATCTAGTTTAGAGAGAGAAAAAGAGAAATACTCACCAACCAATCACATACCTGCTTTTCTGTGACATCACACGTTGATTTGTTTTTCGAAGATGGTGGGTCCGGTCTAAACCCTCCCCAGAGCCCTTTTTTCCTCCTGCTGGTTTCACTGTGCTCTCGCTCTCCGGGCCACACTTATTCTCCCCGCTGGGCTTGCTGTACCGACGCTCTCTGGGCCACTCTTTTATCCTCACCACTCCCACCCACCCCCAGTCTCACCTTTGGCAGCATGTTATTTGACAGTATGGTCCATCACAGGAAACCCCAGTTCTCTCATCCAATGCCTACATCTGGGCACCTTCCTGCACAGCTTACTGGAGAGCAGTTGAAGTGGTCCATGAAGATGAAGCTCATGGCAAAAAAAAAACAATTGGGGATCCTAAAGGTTGACAGCTAACTCAGCCTGGACCAGGAAACAAAGCTGAAACATTTCCCATTCTGCATGTGCTACTAAGCCATTGGAGAACCCAGAATTATTATTTTTTAATGTAAAAAAAAACACAAGTAGTTAAAATAAAATATACCTTACTGCCAAATGTAGGCCCCTTTGTATTAGTTTTATAAGGTTAGTGATCATATTAATTTTCTCCTGACTTAAACTAACAAAAATAGTTCCCTGCATTTATTAAAGTAATTCACAATTCACTCAGAAGATTTATAACTTTTATGTTTACTTTTAAATGTTTAATGAATTTCAGACAGTTGGACCAGAACAGTGATTTTGGAGGAAATATTCTGAAATGACTGTCAGTTTGTTAACAAATTAGAATAAAATTATAATTTTCTAAGCTATTGGTCCTTTGAAGGAATGCAAGGACAGATGAACCATTCTCCATGCTGGTGAAACAGTGGCTTGTAACAGTGTACAATTAATTTTTGAGTCAAATGACTGAGAATGCTAAGAGCTTTGAAAGACAAATGCAAACAACTGTCTTGCTGGAGGCACCTTAGTAAGCAGGGGACCTCCATGAAGTGAATTGGTTCCTAAATAAATGCAATGTGCTAACTTGCAACATATTAGCCAGAGAACCACCTGCAATAGCGTCTCTTCCCACTCCCACACTGTTACCTCTGGTGTTTCCCAAAGATCTATTCTCGACCCCTTCCTACTTTTCATCAACATGCTGCTTCTTGGTCACATGGTCTGCAAGCATACTGACAGATTCTACACGTAAGCTGACAGCACCCGGCTCTACCTCCACCACCACCTTTCTCAACCCTTTCACTGCCATTAAATAATTAAATGCTTGTCCAACATCCAGTACTGGGTGAGCAAAAATTTCCTCCAACTAAATATTGGGAAGACCAAAGCCATTTTCTTCAGTCCCTGTCACAAACTCCATTCCCAAGCCACGGAGTACATCTTTCCCCTTGGCAACTGTGTCAGCCATGGCTCACTTACGAGCACAATCACCTTTGAGTCTGAAGGTTGTGGGATCAAACCCCACTCCAGAACTTGGGTGCAAAAATCAACATTGACACTCCAGTGCGGTATTGAGGGAGTGCTGCACTGCTGATGATGCTATCTTTTGGTGAGACTTTAAACCCAGATTCAATTTTCCCTCTCAGGTGGACATAAGAGATCCTGTGCCACTATTTTGAAGAAAAGCAGAGTTCTCCCCAGTGTCCTGGCCAATATTCATCCCTCAGTCAACATCATAAGTGGTGGGCCACAGGGATCTGAGCTGGGGCCTCAACATTTTACAATTTTACAATTCATATAAATGACTTGGATGAAGGGACCGAAGGTATGGTTGCTAAATTTGCTGATGACACAAAGATAGGTAGGAAAGTAACTTGTGAGGGGGCTACAAAGGGGTATAGATAGGTTAAGTGAGTGGGCAAAGAACTGGCAAATGGAGTATAATGTGGGAAGGTGTGAAATTGTCCACTTGGGCAGGAAGAATAAAAAAGAAGCATATTAGCTAAATAGTGAGAGATTGCAGAGCTCTGAGATGCAGAGGGATCTGGGTGTCCTAGTGCATGAATCGCAAAAGGTTAGTATGCAGGTACAGCACGTAATTAGAAAAGCTAATAGAATGTTATCGTTTATCGTGAGGGGAATTGAATACAAAAGTAGGGAGGTTATATTTCAGCGATACAGGGCATTGGTGAGACCACATCTGGAGTACAGTACTGGTCTCCTTATTTAAGGAAGGATGTAAATGCGATGGAGGCAGTACAGAGAAGGTTTACTAGACTAATACCTGGAATGGGCAGGCTGTCTGAAGAAAGATTGGACAGGCTAGGCTTGTATCCGCTGGAATTTAGAAGAGTAAGAGGCGACTTGATTGAATCATATAAGATCCTGAGGGGTTTTGACTGGGTGGATGTGGAAAGGATGTTTCCCCTTGTGGGAGAATCTAGAACTAGGGGTCACTGTTTAAAAATAAGGGGTTGCCCATTTAAGACAGAGATGAGGAGAAATATTTTCTCTCAGAGGGTCGTGAGTCTTTGGAATTCTCTTCCTCAAAAGGCGGTGGAAGCAGAGTCTTTGAATATTTTTAAGGCAAAGGTAGATAGATTCTTGATGAGCAACTTTCGAATCGGTTCCAAGTCTTAGCAGCCTTTTGCTGCATCAGTGTTCTGATAGTAGTTATTCTCTCTCTATCTTCTGAGGCTGTGCAGCTCCTGCTGGTTTCTTCGTGTCTTCCTTTCTTCCTTACAGCCTGTCAGACTTTGGAAAGCCTGTTGAATCTGTCCAGAACAAAAGTCAATAGTCAGTTTCTTTTTACAGTGTTCCGAGTCCATAGGCTTGGCCATATCAAAACCACCTGGTCCTTCCTTTGTTTCCAGGTGTTAGTATTTGCAACTTGAATTTGCATTTTCAGAGTCCTTGGCTCCATGTTTACAATCTGGGGCTGGAAGAGCGAACCCCATCGTCATTTCAGGTGTTACACCTTGAACTCTGCTTTTCCAAAGTCTCGTTGATGTGGGTTCCCTATTTGCATGGCAACCAAGATGCCTGGCTTGCCTTTGGGCAGAAATAAGAATAGAAAGTGCTGGAAATGCTCAGCAGGTCTGGCAGCATTTGTGGAGAGAGAAACAGAGTTAACGTTTCAGGTCTGTGACCTTGCATCAGAACTGAAACTCAAAGAGCCAGCACAGGCACGATGGGCCAAATGGCCAGCTTCTGCGCTGTAAACTTCCATGATTCTGTGAAGAGCAACTGCTTCCCTGGGGACTCAATAGATGAATGCACCACCTGGTGTCATACTGAGCCAGACACAGCTGGAAGGCCCAGGGTTCAGTTTCTGAACCAGTACTGAGTTCGATGATTTCAACTGTCGGGCTACCACAATTTAACCTCCATGATCCTAGTATGAAGGGAGGAAAACCAATCTACCCAAAGAATCACAGAATCGTTACAGCACAGCAGGAGGCCATTTTGCCCGTCATGTCTGCACTAGCTCTCTGAATGAGCAATTCACTGAGTGCCATTCCCTCGCCTTCTCCCCATAACTCTGCACATTCTTCCTTACAGAAAGACCTCTACCAGAAAGTGCCATGTTATGGTGCATTGGGAAAGGACAACATTGAGCTGTGATGCTTCCCATTGTGGAGAAGCCCCTCACCATACTACTCATGTCAAGGTGGTCAACAAACACAATGGTCTCTTGGCACTTGTCGAACTGTACCCCAGCAAGAATCGGATCTGACTTTAATGACCGTAATTTAACACAACATGAAGATGCTTCTCCCATGATAGAAACATTGTCTAATACTACTTGGAAAGAATGAAACTTGTAGTTTATAATTAAATTCTCTGAGCCAGTATTGCAAAAGAGACCATCCTGGAATATTTCCAGAGTGTTTGAATGCAAGTGCCTTATTGTAATGTTAACCATATTAATGCTGCCAAAAAATGAAATATTCTTGAATACAGAGAAAGCTCATTACTGTCAGCTTAAAAAGTCATTGTTCAGAGGAATTCATGACATGTAAATGAGAAATTCTTGTACATAACTAGTGGGTAGTTTAGCAAAAGAGTGTGTGTGTGCCTTATGCCTTATGTATATTATGGAGGCAGACATCCCATCACGTTGATCACATTGAGGCGGTGGTGTACTGGTAATGTCACTGAATGAGTAATCCAGAGGCTAGGCTAATGCCCTGGGGACATTGGACATGCCAGCTGGTGGAATTTAAATTCAGTTATTTAATATTGTTGTTAAAAACCCATCTGGTTCACTAATGTCCTTTAGGGAAATCTGCTGTCCTTACCTGGTCTGGCCTACATGTGACTCCAGACCCACAGCAATGTGGTTGACTCTCAACTGCCCTCTGAAATGGCCTAGCAAGCCACTCAGTTGTCAAGGGCAATTAGGGATGGACAACAAATGCCAGTGATGCCCGCATCCCATGAAAGAATAAAAAAAACGATATGAGTATAATTAAGCAAGTGTTACAGGAAGTATGTGTGCATGTTTCAGCAAGTGTATGCTATATGCTATAATATATTATAGGTATACATAGAGTAAATAATGGCTCTGATGGAACCTGAAAATGACTTCCTGGAATCTACCGTAAATGCCACATTTTTTTTTATCATTGTATCAATAAGTTGTCTTTCTGCCTCACCTTGTCATCACACTTTAAAGGTTTCCTTTGGTGTTCTTAAAGCACTGTTTCCAGATTCTGAATACAGTCACAATGCAGGACTCGATGATTATGCAGCAGAGTTATCTGAATGTAAATAGATAGCAAATTGAGTGCCTTTCAGACAACTGCAAGGAAATAGACACTTGGGATTCAAACTTTCTATCGAATGCTATTCATTACTTGTCTCATGCTCATTTACTTGCTTTAAATATTGACAGTGCACAACATATTGGATTACTCTATGTGGATTTTGATTGATGGAGTGAAATGTTGATCCTTATTTTGTTAAACAGATTTATACCGACTGGGCCAATCATTATCTGGCGAAGTCTGGCCACAAGCGACTTATCAGAGACCTACAGCAGGACGTGACGGATGGTGTGCTCCTGGCTGAGATCATCCAGGTTGTAGGTATGTGGTGCCTTTATTCCCATCGGTGATGTTCTTATGAGAAAGATAATGACTTAGTTGACCAGTTGCTTTGATGATGCAGTTTCCCCGACCCCAGGATGATATCAAATTTCAATTGTTAAATTACTTAAGTCCAGAGTGAACAATCAAATGTCATGAATTGTAACAGGTATTAGTTTTGATGTTCAGACTAGGATGTTTACCCAGAGGATTTGTCATATCCAGAGAATATTTTGATGGAAGTATGTGTAGCTGGTGACTGTACTGGAGTTTAATATAGATAATAGGGTGAGAGAGACCAAGTGTCATTTGTGGGAGCTTGGTCCACAGACTTTTGAGGAGGATTGAATTAGATAATTATTGCCAAGTTATGTACTTGTGACAGTGAGTCATGGGCAACATGTGCTCCTCTCTGAACCAGCCCTCTTCTGAAAACATCACCACAAGATCTTTATTTTTATTTTATTTAGAGATACAGCACTGAAACAGGCCCTTCGGCCCACCGAGTCTGTGCCGACCGTCAACCACCCATTTATACTAATCCTACATTAATCTCATTACCCTCTCACATCCCCACCTTCCCTCAATTCCCCTACCACCTACCTATACTAGGGGCAATTTATAATGGTCAATTTACCTATCAACCTGCAAGTCTTTGGCTGTGGGAGGAAACCGGAGCACCCGGCGAAAACCCACGCAGTCACAGGGAGAACTTGCAAACTCCACACAGGCAGTACCCAGAATCGAACCCAGGTTGCTGGAGCTGTGAGGCTGCGATGCTAACCACTGCGCCACTGTGTGGCCCTTCAGCTGTGCCATTTCTGCAACAATTCTCACCATTGATGTCATTGCAGTCCTGTGTGTTAACTTTGTTGTGCCTCCTAGCTGGTACCTGTGCTCTAATGCTTGGTCTGTCCATGCCAGTGCTCCGGAGTTGAGTTCTTGAATACTTTTAACCCCTTTCCCCTTCACTAATCAAGAGTTATCTCCCACTGAACTCCTTCTAGAGTTGTTCAAAATAGTGAGACAGAGTAGATAGAGAGAAATTGTTCCTATTGGCAAAGGGGTCAAGAACCAGAGGACACCAATTTAAGGTGATTGGCAAAAGAACCAGAAGCAACATGAGGAAAAGCTTTTTTATGCAGCGAGTGGTTAGGATCCAGAATGCATTGTCTGTGAATTGATCTCTACCACATTCAATCATGGTTTGCAAAAGGGAATTGGATAATTACCTAGAGTCAATGAGTCATTTACAGCACAGAAGGAGGCCATTCGGCCCATCAAGTCCATGCCAGCTCTCCATGGAACTATGCTGTCAGTCCCACTCCCCAACTTGATCCCTGTAGCCCTGCAAGTCTCTTTCTCTCAGGTGGCCCTCCAACTTCCTCTTGAAGTCATTGATTGTCTGCTTCCACCACCCTTGTGGGCAGCAAGTTCCAGATCATTACCACCCACTGCGTAAAACAATGCTTCCTCATAATCCCCTGCATCTTTTGCCCAAACTTTCAATTTGTGTCCCCTAGCCCTTGTGCCATTTGTTAATGGGAACAGCTTTTCCTTGTCTAACTCATCTAAGCCTGTCATAATCGTGTACACTTCTATTAAATCTCCTCTCAGTCTCCTCTGTTCCATGGAGAACAAACCCAGTTTTTCCAATCTAGCCTTGTAACTAAAATCCTCCATCCTTGGAACCATTCTGGTAAATCTCCTGTGCACCCTCTCAAAGACACTCACATCCTCCCTAAAGTGTGGTGACTAGAACTGGACGCAATACTCCAGTTGGGGCCTAACCAGAGCTTCAGAGAGGTTCAGCATAACTTGGGGCAGCACAGTGGTGCAGTGGTTAGCACCACAGCCTCATAGCTCCAGCGACCCGGGTTCAGTTCTGGGTACTGCCTGTGCGGAGTTTGCAAGTTCTCCCAGTGACCGCGTGGGTTTCCTCCGGGTACTCCGGTTTCCTCCCACAGCCAAAGACTTGCAGGTTGATCGGTAAATTGGTCATTGTAAATTGCCCCTAGTGTAGGTAGGTGGTAGGAGAATTGAGGGAAGGTGGGAATATGGTAGGGAATATGGGATTAATGTAGGATTAGTATAAATGGGTGGTTGTTGGTCGGCACAGACTCGGTGGGCCGAAGGGCCTGTTTCAGTGCTGTATCCCTCTATGACTAACTTCCCTGCTTTTGTAGAAGAAAAAACATTTGCAGAGCTATAGGGTAAAGGCAGGGGAGTGGGACTAGCTGAGTAGCTCTTGTGGAGAGCTGGCACGGGTACGGCAGGCTGATGGCCTTCTTGTGTACTGTAACTATTCTATGATTGTATGATTCTAGTCTCCAGCTACCCACTCCCCCCACTAGTGTTCCTCAGTTCCCATCTCTCCCTTCAGTACTCCCAATTCATCCATCTCCACAGTGCCCCAACAACCGCGTCCCTGCCAGAATACTTGCTCTAGGACTTCCACGTGCCAGTGCTCCTCACTCCTTTCATTTGCAACCCTGCTCCTAGAATCTACTTTTGTATACTCGCAGCACCCCCATTGGCTTCAACACCCTCTCTGATTCCTCCCCTTAGTGAATTTTTCCGATGATCATCCACTTCAATGTCTACCCAGACCTTGGATCATAATTTAGCTGATTTTAACAAACTCCAAATGTTCCACAACCCATCCTCCATTACTCTTTCCATGTCTAGGCCTTCCATAATTTCCTCCCAGACCACTGCTCCTTCTTCACACGCCCACACTTCTCTAACCTCTGACCCCTCATTTCCTCCCTCCACCTCTACTCATGCCTCCTAGCCTGAATCTCAGTTTACCTCTCAATCACCCATTTTGCAGAACTTCTCTGGCAGTCCCTCCTTGGCCCAGCTCTAACTCTACTGTGTGTTGCCTCCATCTTCCTCCTCACCCTGTCCTTAATAAGTCGAGATATTGATTGCATCAGTAAGAGTCACAAAGAGACATTGGAGACATATGCAGCAGTGGGAGGGCGGGGGAAGGGAAACTCAGAGTGAGATAGAATTGATGGAGAAGAGCCAGACAGATTGATATTGATCACAATGGGAATTACATGACAACCATGCAAAGAGAGGAAAAAAGGGTGAAAGACTGAAGGCAAAAAAATTAGACAGCGGGAAAGATGTAGAGGCAGAAAAAAGAAGTTTGGGCATGGATTTTGCAGTCAGCATCAAAGGAATGGTGCTCACTGATCATTAACGTCCAGCTGCTCAGAGACTTTTCGTGGGCTTTCGAGTGGCAACTTCTGGTATTTAGAGATTGTTTCCAGTGTTGTGCCCTCTAAAGGGGATCTGTGGCTTGTGTGACTCTCCAACCAATTGGATTGAAACACCCTACCTGAGACACTCAGGGCTAAATTTTAATTTACCTGACTTGTCAGGGGTGGGGGTAGGGAGAGGGGTATGTTGTGGGGTGGGGGGGTCGGATCGAAAAGACATGGAGAACCTGGAAGTCAGGATTTCCTCCACATGCAATGGAGTCAGCGTTCGCACGACATCACTGATTGGTTTCCCACCAGGAAGCCAAGCTTGATTGACAGACTAAGCTTTCGGGCAGACGGGAATCGGTCAGTGGAGGCCACAGGGCCAGGTAGGTCCGCATTTGGTTGCGGGGAAGGGGCCATTAAGGCTGGGAGGAGGTCAGAAGGGGAGGATCAATACTGGGAGGGGTGCAGAAGAGGGTTTGATCCTAGGGAGGGAGGGCCAATTGGATGAGGGAGGGGTCGATTGGTGGGGGGGTGGGTTATCCAGGGCAGCTGCTGATCTTGGGGGCTGTAGAGGTTGGTGGCTTAATGGTGGGGATGTTGGAGTGGTGTGGGCGATCGGAGGTGAGGGGACGGGTCGAAAGGGATGGGGATTGGAGGCCTGAGCCAGGTTGGGTGCTTGGTGGGGTGGGGTGGGGTGGGGGGGTGGTGGCGCGGTGGAGAGTTGGGCAGTGTGCCTGATTGTGGAGTTTGCTGAGGCAGGCATGCTGGAAGCAGGAGGTAGGTGTAAAGGATCCGTCCTGGATCCAGGAAGCCCTTGTCTGGATGTAGCTGCTGGGCTTCCCTGGCTGATCACAGTTAATTTGAAAAGCTGAATAGCAATGTGGCTCTTAGCCTCATTATAATCTTTGAAGTGCCAACCTGCCTCCTTGGAGGGGATTGGTTGCCCATCCATCTTCCCACCTCAGTTAAAACCAGATGTTGGGTGGGTTGGAGGCGGGTTTGGTTTGGGAATCTGAATTTTAAGATATTGAACTTATCCCCATTGCCCCAACCACCAACCCCCCCCCCCCCCCCCCCCCTCAACCAAACCTGTTTTTTGGGAGGTTAAAATTGTCCCCAAAGAGTCTAAACCAGGAAGTATAAATTAGAATATTTAATTCATTGCAATTAATGTGAAACCACACACACAATGTATAGTAAAGAGAAGGAAAGAAAGATGGGATTAAGGGAGTGATAAAGGAGGCAAAGAAAAAGTTAAAGTTTATTTTAATCTTTAGTTTATTTAAATCCCCAATAATAATTAAATTCTGAAAGAATGCGACACCACACTTATATGTGAGTACTTTTGAAGTGTAGTGACTGTCATAATGCAGGCAAATGCACAGCCAGTTTGCATATTGTAAATTCCCACAAACAGCAGTGCAATAAATGACCAGATAATGTGGTTTTCTTGTGATGGTATTCATTGAAGGGTAATTGAAGGGGATAATTATATTTTCAGTACCAAAGAAGTTGTTTGGCAGTAATTAAGATATGTTACACCATTTCAAATTCACTTATTCCTGAATCCACAAGCTCAAACTTTTTCTGGCTTGTTTAGTGGATAACCAGTGAGTAAATGCCACAACTTCACAGCCTTCATGTGTTTGAATGCTGAGTTTCTCGGTGAGGTACTGCTGCATGTGGAGGAGCAGGATGAATCAGACAGGAACCACCTGATTTCTGTGTTTAACTGTGCATGTGCGGACTCCAGAAGTTGCTGTTTGATTTACCCCAGAATAACGGTGAGCCAAGTTAGCTCCACCATTACTATTACTGCAAATCCCAGCCATTTGTTTTTATCTATGGCAGTGCACAGGTTATGTGTTGAAAGGCATAATGCTTCTCTCATTGTAAAATAGAGTATCAGATGTCTCACCATGAATGATGCCATAGGAGATTTGACCGTAGCTTACAAAAGCCCTGCTGCATGTAATCAATTTTCAACATTCCCAATATATTATTATACCTTAAGAACACTGGGAGCATGAAGAATAATTGTGCTATATATGTCACATGGAGTGCTACCTCAAGGAGTATTTTTTCATCTGTTTCATGGGACATAATTCTGGTAGCAACTGAATGTTGGCAACTATAAGGCCATCCTGTTGAGCCCCCATCAACATCTCCAAGCCTCTTGTGTTCAGTCCATCAACCTTCCTGGATGTCAACTTGTGCTGAATCAGGTAGTACAGAACTTTGCTCCACTGTTAGCTCAGCTTCCTCTCCCTCAACCATTCTCTTGGCAACATTGCCCACCTTCATGTTTATCTCTCCCTTCTGGCACTGATTGGCTTATGGGCTTGACCTCTTCACCCTACAAACTAACCTCTCCAACAGCAACTGATCAAAAATACTGCAGACCATATTCATCTACTCCATCCCATCTGTCCTTGCTAAGCCCCAATGGCTCCATGATGCCCCAATGTGTGGATATTAAAATTCCTCTCCTGCTTTCCATTTCCACACACTCACCCTGCTTGATCTTAATAATCTCTTGCTGCCTACGCTGTGCTGTAATACCAGACTTATCCTCAACCCATGCTTACTATGTCCCAACGTCAGCAGCTGCTTTATGAATGATGACTGTTTGTCCTTCTGGAATTCTCTAGTTTTCTTCATCTCACCCCACCCTCCCTGCTTTCAACAATTTCCTCAAAATACTTAGAACCATAGAAAATTACAGCACAGAAGGAGGCCATTCAGCCCGTCGTGTCCGTGCCGGCCGGGAAAAAAAACTAGCTACCCAATCTAATTCCACCTTCCAGCACCTGGTCCATCGCCTTGCAGGTTACAACACTTCAGGTGCATCCACTGCACTACCCTCATCATTCCTCCTTGTTACTTCCTCAAAGAATTCAAGTAAGTTAGTAAAACATGACCTTCCCTTAACAAATTCACGCTGACTATCCCTGATCAGCCTGTGCCTTTCTAAGTGGCGGTTTATCCTGTCCCTCAGAATTGATTCTAATAATTTACTTCTTGACAACTGTGGCTTTGGTTCCAATCCTAGATTCTCCATTCCATTGGCTTGGTGTTCATTGTAACTCTTTCCTTTTTATTACATTAGTGTTTGCTCATTGGTAGTACACTCACCTCTCAGTCAGAAGGCCATATGTTGGATGGACGGGGTTTAACATCTCATCCAAAAGACAGCACCTCTGGCAGTACAGCCCTCCCTCAGTGTCGCACTTAATTGTCAGCTTAGATAATGTTCTCGTCCTCTCAGATGGATATAAAAGATCCCATGGCATGCCATTGAAGAAGAGCAGGGGAGGTCCCCCAGTATCCCAGCTAACTTTTACCCTTCAATGAATACCATCACAAGAAAACCACATTATCTGGTTGTTTATTGCACTGCTGTTTGTGGGAATTTACAATATGCAAATTGGCTGTGCATTTGCCTGCATTATAACAGTCACTACACTTCAAAAGTACTCATTTTCTGTGAAGTGTTTCAGGATGTCTTGAGGTGGTGGAAGGTGCTATATCAATGCAAATTCTTTCTTTCTCTGAAACATGTTCCTGCACATAAGGAAAATGGTATAAATGCAAGTTGTTCATGGTGGATGTTGGCAGGTGCCACTTATTTAACAACAGCAATTTGCATTTAGATAGTGCCTTTAACGTATAAAAGGTCCCAAGACATTTCACAGGAGCGTTATCAAACAAAATTTGACACTGAGCCACATAAGGAAATATTTGGTGACAGGTGACTAACAGCAGGTCGGTTTTAAACAGCATCTTAAAGGAAGAGAAAGAGGCTGAGCGGTTTAACGAGGGAATTCCAGAGCTTAGGGCCCAGGCAGCTGAAGGCATGGCCACCAATGGTGGAGCGATTAAAATCGGGAATGCGCAAGAGGCCAAAATTGGAGGAGTGCAGATATCTTGGAGGGTTGTAGGGCTGGAACGGAAGCTTGTACGTGCATCACTGTCTTTACATTGCTGCTCATTCTCTGGAATTTGCCCTGCAGTATAAAGGAGGAAGATTTTGCAACCTCAGAAACCAAGCCCAACAAAAGACTTAGAGATTTGAAGCAGTTTTGTGCACTACCAATGGGACTGCTATGCCAAACATAGGTGACTGTTAGTACAGATGGGAAAGAGATGTCAGTCATAAAAGTCTTTGTAATGCTTGAACAATTGGCAGCAGGTGAGGATAGGAAAAATCAATTAAGAGGCAAGAAGTAAACAAAGCATTTTAACTCCAGCAGCTAATTGTACTTGCCATGAAGGCTTCATGTGGTTTCCATCTGTGCTATCCCAGTCTCTCTATGTTTTTTTCTGGTGTGGTCATGAAACCTTATCCTGCCCATGACAGTATGGCATGCTTGACCCACCACTGATGGGGCTCACGCATGCAGTCAGTTGATGGAAAGGAGAAGAGAAACAAGAGTGGAAGGGGTTAAGCAAGGCTGTCATACAGTTGTCTGCTTTTAGTGGATGACCTTGCTCCTCAGCTGCTGCGGGTTGGGTAGGCACTGCCCAGCAGAAAATTTTGCATACTCCTGATGAGTGTTCGTTTTCTTTGGTAAGGTTGCTTGTTAATGATTTGATCCACTTCCAACAGCTTTTCACAGCCATTCCTTAACACTGTCTGCAATTGGAAGACAAAGCTGTCTATTCAATATGCTGTGAAAGTTAAGCACACTATTTTCTTAACATTTCAGCAAACGAAAAGATTGAAGACATCAATGGCTGTCCGAAGAATCGATCTCAGATGGTAAATACACTATTTTTTCCCCTCTCTTGTATTTCAAACATTGCACTGCAGAAATAGAAGGGTTTATTTTCATAACTATTTGACTGGAATGGGTTTTGAAATTATCCTGCATGTTTCAGAATTGGTTGCTTTAGATACTTGAACACATTAATACAAAAAGAACAATTTATTATGCTGCTTGTCTAGATTATAGTGTGGGTAATGCTTAGCACAGAATAACATGTTAAGCCTCTCAAGTTATTTTTAAAGGAAGAAAAGTAGTACCTCCTGTAAAATTTTCATTTGTGAACATTTCAAAAAGGTGATCAATTATTGTGCTAATTTATGGTGTTTTTAAAAAAAAATAATCTCTCAACCATTTTTTTGGGAATGATCTATTTTTCCAGACTTGGTTGTTTACATGACGATACTCAATGGCTAAAAATAAAAATAGCTTTGGTATCTTGAAGTTATTCCCTAACTGGAAAACAAACCTGCTCCTAATCCCTATTTTAAAATAGCAAATTTGTGGAGCAAAAATATAAAGGCAAGTTAAAATTAGTGCTGTTGCTGGGTTTTGAAGATGGTGCTGCAGATGATTGATGAGCTGATTAAAGAATAAAGAACTGTGAAGAAAGAAGCACATGATCTGAAATGACACTTAAAGTGAGAAAAAAAAATGACTGGTACAGCTTCATATCTCGATAGATAGCAAATGTATAAATGAGCACTGTGGCATAGCAACTTGAAGTTCCAGCTTGCATTGCTATGAGGAAGTGAGGAATAGGTTTACTCTTGTGGCATACCACACTGTTAAATTCCTGATCTGCTGTTCAACGGAGACCATAAGTTCCTCATTAGGGGAGGGAACATCATCATTAATCCAATCTTGCAGTGCTCCTTGTGCCCAACACAAACATAGCATAGCTGTTGGGAGCAGGTCAGTTCTTAGCAGCAGTTGATACATGCCTTAAGGAGAGTTGGAGTGGACAATAACTGAAAAAACAAACAACTGTGTATCCTCACAAAAAAGTGTTTCCCCCACTTCTCAGTATTTCTCTCCTCTCCTAAAGCCAGTGATAAAGTTGCTAGTAGCTCCTCTCCTTTCACTTTGCTCATGAGGCCATTCATGCTATGTATTCTTCCTTACTTATAAGACTCAGCTTCTCACTCAATAAACTTACCCAAACATGTGGGCACAATTAAAAGGGGAAAAATTGGTCAGGGGCCTCATTATCTTTAAGTAGGCATGCTGCTACTGTGATGAATGCTATTGATTTGACAGCTGATACACCTTTTAATCAACAAACTATTTCTTAGCCTCAGTACAGGTTAAATACCTATGTGCCTAGGAATGTCCCAGGTTCAATCAGTGGTGTACACTGAGATTCCTGATAATTTCAGTAAGGGTGCAGATTTGAGCAGAGAAGTGCAGGTGTGGACACTACGTAAAGTCAGAATTAAACTTGGCCGTGCCATTCCCTGATCAAATAGTGCCAAAACTTGGGGAGTATTGTTGATTGTCCAATGTAACCTGAATAATAGCCAATTGGATGAGGTTCAGAAGGGCTTTTGGTGCCTATGGCATGGTACTTCAGCATAAAGCAATAAATACTAGACGAAGAATTTCTCCACAAACCTGCCCTAATGATGTCAATATTCTTAATACTTGGATGTGAATATGACAGCACATCAAAGATATGCTTCACATTGATTGTTGCCACAACACTAATTCTCACTATTGGCACAAAAATGTAAGTAACATATGCCCTGTATGAAAGAAAGACAGACTTGCATTTATGTATCACCTTTCATGACCTTGGGCATACCAAAGTGGTTTGTAACCAATGACATACTTTTGGAGTGTAGTCACTGTTGTAACTTAAGAAACGAAACAGACAATTGTGCATAGCAAGATCCCACAAGACGCCATTGAGGTGTTGACCAGATAATCTTTTTTAATGTTGGCTGGTGTGTGAATATTGGCCGGGACACCAAGGAGAACTCTCCTGTTCCTCTTCCAAGAATGCCATAGAATCTTATATGCCCACACGGGAAGGACTGATGGTCCTTGATTTAACATTTTACCCAAAAGATGGCACATCCGACAGTGCAGCACTCCCTCAGTAATGCACTGGAGTACCAGTGTAGATTTTGGTGCTCAGGCCTCTGGACTGGTACTTGAACCAACAACCTTCTGGCGAGGTGAGAGTGTCAGTGCCTGCATTCATAGACACATGCACACACATGCATTCAAAAGATGCGCCCAAACACAAACCACATACAGCTACAATTTAATTCAAAACTGTAATCTAATCTCCAGTTTCGAGCTTTGTTAATGGGGTTTGTAAAACCATCTCAGGTAAAACTTTAGTCTTAAAATCGCTTCCACCTATCCATTGGGTTTATTTGTGTATTGCTGGTGCTAAAACACATTCAGATCAAAATGTACATGACTTCCAAGTTTCTCCAGAGATCACAGATTTGATAGCGACTTTGAGGCAATCTGTAGATTTATTTTACTGATGACCATCTGCTCTCTGTGCCCACCGCTGTCATGCAGGATGCCATCTGCTAGGAAGAAGATGTCCCTTCTCCTGCTGCCCTCCACCATAAACAACTCCAGTGCTGCATTCGAGAAGTGGGAGCCATCTGAAGTTTCTTCTTGGCTTTCTATGTTCAGAAGTTGCTTTCCAATTTCCTGTAGCCAAATTGCATCTTACCCTTACAAAGTACAGGCATCAGGGGCATCCAATATTTCCGACCTCATTAGGTTAGCTGCCATTCAATAGCATTAGCAGCGCTGACAGCATGCCTATTTAATTATCGTGTGGGGCCCTGATGAATTTTCACCTCCTAATTGTATCCGTGTGATTAGGCAAATTTATTGATTGAGTGGCTGAGTCATATAAGGAAGAAGGAAAGAATTTGAATTTATATAGTGTCTCGTTGAGTGTTTGGGATGTCCCAAACTGCTTCACGTAAATAAGGAGTGGACCAAGTTTGGTCTCCAGTCTGTTCTGGGCTCTCTGTTGTGAGCCAACTGGTGGTGGAGATGTTTCTTTGATTAGGGATGGGATATTTAGCCAAGGTTCCAGCTCCTAATTGTTATTTGAATGGCTCCTAATGGAAGTGCAAGCCTGTATGTTGGAAGAGGATAAGATCAGGCTCAGTTACAATCTTCCAGTAATCAAATATTCCAGCCATGCACTGTTGAGGGCCATGCATGAGTAAGGGTGAGATGCTTCAGGGTGCTGGGTACCTTCCTCCTTGGTATTCCTGGAAGATTCAATCATGGAAAGGGTTTCTCTTCAAACACCTATTTCCTCTTGGTGGAATGAACAAGGGACTGAAAAAGATCATTTTAGTCCATCTGCTCCACTCCAAAAACAAAATAGAGTTTTCTACTCACATTCCTCAGTTAATTTCCATGGCAAATGCTTGCAGAGTTTCCTGTCAAACTTAGTGATAGCAGCAGACTCACTCATCTCACTGAGCAGACCTTACCAAACATTAACTATCCTCATTGCGATGATGTCCTTGCATTCTGTAGTGTTCAAGTGAGGCTGCTATGATGGCTGGTGAATCTCTGATGATTACTTTGTGCAATTAAGTATGTATCAGTGAGTTGCAAGTGCCAAATGCAATGAATGGACTGCAATCATGTTTTAAATCACAACGATAACAACTTGCATTTATATAACTACTTTAATATAGTAAACTATCATTCCTCACCCTTCTCGACCTGTCTGCAGCCTTTGAGATGGTTGACCACACATTCCTCTTCCAGCACCTTTCCATCGTTGTCCATCTGGTGGAACTGCACTCTCCTGGTTCCATTCTTCTCTATCCCGTTATAGCCAGAGAATCACCTGCAATGGCTTCGCTTCTTGCTCCTGCACCACTACCTCAGGTGTCCCCAACCTTGGCCCCATCCTATTTCTCATGTACATACTGCCCTGGGTGACATAATCCAATAACAGAGCATCAGTTTCCACATGCACATTGACGACACCCAATTCTACCTCACCATCACCTCTCTTGCTCCCTGCGCTCTCTTTAAATTGTCAGGCTGCTTGCCCGACATCCAGTACTGGACGTGCAGAAATTTACTCCAACTAAAGCTTGGGAAGACCAAAGCCAATTCTTCAGTACCCCCTACAAATACTATTCTATAGCCACCAACTCCATCCTTTTCCCTAGAAACTGTCTGAGGCTGAACCAGACTATTTACAATCTTAACCCCAAGATGAGCTGCCAACCGCATATCCACACTATCACTAAGACTGCTATTTTCACCTCAATAACAATGTACAACTCCACCGCTGCCTCAGTTTATCTGCTGCTGAAATGCTCAAGCTCACCTTTGTTACTTCTAAACTTGAATATTCCAATGCACTCCTGGCTGGTCTACCCTCCGTAAACTTGAGGCCATCCAAAACTCTGCTGCCTGAGTCCCAACTCACACTAAATCTCGTTCACCCATCACCCCTGTTCTTGCTAACCTACATAACCCCTGGTTAATCAATGCTTTGATCTTAAAATTCTCATCTTTGTTTTCAAATCCCTCCAGTCCCTTGCTCCCCCCTATCTCTGTAATCTCCTCGAGCCCTACAACCCTCCGAGATATCTGCTCATCTCTAATTCTAGCCTTTTGAGCATCCCTACTTTTAATCATGCCACCACTAGTGGCTGTGCCTTCAGCTACCAAGGTCCTAAGCTCTAGAATTCCCTCTCTACCTCTCTTTCCTCCTAAGTCACTCTTTAAAACCAGCTTCTTTGACCAAGCTTTTGGTAATCTCCTTATGTGGCTCTCTGTCAAATCTTGTTTGTTAACGCTCCTGTGAAGCATGTTGGAATGTTTTACCATGTTAAAGGCGCTATATAAAAGTTGCTGTTGTTGTTGTAGTTAAACACCCCAAGGCATTTCACAGGTGCATTATCAAATAAGATTCATTACCATCCCTTATAAGAAGATATTAAGACAGGTCAAAGATATAGGTTTTAAGGAGTGTCTTAAAGGGGGAGAAAAAAGTTAAGAAGTGGAAAGATTTAGGGAGGGTATTCCAGAGCTTAGGGCTTAGAAAACTGAAGGCATGGCAACAATGTTGGAGTGATTAAAATCAGAGATAAGCAAGAAGCCGGGATTGGAGGAGCACAGACATCTCGGAGGGTTACCCGGTTGCAGGAGCTTACAGAGATAGGGAGGGGCAAGATCATGGAGGGATTTGAAAACGAGTATGAGAATTTTAAGATCAAAGCATTGCTGGTCTGGGAGCCAATGTGGGTCAGCAAGCACAGGAGTGATGGGAGAATGGTACTTGATGTGAGATAGGATATGGATAGCAGAGCAAATCCTGAGCAGTTTCTAAGTGCCATCTGAATCCTGAATTACAGCCTTCATCTCGCTGTTTGCTCAAGTAGTTTTCTTGTTGAGATGTCATGAGATATGACCAAAATGTATTACTGTTGATTGACAAAGTTCTATTGATGTACAGCATCCTGTAACAGGATGAGTATGTTCTACAAGTTCTACCTCCTTTCATTTCTGTTGAACTTTCACTTAAAGGTAAAATCTATACAACACAACTCCAATCCTAAAGCAGTGCATTGCTCATTTATATAAAGTAGTGGCATTCGCGTTTGAGGCCATCTTACAAGGGCATCCTTTGATCACAAATAGCTGTTCAATTATGAAGGAGACATGTTTGTGAATTATGTTTGTAATAACTCATTGCCTAGCTGGAACACTATTAGACAGGCAATGGTTTGTTTTCTAACAATATATTTGTTTCTTAATAGTGAATAAGTAAAATGTAATCATTATTCAGGATAGCCAGTGTGATTAAATCTAATTCACAATTTGTAGAGCTCCTAGTTTATTAACATTTCACTTCTGCCTATCTGATACATTCGTCATTATAATTTTAGAAGAACGAGTTGTAGCTTTGCTGTTATTTGAAACCTAGAGTACTTCTAAATGAATGGAGATCATTAGCAATATGCATTTTGCCAAAACAAAAGAGTTCACCATTAGACGATGTTAAATTATGCTTAATTGCTCCCACAGGGTCTATGAAAAATGTTGCAAGTATAAAAAGGGACAAGTTGCGTTGGCAGGTGCATGTAGTTGATGAAAATGAATTTGTATTGGCCTTGTGGAAACTGGAGTAATTACAGTTACCAAGATGGAAGTATCTGTATTATGTAGCATGTGTTGCACTCCAATTGATAGACTTAGCAAAGAAAAATGTATCCAGTATAAAAATAATATGCGGTCACATGATGCTAAAAGCATTTAAGCTTTTCATCATTCTTTTCTCTACCCCTATTTTCAAGCAAATTTTAATAAATCTGCAATAAAATTCTCAATGTTATAAACCAATTAATTCCCTGATAATCAGAGTTTGATATTTAAAAATGCAAAATATAACGTTACCCTATCTTTTCACAAGGTCACAAGATAAATACAGATTTGCAAGGCTATTTGGACTCACTCAGTTCATCTTTCCAGAACTGCCTTAAACTCCCCACCCATTATAGCATCTTATTTCATTTCTTAGATGATTCAAGGGTTTTCACCACCACTGCTGTATCTGGAAGTCCATTTCAACTATCCAACACTGTGCAAAGAAATTCCTGATACAGGGCTTAAAGTTGCTTTACTTCAGTTTGAACGTGTGCCCATTTATTTTACACTTTGAGTTTAATTTGAAATAATAGGAGACCGCACCTGGAGTATTGCGTGCAGTTCTGGTCACCGCATTATTGGAAGGATGTGGAAGCTATGGAAAGGGTGCAGAGGAGATTTACTAGGATGTTGCCTGGTATGGAGGGAAGGTTTTACGAGGAAAGGCTGAGGGACTTGAGGTTGTTTTTGTTGGAGAGAAGGAGGAGGAGAGGTGACTTAATAGAGACATATAAGATAATCAGAAGGTTAGATAGGGTGGATAGTGAGAGTCTTTTTCCTCGGATGGTGATGGCAAACACGAGGGGACGTAGCTTTAAGTTGAGGGGTGATAGATATAGGACAGATGTCAGAGGTAGTTTCTTTACACAGAGAGTAGTAGGGGCGTGGAACGCCCTGCCTGCAACAGTAGTAGACTCGCCAACTTTAAGGGCATTTAAGTGGTCATTGGATAGACATATGGATGAAAATGGAATAGTGTAGGTCAGATGGTTTCACAGGTCGGCGCAACATCGAGGGCCGAAGGGCCTGTACTGCGCTGTAATGTTCTAATTCTAATAGGCTGGATTTTTCCATACCATTTACTAGCTTGCGTACTGTAATAAGATCATCCCTCAATCTCCTCTTCTCAAGGTTGAGAAGACCACATTTCTCGAGTCTATCCTAATAAGTTTTAAAATAGCAGATGACAACCTTTGGTATAAGGGTTAAACATCAAGGGTTTAATTCTCTCATCAACAACTATGTGTTATGGAATGTGTTGGAAGAAGAAAATGAGGCTTTCCAAACTTGGCACTTTGACAAAAGAAAGTAAATCTTAGCTTGGTGAGATTATCCAGTGAGTAGCTGAACTGTAAAGCCGTGTCTTCCACAGGATTCACAACATGAACACAGGTTGTTTGGTCCATCCTCCATGTGCCCACCCTGTTCCTACATTCTTTTATCCCCCTTTCCTTCAATCTCCTATCTCACCTTAAGGGGAAGCTAGACGAGTACACGAGGGAGAAAGGAATAGAAGTTAATGCTGAGTGGGTGAGATGAGGTAATGTGGGAGAAGGATTCTTGGTAGTGTGGAGGAACAGAGGGATCTTGGGGTCCATGTCCATAGATCGCTCAAAGTTGCCACCCAAGTTGATAGGGTTGTTAAGAAGGCGTATGGTGTGTTGGCTTTCATTAACAGAGGGATTGAGTTTAAGAGCCGCGAGGTTATGCTGCAGCTCTATGGGGCCCTGGTTCGACCACACTTGGAATATTGTGTTCAGTTTTGGTCGCCTCATTATAGGAAGGATGTGGAAGCTTTAGAGAGGGTGCAGAGGAGATTTACCAGGATACTGCCTGGACTGGAGGGCATGTCTTACGAAGAAAGATTGAGGGAGCTAGGGCTTTTCTCATTGGAGCGAAGAAGGATGAGAGGTGACTTGATAGAGGGGTACAAGATGATGAGAGGCATAGATAGAGTGGATAGCCAGAGACTTTTTCCCAGGGTGGAAAGGGCTGTCACCAGGGGGCATAATTTTAAGGTGATTGGAGGAAGGTTTCGGGGAGATGTCAGAGGTAGGGTCTTTACACAGAGAGTGGTGGGTGCGTGGAATGCGCTGCCAGCGGTGGTAGTAGAAGCAGATACATTAGGGACATTTAAGCGACTCTTGGATAGGTACATGGATGATAGTAGAATGAAGGGTAGGTAGTTAGTTTGATCTTAGAGTAGGTTAAAGGTTCGGCACAACATCGTGGGCCGAAGGGCCTGTACTGTGCTGTACTGTTCTATGTTCTATGTTTCTATGTTCTAAGGCTTGTGTGTAGCATTAAGGCCAGCACAGACCAATGGCTTGTTTCTGTGCTGCAAATACAAAGTAATTCTATTTAACTCCGATCTCTGAAATAAGGGTTTGTCTTTGGGGTATCCTTAGAACAGCCTCCAGTGCTTGAAAGCCTCCTTTGTGTGTTACGGGCAGGTGGGAAATGTCGTGGCTAGTTTCTACTTGTCACCTCTCAACTGACTGCAGATAGTGCTTCTGTTAAACTAGTGTTTCAGCCCCTGTGCTTTGTCTGCCAAATAAACTTCTTGAATTGTAATCACCCAAAATGATTGCAACACCACCCACGCACACATGCTCACTCAAGGAAAGATAGATAGAAGATAAAAGGTAAGAGGCTTTAAGAGTTCAAGGCGTAAAAGTCTGCTGTTTACAGGAAAAAAGGTACATTTTAAAAGTTGCAGCCTGTCTGCTGGTTGTCTTGAACTTGCTGGGATGCTGAAGTCTTCTGGCAGTCAGCACTTCAGTTTGAAGACTGTGCTGGTATTTCTTAGTTCAGTTTTCACAGGCAGAGGAGTTGTTTAAAAGTCACTCTCTTATTTTTCTGCTGCAGTTGGTTGCAAACTCATCACAGCAGGGTTCAACTGTCTTAGCTGGAATTGATCTTTCTCTCTTTCTCGCAGCCTTGTGCTAGAATTAAAGATGGCTTTCGATGTTCTTTCTGTAGCTGGAGATTTCTACTGATGTTCTCCTTTGTTCTCCAAAAAAGGTTGCCTTTAAAGGTAAACTCATTTGGTGTTTGTCTCACCCATGTGACTTTAGCTTTCAGTTCCTGAAGGCTATACAATAGCTTCTGATAACAGCCTATTTTGATAAATTGAGGTATTTTCACATTTTATTGTAGTGATTGTATTCGGAGACGGGGTTCCTGTGAATGCCTTTGTTTTAGCTCATTTTTCTGGGTAGTTCACATCCATGTGTGATGAGTTTACAATTTCAAAGCAGACGGGGTTAATGAGGTTTAGTTTTAGCAGACATGAAAGTATTTTAAAGCAGGAGAAGGTGGATGACATGTGACATTGTCCTCCATCTTTTTGAAGACAAGCGTACCAGTCTTTACATTTTTTTTTATATAACTCTCCAGTTTATTTTTGTATTTCCATCCTGCACTTCCTATAAGTATGTTGTGTCTTGAAGACCTGGCACTGTATTGTAATCTGTCCTGACCAGAGCATGAAACAGTTTCAACATGAGTTTCTTTTATTCTGCTGTTTTAGCTACATAGTTCACCATTCTGTTAGCTTTATTGATTGCTGGTCTGCATTGGTGTCAAGTCTACTAAGGCTCCTAGGTCTGCCAATTTCATCCTTAGCTGTTTCAGTGCCAATTGTGAGTAATTATGTCACCCATTATTTTCTTCTTATAAGCAATACTTGGTACTCGCCCATATTAATGGGCTGGATATTGCGGTCAGTGGTTAAACAGTGGTGATGAATCACCACTGACCTTGAAGAAAACTGCCCACAAAAACCTAGCGATCTCCGTGGCGTGGATTTCCCTTTTCCCGATAGCAGTTTGAATCTGCTGCCAAGTCAAGGGGAACTTCGGGCATCCACTGCAGAGAAGCAGGGTAAGCAGCCAATCACATTGAAGCAATCTCAGCGAGAGCCAACCAGGAAGTAAAAATCATCAATTATCCATCAATTTTAATTTAAATTTTCAGATAGCGAAATAAATGATGATGATTGGATTAAAACAGAAACTAAAATATGAATCAAAATTTTGAAAAATATTTAAAATATGGTAAAGAATTTTTTTTATCATAATGGAGAAATTTGACATTCCACAAATATAAAATTAGTTTTCAAGGGCCAGTGAGGCATTTTAGCAATAATTATGAACTTAGTACACTGTCAAAAACCCAGGGCAGGATTTTAGGTTTTGGGACGGGACCCAACATCGGAGTCAACTGGGGGTCCCTGACCCCACATTGTGCAGGAAACAGTCACCCGGCAGTGATTTCCCCAGAGTTAGCCAATTAGTGGCCAGAGGGTGCACTCGCTGTCCAATTAAGGATGATGGGCAGGCTCTCAAAGCTGGAGGGCCAATAGGAGGCCCTCCAGCTCGGAAGAAGCTGCCGCTAACCTTTTCAGGTAAGAGAGAGAGAGGGCACCTCCATCTTGAAGGGCCCTCTCAGCAACTTTAAAAACATTTCAATTAAAAAATGGCCACAGCTGCCAAGTCATCAGAGTGGAGGAGAATCCCCTCCACAGAGTGGCCTGCAGCTGTGCCAAGCAGACAGGTGGGCCTCAAAACCTGCCTGGAGTGCTGGCTTCCTGGTCTGCCACCGGGAGGCCGCCTCCAGCAGATGACCTAGTTGCCGACTCCACGGTGTGGGGGGTGGCGGGGGTGGGGGGGCGCTTACAGGGTGACTGGAAAATTCCACTTGGCTTCTGATAATTGGCCTGAAGTGACGACTTACCTTAGTTAGCTGCATGTTGCTTGTGAGTGGGTAGCCTTTCCACTCTTCCCCCCCTCCCCCTCAATCCTGCCTCTGGGAAAATGGCCTGGGAGCAGGATGGTGCCGGCAAACCAGCATGCTGGCTGGTGGTGCGAATTTTCATGCCCACATGCTTCCATATGTGGATTTCTGTGTTACTCTGTGCATGTGTAGACTCCAACGTTGCTGTCAATTTCAGTGGAATAATGACAATGAACGCTGACAGGTTCACCATCATTACCACTGCAAAATCTGGGGCCTTATATTTTATTTATATATTTTGTCCAACATGTTTAATATTTTCTAGCTGCCTCTCAGAATTAATTGCCCCATCTAGTTTGTCATAGGAGTACATTGGATATAAATGCATAGAAACAGGCTATTTGGCCCAACCAGTCCATCCCAGCATTTATGCTCCACTTTAGCCTCCTCCATTCCTTCCTCATCTAACTCTATAAGCCTCTATTCCCTTCTCTCTCATACGCTCATCTAGCCTCCCCTTAAATGCATCTAAACTATTCGCTTCAAACACTTGCTGTGGTAGCGAGTTCCACATTCGCACCACTCTCTGGGTAAGGAAGTTTCTCCTGAATTCTCTATTTGATTTGTTGGTGACTTCTTCTTCTTCTTTGGCCTCCTTGTCTTGAGAGACAATGGGTAAGCGCCTGGAGGTGGTCAGTAGTTTGTGAAGCAGTGCCTGGAGTGGCTATAAATGTCACTCTAGAATTGACCGACTCTTCCACAGGTGCTGCAGATAAAGTTGGTTGTCGAGGCTTACACAGTTGGCTCTCCCCTTGCGCTTCTGTCTTTTTTCCTGCCAACTGCTAAGTCTCTTCAGCTCGCCACTCTTTAGCCCCGCCTTTATGGCTGCCCGCCAGCTCTGGCGATCACTGGCAACTGACTCCCACGACTTGTGATCAGTGTCACAGAACTTCATGTCACGTTTGCAGACGTCTTTAAAGCGGAGACATGGACGGCCAGTGGGTCTGATACCAGTGACGAGCTGGCTGTACAATGTGTCCTTGGGGATCCTGCCATCTTCCATGCGGCTCACATGGCCAAGCCATCTCAAGCGCCACTGGCTCAGTAGGGTGTATATGTTGGGGATGTTGGCCGCCTCGAGGACTTCTGTGTTGGAGATACGGTGGTGCCACCTGATGCCAAGGATTCTCCGAAGGCAGCGAAGATGGAATGAATTGAGATGTCGCTCTTGGCTGACATACGTTGTCCAGGCCTCGCACCATAGAGCAAGGTACTGAGGACACAGGCTTGATACACTCGGACTTTTGTGTTCCGTATCAGTGCTCCATTTTTCCACACTCTCTTGGCCAGTCTGGACATAGCAGTGGAAGCCTTTCCCATGCGCTTGTTGATTTCTGCATCTAGAGACAGGTTACTGGTGATAGTTGAGCCTAGGTAGGTGAACTCTTGAACCACTTCCAGAGCGTGGTCGCCAATATTGATGGATTGAGCATTTGTGACGTCCTGTCCCATGATGTTCGTTTTCTTGAGGCTGATGATTAGGCCAAATTCATTGCAGGCAGCCGCAAACCTGTCGATGAGTCTCTGCAGACACTCTTCAGTGTAAGATGTTAATGCAGCATCGTCAGCCAAGAGGAGTTCCCTGATGAGGACTTTCCGTACTTTGGTCTTCGCTCTTAGACGGGCAAGGTTGAACAACCTGCCATCTGATCTTGTGTGGAGGAAAATTCCTTCTTCTGAAGACTTGAACGCATGTGAGAGCAGCAGGGAGAAGAAGATCCCAAACAGTGTAGGTGCGAGAACACAGCCCTGTTTCACACCACTCAGGATAGGAAAGGGGTTTGATGAGGCGCCCTTATGCTGAATTGTGCCTTTCATATTGTCATGGAATGAGGTGATGATACTTAGTAGCTTTGGTGGACATCTGATCTTTTCTAGTAGTCTGAAGAGATCACGTCTGCTGACGAGGTCAAAGGCTTTGGTGAGATCAATGAAAGCAACATAGAGGGGCATCTGTTGTTCACGGCATTTCTCCTGTAGCTGGCGAAGGGAGAACAGCATATCAATGGTGGATCTCTCTGCTCGAAAGCCACACTGTGCCTCAGGGTAGACACGCTCAGCCAGCTTCTGGAGCCTATTTAAAGCGACTCGAGCAAAGACTTTCCCCACTATGCTGAGCAGGGAGATTCCATGGTAGTTGTTGCAGTCACCGCGGTCACCCTTGTTCTTATAGAGGGTGATGATATTGGCATTGTGCATGTCCTGTGGTACTGCTCCCTCATCCCAGCACAGGCAAAGCAGTTCATAGAGTGCTGAAAGTATAGCAGGCTTTCTTCTATTGATGGCCTCTAGTTTTGCTCTTTCCCACAAGTGGAAACATTCTCTCTGTGTCTACTCTATTAAAACCTTCCATAATTTTAAAGACCTCTATAGGTCACCCTCAGCCTTCTCTTTTCAGGAGAAAAGAGACTCAACGTGTTCATCCTCTTCCAATAGGCATACCCCGGCATTTCTGGTATCATCCTTGTAAATCTATATTGCACCCTCTCCAGTGCCTCTATATCTTTTTTATAATATGGCGACCAGAATTGTATACAGTACTCCAGGTGTGGTCTAACCAAGGTTGAATACAAATTTGGCATAACTTCTTTACTTTACAGTCTTATCCATCTAGAAGTAAACTCTCGTGCTTGGTTTACTTTTTTATGGCCTTGTTAACCTCTGTCACTACTTGCAGTGATTTGTGTATTTGTACGCCAGATCCCTTTGTTCAACTACCCCATTTAGATACTTATTTTCTAAGTAATATGCAACCTCCTTATTTTTCTTGCCAAAAGGTAATACCTCACATTTATAAATGTTAAAATTAATTTGCTAGTTATATGCTAATTCTGCAAGTTTGTTAATATCTTTTTGTAATTTGTTTCAGTCCTCATTATTGACTATCCCCCGCCATGTCACCTGTTAATCGGACTAGTGTGCATTGAAATGTGCAGTCAATGTCATTGGTGTAAATTAGAAACAGTAATAATCCCATTACTGATCCCTGGGGCACCTCAGTCAGCACTTATCCCCTAACCTGAAACAACCCATCTGACAAGTAGCTGCTGTTTTCTACGCTTCTGTAAATTTCTTCCCTATTTCTACGATTCATCCAAGATAATGGGAGAAGGCCAGCCTGTAGTGGCAGCCTCAAGGAATGAGCAAGCCAGGACTGGAGACTATGCAGAGTTGGATGGAATTGGTCTGGGCCCTTAGCAACACAGAAGGCAGCCCCTGCTACAACCTCATAATGCAGAATACAAATTGATAGGTAAGGCTTGCTGTGACTGACACAGCCTGCAGTCAATCAGAATCATAGAATTGTAGAATCATAGAAGGATTACAGTACAGAAGGAGGCCATTTGGCTCGTTGAGTCTGTGCTGGCTCTCTGCAAGAGCACTCAGCCGGTCCCATTCCCCACGCTTTTCCCGTAACCCTGCAAATTGTTTATTTTCAGGTGCTTTTCTAATTCCTTTTTGAAAGCCACAATTGAATCTGCTTCCACCACAATCTCAAACAGTGCATTCCAGATCCTAACCACTCACTCTGTAAAAACAATGTTTTCTCATGTCACCTTTGGTTCTTTTGCCAATCACCTTAAATCTGTTTCCTCTGGTTCTTGACCTCTCTGCCAAAGGGAACAGTTTCTCCCTATCTACTCTCTAGACACTGTATGATTTTGAACGCCTCCATCAAATTTCCTTTCAGCCTTCTGATCCCTAAGGAGAACAACCCAGCTTCTCCAATCTATCCTTGCAACTGAAGTCCTATATCCCTGGAACCACTCTTGTAAATCTTTTCGACACCCTCTCTAATGCCAGCACATCTTTCCTAAAATGCAGTGCCAGAAATTGAACACAATACTCCAGTTGAGGCCAAACCATTGTTTGATAAAGGTTTATCATAATTTCCTTGCTTTTGTACACTATGCCTCAATTTATAAAGTCCAGGATTCCGTATGCCTTTTTTAACCACTTTCTCAACCTACCCTGCCACCTTCAACATTTTGTACACATATAACCACAGCTCTCTCTCTTCCTTTAGAATTGTACCCTTTAGTTGATATTGCCTTTCCTCATTCTCCCGACCAAAATTTATCACTTCACATTTCTCTGCATTAAATTTCAACTGCCACGTGTCCGCCCATTCCACCAGCCAGTTTATGTCCTCTTGAAGCCTGTCGCTATCCTCTTCACAGTTCACAGTACTTCCAAATTTTGTATCATCTGCAGATTTTGAAATTGCGCTCTGTACACCCAAATCTAAGTCATTAATATATATCAAGAAAAGCAGTGCTGCTTGTACTGAACCCTGTGGAAGCCCACTGTATACCTTCCTCCAGTCCGATAAACAACCATTTACCTCTCCGTTTCCTGTCACTCAGCCAACTTCATATCCATGCCGCCACTGTCCCTTTTATTCTAAGGCGGCGCAGTGGTTAGCACTGCAGCCTCACAGCTCCAGGGACCCGGGTTCGATTCTGGGTACTGTCTGTGTGGAGTTTGCAAGTTCTCCCTGTGTCTGCGTGGGTTTTCTCCGGGTGCTCCGGTTTCCTCCCACAAGCCAAAAGACTTGCAGGTTGGTAGGTAAATTGGCCATTATAAATTGTCACTAGTATAGGTAGGTGGTAGGGAAATATAGGGACAGGTGGGGATGTTTGGTAGGAATATGGGATTAGTGTAGGATTAGTATAAATGGGTGGTTGATGGTCGGCACAGACTCGGTGGGCCGAAGGGCCTGTTTCAGTGCTGTATCTCTCTAATCTATTCCATGGGCCTCAGCTTTGCTGACAAGCCTATTAGATGGTACTATATCAATTGCCTTTTGGAAGCCCATATACACTACATTAACCTCATCAGCCCTCTCTATTATCTCATCAAAAACCTGAATCAAATGAGTTAAATAAGATTCACCTTTAACAAATCCATGCTGACTTTCCTTAATTAATCCACCCTTGTCCAAATGACTCTTAATTTTGCTCAGATTATCATTTCTAAAAGTTTTCCCACTACCGAAGTTAAGATGACTAGCCTGTAGTTGCTGTTATCCTTACACCCTTTCTTGAACAAGGGTATACATTTGCAATTCTTCAGTCCTCTGGCACCAATCTCGTATCTAAGGAGGATTGGAAAATTATGGCAAATACTGCTACAATTTCTGCCCTTACTTCCCTCAACATCCTTGGATGCATCCCATCTGGTCCTGGTGACTTAACTGGTACATCCACCCTATCTAATACCTCATTATCAATTTTTGGCCTATCCAGTGTCTCAATTGCCTTCTCCTTCACTATGTCTCTGGCAGCATCTTCTTCCTTGGGAAAGACAGATGCAAAGTACTCATTTAGTACCTCAGCCATGCTCTCTGTCCCCATGCATGGATCCCCTTTTTAGTCTTTAATTGGTCCCATCCATCCTGTTACTACCCTTTTGCTATTTATATGTCTATAGAAAACTTTTGTAATCCCCTTTATGTTCGTTGCCAGTCTCTTCTCATACTCCCTCTTTGCTGCTCTTATTTTCTTTCTCACTGCTCCTCTGAACTTTCTATATTCAGCCTGGTTCTCACTTGTGTTCTCAACTTGACACTTGTCATATACACCCTTTTTCTGCTTCTTACTCTATCTTTTTTGTCATCCAGGTGCTCTGGTTTTAGTTGTCCTACCTTTCTGCTTTGTGGATATATACTCAACTGTACCTGAACCATACACAAGAACACATGAAATAGGAGCAGGAGTAGACCATATGGCCCATTGAACTTGCTCTGCCATTCAAAACAATCATAGATAATCTTAGGATTCAAATCTACTTTCCTGTCCACTCCCCATACCCCTTGATTCCTTGAGTGACCAAAAATCTGTCTATCCTAGCCTTAAATGTATTCAATGATGGAGCATCCACAACCCTCTGGGGTAGGGAATTCCAAAGATTCACAACCCTTTGAGTGAACTAATTTCTCCTCATCTCAGTCCTAAATGATCGGCCCCTTATCCTGAGACTGTGCCCTCATGTTTTAAATTCCCCGACCAGTGGAAATAATCTCTCAGTGTCGACCCTATCCAGCCCCTTTAGAATCTTACATGTTTCAATGAGATCATGTCTCATTCTTCTGAACTCCAGAGAATGCAGGCCCAAATTACTTAGTCTGTCATCAAAGGACAACCCACTCATCCCATGGATCAATCTAGTGAACCTTCGCTGCACTGCCTCCAATGCAAATATATCCTTTCTTAAATGTGGAGACCAAAACTCCTCTTTAAAGAAAGATCTGGGGCATTTCCCTCTCCAACCCTGCCCCGTACCTGCTTAATCCCATGGCAGCATCCCAACTTTTAAAGAATCCCAATGGAAAATTGCGAATTTGTGGCAGGAACCTGATCCCTGTCCTCCTCAAGAGACAGATAATTTCGCTGCCATGTACTGTTCCATGTGAGAAGCACAGTTGTGAACTTGCTCAATTAAGACAGATGGCTTTGAATGCAAATTGTAGCTGAAATTCAATCTCTTAGCCCTCTTGGGCAATTGGGGCTATTAAATGCTAATTTATTTGCTGCTACACTGTGAAGTTCTATCCCCAGTTTGCATACTTGTATTTCTAACCTAACCTGTTGCCTTCTTACTATTCCAAATGAGTCTCACTTTTCCAGGCTAATTCTAATATCAATTCAAAACACCAAATATACTGAACAACTGTCTGAGACTGAACCCTGCCGTTCACAACCTCCCTATCTCTGCAACCTCCTCCAACCCGACAACCCTCTGAGATCTCTGCGCTCCAACAATTCTGCTCTCTTGCATAACCCCAATTTTAATTGCTCCACTATTGGCAGCCATGCTTTCAAATGCCTAGGCCTTAAGCTCCATGATTCCCTCCCTAAACCTCTAAACTTTTCTACCTATCTCTCATCTTTTAAGATGCTCCTGCAACATACCTCTTTGATCAAGCTTTTGGTCACCTGTCCACATATCATCTTATGTGACTCGGTGTCAAATTTTGTTCGAAAATGCACCTATATACATTTCACTACATTAAAGGCAATATATAAATGCATATTGTTGTAGTTGAACTTTCATACACTCGCAGGATTCTGAACTGGACAGGACCAACCTTGATCCAAGACCTTGACCAACATAGAGGTCCAACACTGGCTGTGAAAAGTTCCAATCTGGAATGCAGCATACCTAAAAAATTGCCTACTTCTACCTTTAGCATGCATAATGCTTGTGCATTGGCATAATTTTTCTTCTAGTTTTTAGCATCTAGATGTATTTCATCCGCATCTGGAGAACGTAAGGACAAATTTGGAAAAGTGCATTGCAGAATGATGAGTTATTTGTAGAGGGAGAAGTAATCGGAACCGTAGAACTTTTTAAAAGTCACCAGAAAGGCAAACTTTTGGAGTTACTTGCCCTCTGATTTATTTTATTACTCATCCATTCTTTCTCTCTGGGCTGAATTTTATGAGCACGCCGCAAACTGCGACGTCGCACTCTGATGGCGCTCCTCCCGTGCGGCTGCGCCGTCACTGAGGTCCCACGATATTTCATGCGGGGGCTCATTTAAATGGAGGAGGCGGTGTGGCAGCTCCCTCTACGTTCCTGGCAACGGCGTCCGGCGCCATTGTTAGAGGGCTTCAGGCCCTTTAGTCTAACTTAAATTTTTAAAGGTCCTGTTTCCTAGAAAACTGCAGATTACTTTTAATTTTACGATGTTTCCTCTCTCCCACCCGCCCCCCCCCCACTGAATATTCATTTAATAATTTGACATATCCCACCAAAAAGCACCTTTTGATATTCTGAACATCCCCACTGACTTTAGCACCTTTGACCCTCAACCCCTTCCCAACATCCCCACGACCAATAACAATAGTTCTCCCAGCTTTTCCCCCCAACCCTGAGAATTACACTACTCCCCCCTCCCCACCAGTGTCTCGCCTCGGTTCCCCAAATGGGGTTCCGACGGCGTGGGACAATATTGCCGTGGGACGACCACCTGATCCAGGTAAGTCATTTAACATTTATTTGCAGTCATTATAATACGCAAATGAAGGCTCTGCCGCTTTGCGGCGGTGGGGGGAGGAACTGCACCGACGCCTCGGCGCTGCTGGTAAAATGCAGCAGAGCCTTCCCGACGTCGGGTCTCTCACAGAAGAATTTTCTGGGCCCGCCCCCCGCCATGACATCCGACGTCGAAGGCCCTGTAAAATACAACCCTCTGTTTTTGAAGTTATTCTGTCTCTTTCTGGTTCCCTCACAACCTCAATTGAGATTGTGGGTAGCCGCTGTAATGCCTAGCCTTGTCACTGCCACCTGTTGCGCTGAACATTTTAAGGTACCCAATGTTGGTGCAGGTCAATCGAATGCCCGATCAATTGTTTCTTCACTCTGGCAAAGTCATTGCCTGGCTGAGGTTATGAAACTCAGTGCACACAGAATTGAAGCACACTGATCATTTCATGGCAATCTGTAAAGTCCCACATTTGCGCATGACCATGCTTGTACCACCCACGTTAAATTGTTCAGTGCAAATTTAGCTTACCAAAAGAGCAATACATTATACATTTTAGAATCACTGCCTTTTAAGGCACAAATTCCATTGGCTTGGTTGTGTTCAACATGGGTGGCAATTAAGGATAGTTTATTTTTGAGTTACTGTCTATAATTACATTTTGTGAAATTTAATACCCGGAATTTTGCTTACTTGAACAGTCAAGCTATTACTCTGAAAAAAGAACACCAGTGTGTCTTGCAATTACAATACTCCACTGCGGTGAATGTGTGCTTTTCTTTTTCTCCTGGGTGCCTTGTGTATACATCAGTCACAAACTCCACAATCTCTCATGGACATGTTGAAGTACTTGACAAAAAAGAATAAAGTTTGAAGTTTTTGCTTTCTATAATGTTCTTGTTAATAGCTGTTGAATGTGCAGCTGGTGAGCATTTTACCTAATTGCTATCAAATATTAGCAAAGTAGTCTAATTTTCCACATATGCCATGTGACTGACATATTCTTCCTGGGTGCAGATTATAATCTCTGTACATTTGACTAATCGTTGTTATTCACAACATTCTTTTAGAAAACATTAGTTCTTCAATGTTTTGGTACAAATTACAATATGTGGCTACTGTCTGCTATTGAGGAAATGCTTTTGAAAGCATTTTGACACAACAGAAATGTTAATGAAATTGTAGTTAAAGATGGACAAAGTTTTAAAATATCACAATGACTTATACGATCATTTTTAGTCTTTCAAAAGAGGGTATTTATATTTAACACTGTACTCTGAAAGTATTAAAATCAGCAATTGATGTCATACAATTTAAACATAAAAGGTATCAAAGAGCTCATTAAATATTGAGTCGTTATGTCCTACTGTGCCTCAAGATCAAGTTTGGCTATATACGCCGTGGTGAAATAGTCTACCAATGCACAGTCTAGGCTCATGACCTACAAAACTGCACTAACGTAAGAGTGAGTGGGTGGAGGAGATACAAGGAAGAGAAGAAAAAGGTAATAGCAGACGAGAAAAGCCAAACTCAAATGATTAAGTAAAGAGGTATAGAACTAACAAAACTGTTTCCGACAACTTGCGGAAATTAAAAATTGGAAAATGCACAAAATTAGAAAGGGAATAAAATGGTGAGGAGGTGAGAAGACAAACTGGAAATGAAAAACAAAGAAACATTTCAAAGAAATTATGACAGATTATCCATATATGTTTGTCATGAATGGAAGTAATGTAAAATTTTTTATGAATGAAAACAGCCACATTTACAATATAATAGACTGAAAAGGCGAACCATCGTTAAAGAGGATTTTAATAGTGGTATTTCCAAGCAAACAGGTGCAGTGGTTAGGGTTGCACTGGAGTTTATAACAGTATTGAGATTCATCATTTATCAGGGAATGTTTGATGCCAACACGTGAGACAGATGAACGGGTTCTTTGTACATTGTGAAAATGTAAATAAAGCAGGCTGAACTGGATAGGCTGCATGACCATTTTCATTCCTATCTCCTTGTGTCATGTTCTTATGACATTTTTTTGAATACTACAATTGTTTTTTTTGTCTCCTGCACAATTGAGACTCACTCTGCCAGAGATCTTCAAATGATCCTAGACAGCTTTTCTGAAACCTTCAATCTATTTGGAGACTATCAATGTTTCCAAAACTAAAGTGCTTTATCAGCCTGTACCTGATACTCCAACTTCTTCCCATCAATAACCATCAATGGAGCAATTCTAGAGAATGTGGATTATTTTGCATTCCTTGCTCCGTATCCGTCAAAGAATGTGAACATCAGTGAAAAGTTTCATCACATTCATGGTGTCTCAGTCGCTTTCGGCCCCATGGAGACCCACGTCTTTGATGAAGAAGGATTGGCCATCTCTATGAAGATTATGGTTTACAAGTCCCTTGTTTTCTCAACTCTATGTCTTTGAATTTTGGGTTACTTACAGAGCGGGTACAATATTTTTAAAACTTTCTCAGTCTGGAGTAATGAGTACATTTTCAAAGTACTATTGACATTTTTGAGATATGGTATAGGAAAAGTATCCAAAGGGATCTCTGGGGATTAATGATTTTTATATAAGCCTTCAGAAATCAGAAAGATTGTTGTTTTCTCAGCCAGAAGAATCCAGGAATTTTGTATTAACAGCTGCTACTCAAATGATGTTTTGCTGCCAGCAAACTGATTTATTAGGAATGTTGTTCATATAGTGGGGATGTTCGCTGATGATTGCACAATGTTCAGCACCATTCGTGACTCCTCAGATCCTGAAGCAGTCTGTGTACAAATGCAGCAAGACCTGGACAATATCCAGGCTTGGGCTGATAAGTGGCAAGTAACATTCGCGCCACACAAGTGCCAGGCAATGACCATCTCCAACAAGAGAGAATCTAACCATCTCCCCTTGACATTCAACGGCATTACCATCGCTGAATCCCCCACTATCAACATCCTAGGGGCTACCATTGACCAAAAACTGAACTGGAGTAGCCATATAAATACCGTGGCTACAAGAGCAGGTCAGAGGCTAGGAATCCTGAGACGTGTAACTCACCTCCTGACTCCCCAAAGCCTGTCCACCATCTACAAGGCACAAGTCAGGAGTGTGATGGAATACTCTCTACTTGCCTGGATGGGTGCAGCTCCAACAACACTCAAGAAGTTCGACACCATCCAGGACAAAGCAGCTCACTTGATTGGCACCCCATCTACAAACATTCACTCCCTCCACCACCGACACACAGTGGCAGCAGTGTGTACCATCTACAAGATGCAATGCACCAAGGCTCCTTAGACAGCACCTTCCAAACCCGCGACCTCTACCAACTAGAAGGACAAGGGCAGAAGATACATGGGAACACCACCACCTGCAAGTTCCCCTCCAAGTCACACACCATCCTGACTTGGAACTATATCGGCGTTCCTTCACTGTCGCTGGGTCAAAATCCTGGAACTCCCTTCCTAACAGCACTGTGGGTGTACCTACCCCACATGGACTGCAGCGGTTTAAGAAGGCAGCTCACCACCACCTTCTCGAGGGCAATTAGGGATGGGCAATAAATGCTGGCCTGGCCAGCGACGCCCACATCCCATGAAAGAATTTTTAAAAACTGTTTGCCTGGCATTCTGCGATCTTGCTTGAATTTAAATAGCCCAAATAGAGCGCTATTTATAGATGAGTAAAGAGTAGCTGGTCACAGTTACATGACTAAGCCTGTCAACCAGTTCAAGTCTGAATGATTTGTTTATTAAGAGCTCGTATGTCTTGCTGTTGGATGACAGCACACATGGTGTCATCTACCAGTTTTTGCAGACCTTCATTAGGAAGTGAATTGCTTTACCAAGGTCGAGCTGATGCAATTTAAACATAAAAGTAATTTTTATATTATAAAATGTGTGGGATTTTTGTAGAGCAGTATAAATAACGTTTGATTTGAATGGTGGCCAACCGCATAGCAAATTGGTTCAATGGAGCAGCAGGATTCACTCAGTCTGCAATTCCACATCTAATGAGTTCCTTATTTTAGCTGGGTGTTGTGGAAAGATTATTTCTAGAAAGCAGGAAGATTGGCCTGAATCAGTTTTGTTCTGAATAGATTGCTGATGACCCTTTTGCTCATTGCAAAAGACAAATTAACTTTTAAAAATGGGAGAGGGCAAGAGAGAAAGATTAAGTTTCATATTCATACTTAGTTTACAAAAAAAATCAGTTGTTCAGTAAAGATTGTTGACAATTGATTCTGAAATGTTTTTTATGCTCTCACAGTAGAAGTTTTGTTATGTGATCGTGTGAAATTTTTTGCTGATTTCTCCATTATAGTGTTTTCTTTTACCCAGATGTTCAAAATTTAACATCCACCAAAACAGAGCTTTGACGGTAAGATTACCTAAATTCAGTAAACTTGATGAAAGACTTGGCATCGTCAAAGTCTTGGTTGCTTTCAAAACCAAACATGGAAAGAAGTAAACTTTTTCCCCATCGCTTACATGTCACTTGGGATGTCTGGGTAGCTGCTGCATTCTCCACTTCCCCTTTCGTGTATTAGCCATGGCTCAGTCAGTAACACTCTCACCTCTGAGTCAAAAGGTGGTGGGTTTAAGTCCCAGCGGAGATGGTGGTGTAGTGGTAAGGTTACTAGGCCAGGAAATCTGGAGGTACAGTCTAATGCCCTAAGAACATAGGTTCAAATCTCATTCTGGCAGGTAGTGGAATTTAATTTCAGTTCAATAAAAATCTGGAATTAGAAACCAGTCTCAATAATGGTGCCATGAAACGATCATTGATTATTGTAAAAATCCATCTGGTTCACTATTGTTCTTTAGAGAAGGAAATCTACCATACTTACATGTGATGTACATGTGACTCAGCAATATGGTTGACTCTTAACTGCCCTCTGAAATGGCCTAGCAAGCCATTCAGTTCAAAAACAATTAGGGATGGACAACAAATTCTGACACCCACACCCCATGAAAGAATTTTTAAAAACTCCAGGGCTTGAGCACAAAAATCAAGAGTGACATTCCAGTACTGTACTGAGGGAGTGCTGCACTGTTGGAGGTGCTGTCTTTTGGATGAGACATTAAATCAAGGCCCTGTCTGCCCTCTCAGGTGGGCACAGACGATCCTGTGGCACTATTTCAAAGAACAGCAGGGGAGTTATTCCCAGTATCCTGGCCAATATTTATCCTTCAATCAACATCACAACATCACCAGATTATCTGGTTATTATCATATTGCTGTTTGTGGGAGTTTGCTGTGCACAAATTGGCTGCTGCATTTCCTACCTTACAACATTGACTGCACTGCAAAAAGTACTTCATTGGCTGTAAAGCTTTTTGAGTCATCTGGTGGCCAAGAGAGAGATAGCAGGACCAGTGAGCAGTTTAAAAGAGCAGTGGTGGGAAGCAGCGAGAGAGAGAGGGGGGGACCAGCAAGCAGTTAAAACAAGTAGAGGTGGGAAGCAGAGAGAGAGAGAGAGGAGGACCAGCAAGCAGTTTAAACAAGTGGAGGTGGGAAGCAGAGAGAGAGAGAGGGGGACCAGCGATCAGTTTAAACGAACTAACCAGTCTCGGCCAGTTTAGGCCATCAGAGCGGACCGACCTCATTCTGAGAAGAAGAAAAAAAAATCAAGTTGTGATGTTACAGGAAAACAGGTAGTTGATTGGTTGGTGAGATTTTTATCGTATATCTTTCAAAACTCAGGCAATTTTACTAATTGCAAGGTTTTATTTGCTAATAGCAGTAACAAAGTGATTCCTGACAACGCACTGGCCCGCTGACATCATCAGAGTGCACCAAGCTGCGCACATGTGCAGCTACATCTTGCCAGTACTTAGTGGCGCATGCGCGGGATGACATCATCGCGCAACGCCAACATCATCGCGTATCTGCGCCAGGTCCATCTTCGGCATGCACGATAAAGCTTCATTGGGTATCCAGCCCCCCACTCAGCTGGAGGAAGTGGCTGAATCGGAAACTTTCAGGCTGGAGCACTCCCCCCTAGACAACTCGCTCCAGGCCTCGACGCTTCCTCCCCTCAGCCGCTCACGCCAGACCTCGCTGCGCCCCCCCCACTTCCCTAGCCAACTGTTCCTTGCTTCACGCCACCCCGCTCTAGGCGGCGCCACTTCCCTCCTCTCGGCCACTCGCTCCTAAGTCGCCCTGTCACCCTTTGCGGCCCGCCTTCCTTCTTCGGGTGGCGCCTGGTGTCTGGTGAAACATGGGAGCTAATGGCTGAGAGGAGGAAAATGGCACGGCCCAGAGCTAGCGGCTGGGGGTGGGGTGGGGGTCGGGGAGTGAGCGACCGACTGGAGAGCGGGGTGGTGTGAGTGGGGAACAACCGCCAGGACAGTGGTGGGGGTGGGTACCAGCGAGGGCTGGAGCAAGCGGCTGAGGGAGGGAAGCAGCCGGTCGGGAGGAGTGGGAGAAAGTGAGTTGCCGAGGATGGAGAGCGGCCAGTGGGGCGGTAGCTAGTAGCTGCGTTAGGGTAAAATCAGTCCTGATCAGTCATATAAACGAATCACAATAACAAATTAGTAGCACATTTTATACTCTGCTCGATTTTCTTTTCCATTGATCAGGGTGTCAATTCACTATCTTCCAATGGAAATTCAATCATAAAATTCCTTTTGTATTTAATAGGATTACTGGAAGATTAAATGGATCTGAGGTTTACAGTTAGTGTCCTATAACTACATAGTAGCATATCACTGGGCTTCCATCCAACTTATTGTAAGTTTAGTTTTCTGGAATGATCTAGCCATGAGCACTTCCTGTGATAAATTGAGGAGTGCCATCTTTAATCCTGGCAGCTGCCTGAACATCGCAGACACTGACGTTCCAGTTGAAGAGCCTGCATTTGCGCATGTGCAAACCACCTAGTGGTTGCGTTGTCAGCAAACGCAGCCTAGTGGTAAAGCTTAATAGATTGGCTGGTGAATATTTCCTATTAATTAACTAAATAAATAATTAGTTATTTAAAGCACAATCAGGATTTCAGGGCAGGTGATGTGTTGCAGCTGCAGTATGTGGGAGCTCATGGACACTAGTGTGATCCACAGCAAACATGTCTGCAGTAAGTGTCTACAGCTTGAGGAGCTTCGGCTCAGAGTCAATGAGCTGGAGGCCAAGCTACAAACACTGCAATACATCAGGGAGGAGGAAAGTTACCTGGACACTTTGTTCCAGAAGGCAGTCACATCCATAGGGTAGCGTCTTCTGATTTGGACAGTAGTCAGGGACAGGAGGGTGTGACTGCGGGTGAGGCAGGTAAGGGGATCGAGAAGGCAGAAGTGGAGGAGGCTCAGCCCTTGCAGTTTTCCACCAGGTTTGAGGTTCTTTCAGCTTGTATGGATGAGAGCAAGGGCTGAAGGGTGGATGAGAAAACTGACCATGGTACTGTGATAAAGGAAGCCATTCAAGCAGGTGGAGTAAATAGGAATGTAGTGGTAGTAGGGGATAGTATAGTCAGGGGGATAGAAACCATTCTCTGCAGCCAAGAATGAGAGTCCAGAAGGCTGTGTTGCCTGCCCGGTGCCAGGTTTTGGGACATCTGCTTGGGGCTAGAGAGCAACTTGCAATGGGAGGGGGAGGTTGCAGTTGTCGTGGTCCACATGGGTACCAATGACATAGATAGGAGTAGGAAAGATGTTCTGCATAGGGAGTATGAGCAGCTAGGGGCTAAATTAAAAAGCAGATCTTCAAAGGTAATGATCTCCGGGTTATTACCTGAGCCACAAGCAAATTGGCATGGGGTAAATAAGATTAGACAGTTAACTGCATGGCTCAAAATTGGTGTGGGAGAAGTGGGTTTCGATTCATGGGGCACTGGCACCAGTACTGGGGAAAGTGGGAGCTGTACCGTTGGGATGGTCTACACCTGAACCGTCCTGGGACGAGTGTTCTGGTGTGTCGTATAATGAGGGAAGTAGAGAGGGCTTTGAACTAAATCGTGGGATTGAGGGATCCAGTGAGGGAAGATGTGATAATTTAAAGAGAGAGGAGAAGGCAAGAGAGCAAGATAGCAATAAGGATAATGATAATCAGGGTGTGACAGGAAGGGACACTGTGTACAAACTCAGGATTGAACCAGCAGATAAGATGAGAGGTTGTGAACTAAAAGAGTGGGGTGAGGGTGAGGGAGAGGTGAGATTTAGAAATCCAAGGAGAAAAGCCAAGGCATTGGAACAGTATAACGTTGTGGGTAAAGACAAGCAGAATGGGACAGGAAGGGACAGAGAGTTTAACAGAAATTGTACATCAGCAAATAAGGGAATTGAAGGGAATGGAAACAAAAAAATGAAATTAAAGGTTCTATATCTGCGCGAAGCATCTGCAATAAGATAGATGAACTAGTGGCACAAATAGGGGTACATGATTTAGGTCTAATCACCATTACAGAGACATGGTTACATGGTGATCAATGTTGAGAAATAAATATTCCAGGGTACACAATATTTTGGAAAGACAGACCGAATAGCAATGGAGGAGGGTTAAGGTTCGGGTTGGAGCACTGATAGTACAGGATGACAGGTAGGCATTTGACAAAGTGCCACATAAAAGATTGTTGCACAAATTAGGAGCTCATGGTGTAGGGCATATAAGCATGGATAGAAGATTGGCTGGCTGGCAGAAAACAGAGAGTATGCGTAAATGGGTCCTTTTCTGATTGGCAGGATGTGACGAGTGGAGTCCCACAGGGGTCTATGCTGGGGCCACAACTTTTTACAATTTATATCACTGACTTAAATGAGGGGAGTGATGGCATGGTAGCTAAATTTGGAGATGACACAAAGATAGGTAGGAAAGTATGTTGAAGAGGACATAAGGAAGTTGCAGACCGATATAGATAGGTTGAGTGAGTGGGCAAAAATCTAGCAGATGGATTATAATGTGGGAAAATGTGAAGTTGTTCACTTTGGCAGAAAGAATAAAAAAGCAGAGTATTACTTAAACAGAGAACGACTGCAGAATTCCGAGGTGCAGAGGGATCTCGGTATTCTAGTGCATGAGTCACAAAAGGTTAATATGCAGACACAGCAAGCAATAAAGAAGACTAATGGAATGCTATCCTTTATTGCGAGAGGAATTGAAAATAAAAGTAAGGATGTTATGCTTCAATTATACAGGGCATTGGCGAGACCACATCTTGAATGCTGTGTGCTATTTTGGTCTCCTTATTTACGGAAGGATGCGAATGCACTGGAGGTGTTCAGAGCAGGTTTACTAGATTGATACCTGGAATAAGCGGGTTGTTTTATGAGGAAAGGTTGCACAGACTGGACTTGTTTTCGCTGGAGTTTAGAAGAGTGAGGGGAGACTTGATTGAAGTATATAAGATCCTGAGTGGTCTTGACAGGGTGAATGTGGAGGGGGTGTTTCCTCTTGTGGGTGAGTCCAGAACTAGGGGCACTGTTTGAAAATTTGGGTCGCCCTTTTAGGACAGAGACCAGGAGAAATTTTTTTCTCTCAGAGGGTTGTGAAACTTTGGAATTCTCTGCCTCAGCAGGTGGTGAAGTTGGGGTTAATGAAGGTAGATAAGAGTCTTGATAGGCAAGGGAATCACAGATTATCGGGGGTAGATGGGAATGTTGAATTCGAGACACAAACAGATCAGCCATGATCTTGTTAAATGGTGGAGCAGGCTCGATGGGCTGAATGGCCTACTTCTGCTCCTACATCCTATAGTCATATGGACATAAGGGCATTTGTGAGAAAGGATCTGGCCTCAGAAAAACATGAAGTAGGATCAGTATGTGTAGAAATAAGGAATAGCAAGATTCAGAATACACTAGTTACACCATTGGACATAGCATTAAACAAGAAATTATTGGAGCTTGTAACAAAGGCATGTAATAATTGTGGGGGACTTTAATCTTCATATAGACTGGGACAATGAAATTGGCATGAGTGGTCTACAATATGAGTTTGTAGAATGTTTCCATGACAGTTTCTTGTAGCAATACATTGTGGAGCCAACTAGGGATAAAGCTATCATGGATCGAGTATTGTGTAATGAAGCAGGGTTAATTAGCAATGTCATAGTAAAAGAGGAAACAGTGATAATAATACCATTGGATTCCATGTTAAGTATGAAAGTGACATGCTGCAATCACAAACAAGAATCTTAAACTTAAACAAAGCCACTTATATCGACATGAGGGGAGAACTGGCTAAGGTAAATTGGGTAAATTGTTTCCTTAAAGGTTCCCCACTGTTCATTTACTGCCATAACTTTTAGTTTATTTACCCAATTTACCTTAGGATGTTATTAGATTAAAAGAAAAGGCGTACAATGTTGCTAAAAGGAGTAGCAAGTCTGAGGATTGGGAGTGTTTTAGAAACCAGCAAAGGGCCACCAAAACGTTGATAAAAAAGGAAAAAGTAGAATATGAGAGTAAACTAGCCAGCAATATAAAAACAGATTGTAAGAGCTTTTATAGGTATATCAAAAGAAAGAGAGTAGCTAAGGTAAACGTTGGTCCCTTAGAAGCAGAGACAGGAGAAGTCATCATAGGGAATGAGGAAATGGCAAAGGCAGTGAACAAATATTTTGTGCCTGGTTTCACAGTAAAAAACACAAGTTCCATACCAGAAATAGACGGTAACCTAAGGGCTAAAAAGAGTGAGGAAATTAAGGAAATTCATATAAGCTGAGAAAAAGTATTGGAGAAACTGAAGGCACAGTGGCGCAGTGGTTAGCACCGCAGCCTCACAACTCCAGCGACCCGGGTTCAATTCTGGGTACTGCCTGTGTGGAGTTTGCAAGTTCTCCCTGTGTCTGCGTGGGTTTCCTCCGGGTGTTCCGGTTTCCTCCCACATGCCAAAAAGACTTGTAGGTTGGTAGGTAAATTGGCCATTATAAATTGTCCCTAGTACAGGGAGGTGGTAGGGAAATATAGGGACAGGTGGGGATGTGGTAGGAATATGGCAATTAGTGTAGGATTAGTATAAATGGGTGGTTGATAGTCGGCACATACTCAGTGGGCCGAAGGGCCTGTTTCAGTGCTGTATCTCTAACTAACTAGCTAAAATCTGACAAATCTCCAGGACCTGATGGCCTACACGCAAGGCTTCTAAAAGAGATAGCTGCAGATATAGTGGATGTGCTAGCTATGATTTTCCAAAATTACTTAGATTCGGGAATGGTCCCATCAGATTGGAAGTTGGCAAATGTTACATCGCTTTTCAAGAAAGGAGGGAGAGAGAAAACAGGGAACTTCAGGGCAGTTAGCCCAACATCAGTCGTTGGGAAAATGCTGGAATCTATTATGAAGGAAGTCTTAACAATGCACTTAGAAAAGCACACTATGATTAGAACAAGTCAACATGGTTTTACTAAAGGCAAATCCTGTTTGACAAATTTATTAAAATTTTTTTGAGGATGTAACTAGTAGGGTAGATAAAGGGGAACCAGTAGATGTAGTATACCTGGATTTACAAAAGGCATTCGATAAGGTGCCACACAAAAGGTTAATTGGCAAGATAAGGGCTCAAGGAGTAGGAGTAATATATTAACATGGATAGATGATTGGTTAATGGACAGGAAGCAATGAGTCAGCATAAGCGGGGCATTTTCAAGTTGACAGGCAGTAAATAGTGGAGTGCTGCAAAGATTAGTGCTGGGGCCACAGCTATTTACAATCTATGTTATTGATTTAGATGAAGACACAATGAGTAATGTATCTAAGTTTGCTGATGATACAAAGGTAGGTGGAAGGTAAGCGGTGGGGAAGATACAGACAGGTTAAGTGAGTGGACGACAAGATGGCAGATGGAGTATAATGCGGGAAGTGTGAAGTTATGCGCTTTGGTCGTAAGAATAAAAAAGGAGAATTTTTTTTAAAGGTGTGTAACTTGTAAGTGTCGATATTCAAAGAGACTTGAGTGTGCTTGGACAAGGAATGCAGAATGTTAACGTACAGGTGCAGCAAGCAATTATGAAGTCAAATGGCATGTTGGCCTTTATTGCAAAGGAATTGGAGCCCAGGCATAAGGCAGTATTGCATCAATTGTACAGGGTTTTGGTGAGGCCACATCTGGAATACTGTGTGCTGTTTTGGTCTCCACATTTAAGAAAAGATATATTTGCATTGGAGGCAGTGCAACGATGCTTCACTAGATTGGTCCGTGGGATGAGAGACTAAGAAAATTGGGCCTGTATTCTCTGGAGTTTAGAAGAATGAGAGGAGTTCTCATTGAAACATATAGCATTCTAAAGGGGCTGGATAGGGTGGACACTGAGACATTATTTCTGCTGGTCGGGGAATTTAAAACACGGGGGCAGAGTCTCAGGATAAGGGGCTGATCGTTTAGGACTGAGATGAGGAGAAATTATTTCACTCAAAGGGTTGTGAATCTTTGGAATTCTCTACCCCAGAGAGTTGTGGATGCTCCATCACTGAATACATTTAAGGCTGCGATAGACAGATTTTTGGTGTCTCAAGGAATCGAAGGATATGATGAGCAGGTGGAAAGTGTAGTTGAATCTTAAGATCAGCCATGATTGTTTTGGATGACGGAGCAGGGACGATGAGCCATATGGTCTACTCCTGCTCCTATTTCTTGTGTTCTTGTGTACATAAATACAATTCTTTCTTCCTTTAACAGAGCAGTGGAGCTTCACCGGGGGGGTGTTTGCTGGTAGATGCATCAAAAAACTTCTGAGATAGCAAACCTGAATCCAACTGTCATAGTTGTGTAATAGGTTGCATTTTTATTGTTATGACCAGGTGAGCAAGGTGTCCAGGGGTCCCTTGTAGCCTTCACTTGGTCTTCCTGTAACAGGATTTAATTTTAAACACGTTGTGTTTTGAGCTTCAAGGGAAAAATGGTTCACCACTAGCCTTAGAAATTCAGACTGCCTAGCCTTGCCACGTACAGTGATCCCACACTGCTCAGCCATTTTCCTCAACTCCTCCATAGACAGTGCTTTTACATTATCCCAAGTTTCTTCATTCTGGCTTGGAGAGCTACTCACTTCAGTTGCAGACGCTAGCACCCAAATTTCACCTGGTTACGATCAGGTGAGCAAGGTGTCTCAGGGTCCCTTTTAGCCTTCACCTGGTCTTACTGTAACAGGATTTAATTTTAAACACACTGTGTTTTGAGCTCCCCCTTGGTGAATTCTTGTTCACCGCTTTCCAGTTATAGGGCAAAGAAATGAGCACAAATAGGCTTTCTTAGGTTTAAAGAAGAAAAGTGAAATTTATTAAAACTTAAACTCTAATTTGTTTAACGCTTATGGATACACGCCACACCCCACACTAGCATGCATACGTGATACGCACATCACATAGAGACAAAAAAGAGAAGAAAAATAAAGTAGAGAGATTTGAGGCAATCTCTGAAGAGAGATTTTTGTTACTGTGCTTCAAGCTCGCTGTAGACCTTGCTTGTAGATAGATCTTGCTTTTCGTTGGGGACCGGTATTCTTCTTAAACCTCGTTCACTGTAGGAAACTTTTCTTTCTTGGGGTTCATGTGTCTTCAATGTGTCTTCAGTTCTGTGAGAAGGCGATGAGAGCGGACAGGAGAGAAATGTTCTCAGTCCAGGAGCAAAGAGCTTTCTGTCTTCAAAACACTATTTCTTCAATTTAAAACTCCGCTAGTTGGCCAGCAGGTGGTTACATGACTGACTGGTTTGACCAGGTCTCTTTGTATTGGGGCAGGGACTGGTTCCTTTGTTCCAACACTGTCTGCTCGTGTGTAAAAAAATGTCTTTCCAGCCAGGGGCTTGGCAACCTTTTGTAATAGACCTTCTTTTCTTCCCAGTAACAATTTTAAAATTTAATGTCTTTGTGGGGAAATATATGTGCCTTATTCTTGGCAGCTGCGGGCTTGCATGACATTATTTAAACAAAATATAAACTCAAATTTCAATGATTTTTGAATATCTACGTATATTTTTCTTCCTGCGACATTTGGATATCTTACTGAATGATTGAAAACCTTCTGCATCAATACTTCAGTAGTCCATACTAGTCATTTGGGAGAAATGTTTTAGTTGTGCTGAACATTATAGAAAAAAAGAACTTGCTGTTCCTTTCATGACTTAGGATGTCCTGAAATGCTTTACAGTCAATTAAGTGACTGAAGTGTAGTAACTGCTGCAGGAAACACAACAACTGATTTGCACACAGCAAGGTCCAACAAACAGCAGTGAAATAAATAGCTGCCTGATCTGCTTCAGAGATATAGCTTTTGGGATAATTGTTGGCCAGTCCGCTAGGAAAACTCTCCTGCTCTTTGAACAGTGCCGTGGAATCTTGTGAGTCCAATTGAAAGGGCTGGTTGGGCCTCGATTTAATGTCTCATTTCAAAGGTGACACCTCCAACAATGTAGCACTCCCTCAAAACTGCACTGAAGTGCTGATCTGGATTATGCGTGATATGTATATCTGGACTGGGGCTTGATCCTATGTTCTACCGACTTTGAGGTGAGAGTGCTACCACTGAGTCAAGTCTGACGCCAGTATTATAACAACAACGTAAATTTATGTCATGCATTTAACGTTATAAAAGGCGCTTCACAGGAGCATTATACAACAAACTATGACACCGAGCCACAAAAGGAGATATTGGGCCAGATGATCAAAAGCTTCGTCAAATTGGCTAGTTTTAAGGAGTGTCTTAAAGGAGGAAAGTGAGGTGGAGAAGCTGAGAGGTGTCGGGAGGGAATTCCAGAGCTTAGGGCCTAGGCAACTGAAGGCGTGGCCACCAATGGTGGAGCGATTAAAATCAGGGATGCACAAGAGGTCAAGATTAGAGAAGACAGATATCTTGGAGTGTTGTGGGGCTAGAGGAGATTGCAGAGATAGGGAGGGGCGAGGCCATGGAGGAATTTGAAAATAGGGATGAAAATTTTAAAATCAAGACGTTGCTTGACTGGGAGCCAATTATTAATCCTAGGTGCTGTTGTAATGTATTTAACTCTTTGAAGACTCCAATAGCCATATAAGAATTGTGTTTTTTCTGGGATTACACATCTAGTTGTTGAATATGGAACTATACTTGAATTCTTAAGTCATTAGAATTGTTGCTTGCCACACCTATAAATTCTGCCTCATAAAATCTATCAAAAAATTGTTGAAAATAGTGTCTATGGTAATTTTATAAAATGATATTGTTCTGAAAATTGAAAACATTTTTGGACCCAAAGCATTAAATATGCTTTGTAGTACAAGTTGATATAAGCTCGTCGACACTGTTCTGGTAAGACTAGAGACAGTGTGATACAGCCCACGGTAGTTACTGCTGTGTTAAAAGTTGCAGCGTTGTTCTTATCACTCTGCAGTTGACTTTGGACCAAAACATTCCAGACATACAGGTATACAGACCTGAGCCATGATTACATCATTAAACTGGAACTCTCTGTTGCCAAGAAACAAGTGCACAAATTGAAATTGGCATCAAGCTTGCAGTTATGCTGCACTGATGTCAGAGACTCAACAATATGGTATCTGCTTCTGAGGAGGTAAGTTCCTTTACTAATTCATCTCTGGAATGCAGTTCTAGAACTGTAGGAGCACCACTTAACTTTTAGTTTCAGAGTTCCAGCCATATTGGGTTGAATCAGGGATAACCTTTCCATCACATATTTGTTTACTTGCATTTCTGTCTAATCCTGAACCATATAATGCGCAACAAGTGAACTTAGTAACCAAAAGTAAGACCACATATTTTTGCTCTGCATATTTGTTCATTCCGAACAATTTCTTTTAGATGGTTTACTTGATCCTGTCTGTGTATACGGTACACTTGTCGGCAATCACATCTTTCACTAGTGCTGGATTTGATCGAGGGGTATAATGGGGGTATGTTTTCCATTGTTTCCAAGTAAATATTATAATTCTGAGAGTGAGTTGTACATTTGTGGTGAGGAATGGGAGTTCAGGGAAATTAATTTTTATAGGAAGATTGCTCGTGTTGCTGTGAAATGCAACTTTTTTGTCAATTATAATGCTATAGTGGGAACCAGCATTCAATTTGTTCAATTCTTGGCTGCGAAAAGGTTCTACTATATGCCAAGGGCTGTGAATCATGGTGAACTTTCTATGAATAATTTGCAACACAAAGCCAACACACCTAGCAACCATTTAAAAGATTTTTTTAATTTTGGCTTTGTTTACCAAACAGTATTGTGCTCTCACAGAGAATGACACACAGGTTTAAATTCTTTCGGGAATGTGGGTAGTTTATATTGTGGATTAAATCTTTTATTGACTGTTCTTTTGAGGACTGTTTAAAAATAGGTACTGCCATCATGGCTTAGCAAGTTTGTTGAATGGGTAACTGAGCCATAATCACCAGGAAAGACCTGGGCTTGATGCTGCTACTTTGTTAAATTAGCTGATTGCAGCCTGGGTGGCAATACAAGTATTATAATTAGATTAGGAAGGAGAAGTCTTGGCAGGGTTCTAGATTGTGATCACTATGCAGTGACATCGTAAACCAAAAATGTCCACTGAGCCCATGATATCTGCTGCAGCTCCTTAGAGGAGTAATTCAAATTAATCCCACTGCTCTGTTCTCACCCTATAATGGCACATGTTTCACTGCCTCAAATATTGATCCACTTTTCTTCAAAAGAGGCAGTTCCATTGTTTCAACTATTCCCTGTAGCAAACTCTATGCCTAATATCTCTCTGTTTAAAGAATAGGGCACTGAGATTGCACAGATTGCTTCAACCTGAGACAATGGCTGGGGAGGAGGTTGGAATCAGTGGCAATGGAATGGAGTTTGTGACTGAGGCCAAAGACGATGGTTTCACTCTTGCCAATGTTTAGCTAAAAATGACGCACTTGTCAATATGGGAGTCTTAAGACAAGTGGCTTCTCCTCACATGGATACCTGAGTAAAATATATCAAGCAAGGTCATTCCCCTTATAATATTGGAAACTTGAAACAATTCAGAGAATGTACTTTAATGCAACAATAAGGGCATGCCTACCAAGAGGGTTTTGGATTTAGACAGACGATCATGGGGCTAAGCCCTTAACACGAGGACTTGAACGCATAATCTAGGCTGACATTTCAGCATGGTATTAGGGAGTGTTACATTGTGGTTGGGGTGCTGTCTTTCAGTTGAGACGTTGAACCGAGACTCCTCCTATCTAGTCAGTTAGAAGTAAAAGATCCAGTTGTTTGTGGGACCGTGCTGTACATAAATTGGCTGCCACATATGACTGCATGATAACACTGCACTTCAGAAGTCATTTATCGTCTTTAAAGCATAGTGGGGTGTCATGAGGAGGTGAAAGGCGCTATATCAAAGCATGTTCTTTTTTTAGCATTGGTGTTGCCAGAGCTTCATAATTCTTTGTGCTTTTAGCACCTCATACTGAATTTCACACTAAGCGCTCTGAACAGAGACAAAGTACACACTTCATGGCTGCATCCTTCCAGCTTGATAACCCTCACATGATCTTTGACAGGTGCAGTTACCCAAGATTGATCTTGCAGCAGGTCCCCAGAAGCCTCTTAAAGCTTTGGTGCATCTTTAGTACTCTACCCCAGTGGTGCTGACTCCTAACTTACTCATAGCTCTTCCTTACAGGCAGGATCAAATGGAGGCCAAAATAAGTTAGTACTCAGGCACGTGAGAGGCACCTGAAATATTTGTGTGGTAACTTCCATGCACATTTCAGCCTTGCTCTTCACAGGTTTAGACCAATTTTCAAAACTTTAGTTTCAGTCACCTCATGTTTTCATTTTGAAAACTGTCACATTTTGTTGTGTTTTGCATGATGAATAAGTGATCATCTTTCCGAGATATTGTTGCATTTGGCACTTGGATTTGGTAATTCTAAGACTTCATCTAAATCTTTGTCAAAAATTATTTTTATTTCATTTACTCAAGAAATTAAAGTGCCAAAGTTTGATCTGCCTCTGCAATCTTTCCCTCTAAAGAGGAAATATTTTCTTTATTTTGTACAGCTGTAACAGAGAGAATCAGAGGCATTTCCTAGACTTAATGATACTAGAACTGAGAAATTTATTTCCCAACAAAAGTTTCAGAATGTGGAGTTTAGTAGAGTACATTTATTGATGCTGCAATTCAGTTGGCTGTGAAGCATTGGGCAAATTAAAGGATCATTCTATTCAAGCTGTGATCACCTTGTTACACAATCCAAAAGGATTTTGTGTGCTTAATAGAGTGAGATAAAATGGCCTGCATGCTTTCTCTAAGCATTAGTGCCTTCATCTATCAAATCAAATAAGTACTTCAAGCATTCTGTGCTTCAAGCTGACGTTAAAGTTAAGTCCTTGCACTGATCTCAACTGTTGTGATGCTATTTTCATTTAATGCAGTAGCTGAGTAACTGTTTAATGAATAAAGAAGGCCATACTTTCAGTAAACTTATATTTTTCATCATTTGTTCACCTGTCACATAAAGTTCTCTTTATGTGGTTTTCTGACTTGGAGTGGTTGGAGTTTATCATGTATCTCCATCCTATGTCAACTTCGTCTTTGCTGCAGTCTCATTTGAAGAAGTAATGAAGAAATACAGGATGGGGGAATATTGCAATGCTTGTGAACAGTACCCTATGAATTGTCCCATTTTTAGATGATTGCTTCTACATTTGTGCACAAAGGATGAACTACATATAAAAGACAAGAAGTCTCATGCTCAATATAATAATATAACAGAGCAATATGGAATTAACTTTTATGTATTGTTCAATATTATTATTGCCCCCAACAAAGCCAGATTTAAATTGATATTTTTCTTCCTGTTTGTCTTACTCCAGATTGAAAATATTGATGTGTGCCTGAGTTTTTTGGCTGCCAAAGGAGTGAATATACAGGGTCTTTCTGCAGAAGGTAAGAAACCACTCCACATAATGTATTTTCAAATTAACTATTGTTATTGTGCAAAATTGTTGCTGATTGGCCTGGAATTAGCCCAATGAACTCCCAACGGTCTCATTATAATTTTTGACATTAAAGTTATCCTCAGTGAGTGATTTTCATAAACTCTCATAGTCCATCAAAGAGAAAATTTAAGAAACTATTCTTGAGACTACAGATAAAATTAATTCCAGGCAAATCAAAGCAACTGCATTATGCCAGGATTTCCCTGGTTAAGACGACAAGATCTATGGCAGAAAATTAGGTAGTAGCTAAAGACAATGTATTTGACTCCCAATGAAGGTAAGTCACGTTTGTTTCGATAACTCTGAACAAACTCTATAACTATGTGAATCCAAATTTATTTCTTCACGTTTTCTTGAATTTGTACAACAGGGGTTGAAAATTCATCCATCATAGTGCTTTTTGCAAAGATTTTAAATCTATTTCCAAAGCTTTTGGAGAAGAATTACTGTGGTGGAGAACCTACATCTGGGGGCATGTGGAGGTTACTGAGGTGAAAGTCATGCTCAATTTAAGGCATCTTTGTAGCATGATTTATTTACTGCTTCCTCAAATTAATGTACGCTACTCTGATTTCCTTCGGGTGGAAAATCAACTGAAGAGTAGCTTAATTAATTTGCAAGAAAGGAAGTAAAGCTTGAAACTGTTGCTACCTAATTCCTATCATTTTCTTTTCAGTTTTGTGGGTAATTCTTGTGCTTGGATAGATTCTCTGTCATCATTCTGTGGAGCCATTGCTACCATTAAAAAATGTGTTTATTTGGAGAAAATGGTTAAATCAAAATGTCTTTTCCTCTAGTTTTCTGTTTCAGTTGTAGGCTTAGTACTTTTCTTCCACAATTTCCTTCAAATATATTCCATTTAGAAAACCATTTAGAAAAATAAACCTATTTCTGAAATAGATAATTAAAAGAGGAAAAGGAGGAGAGAGATGGCCTTTTAGGGTTAACTAATAGATACTCGAGGTTGATTGGCTAACATGTAAAGGCTTGGCAGAAAATTCACAGGTTAGAATGTTGTCTGGTGAAATTCTGTTACTTCTTCCTTTACCTTGTCCTTCCTGGTCCCAAAAAAGTGTTGTGATGTGAATGTTAAAAACTGTCATGGTAAAGTGTCCTTTTTCTTCCTTGATATCTTGTTTCACAGTCAACAGTAGCACTCTGGTACATCATCGAAGGGACCACTGTTCATGTGAGAGTTTGGATAGTGAGTTTTAACAGACTATTCCACCATGTCAGGTATCACAGCCAAGCCTGGTCATCAGTGTTCTACTGAGTTATGTAGTCTTAGCTGGGGCAGGAATATGGCCACTGAAGTAGGTCCCAGTGCCCCTGGATCAGGAAAGGAAAATTAGTAATGGTTCTTGCTCCCAATTGCCACTGGTAACAATGCACATTTGTTGGCATGGGTTGAGGACTAGATTGCACCCGGCTGTGATACCCCATGATAAAATTATCCATCCACACCCACTGTCAAGACTGACTTGTGCATAAAGGCCACTTGAGCAAGGTACCTGAGACAACCTCGTGCTCATAAAACTGTATCACAGCAAGGAGTCAAAGCCTTCAAGGGAGGGATGGGGCAGAGGAGGGAGGAATCAGGCTAGAATAAAATCAATCATGCTACTACAATAGCAGTAAAGTTGTTGTGAATTTCAGTTAACTCATTAAATCCTGAATCCAGATCATGTGTTATCTTGATTCAATTTACAATGAATGGAACAGCATTAGTTGTTGGTAATTAATTTTTAAAAAGTTTAATTTTAACAAAAGGTGCTGCTGCATAGTTACAGGAAATATAGGCCCAGAAGCATTGCAGCACATTTATTTGTGGGGAGAATACAGAAAAATGACGGCTGTTATGTAAAATACCAAAACTGTTTTGTCACTTGATTATTTTTAACCAAAATAAATAAACAGAGCCATATTTTGTGTAACTTTGTGGTGAATTTTTAATGCTCAATCTCTTTCAGAAATCCGGAATGGAAATTTGAAGGCCATCTTGGGTCTCTTCTTCAGTCTTTCACGATATAAGCAGCAGCAACAGCAGACTCAAAAGCAGCAACATCCGTCTTCACTTGCATGTCAGCAGCAGGTGCCTCAGCATCATCATCCTCAGTATCAGTGCCAGGTTGGCCTTCAGCAACAGCAGCAAGCCACACCTTGCAACCAACCTCACCACCAGGTGCAACAGTGCCAACAAAAAGCACAGCTGGAAATGCAGTCAAGGTTTGCGTTGAATTTTAAGTTGATAACTGAAACACTTTACAATTTGAAAGCCGAATGTTTCCACTAAATGTAACGCACATGGGAAATTTTCAAGACACAGAGCAGGAGTTTCCACAAATTTGTGCGCTTTTTTGCCGCAATTCGTTCGAAATCGATCAAACCAGCGGCAAGGATTGCGGAATATTCAGAGCAATTACATCCTGCACAAATCAAGTTTCTGTGATCTTTGCTGCTAGAATCACACTTGAAGCCGGCCACGCCTACAAAACTAACCACACCCCGAAATCATTTACAAACCTTTGAGGAGGCATTTAGCGTTTTTCTTTAGATGCAACGTCACTAAGTCACTAATGAAAACATTTTAAAAGCTTTTGATTTTGAAAAATTTATTAAGAAACTGATGACTGTATACCGATATGACTAGCAAATGTTTTTTTTTAAATTGGGCTCCTCATAGTCATGGGCTAGACACCGATGAAAATGCTTATTTTTTATGACAGTCATTGTCAGCTGTATTAATAAAGTTGCCCCAAATTACCACCCTTCAATATAATAAGGAATATTTTTAAAGCAATTTTTAAAAAAAATTTACTTTCTAAAACACTGCCTGAGTGCACTGGTTCATGGCAGAACTTAAGTTTGCTGATATGTGTTTGAGTGGAAACTTGAGAAAAAAAGCAATTCACAAAACTGGAGCAATTTTGGGTGCAATTTGCATCCACATGGCCAATTGTGCCCAACAGTCTCAACCCCATAACTTTGATAAGGGTGTTCGCAGACCAGCTTCAACCCTCTGTTTTGTAAATATGGCCTCCATTTTTATCTGATTTGACAGCGAACTGAAGAAATGGGCAAACAATCTGCCAATATCTTGTAGCCTTATTATGAAGCACTGAAAATAAAATGACAGGACAATGACAATATGCTGACAGGTATAGGTGCTTTAGTAAGAATATGAGAAAGATCTAGTAAACAATTGGCACTGAGTCCTCCTGTTCTCAATTTATAGTGAGTTCAGCAGCCTTGTTGTCATGGTACTGCACTGGTAACTGAGAGCCCATGAGTTCAAATCCCATTATGGCAAGTCATGAAATGAAATTCAATAAATTAAGTAAATCTGGTAAAACCCAACTGGTTCATTGATGCCATTGAAGGAAAGAAAATTCCTCCCCTTCCTGGTTTGACCCTCCATGTGACTCTAGCTCCACAATATGTGGTTGACTCTAATGTCCTCAAGGCAACCAGGGATGGGCAATAAATACTGCCTTGCTGTTATTACTTACAGCTCAATAAAAAGGGGTAAATTTTGACAATGTTATTGTCGGAGGTTACTGTTCCAGTGCATTCAAGCAATAGCCTGGATTGTAGGCATTTAGGAAGAAAATACTGTCCTTAAGGATGTAATGTGATATTAATTCCTTGTATAAATATAAAAGCTGAATTTAACTTTTATCTATTTGTTCATGGGATGTGATTTAATGCATTTAATGCCCCTCCCTAATTGCCCTTGAGAGGGTGGTGGTGAGCCGCTGCCTTGAACCGCTGCAGTCCATTTGGTGTAGTTACGCCCACAGTGCTGTTAGACAGGGATTCCAGGATTTTAACGCTGCAACTGTGAAGAAATGGCAAATTAATTCCCAGCCAGGATGGTATCTAACTTGGAGGGGAACTTGCAGATGGTGGTGTTCCCATGCATTTGCTGCTCTTGTCCTTCTAGATGGTAGATATCGTGGATTTGGAAGGTACTGTTGAAGGAAACTTGGTGAGTTGTTGCAGTTCATCTTGTTGATGGTACATACTGCTGCCACTGTGTGCCAGCGGTGGAGGGAGTGAATGTTTAAGAAAATGGATAGGGTGTGGATCAAACGGGCTGCTTTGTCCTGGAATGTGTCAAACTTCTTGAGTGTTGTTGGAGTGGCACTCATCCAGGCAAGTGGAGAGTTTTCTGTTACACTCCTGACTTGTGCCTTGTAGATGGTGGATAGGCTTTGAGGAGTTGGGAGATGAGTTACTTGCTGCAAAATCCCCAGCCGCTGATCTGCTTTTGTAACCACAGTAATTATGTGGCTGGTCCAGTTAAGTTTCTGGTCGATGGTAACCCCAGGGTGTTGATAGTGGGGGATTCAGCAATAGTAATGCCATTGAATGTCAAGGGAAGATGGTTAGATTCTCTCTTGTTTGAGATGGTCATTGCCTGACACCTTTGTGGCGTGAATGTTACTTGCCACTTATCAGCCCAAGCCTGAATATTGTCTAGGTCTTGCTGCATGCGGGCACGGACTGCTTCAATATCTGACGAATTGCAAATTGTACTGAACACTGTGCAATCATCAGTGAACATTGCTACTGCTGACCTTATGTTGAAGGAAGGGTCATTGATGAAGCAGCTGAAGATGTTGGGGCCCAGGACACTACCCTGAGGAACTCCTGTAGCGATGTCCTAGGACTGGGCTAATTGGCCTCCAACAACCGCAACCATTTTCCTTTGCAGTCGGTATGACTCGAACCAGTGGAGAGTTTCCAGTTGACTTCAATTTTGCCTGGGCTGCTTGCTGCTACACTCAGTCAAATGCTGCCTTGATGCCAAGGGCAGTCACTCTCACCTCACCTCTGTAATTCAGCAATTTTGTCCATGTTTGGACCAAGGTTGTAATGAGGTCTGAAGCTGAGTGGCCCTGGTGGAATCAGTGAGCAGGTTGTTGCTGAGTAAGTGCCGCCTAATGGCACTGTCGACGACACCTTCCATCACTTTGCTGATGATTGAGAGTAGACTGATGGAGCGGTGATTGGCCAGATTGGATTTGTCCTTTTTGTGGACAGGACATACCTGGGCAATTTCCACATTGTTGGGTAGATGCCTGTGTTGTAGCTGTACTGGAAGAGCTTGGCTAGGGGCATGGCTAGTTCTGGAGTTCAAGTCTTCAGTACTACAGCTAGAATGTTTTCATGGCCCAGCGTCTTTGCTGTATGTAGTGTCTTCAGCCATTCTTTGATATCATGTGGAACGAATTGAATTGGCTGAAGACTAGCATCTATGATGGTGGCAGGGAGACTGAGTCGGATCATCCACTCGGAACTTGTGGCTGAAGATGGTTGCAAATGTTTCAGCCTTGTCTTTTCCAGTGACATTCTGGGCTCCACCACTGATGGGGATGTTTTTGGACCCTCCTCCTCCAGTTAATTGGTGGTAATTGTGCACCACCATTCACAATTGGGTGTGGTAGGACTGCAGAGCTTCGATTGTGATCACTTAGCTCTGTCTACAGCATGTTGATTTCACTTTTTAGCGTGCATGTAGTCCCGTGTTGTAGCTTAACCAGGTTGGCATCTCATTTTTAGATATGCCTGGCACTATCCTGGCATGCTCTCCTGCACTCCTCATTGAACCAGGATTGGTTGAACTAGGTCAAACTAAGTTCAAGGTAAGTTAGTTATTTTCAGTTCTGTCGGGCTGAATTTTTGGGCACCAGCAAATGTCAGAACAGAGGTGGACAGGTCTGAAAATACTGGCGCCAGCCAGCATGCCGATTTCCTGAGCCTAGCGGCCCTTGCTGCCTGCCTGGATCTGGGTGCAGCTGAAGGCCACCCTTTGGAGAGACTACCCCACCACCCCCACCCCCCCCCAACATTGGTGGCCTGTCTGCTGTATCTGTTTTTTATTTAAACTTTTGAAAAAGTTGGTGAGAGGACACCTCCATGTTGAAGCACCCTCTCAGTTACTTACCATCGATTGCAGCCTGTTGCTGCTCTCAAGCTGGAAGGCCTCTGATTGGTCCTCCAGCTTTGAAAGCCCACTCACCACCCTTAATGGGGCAGGGAACCTGTCTTCACGCCATTTAAGGGAACGCCACCATGAAAGTTCCAGGTGAGTGACTGCCTCCCCCCCCCCCCCCAGCACCCCCCCCCCCAACTGCCGGGGGGTGGGCTTCAGGACCTGGAAACAGACCCGGCCCGTTTCCTACATGAAAATCCAGCCTGTCGTCTTTAGGGGCAAGTGTCGTAGTTTTAGTAATTTACTTGAATTTTGGCAGTGTTAAATTTCTATCCTGATATGACTTCATGAATTAAGGACAGTATTTTATTCCTGAATACCTACAGTCCAGACCATTGCTTTGTTTCTTCTTCCAAAAGCAATTCATAACTGATAGAATATTGGACCGGAATTATTTTTCAGGCACTGCAGTCCTAAAACTTTTTCAATTTTAGTGGTCATGGTTGATTAACAACATCTGCATTGTATATTCTCAGTGGAAGGCTTTGGAGATGAACAGCATGTAGTGTTGTGCAAGAGGGAGGAAGCAGGATGGTATTCTTTATTGAAGCAGGTTATTCTGCTTTTCTAGACATAGAGATGCTAAAGATGAAATCAGGGATTAAACTGGGATCTTGCTGGTCTGTACAGAGGAGCTGCCTCTCTATTTATAAGATGATTTTCTTTCTTTCCCTTGTGCTCGCACTCAATTTATGCAGCAAATTGTAACTTAGAGAGCAGCCAAATGACATGTTCCAGCTTTGTCCAAGAATTGTGTCCCTGGCCATCTGCCAGGAGGTGTACAAGAGTGGTTCAAAGATGATTTAATTTTCTGATTTTCTTTCCAGCTCTGAGCCGGCACCTGTTTACTAGTTGACATGTACCCGATCGGTGTAGGGGATTAATCCACTTTGTGGCATTGTGCATGGGTTCTGCTACGCTCAGTCAAACCATATTGCCTAAGTAGAGCTCCTCAGCATGAAGGTTCTTCTTTATTTTACTATAAGTGTAATGTATCTGAAAACAAATTGCTGACTTTTGGGAATGAATGCCAAAATCCAACAGTTATGTTGTACTTTAGAGATAGGATGGCACCAGTATTCGAGTGAAATCTAAACCCCAAAATGTAATATTGTGCAATTTGTATGCTGGATGAATGTATAACCAGCCCTCACAGTGTTGCTAATTTGATATAATTCGACAAGTTTAACTTGTCGCTGGTGAAGAAAAGCAGTCGGTTTTGCACTGTGCCTGATTCCCCTCTTCCAATAGGAGTGCTGTATTTAAGCAGTAATGTATGTCTTTATATGATGCTGCACTGCAAATTATACAAAAACAAAGGTGAGAATAGACCTTCAGTGCCATTCTTGCTCATCCAATCCATTAGACAGTGCAGTCTCGTGCATCACCCACCAATGCTCGTAATATTCCTGCAGGTGGCATATAAAAAAATGGTGCAATTTCACAAAAAACGCTGCGAAATCCCTCCCAACTCTCTAAGGCTCTCTGACAAGTTCCAGGATTCCATGGTTGCTCATTACTAGCCTACATAAACTAAACTCTCTCCTTATATGTTCCAAGTGCCTTACGAACATTGAATTATATAGGATTGGATACATCCATTGTACCAGCATCATAGGTCACATAGATATACCTGTGATAACTTTCAATATCTTCATCTTTTAAAGATGTTTCCATTGTCCTGTGCAAATATCTAACATTCTCTGCTTCCACTGCTTCTCTCTGTTGACTATTCCATGTGTTTACCATCTTCTACATGAAGAAGCTGCATCCTCACTGTGTATTCACATTTTCCTCTCTAAATTTGAATCATTTCCCCTTGGTTCAGAATTTACATTAATATTCTGGAATCATTCTGGAGTCAACTTTATTTATTGCCTTGAGGTGTTTGAATACTTCAATAAGGTCATTACTAGGCTGCCGGTTTTCCAATATAGACATCAGTAGTACCATTGGCCTTTCCTCATAGCTCAATTATCAACTTGAGTTGCCCTTCCTTGTATTTCCTCCATGGCCAGAATGACAGCAGTTGCACAGTGTCAAGAATCGTACATAATATTTGGGTAGTGTTTGCATCACAACTTCTGATGTCTTGGGTAGAGCTTAGTGGAAATTTGAACTTAGGATTGATGAAAGTACTATTAAGGTTCATGTTGCATGTTCTCTGCTGTTGCTGTACTCTCATGCTCTATCCTTTACTCATGATCATTTTTTTTCCTTTCTTCTTCTCTGTCATACAGTGTGTCATCCAGGTTATCATCCCAAAGCAAAAGCACAAGAATTGCGCCCACTCAAAGAAAGACCTCTAGGTCAGCTGGTGTTGCCTGTTTTTAGCCCACTGATCGCTTTTAACATTAGAGGCGTCTTATGTGACTGTAACTGCATGGCTCGGCATTTTCCGAACTTGCTAAGCAGCAGGTTTATCTTAACTGCAGCGCTACTGAGTCCTATTAACAGTAGTATATGTCCAGCTGTACCTTTTTCATTTAAAGAAACTGCATCCCTTTTTGTTGAAGTGCGGCAGGATATTTATCACCCCTCCCACCAATTTTTGCACCCCTTTCCTGAACGGATTGATTCCTCGCTGGTGATCCCTGGGCACATCAGCCAAGTGACCTTTATTTATTAGCCCCAACAGTGTATGTCAGCCAGTTATCAAACTGTGCAGCTTCACAGCTGAGGCTGTGGCTGATCCTACCCTTAGCTGGTGTCCAAACTGTGCATTGAATAAATTTGCTGACTCATTGGAAAGCCAGGAAATTGGTTACCTTGCAGAAATATGAAAATATACGTCCAGCATGTGGATCAGAACTATATTGCTGACTTGACTTGGCTGGGTTTGATGTTTGTTCAGTACACAGCCTGCAACTGGAATTGTGGAGAGCGGTAAAACTGTGCTCCAAAACAGTCTCCAAATCCTTGGTATAGTAAAATTACAAAAATGATATAACTTTTTAATTCTCGTCGCATTTTTTACATGATTAGCTGGATGTTATAGGTCTCATTAATGCAGCAGAATAGCAAATATAAACAATACCAAATCACCCCGGTCAACTTTAGTCTTTTCACCAAACAGAACCACGGGGTCAAATGGCTTGCTCTAGATTGGAAACCTAAACCTTGCATGTCTCGTCACAGTTCAAACGCTTACTCTTTTATATTGGAATTGGGGAGCAGGCTGAAGAATATTAAAGAGCAGGTGCTTTACCATATTTCGTCAAGCATGCTTGAAAAGCCGGTGAGAGGATGAAGTGAACCTGTTAGTGAGTGATCCTTAACATTATGTAAATTCAGGGCATTGAACACTACAATTCGCTTGTGTCTCGGTTCACTGAGGAACCTGAATGCCATGGTGCAGGGGCTTCTTTGATTTTTTTGATGTAACGAGGGTAGGGTGTATAGATCAAGATGTGTTTTAATTTACTGTGTTTATAAATTGAGTTATTAATTTGTCTGCCAGAAATGTAAGTGTTCGGAACTAGATTTCCATTCACTAACAACGTGTCTGTTTTCTCAAACATTTCATTTTAATTGCTTAATGTAATTTTAACATTGTGTGGTTTATTTTAATCTCCTGTGATCTTGGCATTGTGTTGATGTCAGCGCTGTGAAATTTGTCTGAATTCAAAACAGAAAGCGTGCTGTGTGATTGGTATAAGTCTTTTGTCAGTAACAATCTTGTTTTTGTAGTATTGTCCTGTGCCAGTGATTTTTACTTTGGCTCGTTATTTACTGTTTTATCTGTTTGGCTTTAGGCTTCCAGCCCCCACTACGAGATTGTCAGCTGCAGGCAGCGAGACCAAGACTCGTGTATCCACCAGTGCAAACAACAGGCGCAGTCAGAGCTTTAACAACTTCGATAAATCCAAATCTGGTCACAACCCAGCAGCAAATAATGAGAAAGGTACATATATTAGCACTTGTTCGTTCACATTCTAGATGTCAATTAGCCTTCATTTGCAGGAGTCTTGCCTCAGTTCAAGCCCCATGCCAGGCTATGAGTGCATAATCCGGGCACAACACTCAAGTGCAGTCATGAGGGAGTGTTCATGTGTCTGAGGTGCAGTCTTTTGGACGAGTGACAAGCAGATATAAAAATTGCCACAGCGGTATTCAAAGCAGGGCAGAAAACTGGTGTCCTGGCCAATACACATCCTTCAACCAATGCCACTGAGAACAGATTAACTAACCTTTTATCTTATTTGCGAGTGGTGGAGCCTTTCTGTGTGCAAATTGGCTGCTGCATATTTTTGATGATATGGGTTGTATTGGCAAGGTTACGTTTATTGTTCATCTTTCATGAAGTGCTTTGAGACATTCTGAGGATGTGGAGATTGCTATATATATTGAAGTTTAAGCTATGTTTTAAAGCTCTGCACATCACTTTTGGCGGGTGCTTTAGGTTTTGCAATTATAAATTACAAGTCTGGGGAAGGGAACAAAACAAGGAAAGAAAGTGAGAAAATATTCAAAATTAAAGCTGAGCTAAAAATTCAATTTAAGGCTTCCAATGTACAAGGAATGTCCCGGGTTTGATCTCCAGTTTGTGCTGAGTTAGTTGATCTCAGCTGGTGTTTGGTGCAAGTAATACAACTGACCTCACTCCCCTTGGTTAGGAAGAGGATTGCCAAGTCTCCTGCATTGTCCAGGAGTCTCTTGGAATGGGGCATAGATCTCCCAGGTCAGGCGAAATGTTTGTGCCTTATTAGAAAAGGAAGCGTTTGCCAATTTTCATCCCTCTTGGCCACTATCCACTGATGGAAATGCACATGGGGGAACTTAGCATGATGATAGCGCTGAGCTTAGCTGTACTTTCTCTGCTGTCAAATAGTTGCCGAAACCCAACATTAAGGCTCACACAAGAAAAACAGACACTTGGGCAAGGTTTCCAGGAATCTGGGTACCTGTGGGAGTGTACATTAGGAAGAAGTCAAAGGCTCCAGGAAAGGAGAGGGCATATTTGGCAAAGGGATAAAATGAGCTGTATTTATTTATTGATACAGCACTGAAACAGGCCCTTTGGCCCACTGAGTCTGTACCGACCATCAACCACCCATTTATACTAATCCTACATTAATCCCATATTCCTACCACATCCCCTCAATTCCCCTACCACCTACCTACACTAGGGACAATTTACAATGGCCAATTTACCTATCAACCTGCAAGTCTTTGGCCGTGGGAGGAAACCGGAGCACCCGGCGGAAACCCACGCGGTCACAGGGAGAACTTGCAAGCTCCGCACAGGCAGTACCCAGATTCAAACCCAGGTCGCTGGAGCTGTGAGGCTGCGGTGCTAACCACTGTGCCGCCCTGTCTGGATAAAATATGCAACGGCATAACGTTTTGTTACGAAGGAGTAGAAAATAAAAAAATTTGCAGTGCACCCTTTAGATCCTTTTAAAGTTAGAACTTAGTCTTTTCTGCTGAGATTTTTTGCAAAAAGGTCATTTGCTGGTGCAATACATTGGACTTTGGGTATGCTTTGGTGCAGAGTGCTGCTTCATATCAGTGAACTTCGTGAGGTTTCCATCTCACTCATGCCAGTAGAGGGCGATAATGTGTGAAAGAAAAACAACCTGGTACGTTACATGCAAATTTTAATCATTCAGTTTTACAATTTTTCCCTCTGTTTCCCTTTTTTTGGCTGTTGTCAACATGACATCTGTCTCCACTGAGAAGGTGACTAAAATCCTATGGACCTATTTACAGCTTTGGATGTTGCTTTTCAGGTAGAAGCTGAACTTTGAGCAGATTCAAAGAGCTGTTCATAGAATTATAGAATGATGCGACACAAAAGGAGGCTGTTTGGCCCAGTGTGCCTGTTTCAGCTCTTTGAATGAGTTATTCAATTAGTCCCACTCCCTGTAACCCTGCAAAAATGTTCTTCAACTATTTATATAATTCCCTTTTGAAAGTTATTACTGAATCTGCTTCAAACCAAATCTCCAGGCAATGCATTGCAGATCATAAGAACTCACTGTGTTTTTTTTAAATCTTCTCATCTCCCTCCTGGTTCTTCTTCCAATTACCTTAAATCTGTGTCATCACTGACCTTTCTTCTCAACTGACCTTTCCTTGGAGATAAGGCAGTCTGTTGCTGAAGATTAGAAGAGATTCTGGAGGATTAGACAATCCAAACATGTCCATCAGTTTGACTGAAAACAAAATAATATATGCGTAAGTTTGCAATGTTGAATTAAAAATTTTCTAATAGTGACGTGACAGGAATTGAATGAGTACATTTTAAAGAAACCAGTTGCACAAACTGCACCTCTCAATCTAAATGATACCAGGACACAAAGTGGTAAGGCACTTATTTTCAAAAGTTTGAAATTTGAAGGTATAAGTTTTAGACTGCAACCAATGGAATTGCCTAGATCAGCAGATGATTACATCCACTGTTGTGACAATTAATTCCACATTGTGCTTCAGCCCCATGGGAGTCGCAGATGCTCGGGAAAATTGGTTGCCTTCTCGTCCTGGGTCCCCAGCAACAGCGTTCATGTAATATATTCAAGGGATCCTGTCCCCAGGATTTCCTAGGTTAGCAATGCTGGCAGTGGGCATGCAGAATTTCTACTTTGCTGCCCAATACACCCCACACCCCACCTCCAGCCTTCACTGGCTTTCTTTGGCTCAATTTCGTCTACCATTGAACTGCTTTTCAGGAATGCTTTTCCTTTGTGCTAAACTCTGAAATTGATTACCTGTAGAACAATTAGTAATTCAAGTTCAAAAACCTAAGACCTTTTAACGGTGAAACGTATACAATGGAGTGAAAACTTAGAATAATTACATACGGCCAATTTTAATCTAATTCCAAATGTTGAATGCATGGTACTTAAGTTACACCATAGGGTTTACAGGAAGATAGTTGCACCTGTCAGTGAGTTTAAAGCTTTAAAAATAAACTATTTTTAAAATACATGCTCTATCAATATAAAAGCAAAATACTGCGGATGCTGGAAATCGGAAATAAAAGCAAGAAATGCTGGAACCACTCAGCAGGTTTGGCAGCATCTGTGGAAAGAGAAGCAGAGTTAACGTTTCGGGTCAGTTCCGAAGAAGGGTCACTGACCCGAAACGTTAACTCTGCTTCTCTTTTCACAGATGCTGCCAAACCTGCTGAGTGGTTCCAGCATTTCTTGTTTTTATTGCTCTATCAATATATTGCTTTAATTCTGGTAAAATAAAAGCTTGTTCTGTATTAAAATAGAGTAAGTTTCATCCCTGAGACACTCTTTGAGTATTTTAAAATTTCTCCTTGAATGAAATGATGAAGAAAAATGCTGAGAACAGCTGTTTGGAGTTTTCTCATACTTGGAACATGAAGCATTCCAAAGAGTCAGCGCTATTCCTGACACGTGAACACTATATTTGCCCATCATCTTTGGTTTTAATGTGATAAAACTGTTGTGTAATCAAATCTTAATATTGCTGGCAACACTTGACATGATACGTCATCGTGAAGTGAAAGATTTGTGCAGACAGATCACCAAATATAACTTGATATATGGGAGAAAGCATTATTCTATTAAAACAAATTGTTTGGTCCTTTGATTTGAAGTTTTTTTTCTCAAACAGAAGGAAAACTGTATGGAGATTTCTTTTAAAATATAAAGTCATAAGATCTTTTGAGATTTAAATTGGTAATTGAATCTTAACTGTGTGATCAGTTACTAATAAATATATGAATCATCTATTACTATCTATAAAGAAAGAACTTGTATTTCTGTAGAACCTTTCACATTCTTAGGTGATCCCAAAGCACTTTACAGCTAAAGAGGTGCTGTTGAAGAGAAGCCACTCTTGTAACCTAGGGAATTGTACACAGCAAACTCCAATAAACACCGATGTGATAATAACCAGATAATCAATATTAGTGATGTTGGTCAAGGGATAAATATTGATGAGGATACCGGGCAGAACTCCCCTGCTCTTGTTTAGAATAATGCCATAGGATCTTTTACACCTACCTGAAAGGGCAGACAAGGCCTCAGTTTAACATTTCATCCAGCATTGCATCAGTACTACACTGGATTATCAGCCAAATATTTCTGCTCAAATCTCTGGAGTGGGACACAAACCCAAACCTTCTGACTCAGCAGGAAGAGTGCTACCTATTGAGCCACAGTTGCTGCACAAGACATCTTTTTGGTGGGGGTGGTGGGTGGGGGCTGAGGGGGTGGTGGGCAGGGGTAGGCTGAAAAGTTACATAGAAATACAGGCAAAGTGGGAAGAATCGACCTGTATTTCTCTTTTACTTGAAGTATGCATTTACAATAAAATTAGTCATAAATATGTATCTATAATAAATGTTGAAAAAACTGGCAATATCTACATTAGTCGACCATCATGTAGATCCAGTGGCAGATAGATCATAAAGTTCTTTGGAGAAGATCTTCCAGGCCACTGGACGATAGCTAATGTAATTCCATATTTTTGGGAAAGCCATGTTTCTGAGAATTATAGGCCTCATGAGAAACGAATAGTGGATGTTGGCTACTTGTCATTGACATCAACTCTTTTGGCACTGTCTCCTTCACTTGATGGGCATGAATGTAGATTATGGCAGAGATTGCTCAAAAGGTTGGTGCAAGGAATTCTCAACAAATTATTCCTTCCTTATTTCAGGGACTGAGAGTCCAATTGTCACCTCTCCACTGCTATCCAAACTAAGTCAGGGATCAAAAATAATGTGACACACCGCACAGTGCACTTAGACACTGAGCCATCTAGCAGGGTGTTTTAGGTCTTTGTGGCTCTTCAGTGTTTGGTGTTTCTTTCCTATTTTCTTCCACATAGAAATTACAGCACAGGAGGCTATAATTTGGCATATTGTGCCTTTGCTAGCTCTTCAACTGGACCTATTTGCTTCAATTCTATTTCCTTGTCCTTTCCTTATATCCTTTTACATTAATAATTTTCCAGCTAATTCTCCCTTATGCTGTTATCATCCTTTGCCTCAATTTCCACTTGTGAAAAGCATTCCATGTATTAATAACCCCCATATGAAAATATTCTTCTAACTTGCCCCTTTGTTCTTGTAGTGATAACATAGTTTACACTACTCATTACCTATTCACTAACCAGTGAAAACAACTCGTTGCTATTTACTGTTCCAGAATCTTCCATCATTTTATTGGACCCCCTTAATCTTCTCTGTTCCAGAAAAAAGCCCCAACTTTTGAACACTTCTTAATAACCTCTTATTACTTTGTGTGTACAAATTCTTGTCTTTGGAAGATCCCACATTAGGTACATGATCATTGCGTAAAGCTGTTTAGCAGTGCTAAAGTTAACAGTAAATGAAAGAAGTTTTTCGTTTTTACAAAAAAAAATCCTGAAGGTGTCATAAATTACTGTGGTATTAGTTGCATATGGCATTCCATTTGTCTTTTGCCTGCTTTTTATTTATGATCTGGTATGAACAGCGAATGAATTACAGAGACTGAAATAGCTTAGACATATAATTCAGCATGTGCTTATAATGGACAAGGTCTAGCAGCCCGTAACTCCCTTAGTGTTGATATTAAGTGTGGCATTTCTCAACCTCTCTAAGTTATAAGGGAGCCGACTGTCAAGCAGATATGATAAAGTGGGATCTTTAAGGTCATTCAATGTAAATTTGGTGCTTCCCAGACAATGAGTCTTATTTCTTATAGAATGAGGACAGTGCATTCTTCGCTGTTGCTACTTTGCTTGCTGTCATTTCCTAGGATTATCTTTGGATACAGATTTAAATTAACTTTCCTTAACATTTGAAATGGTTAAAAAAAAATACACAGGAACAACAGCAAAATACTGTGGATGCTGCGAGTCTGAAATAAAATAGAGAAAATGCTGGTAAACACTCAGCAAGTTAGCATTTGTGGAAAGAGAAACAGAGTTAACGTTTCAGGTCAATGACTTAATCAGAATTGGAAGATGAAAAAATACACAGATACAATTTTCTTTTTCATAATCCAGTATTTATTTCCCTTTAGGACTGGGATGGAAACGTCTCAATTGCTGATCATGGAAGTGTTTGAATGAGAATATGTCTAAAAGATGTCTATGCTGTGTTCTTATCGCCCATTGCTAGTGTAGGCCACTGTCCAAGATTGAACCAGACTGTTTGCAACCTCGGCATGCTATTCGACCCTGAGCTCTGCTTCTAACCCCAGGTCCTCTCCATCACAAAGACTGCCTACTTTAACCTCCAAAACATTTCTGTCCTCATCACCTTAGCTCATCTGCTGCTGTTACATTCATCCATGCATTTGTCCCTTCCAGTGCTCTCGTGGCCAGTCTCCCCATCTGCACATTAGATAAACTTCAGCTCAAAATTAAAATGCTCATCCTCATGTTTAAATTCCTTCATGACTTTGTACCTCCCTATCTCTGTAACCTCCTCCAGTCTCACAAGCCCTCTTCCCCCGAATGCTTCATTCCCCTGATTCTGGCCTTCCTTCACGCCACCAGCCATCAAGGCTCCATGCTCTGGAATTTCCTCCTGATCTCTCCACCGCATCCCCCCTCTCTCCCCCTCCCCCCCCCCCCCCCCCCCCCACTTCCCCAGCTTCTCCTTTCAGCGCATCCATAATACTTACCTTTTTGACCAAGCTTTGGAACATTTTATTAAGTTTAATGTGCTATATAATTACATGTTGTTTTCCTTACTAAATGCAAATACATTATAAAACTGACGCCCTTTGTTTTTCTATATTGCCCAGCTCAAACTCAATGCGTACCTATCCCTTCATGTTTTCTATAAAATGTTTTTCTCTGAAAGCAGATGTGTTTGAAATCTAAATGGTGACCAATCTGTAGTCAAGATTTATGTCTGTATATTGATAATGGAATTTCAATTTAGAAACTTTATCTTTCTCCTTTATATACTTCCTATTTGCAGACTAGTGGCCTTAACTCGACCTTAAAAATATGATAAAATCCGAGAGAAGGAAAGGAATTTTATTTATAACCAACTAATTACAATAAGATTTAAGTTGTATCATAGATCATTTCATTTTTACTTTGAACTCTTAACAGGTAAAATATGTTTTTAAATTAACTTCAAAATCAAAGGAGTAAGAATTACGTGGTAGCGGATGGACTTCCATTTTTAATGTTACTTTTACTTTCCATTTGAGTGGAATCACAGTAGAATTTCTAATAATAGCAATAGAATTTTTAGTGGATACTGTTTGCACTGTTACTAACCATTCCCCTGATTTTGTTGGGTTTCCATCACCATTGCAGCTCCTGGTGTTGAACCGGTATTGTATGGCGGAAATGCTTATGGAAGCAAAATACAGTACCGTGAAACACCAAACAATTTTTTCCTCCATTCAGCCATGCGTAGAGATTTTTAATTAAGGATCCTTTGCTTCTATTTAAAAAAGCTGTTGAGGGATGGGATTGTATCCATGCTGAACAGCTACAAGCTTGATGCTGTGATCTGCTGCAGTGATTGGCTGTCAACAGGCTTGCTGTAAGAATAATGTTGGCCTTTCACTCCAAGGCTTGTCGCTAGGTGCACCTCAAGCATTTAAAAAGGTGACAAGTAGTAACAAATAAAATATTTACTGAGCTGCCAAACTTGTGTTTCACCATTTGACTTTGGTATCAATTAGCCAGGCTAGTGAAATAAAAGTTCCCTCTGCCTGTTGACTGCAAGGGTCCTTCATGAAATGAGTTTGTGTCGTCTGAACACTTTTTCCTATGTTTCATGTCTCAACCCAGTTTCCTATGTGAAATGAGTTCTCTTAACCCAGTTCCTTGAGGACTTGGCTAACAGTTCAGAGCAGTTCCTGATTTAACATTGATTGGTCTGTTTCAGAGGCCACAAAATGGCTGGTGTGATTAATGGAAAAGATCTCTGAGATGCACTTCCGAAGAACAATCAGGGTAAAGGGAACTTTACTCTGTGTTTAACCATGTTTAATTTTACTTGGGAGTATTTGGTGCTGACAAGAAAATAATAGGTAACTAATAAAATATTTAAACAATTACAATATTGTGGCTTTCATCTTGGAAGCAACAGTTGGGCTAAATAGGTAAGTACACAGTGACCCGTCTGAAATGCTGACTCCTTTTGAACTGAAACAGAGGGAAGAGATCAATTAGTGTGAATTTGTTTCATACCAAGCTCTTTCATAGAAACATAATTATGGAAAAGGACAGAGATAGAACAGGAGTTAGAGTTCTCAGTTGTGGCAAGGCCAATTTTACTAAATTGAGGAGTGAGTTAACGAAAGTGGACTGGAAACAGCTTCTTGAAGGTGAATCAGTGTCAGAACAATGGAAGGCATTCAAAGGGGAGATTCAGGGGGTTCAGAGTAAACATGTTCCCATAAAGGAAAAGGGTGAGATGGCCAAATCTAGAGCCCCATGGATGTCAAGGAGCTTACAGGGTAAGATGAGGCAGAAAAGGAAAGCTTATGTCTGACACCGAGAACTCAATACCACAGAAAGCCGAAAGAAGTATAAAAAGTGGAGGGGTAAAATCAAAAAGGAAATTAGGAAAGCAAAGAGAGGGCATGAAAGAATAATGGCAAGCAAAATCAAGGTGAAACCAAAGATGTTTTATCAATACATTAAGAGTAAGAGGATAACTAAGGAGAGAGTAGGGCCCATAAAAGACCAAAAAGGTAACCTATGTGTCGGGGCGGAACATGTTGGTATGGTTCTTAATGAATACTTTGCATCTGTCTTCACAAAAGAGGGGGACAATGCAGATATTGTAGTTAAGGAGGAGGAGTATGACATATTGAATGTGATAAACATAGGGAGAGAGGAAGTATTAATGGGATTAGTATCCTTGAAAGTTGATAAATCACCAGGGCCAGATGAAATGTACCCTAGGCTGTTAAAAGAAGCAAGAGAGGAAATAGCAGAAGGTCTGGCCATCATTTTCCAATTCTCACTGGATACAGATGTGATGCTGGAGGATTGGAGAACTGCTAATGTTGTACCTCGGTTTAAAAAGGGAGCGAAGGACAGACCAAATAATTATAGGCCGTTAGTCTAATCTCAGTAGTGAGCAAATTATTAGAATCTATTTTGAGAGACAGGATAAACTGTCACTTAGAAAGGCACAGGTTAATCAAGGATAGTCAGTATGGATTTGTTTAAGCAACTTGGTCAAATTTTTTGAAGAAGTAACAAGGAAGATAGATGAGGGTGGTGCAGTTGATGTAATCTACATGGATTTTAGTAAGGCTTTTGACAAGATCCCACATGGCAGACTGGTTAAAAAAAAATTCTATGGGACCAGGGAAATGCAGGAAGGTGGATACAAAATAGGCTCAGTGGCAGGAAACAAAGGGTAATTGTTGACGGGTGTTTCAGCGACTGCAGGGCTGTTTCCAGTGAAGTTCCGCAGGGCTCAGTACTGGGTCCCCTACTTTTTGTGGTATATATTAACAATTTGGACGTAAATGTATGAGGCATGATCACGAAGTTGGCAGACGACACATTGGCTTATGGTGGATCGCGAGGAGGATAGCTATAGGCTGCAGGAAGATATTGATGGTCTGGTCAGATGGGCAGAAAAGTGGCAAATGGAATTCAACCTGGATATGCATTTGGGCAGGTCAAACAAGGCAAAGGAATACACGATAAATGGTAAAATCCTGAGAAGTGCAGAGGAAGTAAGGGACCTTAGAGTGAATATCCACAGATCTCTGAAAGTAGCAGGACAGGTCAATAAGGTGGTTAAGAAGGCATATGGAATCCTTTCCTTTATTTGCCAAGATATAGAATATAACAGCAGGGAGCTTATGCTGGAACTGTATAACTCATTGGTTAGGCCACAACTTGAGTACTGTGTGCAGTTTCTGGTCACCTCATCACAGAAAGGATGTAATTGCACTAGAGAGGGTGCGTAGGAGATTTACGAGGATGTTGCCAGGACTGGAAAAATGCAGCTATGAGGAAAGATTAGATAGGCTGGGGTTATTCTCCTTGGAACAGAGAAGGCTGAGGGGAGATCGGATTGAAATGTGCAAAATTTTGAGGGGCTTGGATGGAGTGGAGGTGAAGGGTCTATTCACCTTAGCAGAGAGGTCAGTGACGAGGGGGCATAGATTTAAAGTGATTGGTAGAAAAATTAGAGGGGAGATGAGGAAAAACCTTTTCACCCAGAGGGTGGTGGGGGTCTGGAGCTCATTGCCTAAAAGGTTAGTTGAGGCAGAGACCCTCAACTCATTCAAAAGGAGTCTGGATATGCACCTCAAGTGCCATAATCTGCAGGGCTACAGACCAAATGCTGGAAGGTGGGATTAGAATAGGTGGATCGTTTTTCGGCTGGCATAGACACAATGAGCCAAGTGGCCTCTTTCTGTGCCTTAAACTTTCTATGATTCTATTCTATGAAACACTAGAGACTGTTGATCGTTTTCAAATGAGTTAGCTTGTTGTGGAGTGTTTTTTTTATATCCTGTGTGACTATGTTTCCCTTGCCAATTTCCTCCCATAAAACTATAGAGGGCCACAGCACAAGAATCTCATTTGGCTCATTGTTTCATTGTGGGATTTTTGCAAGGCATTCATAAACTAATCCCATTCCTCTACTTTTAGAGCATAGCTGTGTATCTTCCGCTTCTTCAAATCCTTAAAATATGCAATAGTTTCTGTCTAAACCACTCTCTATGGCAAAGCATTCCATGTTTCAACAACTCTGTGCAAAAATTTTGTTTTAATTCAATCATGGGATGTGGGCATCACCAGCAAGGCCAGCATTTTCCCATCCCTATACAACTGAGTGGCTTGCTAGATGATTTCAGGGGCAGTTAAGAATCAACCACATTGCTGTAGGTCTGGAGTCACATATAGGCCAGAACAGGTAAAGACTACTGATTGCCTTTCCTCAAGGACATTAGTGAACCAAATATGTTTTTACAACAATCCAGTAGTTTGATGGTCACCATTACTGATGTTACCTTTTTTATTCCGGATTGGTTACGTTAACTGAATTTCAAATTCCCCAGCTACCATGGTAGGATTTGAATTCATGTCTCTGGATCGTTCATCCAGGTTTTTGTGTTATTAGTCCAGCAACATAACCACTATGCTACCATACCCCGTTTTGCCTAACTGCTTCTCTCTCATTTATTGCCCATTTAAAATTGATGACTTCATGTTACTGACTGCCTAACCAGATTCCCTATTTATCCTATTGTACCCTTAATAATTTTACAAACCTCCATTACATCTCCTTTTGGCCTTCTCTGCTCCAATCGAAGTAGTCTTTCCTCATGACCATAGTTTCTCATTCGAGGTACTATTCATGCTGTATGCTTTCTGTGGGTTTCATGCCATGTTTAAGGGGAATATGGTGGCATAGTGGCAATGTCACTGGGCTAGTAATCCAGAGGCCCAGGCAAATGTCCTGGAGACATGGGTTCAAATCCCAACATGGCAGCTGGTGGAATTTAAATTCAATTATTTTTTAAAATCTGGAATTGAAAGCTAGACTCATTAAATGTGCAATGAAACTATCATCGATTGTTGTAAAAACCCATCTGGTTCACTAATGTCCTTTAGGGAAGGAAACCTGCCGTCCTTACCTGGTCTGGTCTACATGTAACTCCACTCTCACGGCCATGTGATTGACTTTTAACTGTCCTCTGAAATGGCCTAGCAAGCCACTCAGTTGTCAAGGGCAATTAGGGATGGGCAACAAATGCTGGCCTTGCCGGCGATGTCCACATCCCATGAAAGAATAAAAAAAAATGCCCTTTCTTTAATGGGGTGAGCAAAACTGCACACAGTACTTTACAAATTCTGTTTCAACAAATCTATTGTTACCTCTTTACTATTGTACTCCATGCCCTATTTTAGAACCTGATGTAATATTGGTGTTTTGATGGCTTTATCTATCAGAACTCTCATTTTCAAATATGTAACTCCAACCCTCAGTCATTCTGGTCATCCACAATTTTCAATATGCACTTCCTACATAAGTTCAGATCATCTATATGCGGACCCAGTACTGACCCCTGGCGTGTACCATTTCCAACCCTTCTGCAATCCAAGGAACACCTACTAACCCTGATCCTTTCTAGTCTGCACATCATCCAACTCTCTACCCTTACTGCTGCATTTCCTATTCTAGCATATGCCTTAAATTTTTGTACCAAGCCTTCTGTGAAACCTCTTATCAAATGCCTCACATTCTTTCCAGAGTTCTTCTTGATTTATTCTTTCTTTCCCTCACATAAGGGGAACTGATGCTGGTTACAATACCCCTGCTGCTGAGGTGAGCTCATTTAGCACATTTCCGATCTGTTCTGTACAGCTGAGCTACTCGCTACAAAAAACTTGCTGATTTATTGGAGGAGCTATTGTCATTAAGTTCAGAATGTAACTTCATTGCTGAATATAATTTTGTCACTGTGCCAGTTAGAAAGCTAAGACTGCTCTCCTAATATACACTTAGAATTTCACTCGCATCTCGTAGACCTTTCCAGAAGATGTCAGCCCAAATGTTTCAAGTATGTTCTAACTATGAAGGATAACAGTTCATAAATATAATGGTCAGTTTATATATTGGGACATTAGAAGTAGATGAGTTATGGCTGTGGTTAAAAAAAAAAGACTCACCCCAGTGTAGTAACTGAGTCACAGACTAGTAAGGTTCTAGTTTTAATCGCAGGAGGCACAGAGTTAGCTGCTATGCTTAGCCTTATTGTCCTTGTGCCAAGGAGAGAAAATAATTGACCGATTCCTTTTTTAAAATGCTGTCTAGTCACACCTGCTTTAAAGTGCAATGTGTGCGTGCATGAGCTCAGGGATGTTACATCTGCACAGTCAACTGGTCTGAAAGGCAAGAAAAGATAATTCGGGGGGGGAATGCAGCTATGGTGTCCGAGAGTGGTTAGGACTGTGTTCATCAAAATGCTTAAAGTAAGTGCAAAAAATAGTGGGAAGAATGCGGGCTGGAAGGATTTTAAAAATAACAAAAGGGGACCAAGAAAATAATGAAGGTAAAGAAAGACTCTTAAAAAAAACTTCTTAGGAAGGGTAAAAGCTGTAAATATGTAAATACATCTTAGGGACTGCAGTAGGCTGAGGAGGGGGAAAGGATTTATCCTCCCTCATACTATCCAGTGATTCTTGCTGGAAAATATTTATGTGCGGACATTGGGTGAGCATGGTATTGTCCGGGATTCCCCACAGTCAAGTAGTCTGCTGACATTCACTATCTACGTTCTATGTATGTATCTATTCTACTATCTATGTAAGGAACCTTTACTTAACTCATACTACTTCTGATTTTCAATCTCATGTGGTGGTACGACAGGGCTTTTTTTCCCGACAAACAACTGTTAGAATTGCTCACTTATTATGATTCTCATTTGGAAAAGCAACTTGTGAGTTACTGGATGCTCCATAAGTACTGACTACTCAAATATCAACTCTGCATTGATCGCACAAAATGTTTTTGGCTGCTCTTGATCGTTCTTTCTGCAATTGTCCTTTACAAATGCACTTTCTGAAAATTACCAGCAGGGAGCAGCTCTTAACTCAAAACACTGAAATAGAGGCCTTCTGAAGCCTTCTTTGAATAGTGCCATGGGATCTTTATGCCCACTCCAGTGAGCTGTGAGCAAAGAAGTTGTTGGTTGTATTAGGTGGCAATTTTTTCTATTTTCTTCCCTCATTCCTGACTACACTAACACTTGTTGAAGTATAGTTCCATGGACATTAACAGAATTATGGCACCTTGCCCAAGTGGCTATTTGTTATGCATGAGTCTAAATTCCAGCAGATCATTCAGCCATGAATAACATCAACCGTCAAACCTGTCCTCACCATATAGACACACACACTCTTAGCAACATAATTTCCTCAATAGTGATCAGGAACAAGATCTCTGTTTGATTTTTTCCCCCCTATTTCCAAGTTGAGGACCGTTGAGTTTAATTCTGATGCCCCCATTGTTTCTCCAGTTACTGTCAGATGATTTGCCTTAGACCTGGCATCTCCCTGCCACATGAGACAGTGGTAGCACTCTCGCCTCTGCATTAGAAGGTTGTGCATTCAATCCCACTCCAGAAAGTTGAACACATAATTTAACCTGACACTTTAGTGCAGTTCTGAGGTACTGTTGGAGGTGTTTTGAATGATATTTTATTTAAACCAATGCCCCTTCTTCCCTCTCAGGTGGACATAAAGATCCCATAGCACTATTCAAAGAAGAGTGGGGGCGTTCTCTCTGGTGCCCTGACCAAGATTTATCCCTCAATCAATACCTAAAATAATGTGGTCATTCAGTTCGTTGCTTTTTATGGGAGCTTCCTGTGTCCAAATTTGCTGCCTCATTTCCTTATGTTACAACAGTGACTATACTTCAAAAGTACTTCATTGGTTGTAAAGCAGTTTGGGACATCCTGAGGTGGTAAAAGGTGCTATAGTCTTTTAATTCCCTGTGGCTTCATACTACATCATGTCATTCTTAGTACATTATTGAGGGAACTCATTAGATGCATTTCAAGTGATGAAATACATATTAGTCTCTGCATTCTCTGCAGCATTCAGCACCAGCAACACCGCTGCCCTTTGGTAAAGGTGTTCTAATACATATAATTGAAACAAAAGCAAAATGCTGGAAATCTGAAATAAAATGCTAGAAATACTCAGCAGGTCAGGCAGCATCTTTGGAGAGAGAAATAGTGTTAGCATTTCAGGTTGTTGACCTTTCATTAGATGCAACTGGGGCTTGAATTAGTAGTAATGTGGTCTTTGGTTAGCCTTTATCCACACATTTTTGTAAAATTGTCCTTGTGATGGCACTCCTGGGGATGACAGCTTGTTTTCTCATTGCTCCTTAACCCTTCTCACTCAAAATTCCGAGAATAGCTGTGAATCCTCATTGAAGATCCTGAATATTTAGGTAACCAGAACCGGGTGGTGGGGTGGGCGAGGGAGAATGTATTTGCTGTTCGTAGGCTCTAACATAGGGCGGGATTTTGACTTGGCGACGGGGATCTCGACCACTGGCAAAAGTGCAGGCGAAAGCACAGCATTGCCTCGTCTGGGGAAGGCACGCCAGATCAAGTGCCAATTAGGCACTTAAGTGGACAGCGGCAAGCATTGCCCGGGATCTATGACCCCGGCGGCGGAAGTCCCACTTGCTGAGAGCTGTCGGCCAATCAGAGACTGCAGTAGAATACTCACCCGAAGGCCTGGAACCAGCCGGCAAGCAACCTGCATGGGACATGCGGCATGCTCCCTGTGCGGCGATAGCCCCGCCCGCCCGCTGGGCTAATTCTGACGGCAGCGGGATGAGGTCTCAATTGGGCATTAATTGCCCGCTTAAGGGTCTCAATTGGCAGTGGATGGGAAGGTGTTCACAGACTTTCCCGTCCCAGACTTAATTTGGGTGGAGGCGAGAAGGTGACGGGGTCACCACCCCCGCACTCCCCGCACCCTCCACCATCCTACCTGATTTTCTGCTCTTCATGCTTCCAAACCTAACACGGGGGAGCATAAAATTCCCCCCATAGTGGTTATTTTCAAACCATTAATTCAAGACATAGTATTGCAAGATAATAATGAGAGATTTTGTAATCAGATATGTATAAAGTAACGTAATTGGAATGAAGTGGCAGGCTGTAAGAGTCTGTCTTCACATGATTTGTGTATCATCTGAATCCCGCAGCTGCAATATAACCTTGTAACTTACTCCAACTTCAATTATACATTGTACATTTGTGGTATCCGACTATCTAAAATTACAATGCAGATTAAGGCCAAAATGAAATGCAGCAAAATGCTGTTCGTTTCAGTTACATTTAAACAAATTTTAGTTCAGTTTAATTTGCATAATATGTCGGATAAGGAAGAAAAGGTTTGGCCTTTATCACAGAATTGTTACAACGCTGTAAGAGTTCCTTCGCCCCATCATGTCTGCACCAGCTCTCCTCATGAGCATTTCTCCCAGTGCCACTCCTCCACCTTCTCCCCGCAACCTTGAACACTCTTTCCCCTCATATAACTGTCGAATTCCCCTCTGAATGCCCCGACTGACTAACCACAAGCTGCGTGAAAAAAGCTGTTCCTCATGTCGCTTTTGCTGCTTTTACTTTAAATCTGAGCCTTTTCGTTCTTGGTCCTTTCACGAGTGGGAACAGTTTCTCCCATATCAAATCTCCTCTCAGCCCCCTCCTCACCAAAGAAAACAGCCCCAAACCCTCCAATCCATCCCCACAACTGAAGCTCCTCATCCCCGGAACTACCCCTGCAAATCCACCGTGCACCCTCTCCAATGTCCCCACATCCCTCCCAAAGCGTGGCACCCAGAACTGGACATCTCATACGGCATCTTATTGTGTCCTCACAACATTGCAAAGCATTCCCCATCCAAAGCATTCCCCATCCAATTAATTATTTTTGTCATGCACGCACTGTCATGTTAGCAAAGTCATGTGCATGTCATGTGCACAGCAAGATCCCACAAACAGCAAGAGATATAAATGAGCATTTTTTTTGGGTGGTTGAAGAAGTAATATTAAACATTGCACCAGCAGAATGCAACTTTCTTCTTTATTACATCAGATTAGACAACTTGAGTTTCAAGGCTTATCCAAAAGACTGCATTGCATGGAACTGTACTACATTTCCTACATTATATCCTTAAATTCTTTGTGTGGAGCTTAAGCCGCAACCTTCCGACTTGGAGGCGGAAAAACTTAAGTAACACCTGGAACTCCCTTCCTAACAGCACTATGGATGTACCTACACCACATGGACTGCAGCGGTTCAAGAAGGCGCCTCACCATCATCTTCTCAGGAGCAATTGGGGATGGGCAATAAATGCTGGCCAAGCCAGCAACACCCAAGTCCCATGAAAATAAAAAAAAACTGATAAGGGTTGTACCATTAAACAAAAATGACTTGTTACAAATACAGTTTTTAAAAGCAAGCTTAATGATAGCTAATGTTATTTTGTAATATCATTTTAGATAAAGGACTCCCCTTTCTTAAAATATGTTTACTTATACACCCTTTGTAATACCATGCTGTGAGGGCAGATGGACTACCTCTTTGATAGTGTCGCTGGTTTCACAATTAACTACTGAGTGGTACAAAAAAGTGGCCCGAGAAACTCATTTACCAATTTATTTTATTCTGTACAGGGAAGCATTTGTCCTCTGCTTACCACCTTCTCCTCACAACACCAGCCAAGATGTGATACTCAGTGAATTGGGGAATTGTGAATCTGCAACTTATCACTCATTGGCACAGGGCAATACCACCTCTCATTTTTGGTTGAATAGTTTTTGATAGCTGCAGCTTTATGAAAACTGATCAAAGAATGAAAACGTAATGCTCCAGGTGGTAATGTCACATTTGCACTTGACCAGTCAGCTTCAGACACACTGCTTTATATAACAAAGCACAGTTACAGACAAAAAACTTCTTGAGAAAGTGTTTTCTTTTCAAGGTCACTTACACTCAGCTCGCCCTGCAGAGATGATTATTTTTCTCATGACCTCCTGCCTCTTGCCTAGACCATCACTTCCTGTTGACCTTAAGAAGAACTTCAGTTACTGTCACTCTGGTGAAACACTGCATTTTGCTACCGCATGATTCCCCAAGTATATTTGCTGATACTGGCTGGGTTGTCTGCAGTGCTGAGTACCAAAACGTACATGGTAATGGACAAAAAGCAGGGAACAGAGGCCCAACCAGTCCCCATCCACCACCACCCTCCTCCGCCTGGCTGAACTTGTTCTCACATTGAACAACTTCTCCTTCAACTCCACGCACTTCCTTCAAGTAAAAGGTGTCGCTATGGGTACCCGCATGGGTCCTAGTTATGCCTGTCTTTTTGTGGGATATGTCGAGCATTCTTTGTTCCAGTCCTACTCAGGCCCCCTCCCCCAACTCTTTTTCCGGTACATTGATGACTGTATCGGTGCCGTTTCCTGCTCCCGCCCCAAACTAGAAAACTTTATCAACTTTGCTTCCAATTTCCACCCTTCTCTCACCTTTACATGGTCCATCTCTGACACTTCCCTTCCCTTCCTCGACTTCTCTGTCTCCATCTCTGGGGATAGGTTGTCTACCAATATCCATTATAAGCCCACTGACTCCCACAGCTACCTCGACTACACTTCTTCACACCCTACCTCCTGTAAGGACTCCATTCCATTCTCCCAGTTTCTCCGTCTCCGACGCATCTGCTCTGATGATGCTACCTTCCATGACGGTGCTTCTGATATGACCTCCTTTTTCCTCAACCGAGGATTTCCCCCCACTGTGGTTGACAGGGCCCTCAACCGTGTCCGACCCATTCCCCGCACCTCTACCCTCACCCCTTCCCCTCCCTCCCAGAACCGTGACAGGGTTCCCCTTGTCCTCACTTTTCATCCCACCAGCCTCCATATCCAAAGGATCATCCTCCGCCATTTTCGCCACCTCCAGCGTGATGCCACTACCAGTCGCATCTTCCCCTCCCTTCCCCTGTCAGCATTCCGAAGGGATCGTTCCCTCCGCGACACCCTGGTCCACTCCTCCATTACCCCCACCACCTCGTCCCCATCCCAGGGCACCTTCCCTTGCAATCGCAGGAGGTGTAATACCTGCCCATTTACCTCCTCTCTCCTCACTATCCCAGGCCCCAAACACTCCTTTCAGGTGAAGCAGCGATTTACTTGTACTTCTTTCAATGTAGTATACTGTATTCGCTGCTCACAGTGTGGTCTCCTCTACATTGGGGAGACCAAGCGCAGACTGGGTGACCGCTTTGCGGAACATCTCCGCTCAGTCCGCAAGCAGGACCCTGAGCTTCCGGTTGCTTGCCATTTCAACACTCCCCCCTGCTCTCATGCTCACATCTCTGTCCTGGGATTGCTGCAGTGTTCCAGTGAACATCAACGCAAGCTCGAGGAACAGCATCTCATCTACCGATTAGGCACACTACAGCCTGCCGGACTGAACATTGAGTTCAATAATTTCAGAGCATGACAGCCCCCCACTTTACTTTCATTTTTAGTCATTTTTAGTTATTTTTTCTTCCTTTTTTTTGCATTCCTTTTTAAATTTTTTGCATTTATTTCATTTCATCTTAGTTTGTTCAGTTTGCTTACCCACTGTTTTTTTCAGGTTGTTTTTCTTCAGGTTTGCACTTGCTGATGTTCTACATTCAGTATATTCACACCTAATCTGTACTAATGCTTTGTCTTTCAAAACACCATTAACATATTGTTTGCCTTTGCTCCGTGACCTTTTGGTCAGCTATGTGGCCTGGTCCAATCTGCACCTTCTCCTTTGTTATCTCTTGCCCAACCCCCACCTCACTTGTTTATAATCTGTGACTTTTCTAATATTTGTCAGTTCCGAAGAAGGGTCACTGACCCGAAACGTTAACTCTGCTTCTCTTTCCACAGATGCTGCCAGACCTGCTGAGTGATTCCAGCATTTCTTGTTTTTGTGACAAAAAGCAGGGGTTCGGGACAAGCACGATTGCTGTTCCAAAGAGCCAGCACAGGCACAATGGGCTGAATGACCTCCATCTGTGCTTTAACTCTTTATGCTACAATGAGCTTTCCAAATGTAGAAAATTTGAGGAACCAAGTCAATTCGGCTCCCTCTCCTGTAATGTTTCAGTGAATTATTAAAAAGGGTTTTGTCTTTGAGATCTTAGTGGTTAAATGCAATGCCCAATGTAACATTGTAAATTGTCCCCTCTCCTCAGGTACGATCCACCTCCTTTTCAAGACTGCAGTCATAGGCCTTCTTTGACCTTCGCTGTCCCTGCAAACTACTGTCCCTTCTTCAACCTTCCTTTCCTCCCCAAAGTCCTTTAGAGTGTTGTTGCCTCCTAAATGTGAGGCCATTCTCCCTTAACTCCCTGTTTCAATCTCTCCAATCAGGTTTCTGCCCCTCCCATAGCAGTAAAACAAAGCTAATTAAAGTCTCAAAGTGCATCACTTGTGACTATGATCATGGTGCAGTATACTTCCTCATCTTCTTTGGCCTCTCCACAAGTTTTGAAATGGCTGACGACACCAGCTTTCTCCAATGCAGATCCTAAAGTGCTTTACACCCAATGAAATATTTTTGGAAGTGTAGACACTTTGTAATGTAGGAAACATGGCAGCCAGCAGCACCTCTGACAAATAGAAAAGTGATAATGACCAGATCATTGATTTTAGTGATGTTGGTTGAGGGATAAATGTTGTTTATTACACCAGGGAGAACTCCCCTGACCTTCCTCAAAATAGTGCCATCTAATCTTTCACACTTCAAAGGGCAGTTTAACAGCACCTCCATCAGTACAACATCCCCTCAGCACTGGCTGGGCTGTCAGCTATGGTTATGCACTCAAGTCTCTGGAGGGGGGAGGGGGGGTGGGGGGGGCGGGGGGGTGGGGTGGTTGCTTGAACCCACATTCTCTGGCTCAGAGGCAAAAGCACTACCAAGCAGCCAAGGATGATACCTGTTCCCCAGCTGCTGGTATCACAGCCAGAGCAAACTTCAAAGCACATCAAGCCAAAGGTTGAACAGAATGAAATCTTGTGGAAAAGTTTTGCCTTTTTCATGACAATATGAGCACATGAAAAATCTAAAGAACAATGCCTGCTGGTTGCCAGTACTGGTTACACTGTTGAATATTGATGCATGAACTGATTTTACATTACATTTGTAACTCTGTCGACCAACCAAGCAGTCGCTTAACAGTTTTCGCTACTTCTGAAACCCCACACCATTTTCAGTTGTTATCACCCACCAAAGCAGAAATGAGCATTTCAGTTGCATTATTTTGTTTTGTGAACATTATTTATCAGGACTTTGAAGCTAATGAAAATAGTCATTACTTTACAAGCAATTTGAAAAATTAGTCTGAGTAGCTTGCAGATTTTGCTTGTAAATTGTTTCCAGTAAGGTCTTTACCCTTTGTTGAATTCCCAAATTATCATACTCTATTTTGCCCAAGGCTGCCCCACACAGATTGATTCACTCTTGCCGCCAAGTTCCTGTTTCTCAGCATTTTCCATTGCAGTATAATCAGATAATTAGGAAGATTGGTTCCTACATAGAAAGACAAAAGAAAGGCTTCCATTTACATTGCATCCTATCAAATCTCCCTGAAATGCCTCAGAATGCTTCACATACAATAAATTACTTTCAAAATCCAGTGATTGTGATGTCATCAACAACAACAACTTGCATTTATGTAGTGCATTTAATGTAGCAAAACATCCCAAGGCACATGTTCGCAATCCCTTAGCAATTTTGTGCACAAGATCCCTCTAACAGCAACCAGCATGGACTCGATGGGCCGAATGGTCTTCTTCTGTGCTGTAAATGACACTATGACTCTAGGTAACTGATCAGTTAATTTGGTTTTCAAGTGAGTTCTCTGCACTCCTCAATTCTGACCTCTTGGGCATCCCGGATTTTAATCACTCCAGCATTGTCAGCCGTGCCTTCAGTCACCTAGATCCTAAGTTCTGGAATTCTCTCCCTAAATCTCTCTGCCTTTTGATCACTCTCTCCATCTTTAAGAAACGCCTTAAAATTTACCTCTGTTCTAATATCTTGATGTGAAATTTTGATAACATTCCTGTAAAGCACCTCGGGACATTTTATCATGTTAAAGGCGCTATATAAATGCAAGTTAGTTTAGTTGAGGGAAGAATGTCGGCCAGGGCATCAGAAAAATTTACAGCTCTTCTATGAATAGTGTCAGGTGATTTTAGCATGCATCTCAACCTAGAACTAATAGATGGGATCTTGTCTCATCCAAAGAATGGCACTGATTTCACAAAAACTTTTTTGGATGTCTACCTGGCTGCATTTTCTCCTGCTATACTGTACCCAGTCCTGATAGAATGTGGAATTAAAAATAGAGAACTTCAAAAATTTAGTTACTCTTCTTGACACATGTATGTTTCCTCTCTTTTCCCCTTGCCCCACTCCTGCCCCACACATTTTACATCTAAACTGATAACAGATATCACACATCTATAACAGACTGGCAAAAGATGAGCGCTGGATAAATTTGATCAGCAAATACTTAAACAATTTCCACACAGACCAGGAATGTCCCAGGTTCAATCCTTCGTCTGAGCTGAGTTGATTGATTTTGGCTAGCATGATGCTGGGGAGTTACAATTGAAGTCGGACTCAAAAGTTGGGGGGATATTGGTCAGTGTTCTTGTTGCCTTTTCCCAAGTGTACCATTCAACAACCTTTCTGGAACTGTATGTCAAGAGAAAAGAAGATTGGGCTCATCAGTGATGCTCCTACAATTGAAAACCTTGACATCGTTCACTATTGAGGGTCAAATGTGAATATTGGCCCCTTGTTCAAGTAGTACCAGTTCCTGATTTTTGTGGAATAGATCTCCAGCAAGAATTTAGAGGCTAAAGGTTTGAAAGTGGGCATTTTATTAAATAGCTGTTTTCTGTCAATTATAAAATAAAATACTTGTGCATTATGGTTTGAAACCAACGGGTATCATTGTTCAAAAGTTTGTGCTTAAAATCTTAAATATCAACAGTAAAACAGAGTTTGCCTTTATGTAAAATTTGAAATAGGGTTTGTTGCTGTTGATGCAAAACATTACTCTTGTGTTCAGCATTTATTTCATAACAGAAATAAAATGACAACATTGACAACTTAAATTAATAATGGACATTTAATGGAGGAAAACATAAGATAATTCACAGATGTATGAAAAAAAAGACGCTGAGCCAATGCAGAAAAGATCAATGAGGTTGGTTTTTAAGGACGGTCTCGCGAAGAAGGAGAGGGCTGTGGAGATGCAAAAAGGGTTTATGGAGGGAATTCCAGAAGGTATGCCCTCAGCACTGGAAGGCGTGACTGCCTGTAGTAACAGAAAAGGAGGGTGGATGCACAAGTGGCTGGACTCAGAGAGGTTAGGCGGGAGGTTGTAGGGTGTGAGCTCACAGAGGTGTGGGAAAGAGGCCACAAAGGGATTCAAACATGAGAATGAAAATTTCAAACTGGAGCTGTTGGGCTCAGCAAAGACAGGTGATGGATAAGCAGGACATGCACAGGATAAGATGGTCACAGTTTTACACAGGGTGGAGGTTGGGCCACCAACCAGGAGAACATTGCAGTCATCAAGCCTGGAGGTAACAAAGGCATGAATGAGGGTTACATAGGAACGTAGTGGGCCATTCAGCTTGTGTTCCATCATTCTGTTAGATTATGCCTGGTCTGTATCTTAACTCCATCTTACCTGTCTTGGTTCTGTTACCATTAATACCCTTACTTAACAAAAGTCTATCAATCTCAGTTTTGAAATTCTCAATTGACCAAAGCCTCAGCAGCTTTTTGGGGTCAATAGTTCCAGATTATTCACTATCCTTTGTGTGAAACAGTGCTTCCTGACATCACCTTTGACTGGCCTAGCTCTAATTTTAAGGTATGCCCCCTTCTTCTGGATTCCCCCACTCTATTGGCTCTATTACCTGTGATCATTTTAAATATTTCAATCAGATCACCCCTTAATCTTCTATATGCAAGGGGAGAGAAGCCTAGACTGTGCAACTTGTCCTCATTATTTAATGCTTTTAGCCCCAGTATTATTCTGGAGAATCTGCACTGCACCCCCTCCAAAGCTACCAGAGCAAATTGCAGTACTTCAGATGGGGGTTTAACCCAAGCCCTGTCCAACTGTAACATAACTTCCTCCCCTTTCTGTTTTAGCCCTCTTGAGATAAAGACCAACATTCCATTAGCCTTTTTAATTATTTTTTGTACTTGTCCACTAGCTTTTAGCTATTTTTGCACTTGGACCTCTAAATTTCTCTGTTCATCCACAGTTCCTAGCTTCTCACCATTTATAAAATATTATGATCTTGGGTCCAAAGTGGATGACCTCACACTTCCAAACATTAAACTTCATCTACCACAGTTTTGCCCACTTACTTAATTTATCAATGTCCCTTGGAAATTTATTGCTGCCATCAATGCTATTTATTGTGGCACCTGAGTGTGATTCCCAAATTTAGATAGGTGACTATCTATTCCTTCATCCAAATCATTTATAAATATAGTGTAAAGATGAGGTCCTAGTACAGGTCTCTGGAAGACACCACTGTCAATTTGAGTACATACTCATCATCGCAACTCTCTGTCTCCTACCTCCTAATCAATTCCCCATTCAAGCCTCCAATTCCATGTGCTCTCATTTTTTTTTAACAGTCTCTTATGTGGAACTTTGCCAAATGCCTTCTGGAAGTCCACACAAATAGCATCCATCGACATTACTTTATCTACCATGTTTGATACTTCCTCAAAAAATTCAACTAGGTTAGTTAGACATGACTCTGATCAACTCATACTAATCCAAATGCTCAGTCAGTCTATCCCTAATTACAAATTCTAGTAACTTCCCCACAATTGGTGTTAGTCTGATAATTTCCAAGTTTATCTCTCCTACCTTTCTTAAATAATCAAGTGATATTAGCAATTTTCCAATCCAAGGAGACAACAACTGGATTGAGAGAATTGTGGAAGATCATGCATAACGTATCAACAGTTTCCCTACCTACTTTTTTTAAGTAGGTAAGTCCAGGATACTCCAGATGGTCCTAGAAGAGTGAATCGTTTCCAGTGGCATATAGGCTGCAGGCAGGATGAAGATGGGGTAGGTGTTTTGATGAGGGAGATGTTGACGAATTTTGAAAGGGAGATGGATGGTCCCCAAGGAGAGGAAATCATTTACGATGCCAGCTAACGTGGGGGTTAGGAAGGGAAGCTGGGAGTTTCATGTGATTGAGATCAAAGGAGTTTTGTGGATGAGATGATCTTGGCAAGAAGACATGGAGATGGGGGGGTGTTCAGGTTTGAAGTAGAAGGGGGACAGGAGGAGGTTCAGCTTGGACAAGGAAAAGGAGGGGAGGCAGCTGAACAGAATGTCTCCATCTGGCTGACAAAATAATCCATGAGCTTCTTCCATTTTGATAACGGTGAGGGTGGAGGGCAGAGGAGTTTAAGTAGATACATGGTGGTATAAAAAAGGAACCTGGAATTACCTTTTTCACTTCAGATAGTCCTAGAGTTTTGAATAGTTTTGGCAGAGGAGAGTGAGGTCTGACAAGCCTTGATGTGACTCCACCACATCTGCAGATGGGTGGCTAAGACAGTTTTGCACTACTTTTTTCCCCCGATTTTTTCCACTCCTCTTCTGAAGGCAGTAGTGTACATGGGTATCGTTCCATTTGAGCTAACACCCCTCTAGCATTTGCTGAAGTGGGTATTGAAGGTAGAAATAGAAACAGTCAGTGAAATGGACGAGACAAAAAGGGATAGACTGACTGAGCATTTGAATAAGTATGAGTTGATCAGAGTCTTGTCTAACTAACCTAGTTGAATTTTTTCAGTAAGTATCAAACATGGTAGATAAAGGTACGTCGATGGATGTTATTTATGTGGACTTCCAGAATGCCAGAAAAGTGCAGGCATGAACAATGGATTTCGCAGGAGTACTACATTTCAAGTTGAACATGCAGTTTTTATTTTGCAGCTATAGTTTCCTTTTTATTCTCTAAGTGCCAGTTTGCAGTGTCAGCCATGACTCAGTTGGTAGCACTGTTGCCTCTGAGTCACAAAGTTCCAGCTTCAAGCACCAACTCCAGGACTTGAGCACAAAATGCAAGGCTGGCACTGCAGGACAGTACTGAGGGAGTGCTGTGATGTCTTTCAAATGCGAAATTACATCGAGGCCTACCCTGCCCTCTCAGGTCATTGTAAAAGATCCCATGGCATTATTTCGAAGAAGAGCAGGGGAGTTGTTCCTGGTGACCAGGCCAATATTTATCTCCCGATCAACATCACACAAACAGATTATCTGGTCATTATCACATTGCTGTTTGTGGAAGCTTGCTGTGTGCAAATTGGCTGCTGCATTTCTTACAGTGCAACAGTGATTTCACTTCAAAAAGCACTTTGTTGGCTGTAGAGCGTTTTGAGAAGTCCGGTGGTCGTGAAAAGTACTATATAAATGCAAGTCTTTCTTTCTCCTTCACCTCTTAGATGCAAGCCACAGTAGAGGTGACACTTTAGAGGAGTACTAAAGGTCTGCTATTATGGGTGCTGTCTTTTGGATGAAATGTTGAACTTCAGGTGGATGTAAAAGATGCAATGGTATTATCTCAAAGAAGAGCAGTGAATTCTGCTGATACCCTGCCTAACATTCTTCCTTCAAACAGCACCATCAGAAACAGATTATCCAGTCATTCATTCACTTGTTGTTTGTGTGCTTTTGGGCAAATTGACTGCCATGTTTGTGTACCTAGCTGCAATGATTGCACTTGGAAAGTAATTGCCTGCAACTCATGTGGAGTATAAACACTAGCATAGGCTAGTTGGGCCGAATGGCTGTGCTCCATATTCTACGCAAAAACTTTGGCAAATCATGAGGATGTGATAAGACACTTATAAAATGTCAGCTCTTTCTTCATTTCTTAGCACTAGAATTACTATTGATCGGGCAGTTTCAGGAATTCTTCAACTAGTGGGTAAGAAATTATTACTATGACCAGGATCTCCAGTAGAGATGGAAGCACATTATTCCAACCTACATATTGGGCTGAATTCTGTTGGCCTTCCCGACTTCGGGAGCATCTGGAAAATGCCTCTGGAGAGTCCTGCCACGGGCCTCGATGCCAGGAAGGGCCTGCCCCATATTACCGGCAGCGGTGTGGTCTCATGGTGCCCCACCCCCTCTCACCGCCACTCGGTGGCAGGACCAAAATTTAAATGTTTCAATGGATGCTAATGAACAAATAATTACTTACCTCGTCGCTCTGGCCGTCCCACTCCCATATTATGGTTGGTGGCTGGCACTCCATCTGCCATCCGATCCCCGGCCAGTGAAGTATGGCGGAACACTGGTGGGGAGGGGGGGAGGGAACATAGGCACGGGAGTAGGCCATTCAGCCTATCGAGTCCTGCCCCACCATTCAATATTATCATGGCTGATCATCCATTTCAGTGCCTTTTTCTAACACTGTCCCCATATCCCCTTATGTCAATTGTATTTAGAAATCTGTCAATCTCTGTTTTAAACCTACTCAATGACTGAGCTTCCGCAGCTCTCTGGAGTAGAGAATTCCAAAGATTCACAACCCTCTGAGTAAAGAAATTTTTCCCCCTTATTTTGAAATTGTGTCCCCTGGTTCTGGACTCCCCAACCAGGGGAAACATCTTAGCTGCATCTACCCTGTCTATCCCTTTAATTATTTTGTAGATTTCAATGAAATCACCTCTCATTCTTCAAAACTCTCGAGAATACAGGCCCAGTTTCCCCAATCTTTCTCCATATGACAGTCCCGCCATCCCGGGAACAAGTCTGGTGAACCTTCACTGCACTGCCTCTATGGCAATAATATCCTTCCTAAGGTAAGGGGACCAAAACTGCAAACAGTACTCCAGGTGTGGTCTAACCAAGGTTCTATACAATTGAAGCAAGACTTCACTTCTCCTGTACTGAAATCCTCTTGAGATAAAGGTTAACATACCATTAATCTTCCGAATTGCTTGCTGCACCTGCATGTTAGCTTTCAGTGACTTATTGACAAGGACACCCAGGTCCCTTTGTACATCTACACTTTCTAATCTCTTACCATTTAAGAAATACTCAGCACAACCATTCATCCTACCAAAATGGATAACCTCACATTTTTCCACATTATATTCCATCTGCCATGTTCTTGCCCACTCCTATGTCTGTCCAAATCCCCATGAAGCCACTTTGTATCTTCCTCACTACACATATTCCCACCTAGTTTTGTGTCATCCGCGAACTTGGAAATACTACATTTTGTCCCACATCAAAATCATTGATATATATATTGTGAACAGCTGGGGCCCAAGCACCGATCCCTGCAGTACCCCACTAGCCTGCCAACGCAAGAATGACCCGTTTATCCCTACTCTCTGCTTTCTGCCTGTTAACCAATCCTTAATCCATGCCGGTATATTCCCTCTATCCCATGTGCTTTAATTTTGCTAACCAATCTCCTGTGGGGGACTTTATCCTTCTGAAAATCCAAGTATACCACGTCCACCGATTCCCCTTCATCACTTCTGTTAGTAACACCCTCAAAAAACTCCAACAGGTTCGTCAAACATGAATTCCCATTCAGAAATCCAGTTGACTATGCCCAATCAGATCATCATTATCCAAGTGTCCATTTATCACAGGCTTTAGAATAGATTCTAGCATTTTCCCAACGACTGATGTAAGGCTAACAGGTCTGTAATTCCCTCTTTTCTCTCTTCCCTTCATTTTTAAATAGTGAGGTGACATTGGCTACCTTCCAATCTGCAGGAACCGCTCCAGAATCTATAGAATTTTGGAAGATGATCACCAATGCATCCGCTATCTCCATAGATACCTCTTTCAACACTCTTGGATGTAGAATATTAGGGGGACTTATCAACCTTCAGCCCCATTAATTTCTCTAATATATCCTTCTTGCTAATACTAATTTCCTTCAATTCCTCATTCCCCCTGTTACAACCAGGTGAGAAAGGGGTCTAGGGCTCCCTCTCAGCCTTCACCTAGTCTTACCATAACAGGGTTTAATTTTACACACACCTTGTTTTTAGCTCCCCCTTGGTGAATCCTTGTTCACTGCTTTCCAATTATAAGGCAAAGAAACCAGCACAAACAGGTTTTCTTAGGTTTAAAGAAGAAAGGTTGAAATTTATTAAACTGTAATTCAGTTGATGCCTACGGATACACGACGTGCCCACGCTAGCATGCATACATGATACGCACATGCAAGTAGAGACAGAAAAGAGCAGAAGAAAAAAAAAGGAAAAGTTTTTGTTATGGTTTTTGGAGCTCACTGTAGAGTCCTTGATTGTAGGTAGATCTTGCTTTCGTTGGGGCCCAGTATTCTTCTTAAACTTCGTTCGCTGTAGGAGACTTTTCTTTCTTGGTGTTCATGGGTCTTCAGTGGATTCTGAGAAAGGGATGGGAGCAGACAGGAGAGATCTTCTCAGTCCAGGAGCAAAAAGTCTTTCTCAATTCAAACTCTCTGTGGCTAGTTCAAAAGACCCTGGAACAGCCAGTTAGTCATGTGACCAGCTGGTCCAACCAGTCCTGGCCCCTGTGGATTGCATCACCCCAGCAGGCCCTGAAATGCGCTGCCGCACACCCTCACTGTCCAGTGATCAAAATCCATTGTGGGATGAATGTGGCTGGGAATAGTCCTTTGTTTACACAAGCACCGTCAGTGAGTATGCAAATGCTTTTTCCAACCATGGCTGATCCGTTCAACAAGTCATTTTCCCGCTCCAGCAACAGTTCAAAATCAATGTTCATATGACAAAACCAATGTGCCTTCTTCTTGGCAGGTGGAGGCCTGCATAACACCCCCTAATTCCTTGGATCTCTAATTCTGGGAGATTTCTTGTATCTTCCTCAGTAAAGACAGACACAAAGTAATCATTTAGCTCCTCTGCATTTCTCTATTTCCCATTATAAATTCTCCTGATTCTGCCTGTAATGGACCACATTTGTCTTCACCAAACTTTTCCTTTTTATGTGCCTGTAGAAGCTTTTACAAAGAACAAAGAACAGTACAGCACAGGAACAGGCCATTCGGCCCTCCAAGCCTGCATTGATCTTGATGCCTGCCTAAACTAAAACCTTCTGCACTTCCGGGGTCCATATCCCTCTATTCCCATCCTATTCATGTATTTGTCAAGATGCCTCTTAAACGTCGCTATCGTACCTGCTTCCACCACCTCCCCCGGCAGCAAGTTCCAGGCACTCACCACCCTCTGTGTAAAGAACTTGCCTCGCACATCCCCTCCAAACTTTGCCCCTCTCACCTTAAACCTATGTCCCCTAGTAACTGACTCTTCCACCCTGGGAAAAAGCTTCTGACCTTTACAGTCCATTTTTATATTTTTTGCGAGCTTACATTCATATTCTATTCTCCCTTTCTTTATCAGTTTCTTGGTTCTCCTTTGTTGTATTCTAAAATCCTCGCAATCCTCAGGTTTGCTACTATTTCTGGCAACTTTATAGGCCTTTTCTTTTAATCTTATACAATCCTTAACTTCCTTTGTTATCCATGGTTGACTGCCTTTACTTTTGGGGTTTTTGTTCCTTGAAGGAATGTATAGTTGCTGTAAACTCTGTAATATTTCCTTAAAGACGATCTATTACCTATGTACTGTCATACCCTTTATGAGGAGTAACATCACACCTTTTTGATTGGTCTAGGGGGTGGTGGGAAGAGCTAGAGTTTAAAGTTTAGAAACTTTGGGGGGTAGGTCAAGATTGCAAGGTAAGTTTTTTTGGAGGGGGCGTGAGCAAGTAATAACGTATTTACTCATTGGGGGGGATAGGAGGGGGTCTTGAAATTTTTGATACGTTTTTCACTTTAAATTAATACTTCCTATAATTTTAAAAATGTTAATGAAGTGGAAGGGCTTGAAGCCTGTTAAAAAGGGCACCGGCGCCTGTGCGATGGTGCCGGACACTGGCCCACCCCATCCATGCCATCGGGGGTGGGGGTGGAGGTCTGCCCTGGCCATATAAAGGAGCCGCCGCGTTTAATATTGCAGTGGCTCCACGGAGCAAATCTCACGCATGCACCCCGCCATCTTTGAAGCTCGCGCCAAGAACGGCGGCGAGCTGATAAAATTCAGCCCATTGTTTTGCTTGCTCTCCATCCACTTAAATAGGCACAATCAATTTGTTTTGTTTTATAATGCTTTACAATGCAGTTAGGAAGGACACATATTTTCTGCTTCCTGCAGTAATCCTTAAGTCTTTTCTCTAAAGTTTCACACAATGGCTGATCTAACAATTCCACCCATTGACTTATTGCCAGTTCAGATATCCAGGTGCTGAGATGAATTGTTGCTGTGTAAGGATCATAGTTTTAACCATCCCCCTCACTGCTTTACTGAAAGTAAAGGACAGTGGGGGGAAGGGGTGCTGGGAGCTTAGGTTGAACATTGAAATGGCACTGGGAGTATGTTTTCTGTGAATATACTTAAGGGCTTTGTTAGGCCTCATTATGGAGCAGTTTTCAAAACGACAGTAAACTACATTTTTCTCTGTTCAACTTGCTCATTAATGTCATGACGCTAACTGATGTAATTGAAATTGATTGTCTTGTGATATTATGTTATATTTATTGGGTTATATAACATCCCACATTTTCTTATCAAATGAAGTTTGGACTCTAATTTTAAGCATGATGCAACTTTAGTTTCTGTCAACAAGGCAGAGAATGATTTTTAGCATTGCTTATTTATATAACTGAACCAATATAACTGAACCAATTTTTGTTTTGGCATTAATTATGAGAAGTCAATATATCCTTCATTCCAAAAATTTTGGATCATCATCCCTATTGATTTGCACTGCAGGAGTAAAGAGTCAAACTGTGAGCACACTCAGAGGGTGGAGTACCCAGTAAGCACTGGAAGCTTTAAGGGAATTACAGCTTTAATTTTCATTGTTTTGAAGTGAAAGAAGGTCTCAGTCATCTCGGGTTGCCCAGTGACCGAATAGGGAAAAGAAATGCAGCTGTAAAATGTCCAACTGAAACCTTGCACTTTGACCATTTAGTACGAGCTGCTTTTCTTTTATGATGTCAGTTTTTTCCCTTGAGTAACAAGATCAAAGATTTCAGCTTCTTGAAAGGTTAGTACAGCACAAACTGTATCCTTGTATGTATAGCCAGCAGTTGTTTCTGGTTGTGAAAAGGTAGCTAATTTTGTTGATGAAGCCTATTTCTTTGTTCAGACTCTCTTGTTTTGAATTCTCTATTTGCGATACTTCTACTACAGAGATAGACCAGTAACTGCCTCGTTCATTTAAAAGAGCACAATGCCTGAGACCCACTGTGTATCTGTGTGGAATTTGCAAAGACAGCTCTGATTGTTGGAAACTGCTGAAGCAATCGTCAATTTACCAACTAACTTTTGTTTCATGCACCCTCTTTTGAGAGGGAGCAAGTTTATCTAAATTTATTATAGAGAAATCTTTGTTTTGGAAGTGCTGCCAGTCTTATTAATACAGATAGAGGCTTCAGTCTAAAGCCATTTATGAGCTTGCTCATCTGATACCTTGAATGTTGATTGGTCTAAGTTTATGGGCTCTCTTGGAAGTTTGTATTGGTCACCAGATGTCCTTGTAACTTAAGTGGTGATTTAAAAAAAATTGTTGTGTGGCATTTGCTAGTTTGATGTAGTCGATAACATTTGGGAAATTGACTGCCCTAAAGGCTACCATAAGGAACTGGGAAACTTTCATCTGGTAATAGACCACATCCTATTGAGCCTTTGGGGTGAAGGGCAAAAAGATAGATTCAGTGAACTTCAATTGTTTCAGGTGAAAATGTTAATTGTGTTTCCTCAATCCCAATTAGTACAGTTAATTTGTGTCTAACCCTTGGGGTCGAGCCATTGACTTAACTGCTTTGTTGCTTGAGAGTTAAGATTTAAGACGTTCAGACTTTGCTATTTAACCCCTGAAGTGCGTGTTGTTTTTACCACGCTGTAAACTTGAAGTGATTTGTGCATCTTTTGGCTCCATCAGCAACAAGTGAAAATTAACTTCAACTGTTATATTGTTAGCCACAGTGACTGATTTTAGTTGAATTGGGTTTAAGGACTGGATTTCCCCCACAGAGATGAGAGCACCGTGTTCCTATCTCTGGGGAAATGTAGTATTTCCAGTTACAGTGAATATGCCATCATTTTAAGATGTACAGGCATTAGTGGATGTCAGTGGCTCATTCAGTTGGTGGGTAATGGTGGCCACATTGAAAAATTAAACAACTATAATCACTGCATATTCAATTACATGAGATAAACACAAGACTGGCATTGCTGCAGAATATCACTAGCAGCTTCCTGTTAGCACATACTTTTCATAATGTAAATCTGAAGTTAGGACTGTAAGGTCAGGCTATGACATTGGATTTACACTGTAACTGTAACACTAGTACTTTGTGCCAACATTAATTGTACCGTAAATGCTCCTTATTTTGCTAAATACTCAACAAAATAAAGTATAAAGATATTCTGTTACTTATTTTTTGTTTTATTTTCCATTCTACTTCTAAAGTTACTGTTGAGGACCCGTTCCATGGCACAGGCAACCCTTGAATACCTGGCCCATTCTTATTGTAAAAACCTACACCGCAAGTAGCAGCTGAACTTGATCCTGTTTTCCACCTGGATCTGCAGCACAATTGGATCAGGAGCCACTGCACCAGGAACAGGAACGCTGGCTGCTTGTTTTTCAAGCCTTAACCCCCCACCCCCTCATTCCCCATTCCCCATCAATGATCAGGCTAAAGTCAGTTGAATCAGTTTACTGTCATCCTGGATGAGATTCATTAACTCAGCACAAATCAGAGATTGAATCTTGGACCATTGTATCCTTATGGTTTGGTACAACAGCTGGTGTATCAACTTATTTCAAAATCTGGGAAACTGGTATAAAGATGTTTCATTGATATATTGTGGGCCAGATAAGCGGAAAATAGAACTGAAGCCAGTTGGATATGTAGTGATGTAAAAAAATATTGGCATGCACAAAACAGTTGAAGGAAATCATTTTCGCTTCTGTAAATGCCCTTTCGGAGAAGTTTTTGAGTGTAGAAAATATTGGATGAATTACCAGTTACCGTTCAGATGAAAATAGTATGCTCATGATTACTATGTTAACTAAAATGAAAAATTTCACTCCCAACACAGTAAATGAATTGGTCTGCCTTCTTCAGTCAAAGGTTGATGGTTCAAGTACCACTTCAGGACTTGAGCACAAAAATCGAGGCTGACACTCCAATGCAGTACTGAAGGAATGCTGCAACTGTCGGAGATGATGTCTTTAGGATGAGGCATTAAACTGAGGCTCCATCTGTCCTCTCGGGTGGATGTAGATGATCCCATGGCATTATTTTGAAGAAGAGCAGGGGAATTCTCTCTGGTATCCGGGCCAATAATTGCCCCTCAATCTACATCACAAAAACAGATTATTTGGTCATTATCATATTGCTATTTGTGGGAGCTTGCTGTGTGCAAATTGGCTGCCTGCATTACAACAGTGACTACACTTCAACAAAGCACATCATTGGCTGGAAAACGCTTTGGGGCTCCCTGAGGTCATGAAAGGCGCTATATAAATGCAAATCTTTCTTTTATATTATTGAAGCAAGTTGCAGTGAAGTGCAGCAATGATGTAGCTTTATGCTCCTGTGTTCAGATGAGCTTGCAGTTGTGCCAAAATTGTACGTTCATAAAACCAAAGCTTTGGCAATTTTCTCAATTCATTTTTCTGGCACAGTGCCAGAAGTAATCATCATTGATGAAGTTGTATCGAGTATTCAGAGTTGTGCACCACAATACTATTGTTATGAATAAGAAACTGTGCAACAAGTCTGTTTTCTGTCCCAAAATTGCTATGGGCCTTCTTTTGGAAGATCCTAAAAAGAAATCTGTATTTCTGTACATTCTTTGTAACAGGGTGGTCTGATAGTGGCAGTTGAGACTTGCGGCCTAACTTGAATTCTGTTTTCTATTGACATTCATGCAACTGTTAATTTACAACACTGCCATTGACTGCAGCCCTAGCTCCAGTGACAGCACTGTAAAATAAAGGAGGCAGGATCACTAGCTTCCTAATGTAGGAACAGGAGTGCGCCACTCAGCCCCTTGAGCCTGTCTGCCATTCAATTCAGTCATGACTGATCTGCATCTTAACTTCATCTACCCACCTTGGTTCAATATCCCAATGTATAAAAAATATTTCAATCTCAGTTTTGAACTTTTCCATTGACCGAGCCTTCAGTAGCTCTTCAGGGGAGGAAGGTCCAGCTTTCCATAACCCCTTGTGTGAAAAAGTGCTTCCTGACATCACCTACAGCCGAGCTCTAATTTTAAGGTTATGCCAACTTGTTCTGGACTCCCAGCAACAGAGGGAATAGTTTCCCTCTAGCTCGCCAATCAACACCTTTAATCATGAGATGCAAGATGTTGGGGCTCCTTTGGAAATAAGTGTGCTGAAACTTATCTGTGCATTCTTCATTCATGGCGATAAGTGCTGATTTTTGTCTCAGTCACTTCAAAACCAGAGATTGATTTTTATCACTATGATTAATGTTCAGAAGTCTCAAGAGACTGCTGAAGTGGTGGTTTTCATTGGTGCTTCCGCGGGCACCAAATCTAAAGTTTTCCACTGGCAGAACATGCTGATGTTTTCTCAGACTGCAGATGCACTGGCCGCTCAGCCCACTCATGTAGGCCAGTGATGCATTTATTCATCCTGTAGATCCATATACACTGTTCTCAGCATTGGACGTTCTAGTGGTCAACATTGTGACTTTCAAACAACTGCTCATATATGCAGTTTCTTTGTTTGCGCTGCCTGGTAGAATCCACCTTCCAATATAAAAGAGGTTAATACAGAGGCCACTGGGGACATTCAGTACTTGTTAGGTTAGTTTTTATAGTTTGGAGCATCAAGGCTAGGGAATTCTGGTGTCTGTGACCATAATGAGCTCTCCTTCCTCATCCTTCTTGGCCTTCCTGCATCTTTTGATATGGTTGGCCACACTATTCTCCTCCAGTGCTTCTCCTTTGGTGTCCAGCTTACTAGGACTGCATTCACCTGGTTTTAGTCTTACCTATCGAGTCATAGCTAGAAAATTGCTACAATGTTCTATCTTCCTGCCTCGCACCGTTAACTCTGAAGTTCCGCAAGGATCTATCCTTGGCCCCCTTTGATTTTTCATCAAATGCTGCCTATCGGCAGCATTATCCAAAGAGACAATATCAGGTTCTACGTATACATGGATGACACCCAGCTTTATCTCACCACCACCTCTCTCAACCCCTCCACTGCCTCTGTGTTGTCAGACTGCTTGTCCGACATCCAGCCCTGGACGAGCCAGAATTTCCTCTGTTTAAATATTGGGAAGAATTAAGCCATTGTCTTCAGTGCACATCACAAACTTGGTCCACCAGCCACTGATTCCATCTCCCTCCCTGGTCACTGTCTCAGGCTGAGCCAGACAGTTCACAACTTCAACATCCTATTTGTGCCTGAACTGAGCTTCCAACTCCATAACCTTTCCCGCACCAAGACCACCTACTTCTATCTCGTAATATCACCCGTCACCACCCCTGCCTCAGCTTATCTGCACTGAAGCCCTCGTCCATGCTTTTGTTAGCTCCAGACTCAAGTTTTCCAATGCTCTCCTGGCCAGTCTCCCGTCTTCCAGCCTCTAAAAACCTGAGCTCATCCAAAACTCTGCTAGGCCACAGTTCATTTTATATTTTAGTATACATTTTGTGCACAAACTGTATTTGTTCAGATATTATCGGTTTATTAAAGCTAAATGGAACCTTCCATCATCCAGTTACAGTAACCATGTCTTCTGGACAATTCCTGATAACAAACTGTGAAATTAGAGTATTTAGAACTCATTGAAATATAAAGCTGTAATCTTGGTTTTCAGAATATAGTGTGTCAGTTTCTATAGAGTATTCACTTATTGTTCCAGCTATAACCATTGTAATTTCCTCAGTAGAAATTCCTATTGGATCATTGTAATATATTGTTTGGGTCTGTGTACATTATTCCACGTGTAACTGGTAATTTCTTCAGTAGATATTGTCTATGCGATTATGGCCGCAAAATATTTTAGTTCCTATAAAGTGATGGACTTTTGTTGCAACTGGTGTAATTTCTCCAGCAGTCACTTAACTGCTGTAAAGTATTACATCCACACCAGTTGCTGAACTTGATGCTGTCTCAGTGTTTTCCCTCCATCAGCTAATGATGTCATTAAACAAGCACGTAGTTTAGGCTGGTATTCAGTCTGTAATTGTTATTCAGTAAATTATACACACACAGTTGAGCTGGAAAGTTCTGTGAGTTGGAACATCAGAGAAGTCTGACTTGGATCAAACAACTGAGAATTATAATAAATGTCCACACAGATTTTTGGCAGTGAAGCAAATCCTTTCCAATAGGCGTATGACAGTACTGGAAACGTACGTCCTGAGCTGCTGTTTCTTTTTGACTTCTCCTGGCTGTTCCAGCAGCCGTTAGTCTAACCGTCAGACCACATCCTGAAACTGTGAATCAATGTGCAAGGAACCTGTGCAACTCTGACTGCAGACAGCAGCATTTTAATTCCATTTACTGCTGCACAAAGAATAGAGTAAGAACCTTATATGTTTGCATAAAAAAAGTGATATATATTTGGAGCATGCTTCCAGTGGTTCTTAGAAGGAAATTCATTTAAAGATGACATTTTTCAGGTAAGTAAACTGCTTATACGAATGCACATTGTATGACAATATGTGTCTATATTATTGTGCATATAATTTAGATAATTACAACTAGATTGCCCCTTTATTGGTACACAATTTTAAAAAAAATTGTAATTGTGTAATGCAACTCAGAAAATGCATTTTATAAAACTGGCTTGTTTCGCTGTCATGGAAATTGCATTCACAGGAAGAAAATAGAGTAATTTTTGTGATGGCTTGGATTCTTCATTTACACAGAAGCAGAGATCAACATTTATGGGAGTACCATACATTGTGGGGGAGGGGGGGGGAGGGAGGGGTGGTGGCGCGGGCACTGTTGTATAGCTATTTCGTGAAACAAGTCACCTGAACAACAAGTATGAGTATGATGTCCCCTTAAATACTTGTATGTCCTGTTAGCTGGAAACATGAGAATTTCAGACCAAATTAATATAAGGATTCGCACCACAGGTGTCATGACATCATTATTTTAACCACAATATTTTCCAAAGATAAACTTTGTTCATTTTAATATTATTACTTTGGAGCCAAAACTCCAGAGAGAGAAAATGGATGTGGGAATGCACTGTAAAATGTGGTGTATAATTCTCTTCCCTGCTCCAGTTTTATACTTACTGCTCCACAGAAGCTACTTTTGACCTTGAGTGTAGGTTTCATTTTAAGTTGTAGTTTTAAGATTTTGGCAGCAGCGGCAGGCTGACAGAGTGTGCCTCTCTCTATTATACATAATATCATAAAGGATGTTGGATATACTCCCAACTGGCCCGTTGGGCAAAATGTGTCATTTCAGGTGGGACTGAGATATACAGACTTGAAATAATCAAAGTTCAGTCAATTAATTAATCTCAGGCAGAGCAGCACTGCATAATACAGTTGGCCACCATGTGTATTGGTTGGGGAATGGGATAAAAATCAGCCAGGTTTCTGGTTCCAATTATTATCCAGTAATCGCTATTGGAAAATGCATTTCTAAGCATCATATAAGCACAGGAACAGGCCCAGCTGCAACCCATCCATGGTTGAACAACCCATCAACAGTAGCTATCTGAGCAGACACTGAAGAATGATCGCTTGGATGAGGTAGAGGAGAACTGCTGGTGCATGTGGAATCATACCCTATGAGAGAAGGAATGACATTTGGAGGGTGGATTCTGCAGAACTTATTTTCAATGCTGGCTATTCACGTGTTTTTTATGAGTTGACGTAAAGTGACAAAGTAGCCAGTGCCTTCCTGCCCATCAACTCCTGACACAGATGAAAGAGGATTATTTAAAGAAAAAAATCTACACTTGTGCAATCTCTGTGTACATATGTATCAGCTGTGTCTCAGTTGGTAGAACTGTCACCTCTGAGTCAGAAGACTTGAACTTGCAAATCTGGGCTGGCACTCCAGTGCGGTACTGAGGGAGCTCTGCACTATTGGAGGGCACCGTCTTTTGGATGAGAGGTTAAACTGACGCTCATCTGCCCTCTCAGGTGGACATAAAAGATCACATGGCACTATTTCAAAGAAAAACAGAGTGTTATCCACGGTGTCCTGGCCAATATTTATCTCACAATCAACATCACTACAACAGATTATCTGGTCGTTATCACATTGCTATTTGTAGGAGCTTGCTGTGCACAAATTGGCTGCTGTGCTTCCTATTTTACAACAGTGACTACATTTCAGAAGTAATTAATTGACTGTAAAGCTCTTTTGAACAACCTGAAGTCATGAAAGGTGTGATATAAATGCAAGTCTTTATTTTATTTCTTTACATATAATGACTTTTGCTAGTTTCTTCTCCCTTCCCCCTCTCCTGGTTTATTTCTGCTCGGGTGTGGCTGTACAGAAACCAGGTGCCCTGTGTAGCTAGTAGATGGCTGTTTTTCTAGCTTGTAATTATGATTGGGAGCCTTGGCACTTTCTTCTGTTCCAAACTGAATGGTGTTTGAAGCCAAGTGTATAGCCCAGTACTGCCTGCGAGTTGGTAACTCAAAACAAAAAGGGATCATACCTTGAACTTTCCTTGTCTCTATAGCTCAGCTGCTCATTATTTTAACCAGCACTGAGCCAGTTGGGTCATTGATTTGCGACGTTAACTCTTTCACTCCCACAGATGCTTCCTGACCTCCTGAGAATTTCCTGCATTTTTTTATTCATTTCATAGGATGTGGGTGTCGCTGGCTAGGCCAGCATTTATTGCCCATCTCTAATTGCCCTTGAGAAGGTGGTGGTGAGCTGCCTTCTTGAACCGCTGTAGGGTGCGGGTACACCCACAGTGCTGTTAGGGAGGGAGTTCCAAGGTTTTGACCCAGTGACAGTGAAAGAACAGTGATATCTTTCCAAGTCAGGCTGGTGTGTTTCTTGGACGGGAACTTGCAGCTGGTGGTGTTCCCACACGCCTGTTGCCCTTGTCCTTCTAAGTGGTAGAGGTCGCGTGTTTGGAAGGTGCTGTTGAAGGAGCCTTGGTGAGTTGCTGCAGTGCATCTTGTAGATGGTACACACTGCTATCACTGTGCATTGGTGGTGGAGGGAGTGAGTGTTTAAGGTGGTGGATGGGGTGACAATCAAGCAGGCTGCTTTGTCCTGGATCACGCGGGCTTCCTGAGTATTGGAGGTATACTCATCCAGGAAAGTGGAGAGTATTCCATCACACTCTTGACTTGTAGATGGTGGACAGGCTTTGGGAAGTCAGGAGGTGGATTACTTGCCGCAGAATTCCCAGCCTCTGACCTGCTCTTGTAGCCACAGTATTTATGTGGCTGCACCAGTTCAGTTTCTGGTCAATGGTAACCCCCAGGATGTTGATAGTGGGGGATTCAGCGATGGTAATACTGTTGAATGTCAAGGGGAGATGGTTAGATTCTGTCCTGTTGGGGCTGGTCATTGCCTGGCACTCATGTGGCATGAATGTTACTTGCCACTTATCAGCCCAAGCTTCTATATCAGATTTTCAGTATCCGCAGTATTTTGCTTCTGTTGCATTCCTTGTTGAGATGTTAAGAAAGAAAAGTATTTGCATTTATATAGTACTTTATCACATTGTCCGGCTATTAGTAAAGAAGATTTACTGATGTGCCTGGCTGTGGGTGGTAAATATATTTTCACAGCATAACGCTTTATGTGTGTAAAATAAACCCCCGCCCACCCCCAAATCCTTACTGCAATACACTGACATCTGATTATACTGTACTTTTTTTATGACTCCCCTATGAATAAAACATTCCAAAGCACCCTTCCTGTAATACTCCATTCACCTTCTCAAGTTTGGTTAGCTTCCATTGCTGTGTAATTGTTGTATACTTTAAAGACCAAACAGGGTTGTAATTTTGAAAACTGTCCTTCGATGAAGGGTCTGTGGCTCTTACCAACATTTTGGAAAAATACATTAAACCTGACATATTTATTTAAAATGTCTATCGTATATAAGACTGCAGTGTCTAGGGCAAGACAAATGAACAGAGAAAATGGACTAAGTACGCTGAGTAAGTATTTTAAATACAGCCTTCCTTTTATGGAAAGAAGCTGAAGGGTCAGAAGAGTTTGTAGACTTGCTCCACTTATGATTATTCTGTTCTAGTTCCAGAGCCAGCAGACAACGCAGCCCAACAGCCAGGAATGAATGAGAATGTACAGTCTTCAGCGAGCAGCAGCACGAGCAGCATCGGTGGAAGCACATCTGCCATTCCCCAGCCCAACTCTGCCAAACCCTGGCGCAGCAAATCCCTCAATGCTAAGCACACTGCCACGTCTTCCATGTTATCCGTAAAGCAGCCCTCGCAGGAACCGCCCAAACCTGCAGTCGAACCTACTGCCAAGTCCAATGCCAATGGTCAGAAATCCATGCTGGAGAAATTAAAGCTGTTTAATAGTAAAGGTGGTTCCAAGGCTGGTGGAACCAGCCTGGAGAACTCAGGGCCTCGCGATGGCAGCTGTGAGAGAGTGGAGCCCCCTTCCAACTGTGTGGACCTTGGCGAGGCAGATGCCTCAGCCAGAAGCATTAATAACGCCGCACCTGCCTCGAACAGCCCAAAAATTGCACTAAAAGGCATCGCACAAAGGACCATCAGTCGAGCACTGAGCAATAAAAAAAGCTCGCCAAAAGGCAGTGAAAAGGAAAAAGAGAAACAGAAGGATAAAGAGAAAGACAAAACGAAGGAGGTGTCCAAAAGGGCGTCCGTCTCTGAAAAAACTGAAGTGGAGAAGGAGCCGAAAGAGGAGCCACAGGTCTCTGTTTCTGACATGCCAAAAAAATCCTCCAAGATTTCAAGCTTCATCCCAAAAGGAGGGAAATTGAACGGTGCTAAAAAAGATCCCCCTGCACCTCAGCAAAGTGGAATACCAAAACCAGGGCTAAAAATCTCTACAGGGAAAACTACAAGTGCCCAAGCTCCTGCAAAGGAAGCCGAGAGACCCCGCAGTGGAAAGTTGGGTGCTGGACTCTCACTGCAGAAATCACAAATGGATAGTAAGAATTCCAGTTCCAGTAGTTTAGCCTCCTCTGAAGGAAAAGGGGCAGGAGGAACACCGTCTACCAACAGCAACGCTCAGGCTGCGACTACAGTCAGCACAACCCAAACTACAGGAAGTAACACAGTCAGTGTACAGCTACCTCACCCACAGCACCAATACAACCACCCCAACACTGCCACTGTTGCTCCTTTCATGTATAGGTACGTCTAATATGTGACATTGAAATATATCAGATGGAAGTTATTCATTGTTGTGCATGTTAAACTATTGTACTATTTTATTTTGAGTTAATATGAGTGGCATTGGACAAATATGATTGTACGTGCTCCCTCCCAGTTGAAGGGCAGAAGATACTTCAGATCATTGAAACACTAGCAATTGCCAAAGACTGCTTCCTTGCTAAATAAGTGCACCATTTGGTGTGACACTAAGCCACACTGAATAGAAAATCCCAGGTTGTTCCATGAAAATTGTTTCTTCCAATTTTCTCCCCAACTCTCCCTTCCTCTTTGATGGTGACAATACCGTAGTTGCCTTCCAGTACCTTTACTTAGTGATGAGGTATAAGGATGTTATTTAAACTGCAGTGAACACCACAGCCAATTCCTATCTTATCCTCAGCTGACATTCACACATTTAAACTTCCAGCAGGATGAGGAGGTTACATTTTGGCTGATTTCCCTCTTGCTAATCCAGAATTGCTGAAGTCAACTGTAGCACTTTTATTGAACATGTTCAGACTACCTATTAAGTATTGTCTGCCTGACTCAAGCTACTCCCCTTTATTAATTCCCTTAACAGTCAGGGGAGCTGATTCTGGGTTTGATCCATGGTTTCTGTGTTGACTTAGCTGCTGTCAGTTGTAGAAACAGCTGGGCGGTCATAGTCAGCCTCTGTTTCTCTCCTAGCTTAAGGATACCTGTGGCTGAAAAGTGTTTTCAATCCTGATTGCTCGGCAATGTGATCTGGTAGATAGCACGTGTGTGGAAATCAGATGATGGGATTGGGCTTCGTTATGGTGCCGCACCCCAAATTGTGTGGATACTTAATGTTTAGGCTCACACTTGGTGTATGACCTCTTTGGCAAGGGTAATGAAGGACTGGCATCAAGGGATGGTACTCTAACATGAGTTGGAACCTTCAGAAGGAGGAGGGGTGGGGGACAGAATTGTAATTAAAATTAATCACAAGAGCAATTATTCAGTGTTGCTCTTGCTCAAGAATAAAGTGGAAAATGTTTTTGACAAAATTTTGGAAGGACCATTAATTTAACTCCGGGTTGCCAGAATTCTCAACATTTGTGCTGCGATGTGTAAGAATGTCCTAAAGGAGGCTTTCCCTCTCCCTCTTCCTTATCCAATTGCCTTGCCAAGACTGTTGACAAAACAGGGCCACTTCATTCTATTGAAGTGAATAACTACTTTGGAGTGGCTCCCAGTCCTCTGTGCAGCTGGCTCTTCTGACCTCATTATTTTCCTTTTCTCATGAAGGCAGAAAAGGGACTATACTGGGGAGGAAAAAAGAGAAACAGGCTAGAAAACATGGAATAGAGGGTAAGGTGTGAGAGGTGGTGTGATAGAGTCCATTCACAATTGACATGTCCTTCCTTCCTGCTTGCACAGAAGGTGTGAAATGAAGTGGTTATAAAGAAGACTGAAAGCCGAGGGGAAAAAACAATCAAATTGAAATGTTATTAACTTGTATAAACAAAAATCAAATAGCCTTTGTAATAGGTGTCTTTAATTTGCTGGTTTTATTTTTAACCTGGTAAACCATTAAAACCATTCCTGTTGCAATGCATGAGGTATAATATAAATTGTACTACACCAAATGATTTTGCGTGCAAGTAACTGATTTACCTATGGTTCAGTGCATTTCTCTGTTTCTGTACGATTACTTCATAAGGGACCGATGAATTATGCAGGCGGTCCGCTGTTCACTCCATTAAAGCAGGTTTATATTTGCAGTGCCTTGTTTTTTAGGTCACAGGCAGACAACGAAGGAAATGTGATGACTGAATCTGGTACAGGGGGAGTGAACATGGATACTGTTCTATACAGCAAAAATGGACAAACATGCATAGAAGATTTGCCCGGTAAGTTAACCCATCTTTTACATACACTAAAAGGCTATAACATTAATGGAATAATGGCTGAAGTTTGTTAACTTAGAATTTTTGCAGTCCTGTGCAAAGATGCACCTTCTATTTTAATCAATCGCTTTGAAATTGTTGATGCACAGTCACAGAAATAACGATAAGGATAAATTGTACCCTTATGCAAATGCAATCTAATTAATATATGGAGTTTTACAGTTTTGCTGCTTGGTTAACTGTTATCCGAAGTATCTCACAGTCACTACTAAAATAGAACATATGAAAACAATATAGAGATTTCCCCACCCTTTTCAAAATACAGATTAATGATTTTGTGAGGCATAGGATATCAAACTGGTGTCTGCAAAATCTTCAGATTTATCACTGTTTGGGGCCAAGCTATTTCACGTTGTGAGCCAAGTGCCCTGAAAATTTTTATTCAGTATTATTTTTCTGTATTTGTTTCTTCTTGCGCTATTTCAGTTGCTGTGCACTAATTTTTTTAAAATCTGCATTGCTAAAGCTGTTCTTGTTTGGGCAGCTGCCAGTGTTTTTTGGAAGCTAGAATAGGGGTTCTTGGGAGAATAACAATATTTGCAGAGCTCCCCAAGAGTGTGCAAATATTTGCTGGGGACAACCCCACAATGCACACAAAAAGCTTTACAAATAACAATAATCAGTAGTTTTGCAGCAGATTCTCCTACTGCCTCTGCATTAGCCTGTGTAATTACTGATGTTGCCAATTCTTTTTTTTGAAAAATTTTATTGGCCTGCATTGATACCAAATAAAGCAGCATTTTATTCAAGACGATCTGCTGTAGATTTTACCTATTTAAAATACCTTTTTAGCTTATAATTTTCAATTTCTCCCCTTCTCTCCGCTCACCGAGGCATAGGAACATAGGAAATAGGAGCAGGAGTAGGCCATTCGGCCCCAAAAGGCTGCTCCGCCATTCAGCTATATCAGAGGTATCCAACCTTTTTGCGTGGGGGTCACATTACAATTTTTGTCTTAAATAGGGTGCCAGTGAGACAATTTTGGAAAGATAAAAGCATTAAAAAGTAATTTTACGGTTCATGAAAACAATAACATGTTCATTTTTGTGAAGAAGCTTTAGATGAGAAGCTTAATTTATTGACTTACTTTCTCCTCACTGTGTTAACACTGATTTAGTGAGATACTTTGCTTTTTTTTTGCTTGCACAAGTAGTCAATGTTTGCCTGCATACTTGTTGTAGAGATGTGGAGTATTCTACATAGATGTCCAACTGAAGGGAGTGATCTTGATCACACTCTGTCTCTCTCTGACTCTGTCTCTGACTCTGTCTGCTTCTCTAGCCCCCTCTCTCTCCTCCCAACTCTCTGTGTCTCCCACCTCTCTGTGACTCCCTGCCCTTCTGTTTCTCCCCCCGCCCTCTGTCTCTCTCCACACCCCCCCCCCCGTCTCTCCCCCCCCTCTCTCTGCCCCCCTCTCTCTCTGCCCCCCTCTCTCTCTGCCCCCTCTCTCTCTGCCCCCCTCTCTCTCTGCCCCCCTCTCTCTCTGCCCCCCTCTCTCTCTGCCCCTCTCTCTCTCTGCCCCTCTCTCTCTCTGCCCCTTTCTCTCTCTGCCCCCTCTCTCTCTGCCCCCTCTCTCTCTGCCCCCCCTCTCTGCCCCCTCTCTCTCTGCCCCCTCTCTCTCTGCCCCCCTCTCTCTCTGCCCCCCCTCTCTCTCTGCCCCCCCTCTCTCTCTGCCCCCCCTCTCTCTCTGCCCCCCCTCTCTCTCTGACCCCCTCTCTCTCTGCCCCCTCTCTCTCTGCCTCCCCTCTCTCTCTGCCTCCCCTCTCTCTCTGCCTCCCCTCTCTCTCTGCCCCCCCCTCTCTCTGCCCCCCCTCTCTCTGCCCCCTGTTTCTCTGCCCCCCACTCTCTCTCTGTCCCCCCTCTCTCTCTGGCCCCCCCTCTCTCTCTGTCCCCCCCTCTCTCTGTCCCCCCTCTATCCCTCTCTCTCTGTCTCCCTTTCTCTCTGTCCCCCTCTCTCTCTCTCTGTCCCCCTCTCTCTCTCTCTCTCTCTCTGTCCCCCGCTCTCTCTCTGTCCCCCTCCCTCTCCCTCTCTCTCTCTGTCCCCCTCTCTCTCTCTGTCTGTCCAACTCTCTCTCTGTCCCCCTCCCTCTCTCTCTCCCCCCCTCTCTCTGTCCCCCCCCTCTCTCTCTGTCCCCCTCTCTCTCTCCCTGTCCCCCTCTCTCTCTGTGTCCCCCCCTCTCTCTGTCCCCCCTCTCTCTGTCCCCCCCCTCTCTCTGTCCCCCCTCTCTCTCTGTCCCCCCTCTCTCTCTGTCCCCCCTCTCTCTCTGTCCCCCTCTCTCTCTGTCCCCCTCTCTCTCTGTCCCCACCTCTATCTGCCCCCCCTCTATCTGCCCCCCCTCTCTCTGTCCCCCCCCTCTGTCCCCCCCCCTCTGTCCCCCCCTCTGTCCCCCCGCCTCTCTCTGTCCCCCTCTCTCTGTCCCCCCCCTCTCTCTGTCCCCCCCTCTCTCTGTCCCCCCCTCTCTCTGTCCCCCCCTCTCTCTGCCCCCCCCTCTCTCTGTCCCCCCCCCTCTCTCTGTCCCCCCCCCTCTCTCTGTCCCCCCCCCTCGCTCTGTCCCCCCCCTCGCTCTGTCCCCCCCTCTCTCTGTCCCCCCGCCCTCTCTGTCCCCCCGCCTCTCTCTGTCCCCCCTCTCTCTCTGACTCCTCTCTCTCTCTTTCTTTCTCTGTCCCACCCTCTCTCTCTCTTCCTGTCCCGCTCTCTCTCTCACGCTGTCCCCCTCTTTCTTTCTCTCTTCCTCCCTTTCTCTCCTTCTCTGTCCCTTCCCTTTCTCTTTTTCACTGACCCTCCCTCTCTCTTTCTCTGCCCCCTCCCCCCCGCCTCGACAGCTGCAGAGAGCGAGAACGATCTGCAGAGCAGCTTTGTAGTTGATCGATATTTTAAAAAATTCGCAATGTCAGTTTCACAGATGACGGATTCTGAGAGCGGGAACAGCGGCTTCCGAACTTTGGACAGACTCGGGGTTTTCTGGCAGGTCCCAACTTTTTTTTAAAGCCCGCCGGAAAACCCGGAAGCTGCCTGAGGTTTGGAGACTGCTGTTCCCACTCCCAGCACCTGTCAGCTGTGAAACTGACATTGTGATTTTTTTTTAAAGCTGGTCTGGAAGAAGAAGCCAATGGGAAATTTCTCATCTCTGAAATACGTCCATGGGCCATATGGAAATCTTTGGAGGGCCGGATCCTGGCCCGCAGGCCATATGTTGGACAACCCTGACCTAGATCATGGCTGATCTTCTACCTCAATGCCATTTTCCCGCACTATCCCCATATCCCTTGATATCTTTAATATCTAGAAATCTATTGCTCTCTGTCTTGAACATACTCAGTGACTGAGCCTTCATATCCATCTTGGGTAGAGAATTTCAAAGATTCACCACCCTCTGAGTGAGTGAAGAAATTCCTCCTCCTCTCAGTCCTAAGTGGCCTACCTCTTATCCTGAGACTCTGTCCCCTAGTTCTAGACCCTCCAGCCGGGGAAACATCATTCCTGTATCAACCCTGTCGAGCCCTGTAAGAATTTAGTATGCTTCAATGAGTTCACCTCTCATTCTTCTAAACTCTAGAGAATACAGGTCCAGTCTCCTCAATCTCTCCTCATGGGACATCCCCCAATCCCAGGAATCAGCCTGGTGAATCTTTGTTGCACTCCCTCTATGGCAAGTGTATCCTTAGATAAGGAAACCAGAACTTGTAAGCAATACTCCAGGTGTGTTCTCACCAAGGCTCTATACAATTGCAGCAAGAATTCTTTACTCCTGTACTCAAATCCTCTTGCAATAAAGGCCAACATATCATTTGACTTCCTAATTGCTTGCTGCACCTGCATGTTAGTTTTCTGTGACTTATGGACAAGGACACCCAGGTTCCTTTGGACGTCAACATTTCCCAATCGCTCACCATTTAAGAAATACTCAGCATTTCTGTTTTTCCTACCAAAGTGGATAACTTCACATTTTTTCACATTAGATTCGATCTGCCGTGTTTTTGCCCACTCACTTAGCCTGCCTAAATCCCCTTGAAGCCTTCTTGCATCCTCCTCACTACTCACATTCCCACCTAGTTTTGTGTCATCAGCAAACTTGGAAATATTATATTTGGTCCTCACATCCAAATCATTGATTAGATTGTGAATAGCTGGGACCCAAGTACTGATCCTTGCAGTACCACACTAGTCACAGCCTGCCAACCTGAGAATGACCCGTTTATTCCTACTCTTTGTTTTCTGTCCATTAACCAATTCTCAAGCCATGCCAGTATATTACCCCCAATATTATGTGCTGTAACTTTGCTGACTAACCTCTTGTGTGGAACCTTATCGAAAGCCTTCTGAAAATCCAAATACACCACATCTGCTTGTTCCCCCTATTGTGCTAGTTACATCCTCAAAGAACTCTAAGAGATTTGTTAAACATGATTTCCCTTTCATAAATCCATGTTGACTCTGCCCAACCCTACCATTATTTTTTTAAGTGACTATTGCATTGCTAAGTGCATTGACTGTTGGGTTACAGTCCTTGATTGTTGGCTGATCTCCAATGACTTGTTGAAGTGCTCATTCTGACAGATTATTTAACTGTGGAGCATCACCCCTGAATGAGATCATGTCCACCAGTTCACTTCCATTGCAGGTCAGGCAATACCAACAGTGAGAAATCCTACCATTCTTTTCTTTCCCTTTTCCTCCTCTATAATTCAGGGACATGGAGGCCAATTGTCACATTCCTACTGCCTCCCCAATGAACATCAGCAAGCTCAGCAGAATCTGAGTATGAGACCTACTGATATCTGGGCCTACATGGTTTTAGCTCCTGGCCAATTAAACTTACTAAGCCATTGGGGAGCTGTTTCATCCATCTTTAAGAAGATTCAGGGGGCAGTGTGAATTCCTGCTATTCTGTCCTCCATCTTTCCCAAGTGTCTGGTTGATTAAGAAAGACAATATTGGCCTATTTGGTTTGACCCTGTACACTGATGCATTGGAAAGAAGGCCAGACTTCAATGGGTATTGTGTGTTTGAATTTCCCAACATGTAGTTACACCAAAATTGAGGGCCAAGCACAGATTCAAGTGAATCTGATGTCTTTTGTTCAAGTATTGTCTCTGGGTTTAACATTTAATGTAAATTGGTAAAAGTAGAGCCATTGGGCTGGATTTTCAAATCGGGGCCGGGAACCCAACACCTGGATAATTTCTGGGTCCTGCCCCGTGCCGTAACTGCGTCACTCATGTAACACTATCTTTAACTGTAAATACCCCAATTGGGCTGAAGACAAGCTCAGCATCCAATTAGTGGCACCGAGAGTCACCAAGAGATGGGAGCTGCCTGGAGAGTGGTCTGGAGGACATTAGCTATGAGGAGAGGTTGGATAAACTCGGATTGTTTTCATTGGAACGATGGAGGAGGAGGGGCGACATGATAGAGGTTTACAAAGTGATGAGTGGCATGGACAGAGTGGATAGTCAGAAGCTTTTTCCCAGGATGGAAGAGTCAGTTACTAGGGGACATAGGTTTAAGGTGAGAGGGGCAAAGTTTAGAGGGGATGTGTGAGGCAAGTTCTTTACACAGAGGGTGGTGAGTGCTTGGAACTTGCTGCCGGGGGAAGTGGTGGAAGCAGGTACAATAGCGACATTTAAGAGGCATCTTGACAAATACACGAATAGGATGGGAATAGAGGGATACGGTCCCCGGAAGTGCAGAAGGTGTTAGTTTAGACAGGCATCAAGATCAGCGCAGGCTTGGAGGGCCGAATGGCCTGTTCCTGTGCTGTACTGTTCTTTGTTCTTATAACTTGTAACACAGCATACCAGATTATATTTTTAATCTAATTTGAAGTAGAGCTGGGGAGAATTGCTTTCTCATGTTCTTTCTCTACAAATGCAAGAGGAAAGTACTGATCTTTCATGTAAGAACTGGCTTTATTCTTGTCAAGCTGTAAATGTAATGATGAATATCGAGTCCTGCCACACCCAGTCCTAAATGGTGGTGGACATGTAGTGTTAAACAACTAACTGGAGGAGGAGGCTTCACAAATATTCCCATCCTCAATGGTGGAGGAGCCCAGCACATCAGTGCAAAAGAAAAGGCTGAAATGTTGGCGACCATCTTCAGCCAGAAGTGCCGAGTGAATGATCCATCTCTGCTTCCTCCTGAGATCCCCAGCATCACAGATGTCAATCTTCAGCCAATTGGATTCAGTCCACATGATATCAAGAAACAGCTGAAGGCAGTGGATACTGCATAGGCTATGGGTGCTGACAACATCCTGGCTGTAGTACTGAAGACTTGTGCTGTAGAACTAGCCGCGCCTCTAGCCAAGCTTTTCTGGTGCAGCTACAACACTGGCTTCTACTCGACAATGTGAAAAATTGTCCAGGTATGTCCCGTCCCCAAATATCAGGACAAATCCAATCTGGCCAATTACCTCCCTATCATTCTACTCTCGATCATCAGCAAAGTGGTGGAAAGTGCTGTCAAGCACCACTTAAACAGCAACAACCTGCTCACTGATGCTTAGTTTGTGTTCCGTGAGGGCCACTAGGCTTCTGACTTCATAACAGCCTTGGTCCAAACATTGACAAAAGAACTTAAGCGGGGAGGTAAGAGTAATTGCCCGTAATATCAAGGAAGCATTTGACCAAGTGTGGCATCAAGGAGCCCTAACCAAATTGGGAATCGGGGTGAAACTCTCCACTGGTTGGAGTCATCCTAGCACAAAAGAAGATAGTTGTGGTTATTGGAGGCCAATTGTCTTAGCTCCAGGATAGGAGTTCCTCAGGGTAAGGTCCTCGACCCAAACATTTTCAGCTGCTTCATCAGCCTTCCCTCCAATATAAGGTCAGAAGTGGGGATGTTCGCTGATGATTGTACGATGTTCAGTACCTTTCCAAACCCCTCAGATACTGAAGCAGTCTGTGTCCATATGCAGTGTTACGACCAGGGGTCCCTCTCAGCCCTCACCTGGTCTTACCGTAACAGGGTTTAATTTTAAACACACCTGTGTTTTTAGCTCCCCCATGGTGAATCCTTGTTCACCGCTTTCCAATTATAAGGCAAAGAAACCAGCACAAACAGGCTTTCTTAGGTTTAAAGAAGATAAGTTGAAATTTATTAAACTTCAACTTAAACTCTAATTTGGTTGACGCCTACAGATACATGACGCGCCCACGCTAACATGCATACGTGATACACACATGCAAATAGACAGAAAAGAGCAGAAGGAAATAAAGTGGAAATGTTTGAGGCAATTTGTGAAGAGTTTTTGTTATGGTTCTTCGAGCTCACTGTAGAGTCCTTGATTATAGGTAGTTCTTGCTTTTCATTGGGGCTCAGTATTCTTCTTAAACCTTGTTCGCTGTAGGAGACTTTTCTCTCTTGGGGTTTATGTTTCTTCAGTGGATTCCAAGGCTTGTGAGAAAGAGATGGGAGCAGACAGGAGAGATCTTCTCAGTGCAAGAGCAAACAAACTTTTCTCAGTTCAAACTGTTTGTACAATTCAGAAACACCCAGGTTGCCAAGCAGATTAGTCATGTGACTGACTGGTCTGACCACATCTTTGATTGTATCACCTTAGCAGTCTCTGGAATACTCCTCTTACACACAATACTTGGTGATCAAGGTCCATTTTGGATTGAATGTGTCAGGGAATGGTCCTTTGTCCTTCCAATCACCATCTGTTAATATGCAAATGTCTTTTCCAGCCACGGCTGATCTGTTTAACAAGTCCTTTCTTCGCTCCAGCAACAGTTTAAAATCAATGTTCATGACAAAATTAATGTGCCTCATTCTTGGTAGCTGGGGGCCTAGCATGACAGCAACAATACCTGGACAACATTCAGTCTTGGGCTGATAAGTGGCAAGTAATATTCGTGCCATACAAGAGCTGGGCAATGACCATCTCCAGCAAGAGAGAATCTAACCATCTGCAGCAATAGAGAATCTGACCATCTCCCCTTAACATTCAACGGCATGGCCATCACCGAATCCCACATGATTAACATCTTGGGGGTTACCATTGACCTGAAACTGAACTGAAGCAGCCACATAAATACTGTGGTTACAAGAGTAAGTCAGAGACTGGGAATTCTGTGGTGAGTAACCCACCTCGCGACTCCCCAAAGCCTGTCCACCATCTACAAGGCACAAGTCAGGTGTGTGATGGAATACTGTCCACTTGCTTGGATGACTGTGGCTCCAACAACACTCAGGAAGCTCGACGCCCATCGAGGACAAAGCAGCCTGTTTGATCAGCATCCCGTCCACCACCTTCAACATTCACTCCCTCCACTATTGATGCACCGTGGCAGCAGTGTGCACCATCTACAAGATGCACTGCAGCAACTTTCCAAGGCTTCTTCGACAGCACCTTCCAAACCCGTGAGAAATAAGCAAGGTCAACAGATGCATGGGAACACCACCACCTGCAAGGTCCCCTCCAAGCCACACACCATCCTGACTTGGAAATATATCACCATTCCTTCACTGTCGCTGGATCAAAATCCTGGAACTGCCTCCCTAACAGCACTGTGGGTGTACTCGCATCAGATGGACTGCAGCAGTTCAAGAAGGCAGCTCACCATCACCTTCTCAAGGGAAATTCATGATGGGCAACAAATGCTGCCGTAGCCAAGGACACCCACATCCCATAAAACGAATATTTAAAAACTACAACATTGTTGAAATTATAATTTACCATCAAGGAATCTATTTACCCATGAAGGAGAAATAACGCAGGACTCTCGGCTGCTCAGTGGAGCTGCAATAGCATTCAATAGTCAATAATAATAGTCATTCAATACTGCAGTACACAGATCAGGAAGTTTCTGCATTTGATCCCTAGTATTTGATGAACTAACTGTGTTTGCTGACAACGTAATCATTCGGTAGCGCAGTACTGGCAAATGCGCAAATGTAGCCTCATCCACTGAAATGTCACTATCTGTGATGTCTCAGGGAGCTGCTAGTAATAAAGGTGGCACTGCTCAATTTGTCACAAAGGTCAAACGCAGCCTGAAAGTCAAACCCCCTCAATGGCTGTGATCGCCGCCTCCATCCCAACACCAACAGTACCCCGCTCCCTCCTGCCATCGTGCTTCTCTTCGCTGCTACCTCCCGCGCCGTGCTGCTTCTCCCCCCTCAGCCACTCACTCTTCACCTTGCCGCTGCTTCCCTCAGACACTTGCTCCCGCCCTTGCCACTTCCCTACTTCGGCTATTCCCTCCCTACTCCTCGCCCAGCCACTCGCTCCATGCCTCTTCCCTCTTTTTGGCCAATCGCTCTTGTATTGCCCTGTCACCCCTCAGCCACTCGCTCCCCGCCTTGCCGCTTCGGTGGCTCGTTCCCCACCCCTTCCGCTACTTTGGGCAGCACGCGGGGAGCGACCGGCTGAAGGGGGGAAGCGCGAGGCCTGGAGTGAGTGGCCGAGGCGGGGGATGGGCGAGGACGGGAGTGAGTGGCTGAGGAAAGGCAGCAGTGAGGCGGGGGCGAGTGGCTGAGGGAAGGCAGTGGCGAGGCAGAATGGAGCGGGAAATTGAAAGTGGCAATTGAAGCGGGAATGGCGGAAGGGAGCGGGGTAGTGTTCGGGGGAATGGAGCTGGCGATTGCAGCTATTGAGGGATGAGGACGAGAGTGGTCCTAAAGGAAGAGTGCTAAATTGGAGGAAGGCCAACTATACCAAAATTCGGCAGGAGCTGGGGAATGTAGATTGGGAGCAGCTGTTTGAAGGTCAATCCACTTTTGATATGTGGGAGGCTTTTAAAGAGAGGTTGATTAGCGTGCAGGAGAGACATGTTCCTGTGAAAATGAGGGGTAGAAATGGCAAGATTAGGGAACCATGGATGACAGGTGAAATTGTGAGACTAGCTAAGAGGAAAAAGGAAGCACACATAAGGTCTAGGCGGCTGAAGAAAGACGAAGCTTTGAAAGAATATCGGGATTGTAGGCGCAATTTGAAACGAGGAATTAAGAGGGCTAAAAGGGGTCATGAAATATCTTTAGCAAACAGGGTTAAGGAAAATCCCAAAGCCTTTTATTCATATATAAGGAGCAAGAGGGTAACTAGAGAAAGGATTGGCCCATTCAAGGACAAAGGAGGAAAGTTATGCGTGGAGTCAGAGAAAATGGGTGAGATTCTAAACGAGTACTTTGCATCGGTATTCACCGAGGAGAGGGACATGACGGATGTTGAGGTTAGGGACAGATGTTTGATTACTCTAGGTCAAGTCGGCATAAGGAGGGAGGAAGTGTTGGGTATTCTAAAAGGCATTAAGGTGGACAAGTCCTCAGGTCCAGATGGGATCTATCCCAGGTTACTGTGGGAAGCGAGAGAGGAAATAGTTGGGGCCTTAACAGATATCTTTGCAACATCCTTAAACATGGGGGAGGTCCCAGAGGACTGGAGAATTGCTAATGTTGTCCCCTTGCTTAAGAAGGGTAGCAGGGAAAATCCAGGTAATTATAGACCGGTGAGCCTGACGTCAGTGGTAGGGAAGCTGCTGGAGAAGATACTGAGGGATAGGATCTATTCCCATCTGGAAGAAAATGGGCTTATCAGTAATAGGCAACATGGTTTTGTGCAGGGAAGGTCATGTCTTACCAACTTAATAGAATTCTTTGAGGAAGTGACAAAGTTGATTGATGAGGGAAGGGCTGTAGATGTCATATACATGGACTTCAGTAAGGTGTTTGATAAGGTTCCCCATGGTAGGCTGATGGAGAAAGTGAAGGCGCATGGGGTCCAAGGTGTACTAGCTAGATGGATAAAGAACTGGCTGGGCAACAGGAGACAGAGAGTAGCAGTGGAAGGGAGTTTCTCAAAATGGAGACGTGTGACCAGTGGTGTTCCACAGGGATCCGTGCTGGGACCACTGTTGTTTGTGATATACATAAATGATTTGGAGGAAAGTATAGGTGGTCTGATTAGCAAGTTTGCAGACGACGCTAAGATTGGTGGAGCAGCAGATACTGAAGGGGACTGTCAGAGAATACAGCAGAATATAGATAGACTGGAGAGTTGGGCAGAGAAATGGCAGATGGAGTTCAATCAGGGCAAATGCGAGGTGATGCATTTTGGAAGATCCAATTCAAGAGTGAACTATACAGTAAATGGAAAAGTCCTGGGGAAAATTGATGTACAGAGAGATTTGGGTGTTCAGGTCCATTGTTCCCTGAAGGTGGCAACGCAGGTCAATAGAGTGGTCAAGAAGGCATACGGCATGCTTTCCTTCATCGGACGGGGTATTGAGTACAAGAGTTGGCAGGTCATGTTACAGTTGTATAGGACTTTGGTTCGGCCACATTTGGAATACTGCGTGCAGTTCTGGTCGCCACATTACCAAAAGGATGTGGATGCTTTGGAGAGGGTGCAGAGGAGGTTCACCAGGATGTTGCCTGATATGGAGGGCGCTAGCTATGAAGAGAGGTTGAGTAGATTAGGATTATATTCATTAGAAAGACGGAGGTTGAGGGGGGACCTGATTGAGGTGTACAAAATCATGAGAGGTACAGACAGGGTGGATAGCAAGAAGCTTTTTCCCAGAGTGGGGGATTCAATTACAAGGGGACATGAGTTCAAAGTGAAAGGGGAAAAGTTTAGGGGGGATATGCGTGGAAAGTTCTTTACGCAGAGGGTGGTGGGTGCATGGAACGCATTACCAGCGGAGGTGGTAGACGCGGGCACGATAGCGTCTTTTAAGATGTATCTAGACAGATACATGAATGGGCAGGAAGTAAAGAGATACAGACCCTTAGAAAATAGGCGACAGGTTTAGATAGAGGATTTGGATCGGCGTAGGCTTGGAGGGCTGAAGGGCCTGTTCCTGTGCTGTAATTTTCTTTGTTCTTTGTTCTTTGTTCACACGTGCATGCGCCCATTTATGATGGCACGCACTGATGACATCCGCGATCGCTCCGCGCATGCTCTGCTTTGTCAGGAGTCACATTGATATTTAAAATCTACAATATTGTTGAAATTATAATTTACCATCTAGGAATCTAATTACCCGTGGTGGGGAAATATCACAGGACTCTAGGCAGCTCAGTGGAGCTTCAGTAGCTTTCAATAGTCAATAATAATAAGTCATTCAATACTGTAGTAAAGAGACCAGGAACCTTCTGCATTCAATCCCTAGTATTTGAGGAGCTAACTGATTGCAGCCAATGATGGCACCAATTTTAGCATATTTTAGGAAGAGTAGCTACAAATTTCAATAATTTGAAAGCAGAATAAATCAATACCCAGAAGTAGAATAGCAAACTGGACTTGCCAAGTCATATTTCTGAAATTTAGGAACTACATTCGCCATTTTCCAATCAGTTCGAATGTCCCAAGTGCTCATTGATTCCTTCAACATGATCATTAGTGTTTCATAAATTTCCTTTCCTGCTTGGATATCCTGAGGTAGAGTTCACGTGGACTGGGGGCATTAACTAGTTTTCATCAACTTGTATGAGAATCTCCTTTTGTAAGTTAAGGTCAGTGAGTATTATGGATGTTTATTTATCCCTGGGTCAGGAAAGGAAACAGGGCAGTAGTAAGATAATTGGGTCAAGTGAGAGAAAGAATTGTGTTGATTATCACAGGGACTTGAGCTTGACACCCTCTTCTCCTGCTACGTATGAATGACCTGCATTCACAGCAGATAAGCATTTGATTTGAGAAAGATGCAGGGCTATGGATGGAGAGCTGGATGATGGAATTAGTTCGAATGGTCTCCTTCTGTGCTCTAAAATTCGATGATTTCATAAATCGGAATAATATGGTACTCTTACTCATAGAATTTCTGACACAGTGATGAAACCCTGGAGGATCATTTCTGGAGTCATAGATGCACAGTGAGTGATTTCTGAGCAAGGTGCATGGAGAGAGTTCAAGAGCCTTCAGGTTGTTTTGAAGATAAGGAGGGAGTTTGAAGGTGCTTCAACCAAGGAATGAATTCCAAAAGGTGAAGACCTAATAGCGTTTTTTTATTCGTTCGTGGGATGTGGGCATCGCTGGCTAGGCCAGCATTTGTTGCCATCCCTGGTTGCCTTTGGGAGGTGGGCTGACTTCTTGAGCCGCCACGGTCCGTGTGGAGTGGGTGCACCTGTGGCGTTGCTGGGGAGGGAGCTCCAGGCTTTTGACCCGTGACAGTGGGGGAGCAGCAGTGGAGTTCCGGGTTGGGGTGGTGAGTGGCTTGTGGGGGGCTGGGGGGCGCTTGCAGGTGGTGGTGTTCCCATGCATCTGCTGCCCTTGTCCAGGTGGTGGAGGTCGTGGATTTGGAGGGTGCTATTGAAGGGTCGTGAGTCTTTGGAATTTCCTTTCTCAAAAGGCAATGGAAGCAGGGTCTTTGAATATTTTTAAGGCAAAGGTAAATAGATTCTTGATAAGCAAGGGGGTGGAAGGTTATCGGGAGTTGGTGGAAGTGTGGAGTAATCAGTTCAGCCATGAACCTATTGAATGGCAGAGCAGGCTCGAAGGGCCAAGTGGCCTACTCCTGCTCCTAATTCGTATGTTCTTATGTTCATATGATACAGCACAGAACGAGATCTTTGGTCCCATTACACATCTGTGCTGGCACTTTGATAGACCTATCCAACCACTCCCTTGCGCTTTCCCCATAGCCCTGCAAAGGTTTCCCTTTCAAATATTTATCTGATTCCCTTTTCAAAGATATTATTTAATCTGCTTCCACCGCCCTTTCTGGCAGTGCATTCCAGAACATAACAGCTCAGTACACAAAAAAAAATTCTCCTCGAGGCTTAGTCCTGTGTCAGGAGCTGAGTAATTGACAAAAGCTTCAGTTGTTGAGTTGGGCTTTGTTTTCTGCTGCTGCCTTTGTTCATCCTGTTTCAATGGGAAACCCTCCACCTCTTCAGCTTGGCTCCTGCATCAATTGAATACCACCACATTTTGAGCTGTGGGCTCCTGTTTGTAAATCCCTTCTACCCCATCCATCGATAAATTGAATTGACAACTCTGAACAATGCTGAAACCATTCTTGGGTAACTGATGTTTTTTAAAAAAAAATCACATCACTGTTTCACTTGGACTTTATCAGATAGAACTTTGAACAAGGAAAATGACAAACCTAACAATATTGAAGGCGTTCCCACTTGCACCCCTCCCCCGTTTCCACACCTCATTACCCCTTTACAACAGTGTAACCTCTGAATTACATTCAGCAATACCACGGGATATCTGCCAGCACCTTTAAAATTATTTTGATTTTCTTCAATTTTTATCAAGAGATCGAGAAGAAACTCTTAAGGCGTTAAAAAAAGTACTATTTAGTAAGTTTTGAAATCAGCAAAGTTATTTTCAAATGATGGATCGTTTTTGGAAATGCTGTACAGGTCTTAATTTCAACTCTGACAGCTTCTCTGACTTGATTCAATCAACAGTGATGTGAAGTTGACATTCTCCTAATTTGGGGCCAATCCAACCTAAATTTATTCATGCCATAGACTTCATATTTTCAACATGAGACAATTTTACAGTTTATTTTTTAAAAACCTGCAGGAGCCAGTTAATTTTTTTGGAAAAATCTGTTGATCATAAAAAGTACCTTGTAAATTCCCAGATCCAGTTTGATTGTAAATGGTGAGAAAACATAAAATTGTCCACTGATTTTTGTATTGTTCCTGATGACAGGAATCCATTCTGTCTTTCTTTGCAGAGGGGGGAGGAACTGGGGCAGATACAAAAAAAAACTGTGGCAATAGATTCTTCAATGGAGCAGGATTCAGTGCATTAAAGGTACTGAATGGATGTTTTGTAGTCTGAGGTTTGGCCAGCTCTTATTGTACCCTTTCTAACTGTTTGTGCCATGACAGTCTTTAAAGGAAGACAAATAAAAGTATGAAAAAGAGAAACACCAGATGAATATTAAGCGGTGTGAGGACTCAAAGCAGGCCTCAGTAATGACCAAAGTTTTGTCAATAAGTTGTTCTCTTGTGCGCCTGATCCAAGCACACAACAGGCATCTTTTTGCCATCAGTCATTTTAAATACCAGCTGAAAAATCCCAGAGAAAGGGAAACCAATCCCTTCGAAGCAAGTCTGCAGACCCAGCTGAGAAGTCGCTGTCGTCTGAAGTTTGAACTGGAGGCAGTGCAGCAAGGTCGCACTTGCACAATTTGTAAGCTGAAATGCGATGCTTAGTTTCATAGCAAGCTAAAGCTTCTGAGAGCAGAGACAAACCCAATGTGGGTTACTTGGCATTTAATAGTATTGAAACGTGTACCTCATGTTTCAATAGCTGGTCGTCAGCCAGGACCGTTAGTTAAGAAAAGGAGAAGGGGCCTACATTATTCTTCCAAGAATGCATCAACCAAAAGATAGAAATCGCTTTTATACATCTAAAAACCCTGGGCTTTATGAAGCAAAACCAAAAAGTGCAATCAGCAATCCTCTGCTTTCTTGGAGCTATACCCGTCCTGTGAGAGAATCAAAGCTGTTCTACAAACCAAGAGGAAGAGATGATGTGAAACTGCCAACCACTTCTACGGAGCTAAATTCTTCCAAGATTTTGAGGCAGGCTCTTGGGTCAGAAAGTGGATATTTAGGTCAAGCCAAACCTGGATCCCGAATGAGCAAGATTCCAATGATATGTGGATTGAAAAACAGAATGCAGGAACAATTGACGAAACCAGGATTAAGCCAAACTGCTCGAGAGAGGTGCATGCCCATTGGTAGAAATAACGAGTTGTGTCAAGTACATGTTCAGCACATGTGTGTATGGGAGGGTATTGCTCATGTCAATGAGCAGACCTTACTGACAATGCTCGATGTTTATCAGAATCTCAACAGTAAGTATAGTAGTGATGGAAATTAAAGCTGAAGGTATAACATTTAATATACAAACAAATGTTCAAAAGTCAAAACTATTTAGCTTATAGCATTGCAGTTAAATGACTTTGACTGGGGCAATTTCAGTGCTGCAGCAAGACTGGAAACTTCATTGGAGAGATTCACTTGTGAAGTGACGGGAAAGATTTGAAGGGCAACATTCAAGCACTTTAGAGAGGGAAGGGAGATTGGAGATGGGGTAGAAGTTTGTAAGGATTGGGGTGGTGGGGGCGATCAATGGTTTTTTTTTAAGGAGGGGAGTGATGGTGGCTGTTTTGAAAAGGTGACAGCGCCCGAAGAGAGGTAACTGTTGCTGAATAGCTTGCTGATGCCCACAATATAGTTTCATTCCTGAAGAATGTACACTCAGGCAGGAAATCAGGAGGCTGTTGACTGCCATATTCCTAACCATCGGGTGTTCAGGTGAATTTTACACCCCTCCAGCTGAGATCAGCAAACCCAGCGCAGATCAGAAATAGAACTTGGGACTTTGGGGAGAGAAGGGGAGAAAAACTGGGAGAAAGAACTGTTGAAATAACTTTTCCCTTTATTTAACAGGCTCCGTGGGAGACAAGCACATCATAAGGGTAGTATTTATTGCTCCGACTCTGTAGTAAAGACTGGGGAGACAGGGTATAAAATCAGAAATAGAATTATAATTTCTGTTTTCTCAGTTGACACGTTACACTCTTCCCAAGTTCAGGATTGCCCCCATTAACATCCCAATTTAGATCAGCTAACTCAGAGAACAATGGCTAAATCTGGAACCTCCTTAATCAATGCAGTGGATCTCACCAGTGAGCTAGTAGGAGAGTTCAAGGATACTCAGCTCCGCTGTAGCACACATGATCCTTTGCATGTTCACTTCTTTCCTGATTTTCTGCAGACAGTGTGACATTGGAAGCCATATGTTGATGAAGTTAAACTTTCCAGGTCATCAGTTCAGCCAAATTACCAGCAATTCTTTAAATAAGTATTGAAAAACTTAACACTATTGTCAATGCAATCAATGGTTATTGTTTTTTGCAACTCTATATAACTGAGCCTCAAAATGAGGCCCACCACGGAACCTCGCTGCCTGGGAGGATCAGTCCAGGCCGTCCTGGCGTCGAGGTCCGTGGCTGGCCTCATCTGCAGCCATGTTGAGGCCCCCCCCCCTCCCCCAAAAACCCCGCCCCGGCCACAGATCACGACGTTGAGGGCTTGGTAAAATCCAGCCCACTGTGTATATATTGAACCATCTGAAAGGGTATAAAATATAACATTTGGATGACATGGCAATAAAAAGGACAGTTTTTGAGAATCATTCCTCGTGTAGTTTGTAGCTGAATTTACATCAAGAAAGGATCTGAAATAATTTTTAAGGTACTGAATGAAATACTGTAGATGAAGGATGAAGTCTTAATGGCATGAAAATGGAAAGGAACACTCAACTTCACTCAATGCTTTTGAGATTTTTGTTCTCGGTCAACTGTGACTGTCCTGAAGCACTAAATATCAAATGTCTTTCTGTGTCTGTAGGGGAGGACCCGGAGACTCGAAGGCTACGGACTGTCAAGAACATTGCCGACCTTCGTCAGAACCTGGAGGAGACCATGTCCAGTTTACGAGGAACGCAGATCACACATAGGTATGAAGCATCTCATTGCATAGCTTTCTTCAACATCATGTGTCCTTTCTTAGCTTCCCATGGTGCTGGAGCAAAGAAGAAAGTCGACAGTGAGTACAGTACTCCAACTGTGAACCTCATTACATCAGCATTACTTTGTTGGAGTGTTACAGTGCACTGATCAAAAGCAGCACTTTTCTTTTTGGTGAGGAGAATACTTGATTGGCTGCAAATGCTGAGAATGCCTCATAAAGGTAAACACACAGGGAGGCTAAATTGTTAATACAGGTTTTAAATAAAACATAAGCAACTAACATGAATAATTGTAGAGCTTATAAGTTGTTTAAGGGTAAAGCAATTTATACATTTTCATAGTAGATGCAGCAATTTGAAAGATTACATTAACATTAGAGACAGCTATAATAAACTGGAACAGGAGGAAGGAAGTAGCATCAATATAATAAGATTCACTTCCCAGGATATCCCGTAACACTTGACAGCAATGATTACTTTTCAAATGTAGTCACCATTGTTATATTGGCAAACATGGCAGCCACTTTGCAGCTTACAAGGTCCCAGACAGTAGTGAGAAGAATGATCAGTTCATCTGTTTCAGGGGTGTTGGTTGAGGGTTCGTAATTAGACAGGACCCCAGGAGAACTCTCCTGCTTTTCTCCAAATAGGGCCATGGAGTCTTTTACAGGCAGACAAGGCCTTTACTCAAAAGACAAAGCCCTGGAATAGTGCTTGAACTCATAACCTGCCAATTCCGAGGCCAGTGTGCCATCACTGGGTAAGCTAACATTTAAATATCTTGTATGGAGCCCTGGCCACACAGATGATTATCAACAACTCTTCGAATGAAGAATTTGAGCATGATTCGGTTGTCAATCAGTCCATGAATTGAGTCTGAATATTTGTCAAATAAGTTCAGATATACTGAAAGAGTCGGACAAGAATAACTGGAATGATTTTTGGTTTAATCCGCTGATCAACTTCAAAAATGATCATTCAATGAACTTTAAAAAGTACTTCATGTTATTAAGAGGGAGGCATCCCATATATTATTCTGATGAACGGTCATCGACCTGAAACGCTAACTATGTTTCTGTTTCCACAGATGTTGGCTGACCTGCTGACTACTTCTGGCATTTTCTGTTTTGATACCATTCTTTGAATATGTGCAATAATGGGATGGCTCTCTTAATGACATCATTTAATTTTTAATTTTTTTTTAGAATGATCACTTTTGAAGTTCATCAGTTTGTTAAATCAGAAATAATTTTCAGAATTTAGGCAAGTTGAATACACCTTTACCTCTAGGCCTGTAGGAATATGACCTCTGGCAAGGCCTGAACACTCTAGCAGTTTTTGCCTTCATGCATGGACTTCATGCTGAACACCATTCCCTGGATGACATATTTGCTTTTCCTGAATACAGCTGCTATGCTCTTTGTAATATCAAACTGGGTTCTTCTTGCCTGTGCACATTTTAAAGGGTCTTTTGCGTGGAACAATGTTAGCTAAGCGGGAATTGGACTCCTTGTGTTGAAAGGAACTTGTCTCTTGTGCGCTTTCCAATGAACATAAATAACGACAGTGTATGATCTGGTGCCATTTTGGCAACTGCTTATTTTGCTTCACTTAAGTTTTATGAAACGGATTTTGCTGCTTTCACCTAAGAGAGTTTTCTTTTCTTTTTAGCACACTGGAAACGACGTTTGATAGCAGTGTTACCACGGAGATCAGTGGCCGCAGTATTCTCAGCATGACAGGCAGGCAAACCCCATTGTCATGGCGACTTGGCCAGTCCAGTCCTCGCCTCCAGGCTGGAGATGCTCCATCAATGGGGAATGGATACCCTCCAAGGGCAAATGCCAGCCGTTACATACATCCTGAGTCAGGCCGCTGTATGTATACTACACCTCTCAGGAGGCAGTTGGCATCACGCAGCAGCAGTGTATGTCACTCAGATATTCCCGATAAGAGTGGTGATGATATGGATCTTGAGGGCATCAACATGGATGTTGCTGGATACATGAGTGATGGCGACGTCCTAGGCAAGAATCTGCGGACTGATGATATTGCTAGTGGGTAAGGAGATAATGTTTTTTCTCATATTTTATTGTATTATCTAATAATAATCTAATAAAATGAAGAAAGTGAAAATAGTGTTCTGCACTGGGCAAGGAGAAGAGTTGGACTCTTGAATGGACAGTTTCCTTCTTGATTAGTGTCAGGATGTTTTAAAAACTTTTAGAACTTATTGTCAAGGGTTCCATTATTAAACATAGAAATCCTTTTTTTTTTAACCATTCACTTTTGTCTCTTTTGCTGTGGAGTCATTTGGTGTGAAGATTTCAATGAATATTCATGATCTAGGTCGCCCCGATGGTCTAAGTTGCAGAACCACTGCAGAACGGAGCCAGGTTCAGTTGCCACACTGTGCAAAGCTAGCTGATTTCTGCTGGATCATATGTATGTGTGTCAGTAAAGATAGGATAGAGTGTGACCATGAGCCTTCCACAATTGAGTGGCTTGTCAGCACACGTTGTGTCTCGACTCACTGTTGAAGAATAGTCACTTCAGTGAGGCATCAGAGACTGCTTGGTACCCATGGAACCCTGCCACAGCTGAATCAATCCCTTCAAGGTGGAGTGGTGAAAATTGGCGTAGATGGCAAAGTACTTTTATTGTCAGAAAAGCCAACATCAGAACTCAAGGCACGATACCAACCAATCATGCCCACTTGTCCAATTTGGATTTAGCAATGATTGATGATCCTGAATATTGTTGTTTCTGCCCTGTAATGCAGAATAAAATGCAGTTGAAAGATGTAAAGTTGAGTTTTCAACATAACATTTCAACTCTGTCACATGTCAATGTGCAGAAATCATTGCGTGGCACTCCCTCTCCTCTCCTGAAGGCATTGGTTCCACAGGTATTGGTTGCCTCTTTGACCTTGCCCAGATGGCAATTATGCATATGCAAGCCCTGGCAGTATGTGACTATCTAATTATGGGAGCATCAAGACCAAGTTCAATTCTATCTTCCTGCGTGTCTAATAGGGTTTCCTGGACGGTGTTTAGGCAAAGCAACATTGGTAATTTTTATCTCTCCCTAACCCAACGGCACTAGTGCCTTGACCAGCTAACCCAGCACAGACTGGGCTCTAACTTAGGGTCTTGCTGATCTGTATGATATAGCTAGTCACTAGCTGATTCAGTTTGAGAGCTTCTTGTAACCCTCCTGAAATGTAACAGTCTGATGTTGCCACAAGGTGGCCAGAAATATATTCTTTGCCTCTTATTTATTGATGTTCAGTGTTGTATATAGATATTCTAGTGAATGATCTGTAGTCAGAATTTCCAATGTTACTCTTCTGGGGAGTAAGTAATTTGAGGGAAATTTAAGAATGATGCACATTGCAAATCTATTTAAACATATGGAGGGTGAATTTCTGCGGAATTATACTTTTCAGTCCCTAGGTGTCTCTGTTCACCCACATCTTCAATGTCTTTACATTGAGTTTATTTTATATATTCCCATTCCTTGTTTTTCCTTCTAAGTTGTATTACCTCACACTTCCCATCTTAGATCACATCTCAAAGTCAAATAAGACACCACGGTTCTGAACTGTGTGGTTGAACCCATGACAATGACCTCGGTGGGAATGGGAATTGGTGGTAAGGATACAACTTTTGTTAGCAGGACCTGAAGACAACAGCTTCAGTCTTTCCAGCATTTACTGGAGGAAATTGTAGCCCATCCTGGACCGGATGTCAGATAAGTAGTTGGACAACAGAGTGGAGAGGTTGAAAGATGTGGTGGAAGGGTAGAGCTGGGTGCCAACTGTCAGAGAAACTCCCGAGCCTGTTTGTGAAGACGACAGACTAGGAGGCATTGATGGAGACTGTTTATTGCTTGCCACAAAGCTTACTTCTCCACACCTAATAATCTCCAGCCAGTGCTGGCTGGTTCTTCTTTATATGTACAATTGAGTACAGTTAACTAACCAACACCCAACACCTGTTCACCCTATTACCTTCAACTACTAGGTATTTAACATTCATCAATAGAACTTTAAATAATCAACACTAACATCAACAGCATCCATGACAAAACTGACCCCATGTCTTTGGATCAGGTTGCCAAGAGGTCCTCTCATTAAGTCACATCTGCCAAAGACCTACCCATTCCATTAACCTATGTCATCCTGATGCCTTTTATAGTTGTCACGCTATATGTCAAATCTTCTACTTTAGTATGACTATTCATCATGTTTGACATTGGATACTGAGTACTGCTGTTAATCTACGAGGGTCGATACAGCTTCCAGTCTTCACTTGATACTGAATGTGGAACCTGCTATATAGATTTGAATTCCTTTTTACAATTGTCTTTTTGCTGAGAAGACCTAAAATTGCCTTTGCGATTGACCAATTCGGTACTTGAGTGGTAAACTTTTCACCCTTTTTAATGTGTTTGAGGAACAAGATGACTGGTGTATTAAAGTTGGAGCAGCAGCAATATGACAGTTCTTTTTGTCAATAACCGGTTTTGTGTTGTCGATTTTCCTCTGTTCCTGTCCAGAGTGTGTTCTGTACGCTATCCTGCCCTTTTTAGTTTTCAGTCAGGTTCCAGTCTTATATGCCATATGTTACAGAAACCCAAGTGATTACGAGAAGAAAGAAAAGAACTTGCATTTATATAATGCCTTTCATGACCTCATGACATCCCAAAGCAATTTACAGCCAATGATGCACTTTTGAAATGCAGTCATTGCTGTAATGTAGAGAAATGTGGTAGCCTGTTTGCACGCACCAAGGTCCCATAAACAGCATTGAGATAATTAATCAGCTGATCTGTTTTACTGATGTTCGTTGAGGGATAGATGTTGGCAGGACACCAGGAAAACTCCACACGCTGTTCTTTGAAAAGTGCCGTGGGGTCCTTTACACTCACCTCAGAGGGCTACCAGAAAGATGGCATTCCCTCAGTACTGCACAAGATGATGTGCTCAGGTTTCTAAACTGTGGCTTGAACCAGCAATCTTCTGATTCACAGACAAGAGTGCTATCCACTGCAACAAAGCTAGTACTTAATAGAGGGATGGATGATGGAACATTGATATCCCACACTATTATAGAACATCTAACTCTTAAGACTGCTCCTTTGAGAAATATTGTAAGCTCAGAACTTCCTTTGCTCCAGCAAGGAGTTGGCACCTTCAGGAGAGGAGAGGAGGGGAGAAAATTGCTGAGAAGGAAAGATTCACAAGGTGTTGGAGTTTGATGAGCATTTCAACAATGAAAAATTGTCAGTTTCCTTTTTGACGGATTTGCTAAGAATGGCGGCATGAGCGACCCACTAAAAGATGGATGCCGCTGACACTGTTCTTGGTGAACCCTGACAAATTTACCTTTGGCTTACTGAGAAACACAGGTTATGCCTTTGTACAGCAATAAAAGTCAGCACTTTTGTCACAGGCAGGGCTAAAACATCAGAAAGTGGCAAAGGGTTTCCTTTAATAGTTGCTGGTTAGGAAGGAATTCACTCTGTGGGAGGTGGTCTCACTGTACGTGCCAGTAGCAAGGTATTGAGGGATGGTACTACTATCCAATCTGCGCTTCCCTCTGGTTTAGGCCCCCACTAGACCTGCTCTGTCCCCGCCTTCTGACACTTGAAAGACCCCAATTTATGTACATTACTCCATTGCAATGATATTAAGTCAGTGAAAGACGCTCTCTGGTCTGCCCGAAACTTGCTGGCCTTCCAGTGCAAAGAGTTGTCCATGACCAAGTGTTGCAGACTGGCACATTCCAAGGTTTAGGACCATGTGCTGAGGGATGCACTGAAGCTTGGGGCAGACGCCACAAAGGCTCAATGGGGAAAGACCACGATGTAGGATCCTCTTGCCACAGTGAACCGAGGGGCTGGAACCTGTGTAAAACCCCTCAGGCTGCATGCACCAAAGTTTTGTTTTGCTGTGTAATGCAAATGTACATTGCATGTAAAATGGAATGGTTGTGAGGCAACTCAGGTTCTGTATTGAAGAAAACTGATTTCCTTTGCACTTTCTAAAGTATATTTTTGGGAAAAAAGAATTACAGGTCAATGGCCTTTCATCAGAAAGGTTCCTGGTTTAGTTCCCTGCCTGTGGTGAGTTTGCTGATCTCAGTGCAGAGGAAGTATAAAGCTACGAGTGGTCTCATCTTGTAGTGTTAACCCCTTGGGCTAAGGAAGAGAAAATTGCACAGGATTCTTACTCCTAATTTTGTCTCCTTTTTTCTTTCTCTCTCTTCCTTCCCCCTTGGACAGATTGGGCTCAGTGGCAACATTTCCCACTGCCGCTGAATCTACCCCTTTGTGGAGCAACACGAATGAGATCTGAATTGGACTATAGCAGGAGTGTTTATGTCTGGTGCAGTCCATTTATTGAGGTGCACTTGGAAGTCACTTAGAACAATATTTGGAAGTTATGGGCTTGTGAGTGCCACTCTGCAGGACTAGTGCTCATCAGTAAAAATACCTGAACAGAAGCTCAAAATTCTGCCTTATTTCAATATGAACAATGACTTAAGTTCTCACTTAACAATCTGAAAAGGAATATTTCGTTATTTGTAAGAAATAATATTTGTATTTAACGGGGCTTTATATTTAAATGTCAAAATTTTTCACACAATTACATTTGAGGTGAATCTTTAGACTTAAGTGATAGAGGTTTGTGTGTGTCACCGACCTCCGTATCCGAATTCCTGATATGCATTGTTTACCTCAAAGTGCAGTTACTGTTGTTGTGTAGGCAAATGCCAGAATATTCATTCAATGAGTAGATTGTTTCCATTAGCTTCATGCTATAGTGCTGCATTTTGCAGTAAGAATAAGAGTGAGGCTGTTACTTCTCACCTTTGGTAAGTAGTAAATTGGACAGCAACTTCCAGCAGAAATGAGGAAGCTGCTGTCTGATTTTCCCTGCTTCTCCACAAGCTTTGGAATGTCAGTACTTCGAAAGAGATTCAGCATTAAAACATCCAAAGGACGTGGATTTGCAATACTTTCCCACCAAACACCACCCATTTGCTTACATTACAGTGTTTCACCAAATGGGTGGTGTAAATGCACATAGCCTCACAGCTCCAGGGACCCAGGTTCGATTCTGGGTACTGCCTGTGCGGAGTTTGCAAGTTCTCCCTGTGACCGTGTGAGTTTTCGCCGGGTGCTCTGGTTTCCTCCCACAGCCAAAGACTTGCAGGCTGATAGGTAAATTGGCCATTGTAAATTGCCCCTAGTGTAGGTAGGTGATATGGGATTACTGCAGGGTTAGTATAAATGGGTGGTTGTTGGTCGGCACAGACTTGGTGGGCCGAAGGGCCTGTTTCAGTGCTGTATAAAAAAAAAGTGTAAGTGAACACTTAGTGGTGTGAGGAGTCTTAATCACTACCAAACAACCTCCGTGTCACTGAAAATTTACTTTTACAAATGTGAAGTCTCGTTCCTTCAGATTTTAATTATGGTTGGAGATTTTAAAAATAATTAATATTTTTTAACATTTTCTTTCTGTCTCTTTTATCTCTCTTAATCACATCTTTCCCTTTATTTCACTTTCTGTGCATGATTATACAATGAATTAGATATCCTAACCTACACTTTCTGGTTTAAACTCTGCATGGCTCAGTCAGGATTCTTCAGTCTGATTGGTTGAGGAGACATGGTGTTGCCTGCCCTGTTCACACAGGTCCCAGATGTCCTGTAGAGGCGCCATGCTGCTTTGACTGTTTGATAGCTTTAAGTTGCCACTCCAAAACCCTGTGGGTAGCTGAAACGAGCAAGCCCCATTCATTTGCCAATTTCTGCAAAATCTGGGGCTATACTTTTATATATTTTGAACTGCAATGAAGACAATATTTGCAGATCAAGAATAACTCCTAATGTATCAATTACAATTTGCCAAAACGAATAGGTCATTCATTAAAAACTATTGTTTTGGTTTGTGTACACACAGGAAACAATAATTGAAGCAGGATTATTAACATTTACAACTTCATTGTTCCAAGCTCATGGTCAGACTTTTCCTGTAGTTCTGTTATTGTTTCCTGTATTTGCTTGATGGCTTTCCTGTATTTTCATTGCTGTATTTATTTCTCTATTGTATCCTTCAGATTAACTTTAACAGCTCAGTCTGGTTAAATTGGTAGCACTCTCCTCTGAGTCAGAAGGTTATCGGTTCAAGTCTCACTCTAGGTTTTGAGCAAACAATCCTTCTAATACTTAAGTGAGATACTGGGTTAGTGCTACATTGTTGGTGCCTTCTGGTGGGGAAAAGCCCGCCTCTGCTTTCTTGTGCTCCCCTGCACCCCCCCTGAACGATCCTCCAGTCTTTTTAAATCTAAGCTTCAGAAACCAGGATCCCCATCTCTTTAAAGATGGGGATCCCGCCTCCAAGAGCTGCCAACCAATCAGGGTGCGAATGAATCATGCTCGTCCTACTTATTTTGAAGCAGGCGTCAAGTTTGCTGTTGAATTGCTTGCCACCTGCTGGTAGATTGTACAAAATACTGTCCAGAATCCTGTCTCACTTGTGATGTTTTCGTTGGCGGCACCTTCGTACTATCCCTTGGCTTGTGTGCAAGAATTGTAGCAACATAAAAATGTTTCACAGATGAACTGCTGATTCTGTGAAATTTCTGCTGGCTTATGTAGCTCAGGAATGAGTCAGAATTTGACTCTCAGAAATTATTATTGTGCATTATAAGCAAGTTTCCAATGATGGTAATACTAGAGTGACTCAGCAATTATGTGATGAAGTTTATGCGAGAACTCTTTGCAGAATGTTAATTCTTGATGTAATTTTGTAAGAAGGTAACTTTAAACCTGTGTAACTGGCATTGATTTTGCTAATTATATTCTGCCACTATCAATTCTTTTAATGGAACAGCTGGTTAGCAAAACATTTTTGTTTACAAATTGAAGCCATTAAATTTTATTCCAGTTTCTTCCTGAAAATTCATGCCATCTGTGCCACTTTTAATCAGGTCTTTGCATTTTCTTATTCTCTTTATTTGATCTTCGTGACTCCAAAATTATCTATTAATCTCTGCACATCATCACATTAATTCCTCTTGTCCCCCAAAAAATTGAAAGTCAGGAATTTTCTTTTAAAGGACTATAATCACTCACTGAAAAAAGTATCACCCAACGATGGGTTAAAGTGATCGTTCACTAGTGTGAATTTATGGTTGTTCTTCACCTTCAGTGCTAGTTAATCACTAGTAAAGGCAACAAGTTAGGCAGCTCACACAAGGTTTTAACTTGAGGTGGAAGTCTCAAATCAAAGTAAAGTTTTATTTGCTCTAAAATGGCTTTTCGGGTCATGGGAACATAAACTTGGCAGCCACGGGTCATCTTTTCAGTGCTGTGTCAGAGCAGTGAATCAAAGGGACGATTCAGCAGAGCCATGCTGCCTCTTAACTGCAATATTTTGAAGGGGAAAATCTTTAGACTGGTTAATTTTACTCCCTTACCCCCTGCCTGAAATTGTTTGGAATTTAAAAATGCCCCTTTGAAAAGCCTTCTAAGAACATATCAACATTGCAACAGGGGGAGGCTATTGAGCCCCTCGAGCCTGTTCTACCATTCAGCAAGATCATTCCATATTCCTCTTTTTGCCCCATATCCCTTACTACCATTGGCTAATAAAAGCTATCAATCTCAGATTTAACGTTTATAATTTATCCAGCATCATTTGCCATTTGTGGAAGAGTTCCAAATTTCTACCGTCCTTTGTGTGTAGAAGTGTTTCATAATTTCACTCCTGAATGGTCTGGCTCTAATTTTTAGATTATGCCCCCTAGTCCTAGACTCCATGACCAGAGGAAATAGTTTCTCTCAATCTACCCTATTTGCAACTATTAATATCTTGAAAACTTCGATCAACTCACCCCTTAACCTTCTAAATTCCAGTCAATAATTCCTAGTTTGTGTTATCTCGCCTCGTAATGTAACCCTTGGAGTCCGTGTATACTTCTGTGAGGTCAAATTCATGTTAACCAAATTGTTTGAGAGTTTGTGCTGTAATATAAATGAGGTGATGGCAATGCCACCCAGAGGAGCCAAAACACACCTCTGGAAACATTCAGTATGTCCACTAGTGTAATTTTTGTATTACTGGCTTGTATGGCCCTCGTCCCACTGAAAGTGTGATCTAACTTCCTGTCTTTTTTGTTCAGAGATATTCAGTTATGGTCCAGTGATATGTTAATGTGGCCATTCTTCTGTGTGAACCTAGACCATGAGCTTGATTTTCTGTTGGGGGTCAGCACCAAATGCAGGTCCTGACCCCGCACAGTGTCGGGAATAGTCACTCAGCACAATTTTTGGCATGCTGGCCAATTAGTGGCCAGACAGCACACTCACCATCCAATTAAGGATGGTGGGTGGGCTCACGAGGCTGGAGGGCCAATAGAAGGCCCTGCAGAAATGGCACATCAGCAGCCCCACCATCTGAGGTGGGAGCTGCCAATGCCTGCAGAGAGAGAGTGACTCGCAATAAAGGTGCCCTCTGAAGACCAGATAAAATCATAGAAAGTTTACGGCACAGAAAGGGGCCACTTGGCCCATTGTGTCTGCGCCAGCTAATAAGCCACCAGCCTAATCCCTGGTAAAAAAAAAAATATTTAAAAATGGCCACAGCTGCCAGGCCATGATTGTGAAGCGGCCATGGCGGGTGTGTGGGTGGTGGTTGTGTCCCTAACGAGATGAAGCTCTGGCACTCCCCGTCTCCCACATGGAGGCTGCCTCCTCTCACTGGCCATATTTTGGCCACAGTGTGGGGCCACCTGCCACCTGGAAAACTCCAGTTGGCGCAGGAGAGGGGTCTTAATTACCAAGGGCGGGTAGCTGTTCCACTCCTGACCTGGCCTTCTTGAATATGACTTGGGGGTGGGATGATGCTAACAAACTGGCATGCCTGCCAGCAGCACAAAATTCCAGGCCAGCCCACCTCCAGTCCCAGCCCCATCGGCCTTTGAAAATCCTGTCCCCTGTTAGTAGGCTGTTGTGATCATAGATTATGATCATAGATGCTGGAACTCTAACCAATATTCAGCCTCCTTACCAGATAATAAGGTCTGTTAACACTGCCCTACTGTTGCCCTTGCTGAATATGAGTAATTCAGCACAGCCGTGGGATCAAGGTTGGGACCTTCCTGAACTGCATGGTTCAATATCACATCACTTGAAGTCCTTAGCCACTGAGTCGTCAGGGGTGTGGACCCTGGTACTGGAGTCACTTATGAAGAAATATAAAGAAAGCTATTGCAATGTATGTGATTTGCAAAGGCTGTAATCAGAAACCCACTTAAGATGAGAAACAGTTTGTATCTGACAAATATGCTGGAATTTCTTTGGAGAGGTAACTGATTCCGCGATGAGGGTAAGATGGTGATGTTATACATTTGAGGCCTCAAAGGGATTTGATAATGAATATCCTTCATAGAAGGCTTAAGGCTAAAGGGAAGGCTCTTGGGATTAGATGGGAAGTTGTAAATTGGACAATAAATTCTCTTGTTAAAAGGAAACAGGATAGATGTAGATATGAAAGTAATAGCTCTAATTGGACTTTTCAATGATCGGAGGTACCATCCCTAGAGATCAGTTCCAATGACAACTACGACGTAGAATTAAATAAATGTTTTACAGAGAATTACATAGAAATTACAACATGGTATCAGCTCAACCAGTCCATATTGGTGTTTATCTTACAGTTGAGCAGAAGTTGTAATCACATGCGACTGTCCTGTTCCCACATTCCCCTTTCCTTCAAACACCTATCTAACCTGTCCTTCAGTGTTAACATGGTCTCTGGTTTGTTCATGAACTGTGGCAATATATTTCGCAGTCTCACAACCCTCTGTAAAAACAGCAGTTTAGCCTACTTTCTGTCTTAATGCTTTTACATTTAATCTTGTATCTATGCCTCAGTCACTGAAAACTGTCTGTTTCTGTTAACTCTGTCGCATCCATTAATAATTTTTAATACTCCTTAAACTCCTCTGTTCTAACAAAGTTTTCAGGTCTTGTTTTGCATTCGTTCATACTAGGCTGTCTCCTGATGAGTCTGCACTACTCTCTGTATTGCCCCAACATCATCCTATAGTATGGAGCCCAAAATGCACACAGTACTCCAACTGTGAGACTTTGAATAGATGCACCGTTACATCGACATTTATATTCTATAACTATTACTATAAAACCTAGTATTCCATTCACTTTTTATCCACATGCGGTTCTGTTTTTAATATTTTGTGAACCTGAACTCCAAATTCTCTTTACAGTTCCATGTCGCCAAGATTTCTTCCAATCAAAGCAGAATTATTTTCTTTTCTTGCTAAGGAAGTGTTTCACCATCACATTTACTGGTATTGATCTCCTTTGGTCACTTTTCTTACCATCACTGCACCATCTTATTGATATCCTGGTAAAGCTTCAAGTTCTCAAAATTATTTCATTGAATTATTGAATCTTACAGTGCAGAAGGAGGCCATTTGGCCCATTGTGCATATGCCGTCTCTTTGAAAGAGCCGTCTAATTAGTACATTACCCCACACTTTCCCCCAAGCCCTGCAAATTTTTCCTTTTCAAGTATATATCCAATTCCCTTTAGAAAGTTACTATTGAATCTGCCTCCAATATTCTTTCAGGCAGGGTAATCCAACTCTCTGCGTAAATAAATTTCTCCAATCTCCCCCTCTGGTACTTTTGCCATATTTACTATGCCTCCTATTTTAATATTGTTTGGAAATCTCTTTTGCCCTATATCCAAATCACTGATGTATATGGTAAACAGAAGCAGTCCCAAAACAGAACCCACTTTCAATCACTCCGAAAAACTTCCCTTAACTCCTCCTCACTGTTCTTCCAATCTAACCCGTGTTTGATCCAATTTACTAACCTCACCTAATTGCAAACTAAGTCTTCTCCAATCAGCTCTTTGTGTGGTACCTTCTCAAAGGCTTTCTGAAGCATCATAAACACCATAGCCATTCCTTTTATCTATCCACCATAACTGTCACCTCAGAAAAAAATCTATTAGATTTGTTAAGCACGAGCTTCATTTGCTATTGACCCTTGATTGGGTATGATTCTGTGGGAACACTCCAAGACTTCCCCAACTGGTCAACTTTTCATGCATGATCCTTGAAAATAAATGTCTACAACTATAATCACGGTGTATTATCCCTCATCCACTTTGACCTTTCCACAACTTTTGACGTGGTTGACAATGCAGTCCTCCTCCACAGCATCTGTTGTATTGCCCAGCTCAGTGGAATCTTCTTTGCACGGTTCCCCTCCTACCCAACTGGAAAAAGCCATTTCCAGCATAGGCATCCCTTCCATGCTTTGCATCATCAGCTTCAGAGTCCCCAAAGATCTATCAATCTTTGGCTATCTGCTCTTTATTATTTATACATTGCTTCTTTGTCAACATCATCTGTAGCCATAGGACCAGTTTCTATATGGAGGCTGATGACACCTATTTCTAACTCTCCACCATTTCTTTCCATCACATGACCACTTCTGTGCTGCCGCAGCCTTGTCTTGTATTAGCCAATCTTCTTTTTCAGCTGAACATCAGAAAGGCTAAAGTAATTGTTTCTGGTGCCCACAGTAAACTCCACACTTTGCCACAGCCTAACTCAGTCAGGCTGAGCAAAACCGTGCATCTCTCCTGTGTCGTGTTTGTTCAACCTTGAGCTGAGCTTCAAAGCCCATATTCTCTTCATCATATCATTTGTACAATCACCCACCTCTGCCCCTACCTCAGACCCTCTGCCCTGAAACCTTTATCCTTCCTTTCATCACCTCCAGACTCAATTACTCCAATGCCCTCTTGCTGACCTTTCCTCGGCCACCCTCCATAAACTCCACCTTTTGCATCAAACATGGCTAGTCATATCCTGTCCAGCAATATGTCCCATTTGCTCATCACTCCTGTATTAATGACATGCACTGACTCCGTATCCTCCATGCAGTGAATTTCAAATCCTACTCCTCATCCTCAACTTCCTTTATGATCTCTCTTCTACCCACCTCTGGCACCCTCCTCTGGCATTACAACTTGCCCACACCCTTCTGTCCTCAGACTTTGGCCCCCCACTCATCCTGCATCCACCATTGCTGGCAGAGCTTTCATCCACCTTGAGCTAATCTTTGGCACTCACTCTGTAATACCCTCCCACTTTTTTCCTTTATAATTCTCTCCTCGCACTCTCATGGCTGGGTTTCCATTTCTCTCATGGTTTTCTTGATCGTGTTGTTGCCTCCCAAATCCGTGCCCATCTTTCTTGGTGCTCAACGTCTTGAGTCCCTCCAATCGGGTTTCCACCCTGCCAGAGTACTGAAATGCCTCTTAACAAAGTCACAAATGGCATCCTATGTGACTGTGACAAAGGTAAACTATTGCCCTTCATCCCTCTTGACTTGTCTGCCTTTGACACAGTTGACCACACCATCTTCCTCCAACCCCTCTCGCCATCATCCAGCTGGGTGGGACTATGCTTGCTGTGCTGTCAGCTGCTAAGTACCGAAGCTACGGAATTCTGTCCCTAAACCTCTCTGTCTCTAAACCTCTCTGTCTCTATCTCTCTTTCCACTTTGAAGACACTCCTTAAAACTTTTCATCTGCCCTAATATCTCATTATGTGGCTCAGTATCAAAGTTTGTTTCATGATACTCCCGTGAAGTTCTTTGGGACTTTTTATTACATGAAAGGTGCTATATAAATACAAGTTGTTGTTCTCTGTAAAGCACCTTAGGACATTTTGTTCATTGAAGGGTGTAGTGGTGATCTACCCAAGGGCATTTCCTCTGCTCATTTCTCCACGTCTCATGGTCCTGCACTTTCCTCTTCGATTGCTTGTAAGAGCCTCCTATTTTTTAACATGCATGAGAAATGAGCAGTATGACTAGGAAAAAGGTGGTTTCCCGTTGCCTTCCTTGTGTGTGCTTTAAGGGAAATGCAAGTCCTCTTCCTGAAGAATTCTCCACCTGTTAAGCAGCCGTTGGCCCTCGAGCTTCTACCTCCTCCGCCATCACCACCGAAAATTTCTTGGTCTGCCACCGTTGGCCATGACTCGTAACCTTGAGCATGGGACCCTTACCTGGACCTAGGCCGACTCGCAAAAGGGCAGGGTTGACCACCCACGGAGGTCTCAAATGACCCTGCTGCCCTGAAACTGCTGTATAAAAGAAAGTTGTCTACTGTTGTGTCAGTAGATTATTTGACCAAGGAGATATTGCAGCCAAGCTTGGTCCTATACTTGCCTGACTTCAACATATGCTGCTTTTCAGCAGGATTATGGTCAGGAGCAGTAAACTGTCCAATTTTCCCCCCCCCCCACAACCACCAAACCTAGGGACGCTGAGGCCAATTTGTAGTGTCTCTTTTGCCATCCCAACTGAGATCAGCAAATTCAGTGCAGGTCAATAATCAAATTTGAAAGCTTTGGCATGACTCTATTTGCCTTTCGCAACGGAATCATTGGTGGAGCTAAGGAATAATACTTGCGGGGAGGTGGTGGTGCAGTGGTAATGTCACTGGACTAGTAATCCAGAGGCCCTGGCTAATGCTCTGGGGACATGGATTCGAATCCCATCTTGGCAGATGGTGAAATTTGATTTCAATTAATAAAAATCTGGAATGTAAAGCTAGTGTAATGGTGACTATGAAACCATTGTCGATTGCTGTAAAAACCCATCTGGTTCACCAATGTTCTTCAAGGGAAGGAAATCTGCCATCCTTCCCTCGTCTGGCCAACATGTTGACTATTAAATACACTCTGAAATGGCCTAGCAAGCCACTCAGTTCAAGGGCAACTAGGGATGGGTAATAAATACTGGCCTAGCCAGCAAGGCCAACATGTCATGAACAAATTTTTTAAAATTTGCATTTATTTGTTACCATTCAAATCAAAATGCGTCAAAGTGTGTTATACAGTGGATTATTTTGAGGTGCAGAAGTTGATGTGACCTGTAAGTGGAGTGTTTGCTATTGTAAATTACTTCAATTAACAATCAGATGAAAAGCAACTATCAGACAAAGTTTAGAAATGCATGCTAATAGAAGTTAGATAGTAAACACAGCAATGATGAATACGATGTGGGGGAGGGAAGGGAGAGGAATCAGCCAAGGCTCCTATTCAAAGGAAGTAGGTTTCTTTTCTCATTTTAAGCACAATTTAATTAACTTTCCTGACCATGTATATAGATGTGGAAAATCTTTTTTTCTGTCAAGCAAAGAAGTTTGAAAACAGGATTTCCTTTACGAAACTTGGAACTTATAACATTATCCCAGTTTGCATCAGAACACCAGTCGTGAGACTAATGGGCTCCCTCTGTGGCGAACTTTTATGCATCAAGCAGCATGTGAAAAGCAGACCTCATTAGAGTGAAGAGGGGATCAGTTACAGGGAAGGGCTACAAACTGAAATGGACAAATACACTCATTCAGTCCTGTGCTTTGTGCTCAAATGTTTAAAAGCAGCACACACATTATTCTCACCTGTTTAATCAGAATCTTTCTGCCTGATCTCCTAGCAATTATGCCCTGTTACATTTTAATGACATTAAATACTGTTGTACCCATTAAAGATAGTCAGAAGGTCAGCTTTAGGCTTTAGATGTTGGTCTTGTTGACGACTTTGAAAAGGTCATTCTTTACTCCAACACTGTTTAATAATTTGATTGATAACATTCTTGACTGCACGGGGTTGGTGGGGTTGTTATTTGTGAAATGTTTAACTGAGTAGATTTATTGTTGGTGCAGGGGGAGGGGCGGGAGTAAAAATAAGCATTTTCAAACCAAGTATTGGTAACACTCTCAAAGTGGGATGTGGTAGCACCTGAGGGGCTTTTTCTTTTTTATGTTGGTTAGCTGAGTTATGTGAGAGGACAGAGGCCTTAAGGCAGGCTCTTTGGCAGTGATTTGTTGTTGTAGCTGTTAGATGTGAAAACCATTTCAAGCATTTAGCAATGTGCTTGTTATAGTGCTGCTTCTGCTTATTTTGTTTTCAGCAAGTGTGTCCAGCAGCCATTAAGGTAATCTTGGAATGCGTCACAAGAGTTGCTTCTAACCAGCGCCTGGAAAATTTATTTTTTGCTAAAGCAATCTTTCTGTTTAAAACTATCACGGCATTTTAAAATCTGAGAAGCCCTTTCTAAGTATTTAGTTCCAATTAATGTTCTGGTACATGCTTGTAATGTGTATGGTATATCTTATTTTCTACAAGGTTCATTGAGGGGTTAGACTGTAGTCTTCAGGTGCCAAGCCACAACTTATAGCTATTTTTACCTTGTTTAGAAACGATTTGGGAAAATTTCAGAAACATGGAAAAGTTATGTTAGAATGGCATAGACATGCTGTGTATGTGCTTTTGTTTGGTCTGTCTACGGACATGTGCTTAAAGAAGAAAAAATTTGGATGGTTTAAATGGTAGCTTTCTTGTTTCTGTCTTTAAAAAAAAAGTGATGACTGGGCTGTACACCCCTCCCTGAGGTCGACTCTGCTTGTGGCTACAGATAGAAACCTGCTTCTTGGCTCACTGAGAACTTAGTTCTTCAGGCACTTAAGTCTTGTTTAAGTGAACGAGTTGGTGAAGCCAGCTCACAGTCCAGGCTTGTGGCATTGTTGGAGGGAAGCCTTTAGTCACTGGAGCTGTTATGCTGCAATGTGCGGATTCCAGCACTTATTAACTTAATTAATTCAGAACATTTCCCTGGCAACAAATTGCCGAAGTCGAGGTTTACTGTTCTGGTTCTGTGACAGAAGTAGATGTGCTGTGGGTCGTCCTTTGAATGAATTCACTGCCCAAGGTATGTCTCAGTAAATGTTTATCAATCTGCTTTAGAGCTGCACACGTGAAGTGTCCCAAATTTTAACACCAGACTCAGAATGGCAATGAGCAGCTGAGTTTGTACTGTAATAAAAGCAAAATACTGCGGATGCTGGAAATCTGAAATAAAAACAAGAAATGCTGGAACGACTCAGCAGGTCTGGCAGCATCTGTGGAAAAAGAAGCAGAGTTAACGTTTCGGGTCAGTGACCCTTCTTCGGAACTGAGTTTGTACTGTGTTGTGCTGTGTACTTCAGTTGGCAGTGTTCCGACAAGAAAAAAGGCATGATATCAAAATCTTAATCTATCCTTGCATCTCCGAATTCTGTATATTATTAGTGGGTTCTAGGCTTGTGGCATGCTTCTCAAAATATCTTGCTGCGAGGTTTCCATATGGTTGCCCATGTAATTTATTGCTCATCTGTTTTTAAGTGTTGTGAATCTGGCAAATTAGCCAAATCTTTGAGATATTTTTGAAAAGTTGTTTTTCCTAATTTTCTCCTCAGGCGTTGACTACCATTCTGGTATGCCCTTATGGGCAGTCGCTTGTCCCCAAGTGAAATAAAGAACTTACTTTTGCATAGTGCCTTTCACATCCCTGTGAAGTCCCAGATGCTTCACAGGCAATGAATTGCCTTTGAAAGTTTTGTTTGTGGCAGCCGATTTGCATGCAGCCAGTTCATAAATATGAGTGAGATGAAAGACTGGTTAACCTGTTTCTGGTAGTGGTGTTTGAAAGAGGAATTTTGGCCAGGACACCAGTTTAAGTCCCTTGTGCCACCTGAGCACTTTCCACAAGAGCAGGTTTGGCAAAGCAGCATTCCCTCAGCACTGCACTGAAGTGTCAGCCTAGATTATGTGTTAAAGTCCTGGTCTGGGCCTGGAAGCTGCAATCTTCTGATTGAGGGTCAAGGGTGTTGAGCCAAGCTCCCACTTTTGATGTAACCATTCTTCATTTGTGAATTACACATTGACTGCCATTAAGCAGTGGTATGATGCAAGTGTTACGACAAGGTGAGGAGGGGGTCTCAGGCTCTCCTCTTGCCCTTCCTCTATTTTGACCGCAACAGGGTTCATTCCTTTTTAAGTAGTGGTTGTGCTTACCACCTCCATGAGTGTTTTACCTTTTACCTTTAATGTGATCATGAAAGAACCAATCAGACAAGTTTTCTTGAGTTTAAACCAGAAAGAGGTGAGTTGATTACACTTAACAATCTACACCCGATCTAAAAAAAATACACTACACATTCACACACACATTCACACAAGAATCACACACACACAAATAGATTACAGAGTGTAAAGTACATTTTGTGGTTGGATTAGAGTCCAGAATAAATGGATATTAAATACACAGTCTGTGAGGTTGGATGATTCGGTGGTCTTCCGGATGAAGTTGCATTCTTGAAGTTTTTGGCTGGTCAAAGTGCACTTTCTGGCTGGCCCACTTGGCTCAGGATTTTCTTGGAGGCAGACTTCCCCTGGTCTCTGTCTGTGGCAATCTGTAGGCTTGGAGGGTCCACAGTCACAGATGGTTGTCAGAATTGTGTTATCTGGAGAGAGAAAGAGAAGGAGAGAGGGAGGCACACAGCCTTCCTGCTGCTACACAGTCTGAGTTACTGGCTTGACTCTTTGTTCAAGGAAACTCCCAGCTTTCACAGAGAGGGGCAGACAGACACACGACTGCCTCAGTGTATTCTCTGGAACCTTCTAATGAGATTCAAGGTTCAGAATTGGGTCCCCAGGATGCCATTATTTACACTTGGAGTGGTTTGCTCTTTCAAAGTTAAGGTGTTAGGATTGCCTTGAATGTTGTGCTATTGAATAAATCGTCGGTAATTCAATCACTTAGAGCAAGCCATTGTTCTGGGTCTATGCTCTTTAGACCTCTGTCTCCGGTTGGAGCTTTGGAATGTGAAAAGGTGTTTCAGGTGCAAATTGCAGTGGCCATCTTGGCTGCTAGTTTTTTAAAAAGTTACCTGCAGGACTTTTCCCATTAAAAGTTTAATGTAAGTTTCCATTCGATGAATTAATAATCCTTATTTGGCATATTGCTTTTCATGGCACAAGGCATTGCAGTTGAACTTGACCTGGTCCTCTCCCGATGTCCAATCAAGTGGGTGCTTCCCAGCAGAAGTTGCTTGGTAGTCATCAGGTATTGGAGCACAGGCTCACTTTTCCTTCTTTCCCTTGCTCAAGGATTCTGAGGCCTATGGTAGAATTCATATCACGGTCCAATCAATTAACTTTTCACAGACCACAAATTGTACTTGAGACCTTTCCGATCAGCATGGCTTTCTCATTGGTCAGTATGTTTACTAGGCAAAGCCCTGGGAAGCTTGTTCAGTGTGGTATATAACGTACAGTCTCCGTTAAAACCAATCAAATCTTGGAGGTTATAAGGTAGGGAATGTGTAGAGGGCAAAATGAAAAGATGATCAAAGTGTGGCGGAGACAAACATTGCTGTTCTGGGCAGAGACGCAGTGTGGCATTTCAAGGTACTGCTTGTGACTGCTACATTTCTCATCAGACCTATTTTCATGCTAGGTAAACGTCCTTGTACATGTTTGTGCATGACTTGTGGCTGGTGAATTGAGCAACAAGAAATTGGTACAGTTGTGTAATATTCCATCTTCTGTGCAGAGGTTTAAGAAAAGTAATTCCTTAATTACCACAATGTGCTCCCAGAGATATGCCCTAAAGCATTGTTTAACTGCACACGTTGAAGACTCTAGAATAAAAAATAATTGTATTAATAAGCAATAATCTGTTCATGTTCTACTCAACCAAAGTTGAATTGTCTGGTAAATTTCTACATGGACATTATTACTATAATGTAGTATTGCTGCCCTGAGTTTTATAAATAGCATTGTTGATTAAGTTGGTTAAACGAAGGGTTTAATATAACTGGGACCTATTGGCAAGTGTATCCTTTCATACAAATTTGTATTCTGTGAGCTTGTCGCCAGGCTAATCCTACTGAACATTGAAGTAAAACTTGGACAGCTATTGCAACCTGAATCCTGGCTGCAAGGCAAGGTCACATTCTGATTGAACATTTTAGCGAGGGCAATTCTTCCAGTTGCATAAACTATGCTGCTATCACTTTCCCAGGCTTAACACTTTGAGAATTGTACTGTATTTAGACCAGAAATTATGTATTGGGTTTTTTTTTGCTTTGTTTTTAATACTGTAAATTAGGAAATGCACAATAGAGCGACTTAGTGGTTCTTGTGGTAAGAACAGAGGGAAAGTCTTCAATTTATTTATACAGCATCTTTAACTGCCTCAGGTTTCACAAAGTGCTTTATAGCCAAGGCAAGGGTGTA